>NC_069383.1:100171363-100787500 GCF_027475565.1 Acinonyx jubatus | reverse complement strand
TTCCACCCGGCTCAGGACCACGACATTGCTACGCAGCTCAGTTCTCGGCATGAATTCACAGGAAAGCAGGATTACCCGACCACTGAAACCGGCTCCCGTTCCTTCCCCTAGAACATCAGACTAGGCTGCAAGATGTCATATGATTTTAACTGGAGACAAGTTGCAAAAATAAACTGTTCACAAAGCTGACGTTCCTTCTCAAAATGTGGTCTTCTCACCACGCACTTAACATTAATATCACTCCTCTAGGCAAGCTCAGGTCTATAAATATTTTCTCCCCAGTCTGATGGTGGGAAGGAAACAGACGAGAGAAAGCTGTGTATCTCTGTCCTGTAGGGGCCATTCCTGGGATAATAAAATACCTAGTAGAAGGTATTTTTTGGTAGACCGTCTTCCAAGATAACAAGTCTATCCTTAACAACTCGTAATCACAAGGATAGCAGCCACACAGCAAGATAATGACAATGATGGTGATGATGTCCAGCATTTACTGAAATCTCATGTGACCTACCTCGTGACCTATGCAAACATTCACCTTGGGAGGCACACGAGTGTGCCTCTTCTGTGTACACAGAAGCACATGAAAGCACAGGTGAAATCCTGCGGAAGCAGATAAATGGAGAGCCCATCGCGGTGGGTGCATTCCACAACTAAGCCTCAAGTCGGATTTTGTCTGGCTCACAGATGCTAGTGATTGTGTGTGTGTGTGTGTGTGTGTGTGTGTGTGTGTGCGCACCGGCAAAGAGTTTAAAAACATGCAAATATATGCATTATGACATGTTTTATGCACACTATTTTTAAAATGCTGTGCAAAAGAGGGGCGCCTGGGGGGCTCAGCTGGTTAAGCGTCCGACTTCGACTCAGGTCATGATCGCATGGGTTCGAGCCCCATGTCAGGCTCTGTGCTGACAGCTCAGAGCCTGGAGCCTGCTTCGGATTTTGTGTCTCCCTCTCTCTCTGCCACTTCCCTGCTTGCACTCTCTGTGTCTCTGTCTCTCTCTCAAAAATAAATATTTAAAAAAACTACTTTAAAATGCTGTACAAAACTATTTTCAAGTTAGGTAAGCTTTCTTTTTTTTTTAAATTTTATTCATTTATTTTGAGAGAGAGAGAGAGCACGAGTGGGGTAGGGGCAGAGAGAGAGGGGGAGAATCCCAAGCAGGCTCCACACTGTCAGTGCAGAGCCCAAAGCAGGGTTCGAACTCACAAACCATTGAGATCATGACCTGAGCCAAGATCAAGAGTCAGATGCTCAACTGACTGAGCCCCCCAGGCCCCCCTAGGTCAGCTTTCATATCGAGAATCACTTATTTATTACAAGTTTTGTTATGATTTTTAGCTTTTGGCATTGTTTGATTTTGATCGTTTGATAAGACTGATGTCAAAGTTACACCAGTTTGGGAGTGGCTTTATTCCAAGACAATGCTTTGCATTTTCAGCTACTCACTAACTATCAGTTTAAGTATGTTTTTCGAAGGTATTTTATCTCTGGGACATATGACAGAACAACATCCAGTACAGAGGATTTTTAGAAGTTTGAGAACAAGCTAGTGAGTTCGGGCTTCTTTTTTCTTCCTTCTCTCTTCATAAACCACAGTGATTGCTGTGTGCATAAATAAATAAAGTGTGTAATTAATTGAAATGCATTTTTACTGGAGCATAGATTTCAGGCTGACTCGGCAGGCAATTAAAGAAGAGAGTGTGACCGGCGGTCTCTTTGTCAATGTGGTGTTACGTAAGATTATGACCACATTTGAATGCCAACGCTTAGCGCAACAAGGTCTACTCTGATTAAATCCTTCTAAATATCTCATATGATTTACATGAAAAAAATGCCACGATTTTATCACTAAAAGCATATGTTCTTGTTGAGTTTACCTGGTTGCATTTCGCCAGTAATTTTCTTCATGGGAGTCGTTTCCTTTATATAATGTCTTTACAGCAAATATAAAAATGTATAGTTAGCTTGTCCTAGTGACGACGAGGATATCAAATCTTAGGTTTACAACACTGTGCTGCAAGCTAGGTTAGCGCTTAGCATTTTCTAACAGAATTTGTTGCAGAGCTGGAATTTTCCTTTGACGTCAGGTGCTTTACTTTTCTTGATCCGGAAACAAGATGTTTTGAAAAGTGTATGTAACAATTCTTTGTCATCAAAATCTTTTGGCCGTGTCACTGTGCCTTAGAACTTCGAAAAAGGCACACATGCCCATCTCTGCACACCCCGCAGGAGCAGCCGTATCTTCTAAACCTTATACACAGGCACACTTCACTTCCTCTCACCTCCTCTATTCAATGTTTAATTATATTAGCAAGCACAATTTAAAGAATTTTCTTACGTGATATTATTATTCCTCTGAGAAAAATTTGTTGTTAAAAATAAAGGGCAGGGAGGCAAGGAAAAGAATGGAAATTACATTTTCTTTCTCTTTCCTTCCTTCCTTCCTTCCTTCCTTCCTTCCCTCTTTGCCTCCCTGCCTCCGTTCTTCCTTCCTTCCTTCCTTCCTTCCTTCCTTCCTTCCTTCCTTCCCTCCTTGCCTCCCTGCCTCCCTTCTTCCTTCCTTCCTTCCTTCCTTCCTTCCTTCCTTCCTTCCCTCTTTGCCTCCCTGCCTCCGTCCTTCCTTCCTTCCTTCCTTCCTTCCTTCCTTCCTTCCCTCTGCCTCCCTGCCTCCCTTCTTCCTTCTTTCCTTCTTTCCTTCCTTCCTTCCTTTCCTTCCTTCCTTCCTTCCTTCCTTCCTTCCTTCCTTCCTTCCTTCTTCCCTTCCTTCCTTCCTTCCTTCTTCCCTTCCCTTCCTTCCTTCCTTCCTTCCTTCTTCTTGCTTTCTCTATCTCTCCTTCTGCACTGAATTATCTCCTTCCTAAAAACATTTGTGCACATACCTCCTTATTTTCATAAACAATGCCTCTGTAGTAGGTACTCGCAGGAAAAAGAAATGTGACAGCACATTAGCTGTTTATCTGTGACTGTTTCAGTGGAAGTATAGTATTTTAAAACTTAGAACTATCAAGTTGCTAATATTACTGGATTAGTGTAGTAACTCCATCAAGCTCTAAATGACAGGATACCCCCTGGAACCTTGACTTTGACCACTGGTTACATCCACTTCCTCACTGAGTGAAACCACGATGGGCTGCCACTACTCCCAGAAGAGATAAAATTCCAAGTACTACACATTCTCATGTTGGTGAAGACAGATAGCAATAGGGATTCCTATTCACCAGCTAGGGTAATACAGACCACTGGAGTCGCCTTGGAAAGTTATATATATATTCTATATTCCAGATTAGATACAAAAAAAGTTCATAGACATATCCACCAAGACGTGTACAAAATCATTTTGTAGCAGCATTATCTGTAATAGCACAAAGCAAATATTCACCAACAGTAGAATGGATAAACAGGTTAGGATACACTCACGTGATACAGGAAATTAAAAGCAACGTAAATGAGTGTATCACAACCACACGCACCATGATTTGGAGCAAGAGAAGCCAAGGAGGATATGAACGTTATGATTATAGTTAAATAATTATCAGATAGAAAAGCGCCTGGGTGGCTCAGTCGGTTAAGCGTCCGTCTTCGGCTCTGGTCACCATCTCGCGGTTCGTGAGCTCAAGCTCCGCGTCAGTCTGTGTGCCGACAACTCGGAGCCCGGAGCCTGCTTCGGATTCTGTGTCTCCCTCTCTCTCTGCCCCGCCGCCACTCTCTCTCTCTCTCAAAAATAAACGTTAAAAAATTAAAAAAAAAATAATTATCAAATAGAGACAAAACTAACTTCTGGTGTTACAAGTAGAACATAAGCTACAATTCAGAGAAAAGAGAAGCAGTGATTTTGCGGAGGGACATGAGGCTTTAATATCACTTCTTGCAATATTCAGTGTCTTGGTATGGGTCCAACCTATGATAATTCCCTTCAGCATCAATGCTAAGAGAAAATAGAAGATAGTACAATGGCATCTAGATGGCAGTCCTCAACCTTCTGTCTCTTGAGTCCTACTGCTCTGGGGATGCAGCGGTCATCATGCCACCCACTGATACAGTCCCCACAGAGACACCCATGCCCTTCTCCTGTATTGGACACCTGTTTTCTGGTCCCCTATCTGCCTGCCCGCATTTAGTCTTTCGTTTTGTCAGCACAGACTTCTAGTCCCTATTCAGCAACAGTGCAAGGGGAGTCAATATTTTGAGACTTTAAATATCTGAAAATATTTTTATTCTACCATCATACTCTTTAGTAACTTGGCTGGTGATATAATACTAGGTTGGATATTGTGTTTCTTCAGAATTTTCAAGGAGTAGTTCTAGCTTTTTGCTTCCAGTGTTGCTATTTACACACACTCTCTCTCTCTTTCTCTCTGGAATCTTGTAGAATCTTCTCTTGGTTGTAACTGCTCTGGAATTTCCTAATGATCTTTCTTTCTTTCTTTCTTTCTTTCTTTCTTTCTTTCTTTCTTGTTTGTGGATCTATTTCTTTTAATTTACAAGTGCTTAAGAACTTGTTAAAAAAATTCCTCCAATTATTTCATTAATGATATCCTTATTTATTTCATTTTGTCTCTTGTCCCAAATTGTCTATTTTTCAAAAGTTCTACCTCTTGGGAAATTATTTTATTATATTTCTTATCTTTTTTTTTCTGCTCAAATTCCTTGGAGACACAGAGGAAGTCCTCTACTAAGCTTTTTATTTCTGCTGTCATGCTTTTGATTTCCAGAGGCTCTTCTATATTCTCTAAATGTTTTGTGGATGTAATATCATTTATATTTATGAAGATGTTGATGTTTATATTTATGAAAATGAAGACGTTGCTGGACTTTAGGTGTTTTTCTCCCAGCCAAGTAATGCTCCAACTTAGTCTTTGTCTATTTCTTCCACATTAGCTACTTTTTCTCCAATGTCCAGAAATTGATGGCTGGCTGTTCAAACTTAACCTGGAGAAAAAAAATATATAGTCAACTCAGATTATGAGGGGCATATTGTATTTGGCTTCAACTGCAAGATGATTTGTCGGGGAACTCTCAATCCCATGCTTCTGTCTTTACCCCCTGGCTGATTGGAATACTGAGAGGAAAATTGTTACATTCATGCTTGGTAGAATGCATGAGTGGTCTAGGGGATCTCTAGATTAAGGACTCATTCTAGGAAAATTCCTGCAATCTATCCTTTTGTTATAGTACCAACACTCTTAACTGTACCAGCTTTTAACCTGCTCAGAGCCCACCAGGTCTCCTGAGGAATAAAAAGCTCAGGGTCAGCCAGGGGCTTTAGCTACTTAGCTCCACGGACTTGGAGGGGGTTCTTGGCATGTAAAATTTCCCCACGTTTGCTTTTACATCTCCACCCATCAATACTAATCCCACAGGCAAGCAGTACTGCTAATTCCCATGTCTGTGTGGGCTCCACACTGTAAATCAATCAACAGATGTCCCTCTTGGGATGTTGGGAAACCATATGCTCATGTCTATGTAGCAGTCAAAGATTCTGAAAAAACAGAACAAAACAAAACCAGACATTACATTCAGACTGGGAGATTTGAGAAGAGTTTAGCAGATGGGGAAAGAGGTATGCAAAATAGAGAGAAACCAGTGCTACAGGCCCAACAGGAAGGGACACAGAAAGCCTATACCAGAGACTGTCATGGCAGAGGTGTGTGCAGAAGGCTGCCCAACAGGAACTTTGACCCTTGACTGAGGGGTGAAGCCAGACAGAGTAACACTATGTGAAGAAACCCTGGGAGTCTATACCTCTTCCTCCCTCTCTGATCTCCTGCTGAACTTCCTATTGGCTATACTTAATGAGAAACCAGAATAGACAAGAGGCCCAATGGCATTGTTTATATAAGCCAGCTTTCTGGAGCAAAGGGCAGCGTGAGAAGGGTGAGGTATGACTGGATTTGGGTGTATTGAAGATTTCTAGCAGGGACCACCCATTTTGCTTCCAGAATCCATGTGAAGTCCTTTCAGCCATGGAGTCATCTGGGGGAGATGTCAATTCAACCATACGCTCCCTGAAAATCAAAATTCTTAGCCACTGTCTGTGCACTTCATATAACTTATTGGGGGATAAGTTTTATAAGACACATATGCTACAAGTCACTTATTAAATTATACATCTTCTGTTCTGCTTCCTTTGGCAGTGCTTGGCTGGAAATGGTTCTTTATTTTTCTTTACCTTCTTTGGTGTCTAGCTGCCATAGTGTCCCATTGATCAGGGCTGTTGGAAAGAGGAGTGCTGGAAGGCATCTCAGAAACACTCTGGGGCTCGTGTAATTCTTCCTGCAATGTTTGGCATAAACCCAATTTCCACGCTGCAGCTGTGTAAGCCCCTCTTGGCAATACGGTGACTCCCTTCCCTGCTGGTTGCATTCTTGGTTTGAAGAACCTGATGGTCAGGGGCAGACCTAGTATCCACTTCACCAGTATCATGACTGTGTTCCCATTTGGAAACACATCTCATCTGGGCATCAGTAAATCTTTATTTGCAAGGTTTCAGGGACACGTTCTACATATATCTTTAACTGTGTTTTTACAAGGTTTATTATCTCAATAGATGCAAAGAAAATACTTGATGAGATTCAACATCTATTCATGATAAAAAAAACTCAACAAAATGCAGTTAGAGGGAACGTACCTCAACATCATAAAGGCTTTATATGAAAATATGAAAGACCTCATCCTCAATGGTGAAAAAGTGAGGGCTTTCCCCAAAGGTAAGGAACAAGATGAGGATGTCCACTCTTACCACGTTTATTCACCACAGTACTGGAAGTCCTAGCCACAGTCGTCAGACAACAGAAAGAAATAAGTCACCCATATCGGTAAAGAAGTTAAACCATTTATAGATACATAGAAAATCCTGAAGACTTCATCACAAAACCACTAGAAGTGATGATATATGAATTCAGTTATTTGGTATAATACAAAATTAATACCCAAAACTCACAAGTGTTTCTATACACTAACAATCAAGTTGCAGAAAAAGAAATTAAAACAACAACAACAACAACAACAACAACACCATTTGCAATTGCACCCAGAAGAATAAAATACTGAGGAATAAACTTAACCAAAGAAGTGAAAGAACTGTACTCTGAAAATGATAAGACACTGATGAAAGAAATTGAAAACGACATAAAAAAATGGAAATATATTTCATGCTCATGGATTGGAAGAGAATATTGTCAAAATTTCCTTATTACCTGAAGCGATCTATAGATTGAATGCAATCCCTATCAAAATACCAACAGCATTTTTAGCAAAACTAAAAAACTAGCAAAACTACTGTTATCTAACAAATAACACTAAAATGTGTATGGAACCACAGAAGACCCCAATTAGGCAAACCAATCCAGAGAAAGAAAAACAAACCTGGAGGTATAAAAATTCTAGATTTCAAGATATACTACAAAGCTATAGTATTCAAAACAGTATGGTACTGGCACAAAAATAGAGACCTGTATCAAAGAACAAGGTAGAAGATGAGGCTTCTGGGTGGCTCAGTTGGTTGAGCCTCTGACTTCAACTCAGGTCATGATCTTGCAGTTTATGAATTTGAGTCCCACATCAGGCTCTGTGCTGACAGCTTGGAGCCTGGAGCCTGCTTCGGGTTCTGTGTCTCCCTCTTTCTGCCCCTCCCCCACTTGCACT
Organism: Acinonyx jubatus; assembly: GCF_027475565.1. Classification (NCBI taxonomy): domain Eukaryota; kingdom Metazoa; phylum Chordata; class Mammalia; order Carnivora; family Felidae; genus Acinonyx; species Acinonyx jubatus. The sequence goes on along the minus strand of NC_069383.1, from coordinate 100,779,855 downwards.
CAGTGTCTCTCTCTCTCTCTCTCTCTCTCTCAAAAATAAATAAACATTAAAAATTTTTAAAAAGAACAAGAAATAGAAGCTTCAGAAATAAACCCACATGTATATGGTCAATTAATCTTGACGAAGGAGGCAAGAAGATACAAATGGGGAAAAGAATCTTTTCAATGAATGGTGTTGGGAAAACTGGACAACAACATGCAAAAAAAAAAAGAAAAGAAAAAAAGAAAAAGAAAGAAAAAAGAAACTGGACTATTTCCTACACCATACACAAAAGTAAATGCAAAATGCGTTAAAGGCCTAAATGTGAGATCTGAAACCATAAAAATCCTAGAAGAAAACACAGGCAGTAATTTCTCTGACATCAGCTATAGCAACATTTTTTTTAGATATATCTCCTAAGGCAAGGAAGAAAAGAAGCAAAAATCCTTATAGGGATTACATCAAAATAAAAAGCTTTTGCACAGCAAAGGAAACCATCAACAAAACAAAAGACAACACTGAATAGAAGAATGAATTTGCGAATGATAGATCTGATAAGGGGTTAATATCCAAAGTACATAAGAACTCATACAATTAACACCAACCACCAAATAATTCAATTCATAAGTGGGCAGGGTATCTAAACAGACAGTTATCTAAAGAAGAGGTGCTCAACATCACTAATAATTAGGGAAATGCAAATCAAAACTACATTACTATATCTCCTGGTGCCTTTTAGAATGGCTAAAATCAATGCAAGACGGAACAGGTGTTGGTGAGGATATGGAGAAAGGGGACCCTCATGCACTGTTGGTGATAATGCAAACTGGGGCAGCCATTGTGGAAAACTGTATGGAAGTTCCTCAAAAAATTAAAAACAGAAGTACCACATGGTCCAATAATTTCATTATGGGGTATTTACCCAGGGAAAATGTAAGCACTAACTTGAAAAGATATATACACCCCTATGTCTATTGCAGCATTATTTGCAATAGCCAAGATGTGGAAGCAATTCAAGTGTCCATCAGTAGAAGAACGAATGAAGAAAAGGTGGTATCCATACACAATCAATAATACATAGCCATTAAAAAAAAAGGATGGGATCATGCCATTTGAGACACCATGGATGGACCTAGCAGTTATTATGCTAAGTGAAATAAGTCAGACTGAGAAAGACAAGTGCCACATGATCTCATTTATAAGTGGAATCATTCAAAAAAGAACAAACAAACCAAAAGCAGAATGAGTAGTACAGATACAGAGAACAAAGTGATGGTTGCTAAGTAGGGGAGGAGGCTGGACAAAATGGGCGAAGGGGAAAAGGAGATACAGGTCTCCAGTTATGCAGTGAGTGAGTCACGGAACTAAAGAGCAGAGCATAGGGATACAGTCACGACGTAATGGGAAGACGGTAGCTACATTTGTGATGAACACAGCATAATGTATGAACTTATGAAATCACTGAATTGTACACCTGAAACTAATGTAACAGTATGTACAGTATGTAATGTATGCCAACTATACTCAAATAAATGCGTGTGTGTGTGTGTGTGTGTGTGTGTGTGTCATCATTTAAACAGAGACACCTTTGAGATTGAGGGTACTTGATATTTTGTCAGACAGCAGCCACACATTGGGACTGTCCAGGCAAACCAGGATGCATGGTCCACCAGAGCTGGCTGGAGAAAGGCTGATGACGTCACAGGTCCACATGCGTTGTCACTAATTTTCCATCTGCCATTCCCTCATTCCCTCTTTTTGGGGGGACGGAAGTGCAAAGTGCAGGGCTACATTTCTCCTTTTAACGTTAAAAAAATTTTTTTTCAGAGAGAGAAAGAAAGAGAGAGAGAGAGAGAGAGAGAGCACGAGCTGGGGAAAGGGGCAGAGGGAGAGAGGGAGATAGAGAATCTTCAGCAGGCTCTCCAGTCAGTGCAGAGCCCAACCACAGGGCTTGATCCCACGACCCTGGGATCATGACCTGCACCAAAATCAAGAGTTGGATGCCCAGCTGACAGAGCCACCCAGGCTCCCCCACATTTCTCCTTTGAGAAAGGATATCCTGGCATGCCCAACCACTCGCTCTCTGGGAACATCATCAATGTGGCTGACCTGAACTTGAGCTGGTTTACCTCTGGTTTATCTGCGGTTTATGTGGCTTACTTCACCATACTCACCTTTCACAACAGCCAAAAAGGCAAGTTCTTTGGTGGCATGTGTCTTGCATCCTTTTATTGGAATTGGATGGCACCTGTAATCTCTGTGATCCCAGGAATGCAGTGTTGTTTTTGGTTCACAATCCGGAGGTGATGGGATGAGACCATAGAAGAGGGTTTCGGGGGGATGCTACTTGGTACCACAGTAACCAACAAATTTCTTCCCACCACATGATCTGAAACTCTGGGGAGGGCGCCATGGACAGCTGTGAGGTGCCTCGGCCGAGAGTCCGTGTACAACTAGGCCTCCATACACCTGCTTTCTCCACAAGGGCACTTCGAGTCCCAGAGATTGGAATGCCATTTCAAAGACGTTATGGGTGTTTTCCATTTTTGGTGAATAGTGTGAGGAGAGAGAGAGAGAGAAAAAAAAAAAAGTATTGACACCTATTCTTTGGAATCTGGCCAGGCCCTTGTACTTCTTACTCAACATCAAGAATTTCACAAAACACTGATGAGGTCATCGTGGTAGAAAGAGACAAAAACAAACTAACAAACAAAAAGCTAAAACCAACCATGGCTTTGTAATGTCAAAGCACAGACAAACAGATAAAGAAATGCCTGCGAAGCCGCAGAATTTACCAGTCTTCCATCTGGATAACAAGGATGGTTTCAAGTTGCCAAGATTCAAGGGGAGATTTAACGTTGCTCCGACCTCCCAGATAAAAAAGCACCCGGGTGACAATCAGTGAATTCGTCCTGTCTCTGACGGCACCCAAGCTGGAGCAAAGTCCTACCTCTCTGGACGCTTTCCAAAACCTCTTATCCCAAGTCCAAATCCTAATGTAATTCTGATGATTAATTTTATGGACGAAGTCGGTTGGGCCATGAGCCCATCTCCTTGGTCAAACATACTTTTGGATGTTTCTGTGAGACTGGTTTTAGATGAGATTGACATTTAAATCCATGGGCTTTGAGTAAAACCGACTACGCTCCATAATGTGGGTGGGCCTCATCCAATCAGTTCAAGGCCTATATAGAATACAGACTTATTCCTACCATGTCCACACGCCTGCTGAAAAAAGAAGGAATTTTGCCAAATATTGCCTTTGGGCTTGGACTCCAAGTCTTCCCCAGTCTGCTGGTCCATCCTACAGATTTTGGACGTGTACCTCCACAATCAGGTGAGCCAATTCCTTAAAATTCTCTCTCTGTATTTAACTCTCTATGTAATACATTTACATACACATCTTGTTGGTTATTTTTCTCTGAACAACCCTGGCTAATTCATTGTCCTCTCCTAACACCCCCTTGCTAGGACTCTCCATTGTGCGTGGTCTCCCTTGTGACAGCAAACAGTAAAGCCCAATGTTGTCAACTACAGGTCTTCCTGGACACCTTTGGCCTCAGGGAATTTGTTACAGTCGTCCTGGTAAATAGTCAAAGGTCGCATTGGCAGAAGTTTGAGAGAAGTCTCTGGAAACACCCCTTTGCCTTATTTTAGGGTGCATTTCTTTCCTGGAAATTCAGAGATCCCTATGGGTCAAATTACCCTTTTTTTCCCGAATCTCTATATTTTCACCAAGACTAGAGAACCTAATTCTACCACCACATTCTCACCACAGACTCCTCTCTCTGATTTATGAATGAGAGAAAAATTTCAAGGATGCTGGGAGTCCTCACGAAATTATTTTGCATCAAGGAAGAGTGCCTTTGGGGCCCTTCTGGGGAGCATGATTAGAGGCTAAGCTTCCTGCCCACACATAATCTTTTCAAGAAATGCCATCCTCCTGAAATTTTGGCTCTTCCTACCCTGTACCAAAAATGTGTCAGTTTCTCAGCATGCTTATTTTCTGTAAGCATCGCATCCGGACTTCACTTGCACAACCAGCAGAAAGTAAGTGCCACTATCCGGTGCTGGAGTCGACCCATTAAATCCTAGGTGAGTGTGTTCGTTTTAACTAAAGGTCTGGGCTTATATCGTCCTAACATCTTAGAATCCATTATCATATATATTCTATATGCTACTGCCTGCACAGAGTCGCGAGGGTACATCTTTTAGTGTAGAAACTCTTCTACTTCTCTCCCTGGGTTACGATGGAATGTAAATCTATGGGCCTCAAGGCAATGGCAGATGCTTCGGCACCTTCAGGAGTTCCCTATAGGCAAGTGCTTCAGGAAATGTAATTGAAAATCATTCGTGTAGAATGAGGTTTCCCTCAGGCAGATGGGGGCTTGCATCTTCCAGACTCTGCTGTGTCTATTTAAATGTTCCCATCGCTGGTAGCAGGGCCCGTCCAGTGCCCATCATTCTGGTGTCAAAGACCCTGTCCACCAGATAGTGTGCATTGTCCTCAGCTGTATCTGCCCTGGGACTGCAAGGAATGAGGGTCTCCACACACTCGTCCTGAGACGTCTCTGATGATTCCTGTGATACAAATGGGATGCCGAACCATTTTAAGTTTCTGTATTCCTGGGGTACTAGAGTTATCAGGAAGTGAGCTGAGGCCTCTTCTTTATAATCGTTTTTGGATGCCAGAGTGACGAATTGCCACGGGGGCTTGATTTCCCAGGGCCACTTGCTGAAAAGGCACTCCATCTCAAGTATGATTCTACTGGAGGCATTGGGCCACCTGTGTCCTGTCGCCACCCACTTACCCGGTTACACTGTACTCAGTCTTGCATCTCAATCACAGGATGCTCTAAGGGTCTGTGTCCTCACACTGCTCCCATGGTCCTGACGTGACAGCAGATGGCATGCTCAATTTGGATGATTATGAAGGAAAAAGGCAACTATTTATAAAACGGAAATTAGGGTATAGGGAAGTCCCAAGGGATTGTGGTACCCAGGAATAGTTAAAACTGAGGCACCATCACCATCCCAACCCTGGAAGGGAGGAAGAAGGGGTGGTTACCAGCAGAGATGGAGGAAGAAGGGTATTTAGGGGCCCTCTTGAGTGAAACAACTTTTGGCCAAAGAACTCAGCCATGTTGATCTAACATGGATGGAAATGGAAGAATGGAAATCTGAATTTCATTCTTGTCCCTCCCTTCTGTGACCTCCTTTGCCTAAACACAACTGAAGGTCAGGGGTGAAGGATTCTGTGGATGTTGTGCACACGGTTCAGCTTCAAGGTCCCAAGCTGGTAGGACAGAGAATGGAGCCAAAGGAGCAAGCAGGAATAATCCAGCTATTTAGCAATTACTTGCCATTTTCTTTCCAATGTCTTTTTGCCACATATTTTTATTATCTCAAAATAAGATGAAGAAATCAGTGGGTTGATATCACTGATGCTGTTACTGAAAAGTTTTTATTTTTAATGTTTATTCATTTTTTGAGAGACAGAGACAGAGCATGAGTGGGGGAAGGGCAGAGAGAGAGAGAGAATCCCAAGCAAGCTCCAGGCGCTGAACTGACAGCACAGAGACCAGCGCGAGGCTCAAACTCATGGACCATGAGATCATGACCTGAGCCAAAGTCAGACGCTTAACTGAGCCATCTTGCGCCCCTTGACTTTCTTTCAAAGGAGCTTGGATATACAGGGAGAGAGAAACAAGGCATCTAGTACTGTAAGACATATAGTTCAGGCATAAAGTGCCCTTTTAGCCATACCTCTGCCTGAGGAAGGCATCTCAACACTTCTGGTACTCATATCTTGTACTGAGTTTCTGCTTGTACCTGTCCTACCGTCTTCTTAATTAAAATTCTTGAACTCCTTGATTTCACCAATTATTACTGGTGAGCACTTTGACTCACAACAGATTCGTATGTAAGCCAATCCTGGGTCTTCCTTCTTCCCAGGCTTCGACATGCCTTTTGTCAGTCTCTATATCCTCATGCCTGTCCCACTGTCCAGAACCATTTCCCCAAGCCATTTCGACCTCGCTTATTCCTGACCACCCTTAAGACTCAGCGGTCCTGCGACACAACCCCTCGTCACCTCCAGTTGAGCTACATCGTGCTTCGATCACACGATCTGGTCAGGGCTTGTGCAGCGATCAGCAATCCATGGTGTCCACTGTTACATTCAATGGCTTACCACCACACACTTTTAGCTTGTTTTCCTGGTCAGCTGATTATCTCCTCCTAACAAGTCACAGTTGCTTCTTTTTGTCGCCGGCTAGCAGAACAGATTCTCAATAAATTTTATCAGGCACCTTTTGTGTTTATTGTGCATCATTGAAAACATCCTCTTTGGTTTGGACTTTCTGCCTTGACCTATAGATCCAGCATCTAGGGTAGAAACTGGATGTGAAAGCCTGATGGAGCACAGGTGGGCAGACAGGTGAGAAATGTCCAGGAGTCAAGTGACTGAGTTCAACCCAAGTCTGAGTCTTTTCTCCCCAGGGACATTATATATATATATATATATATATATATATATATATATATATTATATATATGTTCATATATATATTATATATATATGTTCATATATATATTATATATATATGTTCATATATATATATTATATATATATGTTCATATATATATTATATATATATGTTCATATATATATATTATATATATATGTTCATATATATATATTATATATATATGTTCATATATATATATTATATATATATGTTCATATATATATTATATATATATGTTCATATATATATATTATATATATGTTCATATATACATTATATATATATGTTCATATATACATTATATATATATGTTCATATATATATTATATATATATGTTCATATATATATATTATATATATATGTTCATATATATATTATATATATATGTTCATATATATATTATATATATATGTTCATATATATATTATATATATATGTTCATATATATATATATACACACACATACATATTTTATTTATGTTTATATATACATATATATGTATATATACATACATATACATATATATGTATATATATAAATATTTACTGTATATATATTATGGTATCTTAAAGACAAATTCAACTCATTCCTGGGGAGCTTGACAGTTTCAGGATGCTGTGTTGCTGTTGTGATAAAAGATAACAGAGTGTGTGTTACTCAACTGAATATATAAGAAAGAAAAACAGAACTTGGATATATAGATTGCAGCTCGGGACCACCTTTATTTGTGACTTGAGTGGGAACAGTTATAGGGTCAATATCTTCTCTCCAGATTCCCTGACATCAGAGAAATTTATAGAGATCTGATCACACTCACTGGGCTGGGGAGTTTACCTCATTTCTACCCAAGTACATACAGCCTTGGTTTCTTTCTTTTTTTCTTTTTTTTTCTAATTTTTTTAACGTTTATTCATTTTTGAGTGACAGAGAGGGACAGAGCATGTGCAGGGAAGGGGCAGAGAGGGAGACACAGAATCCGAAGCAGGCTCCAGGCTCCCAGCCGTCAGCACAGAGCCCAACGCGGAGCTCAAACTCATGAACTGTGAGATCATGACCTGAGCCGAAGTGGTACGCTCAACCAACTGAGCCACCCAGGAGCCCCCAGACTTGGTTTCTTATTTGAAAGATAAGTGATTAACATTGTTTGACTGTCATCTATTCCATCATAGAGTTCACATTTTACTGCAACTATATATGGCAAATCCAGTGAAACAAAAAACACTGAAAACCATTTTTCAGAGGAACTTCTAAGAGAGAATAGTAAGTAGTATCTGCTAATAGTTTAATAGTTATTAAGAGAAAACATATACATTTGACCAACCTGGACCATACTTGAACTTTTCAAGTGAACATAAACTTTTCTTTTACATTTTTAATATTTGTTTTGAAAAGGGACACCCCAGTGCTCAGAGATGGTAAAAAACAAAAGCCAAAACCCCGCAATCTGTTGGCATCCAGAGAAGTGACAATTGCTGTCTTACCAATAATGATACATATTTGGAACAAAATGCAGAGTGAAACATGGTTTTGCTTTTAATTTCACATATAAATGATTCGTCCAGATCTCTGCTCTGTGGGGTAGTGTTCTTAGAGACATGGACGTCAGAGAAAGGCAGCTTAGGTTATAATTTAGTGATTTTTTTTTCTAAAAGCATAGCCCAGAGAAATCAAAAGTAAAAACTTTCACCACCAACAATCATGCTCTAGGCATCTTAAAGAAAATATATACTTTGGAATTTGATTTAAAGAAAGGTGAAGTATATTGTCTTTTTCTTATCCAATCTGTAGAACTTGCAGCAGAATCCTTGTGTGGTATACCAGATGTTTCTTGCTTTTCTGCCCTGCAAACCCTCTCCCTTTTTCCAGAAAGTGCAAAGTTACCTACTTTTGCCTCTACTGCTTAACATGTTCTTCATAAAATTCTCAGCCTAGGGACCTTGGCCAGCGCAGAGGCACATGACCACTGTGGGTGAACCAGAAACTCCTTTCCAGAGGTTTTCACCTGATGCTGAGTGATGCGAGGACCCAGAGCATTAGAGCTCACTGGATCTGATTGTTCTGACCTCAAAACCCTGCCCATTAGTTCCAGCTTTGCCTACTTCCTCATTCTCCTCTGGATTGTGTCTTTGAGGCCTCATTCTTCAGCTTTTCCTTAGTTATAGAAGAACACATTTATCTTTCCAATAAGCCCTGAATTGCTTAAGTTTTCAAAAGATCATTTCTGTTCACTGTAAATGATTTCTACCAGTGCAGCTGACATCCTCACAGATGGTTGAATGAGTTCATAATGTCACCTTTTTGATTAAAATAGTTCGTTTCCGATATTTTTCCCCTACCAGGGGGATTCCTGACTAGAAGTGACGGCGTTGGGAGTCTCATCCAAAGCAATGCGAGATCTGTAAGAATCTTTCCAGCAGCACACAGTTGCATGTTTGACTATTTTGATACGAATACTTACAAATGGCGTGTACTTATTATGTAGCAGGCATTTTAAGTGATTTATATACCTAAGTCCATTTTATTCCAATATCCGGGGAGTTAAGTATGTAGAAGAAATACAGTGTAATTTTAAAAACATCTATTTGCCTTCCTTGGAGGCAGGACTCAAGCTTACCTAGTCGAGTATTCATTCCACTGTCTGCCAGGCTATGTGCTCTATATTAGACACTCAGTAAAATTTTGTTAAATGAATCAAATATTACTGGCCCATTGTTATATGCCCATGAACGCTTGTAGTGAATATCTACGAATTTATCAGTATGTAGACTTTTCTTCAAAGAAATACTCGCTCTCATTTTGTACACAGATATTGCCATCAGGTATCCATGTTACGTTACCACCATGTGATCCCGCGCATCCATTTTGGAAGTTTTAGAAATAAACCAAGAGAACACATTTGTTCTAAGACCCGTGGCTGAAGCTATTAAATGCAAAACAAAGGAGGAGTTGGTGGCCATGTTCTGTGCCATGTGCAACAGCAATCTTCTTTGGCAAGAAACCGGAATTAAATCAGCATATGAAAAGCAGGAGAATGAGGGGCGCCTGGGTGGCCCAGTCGGTTGAGCATCCGACTTCAGCTCCGGTCATGATCTCACAGTCCGTGAGTTTGAGCCCCGCGTCGTGCTCTGTGCTGACGGCTGGGAGCCTGGAGCCTGCTTCTGATTCTGTGTCTCCCTCTTCCTCTGCCCCTCCCCTGCTCATGCTGTGTCTCTCTCTGTCTCAAAAATAAATAAAAACATTTTTAAAAATTTAAAAAAAAGAAGTAGAATTAGACGTCCAGATTCTAGTTCTCTCCAAGGCCTTTGGACAATCTCATTGTTCAACCTCAGATTCCAAAGAAATTTCTTGTTCTTCCACTAATGTCTCATTTCACTAAATAGACGACATACATACGTTGTCATTTCTTTTTAGTTTTGCCATATGGTAATTGCAGTGAAATATTTCTTTTTAACTCTCTAGGCCTAATTTATGCAACTCTTTAATTTGTGCCTTATTCTTCACTACCGTGACCACCTACCAAAGCATAACCCCAAAATCAATTTGGCCATTAAATGAAATAAAGCATTTGAGACATTTATCCCTCAAGTCCTGCTCATTATCTTTAGCTATTTTCAAATAGTAATATCAAAACCTACTGCTCAGAAATAAGTGATACTCCCCATAACCTGGAATTTAAGTTTTCCTAGTGTGCCCTCAAATGATCTTTCCATATCCACAGTCTACTCTTTCCAACAGGATCTTTAAACCTCCATCAGGTGATATTTCTCAGAGTTCACCCAAATGCTCCTGGACTTTTCCCAACTTCATACTGTCTATCATACAGATGATGTGCATAAAGGTCACTTTTAAGAGCAGTCTTTGGCCGCCAAATACAAAGGTTTCACTAGTTTGCATAACCGTGCTGGGAAAGGAAAAGTCATCAAACAGAGGGAAAAAGTAAAAAAAAAAAAAAAAAAAAATATATATATATATATATATATATATATATATATATATATAGCATGCTCACCGGCAGAGAGCTAATGTGTCTGTATTCACCATCACCTCTGTCATCTCCGGCCACATTGCTCTAGGTACACATTTGACCTGTGACGGAAATATTTTCCCATGGTGATAAAAGTGTAGGAAAGGAAAGAAATCCTACGTGTCTTGCGGAGGGGAAGAATGAACATATGTATTCTATCACTGTTGCTCAACAAGATGATAGTACCTCATTACAAGTGTATCCCATTCAGTTTTGCAACCCCATAATGTGGAACACGGGGCCTTACAGAGTGTGGCCTAGTTCAATACATGCATCGTTTGTTCACCTAAACTTTGGACTAACCCCACTTCTGTGAAACATGTACACTCCCCTCCTATATTTCCCCTTTCCATGCTCACAAGAAATCCATTCCTCACCGATGGCATTGAAGTGTGACTACTTAGAATTCATAACCAAAATCTGGAAATATTTTAAAAATAGAGCAGTCACCTAAATTATATAAAATGTATATACACTATATGACCCCCATGAAACGTAGTCACTTTCCAGACAGATTTCAACAAATCTGTGTCTAATCTTTGAGGGACACACACCATGACATCTCAACACCCATCATATACATGACGATGGAATTTATGGTCCAGACTTTAAAGAGGTAAAGAAAACAGGGATCATGGTCATGTTGGAGCAATGGCGTAAAGCTGGACTATTCTGGGCACAACATTCAGATAATATGCTTGTTTCAGGGAAATTTTTCTCTTTAGCCATTATTTAAGTAGTTGAATAACCACATTTTCCTTAAGTATTTCACATAAAGAAGCTGAAGTGGAAAAATTACATCACTGATATGGGCATAAAAAGTGTAGTTTTTATAGAAGAAGGGTGCATTTCCAAAGATGTGAAACACTCCACAAGGTGAAATGCAAGAAAAACATTTAGGATGAATTACTCTTGCTTCCAATAAATTATGAAGTTCAAGATTAAAACAGTAAAAATAGGATTGAAATTCTGGAAATGCATCATCAAGAATATCACTAAAAACCACAGGATATTTGGAATTTACAGCATTATTTACATCTTTGGAAAAAGTAGACCCCATTATGGATATGGATGTATATTACTTAAATTTATACATTTACTTAATTTTGTACATTTGTGCATGCACTCCGTCTCTCTGTGGATAGATGATAGATAGATAGATAGACAGGCACATGGATAGATAAAGTCTCTCGGAAGAGTAGAATATGGTTTTGCTAACAATCTCAGCCTAAGAACACTTTCCAAAAATACTAAAGAAAATGTGGATCATAATCAGTGTGTAAGAGAAACAAATTAGCTTGCTCTGGCAGAAAACCAGGTGTCTTCATGTGTTTGTAGTAATTTATTCTGGTAATTCAGATAAAAGAGATGTGTGCCTTTCTAGGACCAGGTAGAAATGTAAATGCATAATCATCAAATGAGACAGAGTACGAGATTTTGGAGTCCACAACCAACTGGAGAGGAAGCATAGTCCCCAAAGAAAACCATTCAAATGCCATTATAATGTATTGTGCAAGTCTCTGTACTTCTGACAGGGAAGTATGCCCCCCCTCCCCCACTGTAGGTCTCTACAGACTAGGAAAAGGAAATCTAAGGAGACCAAGGACAGAGGGGGACAGGTGCATGTGTGTCCATGGCGCATGTGTCATTGTTCCTCACCTGCTGACCACATGATCCCTTTTTATAAATCTGGAAACTGAAGGCACACACTGTGGGCCACCATTTTGCCATTACCAAGCCCTTTGCGTTAACAGCTCATGTTCTAGTGTTTCCCGACACTGAAATCTACTATGTGAATAGGACAAGTAACTCCTTTTGTGTTCATCTTCAACTTTGAAATCAATGCTTTTAAGGACCGTCATGCCCCAAAACATCCATTGTATCAATCTGAGAGATGAAAAGTTGAGTCACATGAGCTGCAACGTTGGGTCCAAATCAGTTAAAGTGCTTCTGATAGTCAGTGGATATTATTATGCCCTCTGAGGACTGTGCATTTTGACTTTGAGAAATCAAGTCTTAAGAGCACTTGAGTAGTCTGGCGGAAATGATTAAATATGAGGCCTTGAAACACTGGTGTAATGTGGTCCTCAGCTAAATGGAAACATAAGCCATGGCAAGGGTTGGAGCTTCTAAATCTGCTGAGATTAATGGAAGTGAATTACCATTGTGTTCCAAAGGCATATGTTTAGGCACCGGTGAAAAATGAGACCAAATCCCAACTGGAGGCTCCCACATTTCCTATAACAATATGTTAAAGATTTAAATGGTGCAAACTCTTGCCAGATCTCAGAATTCCCGTGGGCCTTTGATGCCAGTTGGGAGGAATGTCTGTAAGTAGATAGAAATAACGGAAACAAATATTTTCAGTCAGGATAGGAAGTATTTAAAATATCCTTAACCTCAAAGTCCCAGAAATCCCCTGACAGTTATTAACAGACATTAAATAATAAGGAATAGCGACCAAAAAAGAAGTGAATGGAGCTCACTGCCATTAAGGCATTGCTCTATGCCAGCCACTGCATCAGCCTGTTTAAAAGACGGACTCGATCTATTATCTATGTATCTATCTATCTATCTATCTATCTATCATCTATCATCTATCATCTATCTATTATTCCTAAGGAAGCGAAACATGAAATAAGAATCATTAACTTTGATGTTCGAATAAAGAAACTGGAATTCAAACAGTGAAGTCATTGTCCCTAATCACACAGAGTTTTGCTAGAAGAAAGTCACTCAGCGTCTTGGGAAATAAAGATGGTGGTGATTATGAAGGCTTTTAGTTACTCACCTGCTTAAATACCTTGGAGGTAGGTGGATATAAATAAAAGTTGTGCACTTACAATTCTGTTTCTTGAGAACATAAAATGACAGAAAGGACTCTCTAATTATATGTAAAAATGAGCATTCCATCCATTTAATACATATGTATATCATACACCTCTACACATGTAAGTTAGGGACAGGAACATATATGATGTGGTGCAGATAAAAATGAGGGAAAACTAACAGGTAGAGGCAATAGTGTCCACAGCCCTCTGATGGCTCAACAACCCACATGTTACATCAGGTAAATGGTCTATGGGCACATTGGCCAACATTCAAGGAAGAGGGTCCCACCCCCGTCCACGTTACACGCAATTAGGGGTGAGCAGGCAGGGACGTCTTAGTGGCAACGTAACTTGGGAAGAGTCCTGGTCCAGGAAGAGGCCTTGTTGGAATGGGGGCGTCTGCGGCCCAGTGACCAGTACCCGTCTGTTCTTTTGCGTTACCTCTAATCTGCTGGCCAGCTCACTGTTCAGCTGCCAAAACCAAAGACAAGATGAGCCCCCAGACCCGTCTGAATGTGTCTTTTCAGCTCATATAAGGAGAGCTGAGAGGGCATTCAATCAAATGGAAGAACCCTTCTCACGAGAGAAGGGCCTTGTCCCCCAGGGCAGTCAGTGAGGGATGGTATATAAAAATGCCCTCTGGGAGCCTAAGGCCCTTAACGCAGATGGAAACCCACTCTTCTAGAAATGGTTAGAAATGGGGTTTTGCAGAGCATGAAATAACACCCTGGGGTTCCCGACTGTCTGGTTGTGGCTCACTTACCCTGGTTTCTCATCGGGTCTGGCGTGGGACCATAATTTGTCACACCCCTTACAATAGCCAAAGTGCTTTACAAGCACTCATTAGGAATTTTCCCCCTTTCAATGTCTTGCTGTAGGGAAAAGCAATGTTCTTGCTTTCATTTTACAAAACATTAAAAAATATTGTAGGTGACTACTCTCCTGGCAATAATATTGTTACCTGATGTTCTAAAAACGCTACACATATTAGGAAAGGAAAGGAATTCCAAGTCATAAAATTGCCTTTTCCAAATTTGAAGGAGACATGGTTTGCTATTACGGTGACAGAAAGACCCAAATTTAAATTTTACTTGGCCATATTAATGATGATGATCAGTTACTTAAATACATAGAATCGGTGGTTATTCACTTATTTATTCACATAGCAATGACCAGCCCATGTATAAGTGCACAGAACTCTAAATTTGTTCACCAGGTCCTTGAGGAAGATGTTCATTTTTTATTCTCTTTTCGGTATTTTCTTTCTTTCTTTCTTTCTTTCTTTCTTTCTTTCTTTCTTTGAAGTTTATTTCTTTTGAGAGAGAGAACACAAGCAGGGGAGAGGCAGAGAGAGGGAGAGAGAGAATCCCAAGCAGACTCCGTTCAGTCAGTGCAGAGCCTGACATGGGGCTTAATCTCACAAACTGTGAGATCATGACCCGAGCTGAAATCAAGAGTTGGAGGCTCAATCAACAGAGTCACCCAAGAATCCCTCTTTTCTGTATTTTCTAATAACCGAATTATATCTATTTATTTTCTAAGAAAATACCACCTTGATTCAGAGTTCTCGTTTTCTGAAATCTATTGTTTCACCTAGCACTAAACACAACTAACCCACAAACATCGAGTGCTTCTGAGTTCCAAAATGAACCCACTTTTGCTGGGGTTAAGAATTACATCTTGCAATCAAGACCAAAAATCATCAGTATGATTTTTCTGAAATGTCCTCTGGGTATCTCAACAAATAACAACAACAACAACAAAAAGAAACTAAGACTATGCCTGTGTAAACAAAGAGCATTCTTTGTCATATCAACAATCCAACAGCCCAAACAGCTGAAGAATGTTGTTTTGTTCAGTCATCCAATGTGTATTTTTAAAAAGACAAACAATCCGTGTGGCAAATCTATTCCTAAAAGAACAATTATGAACTCACACTAGCAAGTATTTTTATCATTGCCTTTAAAATAATTCAGATTGTACGTAATTTCGAATCGATTTGGCTGACTTCATTTTCCTTTGTAGATTTCATCCTTATGTTGACTACTTACCAAAATGATCAGAATCTGGTTACCTAAGTCTCTTCAACCCCCTTTAATTTCAACTGTAGGAAGGACACCACAATTATAGGTAGATGCGGTTCCTTCCAAGTAAGAAGAGTTTTGCTCTTGAAATTAAACTTTCTTTACTCAAGCGTACTATTTTGTCCTAAGAGTGTGTTCACTCTTGTCTTTCAAACTTATACATAGATTTTAAGAAATTCGATACGCTATTTGTCACCTTATTCTCATTTATCATGAGCCTTTATGTTCCCGAATTTAGAGGAAAGATTTTTAGTATTGACATTTTTTTTTAGATTATTCTAAGTTTTATTATGATACAAGCTATTATTTTTACCATTATATTCAAGGGCCCTGCGGCACACAATACACAGAAATGACTTGCAATGCTGCATTCACTATAGCGGCACATACTTTCATTTATAGGTATATATTTTATCAGAAAAAAGGCAGGCAGTCAAGAAAACTTCCATTTCATTTTCTTCTTCCTTTGAATTCTACAGCAGAGACAAGGCATTTAAAATGTTGCTTCTGGGCTGATGCTGCTTTGGAAATTGGAGCCCATCTTGAACTCTCAGAGCTACGTTATAAACTCATGTAAATTGGAATTTATAATGGAAACAGCACCGTACTTTACTGTAACTGCCACAGCCAGGCTCCACTCGGATAAAATAAAACAAAGGGCATGGCAGACCACCCTCCACTGTGCTTTTATTAACTTTATATTTTCAACATAAGAGCGATCATGTCGGTAATGAAAGCATTTCAGTTGACTTCCCAAAAAGCATTTTGCTTTATATTTGCAAGTCACCGAATGTGGCATTTTACTTCATCAACCGCTGCGCTTTTGAGAGCCACTCAAACGTGAGAAATACAAGTCGAAGATTCAGGCTGTCGGTAAATATGCAGAGAGATAGAACTCTTCTGCACTGGATTGGAAAGCCGAATTTGACGGATCTCGGAAAGAAAATAAAAGTCATTTTCTTTTATGTCCAAAAAGTATAAAGCTTCACTCTCCTGTGTTAGTTAGGAAATGAAAAGATATTACAGAAGTACAGGGATGGCTTTCGGCTTCCACTACGAGGGTGTTATTAGGGAGACTGACAGTATGGACTGAGATAATGTAATTCAAAGTTTAGGCTTATTTACACTTGCTTATGATTTGGTGGGTCACTTAGATCCTCTCAGAAATTAGATCTCCTCTATCTCTGGGCTGTACCGTTGACACAGTCAATTTAATGAAAGGCCTCTGCTAAGATTATCGAGTGGATCGCGAAGGGTATCTGTATTGGCGTCCAGGAGGAATTTACAAACAAGAAAGCATCGTATTTAAGCACACATAAACCCGTGTTATTACGGAGACTTTCAGTTTCGGCTCAGAGGTGGAGAAAGCTTAGAAGGGAGTGTTGTTCCTGGCAAAGATAACCAAAGCCAGGCACCGGTTAAAGTGGGGAAGGACAGGTTTGAATCAGAAACAAGTACTGCTTTAGAAAAATGTGCAGCATGAACGGACCTCAATTTCGATTTGTGCAGAGGTGACTGGGGGGTGTTTGTAAGGGAGAATAAGGGAGTGGGGGCAGGGGCGAGCTGGGACTCAAGTGACCGAGGGAAATGAAAAATGACAGAAAGCTGGAGGGAGACAGTTGGCCCATGTGACACCCACCTGGCTTGGGCTGACTGGAGCCGATTGAAGTTAGGCTCTGACCCTTCCAGACTAGGAGAGAGGGAGGGACCAGCGCCCCGTCTGCAGGCGCTGGCTGTGACAGACAGTGAATTCTTCTGCCAGTCTTGAGTTTTCTCAGGCAGCCACCCTACCGAGGTCTTAGGTTACCTAGAGATGTGTCCTTGGGCTGCTCGCCAAGATGTTAGCATTGGTGCAAGTCTGTACGGGCCAAGATTGAAGCCCACTCAAGAAGCTGGATCACAGGAGCCTGCCACACGCTGCTCGAGGAGAAAATCTTTGTCCCCTTTTATCCTCATGACAAAGGAAAAGCCGGACAAGCGGCAAAGTATAAACTTTTCGTGGGCTTACCAAAAACGGATGTCCGAGAAAACAGCTCACCTGAAATTTTAGAGAGAGGTCTGGAGACAGAAACAGGGTCTGGGTATTTGCTTACCTGGGGCAGACATCATCGCATACCACGTAAGGTGCTGGGAAGATTTCAGGTAGGCGTTTGCAACCAACTGCTGAATGTGTAGTGTGGCCACTGTGGGAGTGACAAGTTGCCCTTGGCCTCAGACAGGAAGGGACGTTGGCAGCCTCAGGCGGGCTCTTGCTCCAGGTGGGCCCGTTCCCATCAGGGACTCACAGGGAGGGTGTGAGAACCCCGGGCAAAGCTTTCCCTGTGGTGCTGGGAGCAGGTAAACAGCAGCCACTGGCCAGACTCAGCGCCCTTGTTTCGCCATATGGAGCAAAAGCCTTCACCTGGAGGAGAAAGGACAACGAAAAGCAGTGAGAACTGTGCCTGAGGGCACAGTAAAAACCCAAGCAATCAGGGAAGAGGCAGGGGAGGGGGGGCAAGAAAAATCAGCTCTAGCTCTGGCTTAGGGGAAGGAAGAGATACTTAGCCCAACATTATACATAGAGAAGACCGGCAGAAACACTTGTGAAATCCAGATCTGGGCATTCCCAGACAGGGTCTGCCTACTCCTCAGGCTCAGTCAGAACATCAGGGAATGTTCCCTCTCCCGCCTCCATGACCTCACTAACAAGCATGGAGTGGAACACAGATGGGGAACAGCCAAAAATGGGTTTTCTCCTGGAAGGACCCAAAGCCAAGCTTAGAGTAAACCCTGCTGGAAAGTTCATCCAGACAGGCAACTCTCATCTCTAGAGGGATTTGAAATGTCTGGTGCCCTGAGAATAATCCTAACAACGGTTTAAACCCAGCCCAGCTCCTGAGCCGATGAACAGCAGCCCGCACAGCAAAGCCCCAGCAGAAAGAAACGTGTGCTCACCTCGAAACGTATTCACCTGAGTTCTGTCCAACGTGCTTGGCTCCCAGCATAAAACTGTGAAGCACGCAAGTAGGCCAGAAACACCGTAGGTTAACTAACTAGACGTTAAATAAAAATGTTTTACAAAGGTCCTGCTATATGAAAAAATATAGAGGCAAGAAACGGCACAGTCTGGAGAGACAGAACAATCAGCAGAACCAGACCAAGAAGGGGTTGTGGAAAGTATCAGAGGAGGAATTTAGATAACGCGGGTTAACGTATTCACAGCTCTACTGGAAAATGTTGATAATGTGAAGGAGCTTGTTTCGGCAGAAAAAGGGAAACTATAAGAAAGAATGAAATGGAGATGCTAGACACAGAAAGATTTTGTTCCAATGTCTCATCAGTGGAACATAGCCATAAGGGAAAACAAAAACTATTTTGGTTCAGAGGGCATGACTATCTGCTGTGCAAAACCCCCGAAGTATCAACAAAAGTCTCTAAGAATGAATATGAGTTGATTAAGGTCATGGGTTACAAGGGGCGCCTGGGTGGCTCAGTCGGGTAAGCGTCTGACTTCAGTTCAGGTCACGATCTCGCAGTTCAGGAGTTTGAGCCCTGCGTCAGGCTCTGTGCTGACAGTTCAGAGCCTGGAGCCTGTTTTGGATTCTGTGTCTCCCTCTCTCTCTGCCCCTCCCCTACTTGCGCTCACACACGTTCTCTCTCTCAAAAATAAATGAAATAAACATTAAAAATTTTAAAGGAAAAACAAGGTCATGAGTTACAAGATTGGTATATAAAAACTATTGTGCGCCTATATATTAGTCATGAGCAAGTGGGATTTGGAAAAACTCCCTGTTCCCTGTGGGAGTGATCACTGACACAGCTCCAAGCTGTGTCACGTTGGGGGATGGGGCGACGTTAGAAAACTCCAGTATCTGTGTGTGTGTGTGTGTGTGTGTGTGTGTGTGTGTGTGTGTTGCTCCAGTGGTGCTGGAACTTTTCTGGAAACTTGGACTTCTATAAAGTCTCTTGTGTCTGTGGGTGTCTGCCAAGTCCAAGTTTTCCAGGTGCTCCTGACCTTGGTTATGAGGGACTGAAGCTGATTATAGGCTCCCACCAGGTCTGGAGCCTATACCGAGGTCTGTTTTAGTACCCAATGCACAGGCGAGTCAGACTTCTCCCACATTGCTTGGCCTACTGTGCTGGATCCCATAACTCTCATAGAGGCACTTTTGTTCATGTACAGATGCTGAATTTATTTATTTAATTTCTTTTACTGTGTATTTATTTTTGAGAGAGAGAGAGAGAGAGCACAAGTCGGGGAGGGGCAGAGAGGGAGAGACAGAATCGGAAGCAGGCACTGAGCTATCAGCACAGATCCTGATGCGGGTTCGAACCCACAAAGCAGGAGATCATGACCTGAGCCAAAGCTGGACGCTCAACTGACTGAGCCACCCAGGTGCCCTCCAGATTCCTTCGTTAAAAGAGAAGATCCAAACGAGGGATGTCTCATGCTGCCATAATAGTGACATCACCATGCAACTCAAATCTCTGTATTTGTGTCTGTGGCCACTTTCTCCTTTTCTCACTCTTATGCCAAGGGTTACATTGTTTTGAGTACCATCTTTCCTTGGAGGGGCTTGTCGCCATTATTAGGCTTTTAGGTCTTCAGATAGCCTTTACAACGTCAATTCTCTGCTAGGTTGAAAACATTCTAATTTTGTAGAATACCATCCCTGCTTCATTCTTGGGGTGGAAAGTATTGTTTTCTTGTGATGTTTCCACTCTGCAGAAGTGGAACCCATCGGGCTTTCATTTAAACTGCTCACCTTCAGTCAAATAATGCCAGTTCTTCTTGTTTGTTTGTTTAACACACTCACAAATTCAAGTCAATATAATTATGCTACTCACAAGATAGTTACATAACCTTAAAATATGGCTCGATTTTCACCCATCCAATATCCTTTGGTAAGGTGAATACTGTTTAAAATTGCATTGCATCTGCTTCCACATCTAAAGCAATAACTTTTATTAGTCTAAACTTCCCTCTGAAAACTATCACATAAATGAAAAAAAAATACACAAGAAATCTGCGTGAAGGTATTTGAGTTCTACTAATACAGCCAGTGGAGGTGGCCAAGATCCGGGAGAGAAAGAAAACACACTGAGGTGAGTCCAACATCCCACACCACCGTCTCCTGCAGGTATCTCTGATAAGCTGTAAAGACTATCGGAAAGCAGTGTCTAAGAAGAGAGACACTCAGAAGGAACTCACTGGCCTCTTGGGAAACAAAATTGAAATCCAAAAGCAGACAGGGAGGAGATAGATACCTGGTAAAACTCTCTAGCTATACATTTCTACTCGAGGGACCATCCCATAGGAATAGATTGAAGCTAAATGTCAATCAACTTGTAGAAGGAAATCACCATCACCCAGAGCTTCTATCATTCAGAAAAACAAAACAAAACAAAACTCCTAGGCATACATAGCAAACGATAAAATAAACAGAAAAATCGAGAAAGATAAAAGACCCTTAAAAATCTAAATATTGGGGCACCTGGGTAGCTCAGTCAGTTTAGCGTCAGACTGGCTCAGGTCGTGATGTCACGGTTCATGAGTTTGAGCCCCGTATTGGGCTCTGTGCTGACAGCTCAGAGCTCAGAGCCTAGAGCCTGTTTCCTATTCTGTGTCTCCCTCTCTCTCTCTGCCCTCCCCTACTCATGCTGTCTCTCTGTCTCTCAAGAATGAATAAACATTAAAAAGAATATTTTGGGGCGCCTGGGTGGCTCAGTCGGTTGAGCGTCCGACTTCAGCTCAGGTCACGATCTCACGGTTCGTGAGTTCGAGCCCTGCGTCAGGCTCTGGGCTGATGGCTCAGAGCCTGGAGCCTGCTTTTGATTCTGTGTCTCCCTCTCTCTGCCCCTCCCCCATTCATGCTCTGTCTCTCTCTGTCTCAAAAATAAATAAACATTAAAAAAAATAAAAAAAAGAATATTTTTAAAAAGTCTAAATATTGAATTTATCAGAGACTTCAGAATAGTTTGACGCAGATGATAAAAAATATGATGTAATAAAAAAGTTTACCAGAGAACTGATATTAATAAAAAATACAATGAAAATTCTAAAACGACAAAATAAAACATACGCTAACTAAAAAAAAATGAACTCAATTGATGAGTTTCAAAGAAAACATCCTAGAAAGATTTTATGATCTGAAACAGAGTTTAGCAGATGTTCAGACTAAAGCAAAGAAAAAAAAAACAGGACTAAGATACATAAAGTATTATATAATGTATGTAGTATAAAGTAACATGGTCTAACATAAATATAATTATGTGCCCAGATAAAGAACAACAGTAATTAAATCAAAGGTGGAATTATAAATCTGCCAGGGGAAAAAGAAGTTACAACCACAATACTGGAAAGTGACTCGTCCAAATAATCTGTGATAAACAGTATAGAATCAGGTCTTTATGCACTATCTGAAAATTACTAACCAGAAACTATGTACAAAGTAAAAAAAAATAGGAGGGGCGCTTGGGTGACTCAGTGGGTTAAGTTTCTGACTCTTGATTTCGGCTCAGGTCCCGATCTCAGTTCATGGGATGGAGCCCCGCATCAGGCTCTGTGCTGACAGCGTGGAGCCTGCTTGGGATTCTCTCTTTCCCTCTCTCCCTGCCCCTCCATTGCTCTCTCTCTCTCTCTCTCTCTCTCAAAATAAACAAATCTACAGTTTTTTTTTAAATTGAATAGTCTTTAAGAGTAAGAATGGACATATTTTTCACTACACAAAAACAGAGAGGATGTGTTATTAGAAGTTCCACATGAAGAGAAATATTGACAGGTATTATCCAGAGAGAACAAAATAATTGCTAAGGTAAGCCTGCAAATGTGGGGAAGAGCACCAGAGAGAGAGGAAACAGGTGCATTAATTTAAAAGAACATTGAGTACAGGGGCGCCTGGGTGGCTCAGTAGGTTAGGCGTATGACTTCGGCTCGGGTCATGATCTCACAGTTTGTGGGTTCGAGCCCCGCGTTGAGTTCTGTGCGGACAGCTCGGAGCCTGGAGCCTGCTTCGGATTCTGTGTCTCCCTCTCTCTTTGGTCTTCTCCCACTGATGCCGTCATTCTCTGTCTCTCAAAAATAAAATAAAACATTAAAGCAATTTTTTAAAAGAACATTGAGTACATAGAACAGTAACAGTAGGGCTTGAAGGAAATGAAATATACATGACAGCAAAACACATGAGAGCAATCACTCAAGAGGAGAAAAGTGGATTCTCACATCCTGGTTCACTACTTCCTGGTAGTAAATGTGCTTCTTTGGCCAAAAATGGCCAAAACACAGCCAGAATGCAGGTTGATAACTAAAAGAATAGTAAAATAGTGAATAACGAGACAAAGTAATTGGTGGGGAAATGGAATGATACCAACAGAAATAATTATGAAAAACAGAGACGGGGGGCAAGAAAAGATGTTAAAAGATCCATCCAACAACTGCGAAGAAAGATTTAAATTATAATTTATCCATGGGTACGCTTCATTTAAATGGACTAAAAGACACCACATAAAAGGCAACATTTGTCACTCTGGAAAAAATTAACTATGTGCTACTTTTCCAGAAATTTAGTTTGAAAACGGATTCAGAAAAGCTGAACACGAATGAAAATGAATGAAAAAGTTACTCAACCCAAAAATACAAACAAATAAAGACTACAATAGCCATACATAAGAAAACAAAGTGAGCTCTAAGAGAGGAAGACAGAAATATTACAGGGAATAAATTGCGGTATTTGATAGTAATGGGAGTTTCCATTTAAATGCCAAATCTAACCATTTTTACTTTGTATATACCTCTAATAATCTAGCTTCAGAATATTATGTAGTGACAACAAACCCATGAATTTCAATGGTAAATAATAAAATCCCAATTCACAGTGGAAAATACTTCAAACCTCTCTCGGTCACTTATAAAACAAGTTGCCCGTGTATAGAAATTTTGGCCAACATGATCAACCAATTTGAGCTTATGCATACAGAACAGCTAAAAATCAATGAAGTGGCATCCATGTACCAGTTTATGAAAACATAAGAAAAATTATGCAAAAATGAGAAAAGAAATTAATAAAATAGAAGCTTAAAATAAGTATCTTATTTGTATAAAATTGATACTTAGAATAATACTTTAGAATAATTAAGAGAATAGAGTCACCTCTAATAATAATAAAGCATGGATCGTTTATGATGTTACTGATAATAAAAATGTATATTAGGATGACCGTGTGGACAGTTTTTTGGCAACAAATCCCAAATTTATTTTTTTTAGGTAAAATGCCCAAATTCCTGGGCAAAAAAGTATCAAACTGATGCAAAAGAAATAAAAATATCGTGATAGTCTTACATCAAGATTAAAATTCTGAATTAACTGTGCAGAAAGAAATCTATGGACTCAGATTGCTTTACTGGTAAATACCACTCACTAAAGGAAAGGTGCATAAGAAAGAAAGCATTTAAAGAAGAAAAAAGAAAGAAATCCTCTTCTAAATTTAAATTTGAGAATATTTCCCAACTATTTTGAGGCCAGTGTAATGTTGATACTAAATCATGAAAATATGACAGAAAAAGAAAATTTTGTGTCAACCTGTCTCATGAATACCAAGGCAACATTCCTTAAGAAAATATAACCATATTGAATATAGTAAAGTAGGAAACATAGAGTGTATTGCCACCCTGTAGTTTTTCTCTAGGAAATTATGATTGATAAGATATAAAAAAAAAAAATCAACTGATTGAATTTTACATTAGTCACATTAAAAATAAAGAAAATCTCGGATAATCTTGATATATGCAGAAAAGATATTTGATGAAATTTAACCCTTCATTCATAATTATAAAATTGAAACAGAAATAGATATGAATTTTCTTGATGCTATATATCTTCCCCAAGATCCAGTGTAAATAAACTAAATGATGAGAGAAGTTTTCTTTGACCTAGGTAATGAATCTATAATTAGAAATATAAGCCTATCTATTTAACTTTGCCCTGGGGAGTCTAACCAGGGGCATTAAATGAACACAAATAAATAAGGCTTTTTCTAATCTTGAAACCAAATAGCCTTACCTGTCCAGCTCTGTGTTAAGCCCTATATAATACCTACATTTAACAGAGTAGCACATTCATATTCTTTCTTTCTTTCTCTCTCTCTCTTTCTCCCTCCCCTCCCTTCACCGCCTCTATGTCTGGAGATAGATTCTTTTTCACTTTTATATTCTGAGAAAGGTAAAGATGAATTTTAACAGCCACATTAAGGGGAAGAATTAAAAACATAAAGCCTTCCTGGGAAGGTAAGTGATGAGGGCTTCTGGGGTGGTAGTGAGGTTCACGGGGTCCGGAGCTGACGAGCAAGAAAGAATTCTTGAAGACGTCTTTGGTGCAAAAAGGTGATTTTACTGAAGCATAGGGACAGGACCCGTGGGCAGGAAGAGCTGCCCCGGGACCATGAGGAAAGACTGGTTGTGTACTATAGGAGTTGGGGGAGGTAAAGTCCAGGGGAAGTTTCCAGTGAGACTTTCATATGCTAAAGAAGACTTCCAGGATACTGGAGGCCTAGCTATTATCAAGCTAAGGTTGTTTGCCCTCTAGCAAAACATTAGCATTTAGACAGCAGGGTACCTCTAGAAACGTTTTATTCTGCAGGTCTCAAGTATCTGTCAGTGGGCTGCAGGTTATAAGGAAATTTAGTCCTATCCGCCATTTCCTTCTGCCTGTTTCCCACTTCACTATGGAAGGTTTTAGGTCCTTCAGGACTACGATGTCTATCAGTTAGGCTTTTGTTTATTCACTTTTCCTTTGTTCTTGGGCAGGAGTGCCAGATAATACCACACATATCCCACCTTGGGGTAGGGGGTGTTTGAGGCCTGTCAGCTTGCCTTAGGCTCCCTCATCATTCCACCCTGAACAGTCTTGACCCTTGTTGCTGACAAAGGAAGGTCTTCATCTTCTGTAAATTCTTCCTGCTGAAAAGGGGCGTAGAGATGTCCCTACCTATGAGTCAACACCGGTCAGTTGGGGAAGTTAAAGGGGAGTTACGAAAGGAAAAGACAGCCAGTTCAGGGGAAACAGCACAGATGAGCCTCCTTGAGAAGAAAGGACCATCTGTCTTCTGGAAGTTATGGCAGTTAAGGAGTCTTGGCATCAGACCACGGAGACACCGGGAAAGACAACAAAAGGTTAATATTAAGAAAAAGCTTGAATAAAAATCTGTTAACTCGTCCATTACTGTCATCTGAAGAGACATCTGAGGTCTTCCATTGGTTCACAAGAATAAGGACGCATGTCAGCTGGCATGCTAGATTCCCGTGAGGAAGGTGCAGGTTTAATTCTGGATGTGTGAGTCCATGAGAAATGGCCAATTGTACCACAGTGGACATACATAATATGACCCCTGTTAAGGGCCCTTCCATTTTGGAGTTAAATCCCTTGCTGTATTATTAGCCTTCCCATCCTAACCCAGCGTCAAGTGAATAATTTAATAAGGCACGATTATCTTTATCTATGGATAGGTCTACAGTAAGAAAAGACTTTCCATATACAATTTTTGGGGTGGGGGGGTGGCGGGGAGTCCATCCCATTTTTTAGTTGCTTAAGCAAGCATATGCCCATGGGGTCCTGTTATCCCCACAGATAGTAAGATAATTGTCTACACCTGCACTAGTAACAGGAAGTAACATTTTTTACTCACCTGGTAACACAGCTGGGAACTCTGTAAGTTAGGTATCAGGCCAACACTTCAAGGGGCTTTATGGCTCCATGCTTCATAAAGTCAATCTTTGTTCCTTAAAGCTGTTCGGTCATATCTGAATCTATGCATGCCACTCTCAAACAGGACATTCCAGTCAAAACCTTGGTAAAATAACCAATGTTTTTCATGGAGTCCTCTTACAAGGAGATTCTCATTGCAATTAAGGAGATTCTCATGCAAATAAGTATGGCTGCCACAAAGAAAGAACACTCCTTGAGAGTTTGTGAATTTTAAGAGGCTTTAAGTAGGCAGAAAAAGTTAAATGCCTCAGTTTGTTGACATTAGAATACTTTTTGCACATTTCTCTATATCATTATCTTAAGAGGAAGATTTCTTAACCTGGAAGGGCAAACATTAAAGAACCAGCAACATTTCCAACAAGAGGCGCAAAACTATGACGGAAGACTCACAAATGGACAGACAGGATTAAAGATCTGATGAGAGTTCCTTACAATTGACAAGGAAGTTTAGTTATTTCTGTGGCACATTAACACTTCGATGATCAGAAGATCAAATGAAGGCCTTCTCCCAGAAAATGTTAAAACTTTAGGAATTGCACATGCTTGAGTAGCTCTAGTATTTTCCCAAGCAACACGACTTAAGGTTTACCATTATTTGACAGGGTTTCCAGAGGAACATAACAAACCAGAGAAGCCTAATTGGTCAAAAGGACTCCATTTACAATTTAAATCTTGGGAAGTTTGTTTAAAAAAAAAAAAAAACTCAGGAAGTTATAAAGTACAAAGCATGTTTCATCAGACCCAAATATCCATAGGTTTTCTGCAACAAGAAGCCAAAAGCAGATAAACCTTGTGCTTAGTAATCAATGCTCCAGCACTCCATTCTATTTAGAAAAGGCCTAGATGTTCAATGCATTCAATCCCAGTTATCAAGCAAGCAAAACTTTAAAGTTTTAGGTTACCAAAGACTGAAAGCTATCTTAACCAATTACCCAGGAAAACTTTGAGACCGACAAAAGTTGACCAGTATCCAGTTATCTTTTTTGTTAACAAATGGCAACAGAGAGAACACGAGCTTATTTGACCTTTAGCAAAACGGGTGGAATTAAGTTTCATATTTAATGCTGATTAGAGGTCTATTTTAGACCAACAAACTTAAAATTAGCTTACACATGGAGTATGTTCCACCTGCACCCACTTAAAAAATGATAACGTTCCCCACTGTCAATTTTTACCTGAGACCTCGCGGGGAAATCTGAAATTGGCCATCCAGGTGGGTGTTCTTCCCTCCATGACACCGAGGGTGGGAAGAGCCAATGGTGCAGGATGAGGCACTGAGGGTGTATAGAATCGGGTGTATAGGCCACCCCCTTGGTGGTGCAACAACAGTAGGAGGAAGAGGTGAGATGACGCCAGGAGGTAGAGAAAGAGGGTTTCCAGTTTAAAATCTCATCAGCTCAGAGGAGCAGACGCCATATTTGTTTTCCTTTCCGCCAAGTCTAAATATGCAGTCCATGTCAGGCCAGAGAAGACAGGGGATTTCCCTGAAACAAAGGAAGCTTTGGCAGCTGCTCTGTTTGGGAATATTCCTTAAAGGTCCCCATCCTGGGGTAGACTAACCAGTTGACTCTAATTATAGCCACTAACCTGGAAATGAACGAGAGAGAGGCCCTCGCATCTATCAGGCGGAACAGAGAGTCCACGTCCTCTTCATTAGGGATGGCCTGTGTTTTCTCCAGCGACCTAGATTTACTCGGGGGCCTATTTAGACAGCTAATATGTCAGGAGGGTGTTTGCTAGCCAAACACATTTGGGCAAACATTCTGTAAGAGGTCATTTTGTCTGGGTCCTGATTAAGAGCCGTGAGGGCCTGGACCAAGGGTACCTCCATCCATTTGCCCTGGTTCCTGCAGAGGAGATCTAACTGCTAGATCCTACTGAGGCCATGCAGTGTTACAGGAGATCAGTCCTCTCCCAAACTTCGTAAGCCAAAGTGTTTCCAGTGGGTTAAAAAAGCATCCCAAGGGAGAGTCCTTGGGGACCAAAGAAGCTCCCAGGCTCCTCCTAGAGAGAGGGAAAAGGTCCATTACCAGGGAAATCTTCCCCCTACTCCAACTCGCGTGGCGTCCCACGCGAAGGATATGCCAGAGGTTCCCAAGATGTCAAAGCGACCCGAGGCGTCCCTGGAACAAAACCGCTGTAACCACTGACCAGCCGCTAAGGGCTCCTGAAGGAAGGGAGGCCGGCCCTCCTTCTGCTTCCCCATGGCATCCTAGGTACAAATGGGTGCCGGGATACGGATGAAGTTTACCTTGCAGAAAAGGCCATGCTGTGCCGCGCCGGGGGTGGGGGTGGGGGGGGGGGGTGCTGTGCTGCACCAGCCCTGAGGGGGGCCTTGCCTTACAGAGAAGGCCATGGAAAAGCTGCCATTTTTAACCCCATGGTAAACACTGGAAATTTTACAAAATCACCCAACTCTGAATTGAGGACATTGACTGAGAAAAGTAAAGACAAACCCAGCAACGGTCCCCAGTTGGGATACTTCAATCGGGTACTGGTTTTCCACTGGCTCCCAGTGGAGGTCCCGCGGCCAGAAGCTGCTAGACCAGAGAGGTGGAAGGGATTGAGGTAGACCAATGGGGAAGAAGCCTCACTCAAGAGATTGGCAGCTGTCCTGGTGGCCATCCCACGCTCAAGACAGACAACTTTGTACCAGGGCAAGAATAAAGGGAGGGCATCGAGTTTCTGGGCCTTATTGCCCTGCGGCCAGTGCACTAACTTCCAGCCAAAGTGTTCAATGAGACCATACTCCTCAAAAGGCCCCTGAAATGAGAGTACAGGAAGAAAAGAATACTCACCAAGTTTGCACCGACACTCAAGAGTCCAGATAAAAGGATTCATCACTCCATGCTGGGCGCCATAAAATGATGAGATTTTGGGGGCATACTGGAGTTCGTGGCGTCTGGAGCCAAAGACCAAGAAAGAATTCTTGAAGACGTCTTTGGTGCAAATCGGCGAGTCTATGAAAGCACGGGGACAGGACCCTTGGGCAGGAAGAGCTGCCCCAAGACCACGAGGAGAGACTGGTTGCATACTATGGGGGTTGGGGGAGGCAACATCCAGGGGAAGTTTCCAGTGAGACTTTCATATGCTAAACACTCCCAGGAAACTGGAGGCCTAGCTATGATCAAGCTAAGGTTGTTGGCCCTCTAGCAAAGATTAGCATTAAGACACTGAGGACTTCCTGGAGAAAGGTTTTACTCAGCCGGCCTCAAGTATCTGTCAGTGGGCTGCAGATTCTAAGGAAATTGAGTTCTATCCGCCATTTCCTTCTGCCTTTGTTTCCCACATCACAAGGGAGGAGGGGTGAGGGAGGCTTTTAGGTCCCGCAGGATTCTGATGTCTATCATTGAATCTTTGGGTTTCCCCTTTCCTTTGTTCTTGGGCAGTCAGGAGTGCCAGACAATATCACATATATCCCACCCGGCGGGGGTGGGGGGGGTGTGTCGGGATTTGAGTGGGGTTGCACCCCATTGGCTTGCCTTATGCTCCCTCATCAGTAAGGATGGTTTGCTTTTCAACCAAGAGAATTAAAATTGAAAAATTTTCTTAGAAGATAGGCTTTCGTTAGAAAAGCCAGTTTCGTGGTGATGTGTGCAGTTAACTTGACCTATCTCCCTTTCTCTGAAGTTCCATGAGAGACTCCTCTCAGAGTTCACGGCAGGAGAAAACCCAGCCCCTAAGGTAAACGAGGGGCAGGGATTCTTGCTCTGTCTCCAGCCGGTTTTATGATACTGGGTAAGTTCCTTTCTATTTCTGGGTCTTTCCATCACTCACATGAAATACAGTGGCCAGGCCATGTGACCTGGGAGCTTTTTTTTTTTTCTACCTCTGAAATTATATGGTGCTGTGATCTTCAAGGGAAACCTATTTACTGTCCATAAAGGCCTGTTGCCAGCACAGAGCTATTAAAGGTCCAGATAAAGTGTTCTACTAAAAAGCTTGCAAGTTAATAAGTGTCTCTAAGGCTCTGTTTTAAGACCTATGTTTTTCTCTCAAGTAAAAAAGACCTCAGGATTTCTATGAAGTAAAACCAGGAAAACTAACACTGAAAAACAATTAAAACCATCAGGAAGGCAAGAGTCGCTTGCTCAAACAGGATACGTACTCTTTAACCTCCATTACATTCCTCGCTCTGAATGACTCCCATTTTTCTGGAGAAATGAGAAGTAGCCTCTCTTTGGGGGAAAGCTGAGTGACACCTCGTCTTCCTAATCTCACAAGTATTTGTGGAAGACCTGAGTAGAACCTACGGGAAAAGCACATGTTTTGGAAATCATCCTTGAAATGAAATCATATCAAGCAAAT
The DNA here is from genome assembly GCF_027475565.1 of Acinonyx jubatus. Lineage (NCBI taxonomy): Eukaryota > Metazoa > Chordata > Mammalia > Carnivora > Felidae > Acinonyx > Acinonyx jubatus. Next base: position 100,749,359 of record NC_069383.1, on the reverse strand, counting down.
TTCATTTTCTCAGAAAGAGAAGAGAGAGGGAATAGAGTCTCAGTGTTCTTACTGATAAAATGGGCAACCCAGAAGTTATTTCTGGCAACTATCCATTCTGGGATACAAGACAGTGTATGTAAATGTTCCTGGGTCTCCTGGGGTGCTCGATAAATACCAATTTGGTGACTATGTTGAATCCCGTATCTTCTTTCTGTCCCTATCTTTTAATACCCTTCCTGTCTTGGGCATTTCATGGATTCATGTCGGGATTCCTTGTGTAAGCTAAATTACTGAAGCAAAACAGACCGCAGAACACAGTGGCTCAAACAGGACACATGCTCATCATGTCTCACAAAACTCTCCCCGGAAATTGCTCCGAGAGAGGGAAGTGATCCTTCTTCCTGTAAGCTATTCAGGGACTCGACGCCAAGCAGCCCAGCTGGCTATCACAGGCATCCAGAGCCTCTCTTGTCCCCAGGGTAGAAGGGAGAAAGCGAGGAAAAGGTTGTCAGTGTGGAAGGGGGTGTTTCTTCTTGTCCACAGATGTGTGTCTGATGAGGGAGCATCAAGCAAGCTGACAGGCCGCACACACCCCACCCGCACCCCAGGTGGGATATATGTGATATCGTCTGGCACTCCTGACTGCCCAAGAACAAAGGAAAGGGGAAAACCCAAAGGTTCAATGACAGACATCAGAGTCCTGCGGGATCTAAAAGCCTCCCTCACCCCTCCTCCCTCGTGATGTGGGAAACAAAGGCAGAAGGAAATGGCGGATAGAACTCAATTTCCTTAGAACCTGCAGCCCACCGACAGACACTTGAGGCCGGCTGAGTAAAATCTTTCTCCAGGAAGTCCTCAGTGTCTTAATGCTAATCTTTGCTAGAGGGCCAACAACCTTAGCTTGATCATAGCTAGGCCTCCAGTTTCCTGGGAGTGTTTAGCATATGAAAGTCTCACTGGAAACTTCCCCTGGACGTTACCTCCCCCAACTCCCATAGGACACAACCAGTGTCCCTTCAAGGTCCCGGGGCAGCTCTTCCTGCCCAAGGGTCCTGTCCCCGTGCTTTCATAGACTCACCAATTTGCACCAAAGACGTCTTCAAGAATTCTTTCTTGGCTGTCAACTCCGGATCCCAAGAACCTCACTATCACGCCCCAGAATACCTCATCAGGTCCACTCTGAGGAAGGGAAGCTTGGGAATGGGGTCCTGGCTCGATCCTCTGATAAGGGTGAAAGGGAGATTGAATTCTGATGGAGAGTAACAGCCACCTTTCAGGGAGTCCACACTGGCTCCGCTCCCTCACACAGCATGGCGACACGTTTCCCGATGGACCTGTTCCGTCTACACTCGGTGTTAGTACTCTGTGAACACTGCCAGAAATTGTTTCCTAAAATACATTTTGCCTATTCCTTTCTCGTCTTAGGAATCCACAGTGATGTGTGTTTGTGTGTTAGCTCCCAGTTTGTGGTCCACGCCCTTTCAAACAACCTTGCCTCTCTCTGCTCCCATCTCCGTGCGTCTCCCTGCCACTGCTTTCAGTCCAGAACCGAGTTCAGACTCACACTCACGCTCACGCGCACAAGAATCATGACTGCATTAATCCTGGGCTGAAATGAAGGCACGAAGACGCAGGATTCCTAGCAAACAGGTGTTGTCCCATCCTGTACGTCCACTCAGCAATGTTGTCTTTTGTAACCGTGCTGGCGTTTGGGGGGCTTTTTTGTTTTTGTATTAGTTCCCTTCTGCACATTGACGTAAAGTTCCCCAAATCTCCCCCCAAACTACCGTACTTGTCACCTCTCAGAAACGTCCATGTTGTATACTCCAACCTTTCCTGTACTACACTTTTACATATATATTGCTTTAATTTCCATGTAGATAAGCCGTGGAATTTGTGGCTTTGAATTTGTCTGTCGTATAAATGAGTTTTTATCGTATTACAATTTATGTAGACATCATCTGGGCTTTTTAAGAAGTTTGTGTGCCCTGGGGTGCCTGGGTGGCTCAGTCGGTTCAGCGTCTGCCTTCGGCTCAGGTCATGATCTCCCGGTCCGCGAGTTCGAGCCCCGCGTCAGGCTCTGTGCTGACAGCTCAGAGCCTGGAGCCTGCTTCCGATTCTGTGTCTCCCCCTCTCTCTACCCCTCCCCTGCTCACGCTCTGTGTCTCTCTGTCTCTCACTAATAAATAAACGTTAAAAACATTTTAAAGTTTATGTGCCATCTATTTTGAGTGGGATTTGCATTATTGTTTTCTTCTATTATACAGATTTTGTGGCTGATTCCAAGACAGCGTCATTAAATATCAATATTTAATATGAACCTATTAAAAATGTGCTGGAGAAATTTGATCCTGATGACCCCGAATATATGTGAGTGTGCTCAGAACAGATTTTCGATTATGAAAGAGGGATTAGAACTAATTCAAGCAGTAGACTAAAATCCAGTAACACCCAAGTAAAAGTCATCACTAAAATTTACTAGGTCCTTGAAGGCCTGAAGACCAGCGTACCTAAACTTCAACTCGTCAAGTTCATGACAACCAGCCCCCATGTCTTTTTCTCTTATACACACACACATTTTTTTTATTACTTTTTAAGACCATCTTTTTTTTTTAAGATTATTTATTTTCGGGGAGAGAAAGCAGGAGCAGGGGAGGGGCAGAGAGACAGGCAGAGAGAGGGAATCCCGAAGAGGTTCCACGCTGTCAGCCCAGAGCACCACGTAGAGCTGGACCGCGTGAACCGCGAGATCATGACCGGAGCCGAAGTCAGACGCTTCACCGACCGAGCCACCCAGGCGCCCCACGCACATCTGTAAATACATGAGGAATGACGGCAGGCCTGGGATGAGAGGGCACGGTGAACTAACCAGCAGGGGAGGCCTGGTGACACAAAAGATCAGGGAAGGGTATATACTTCAACAGACAAATCGCCCTTGGGAACCAGAAGAGCAGAAGCGAAGCTCTCCCTTCCTGGTCCCAACCTGTTACTGCCCATCAGGGAACGGCGAGGTGAAAACTGGAACCTTGAATATATAAGTGAATACACCTTGTTGTTCTTTGCTGACCTTTTTCTCTACCCCTTCCCGTGGAATCCTTTCTATTTTGTGGCTTAATTCATTTCTTGCAGGGAACATGTATATTTACTGTGTCATTGTATTGCCACCATTTTTATTTCTTTTTTTTTAATATTTATTTATTTATTTATTTATTTATTTATTTATTTATTTATTCATTCATTCATTCTGTGCTGTCAGTGCAAGCTTGATGTGGGGCTCAGTCTCACAAACCATGAGATCATGACCTGAGGTGCCATCGAGGCGGATGCTTAACCGACGGAGCCACCCAGGCACTCTGCCACCATTTGTATTTCTTATTCCTGTCCTCCGCCCCCACTTATATTCTTCCAGAGGCATCCATTTGACTCAGAAACATAAGCGCCTTTTGATGGTCTTCTGATGTGCCAATGTGACCAGGCCACAGTCACCAGTAATTCAACCAGTCGCTAAGCCAGGTGTTGCCGTGAAGGTGTTTCAAAGATACGATTGAAAATTCTAGGGCCACCGGGGTGGCTCAGTGGGTTGAGCGGCTGTCTCTTGGTTTTGGCTCAGGTCATGATCTCAGAGTCCTGTGTTGCGCTCCTCACTCAGTGTGAGCTTGCTTGAGATTCTCTTTCCCTCTCCCTCTGCCCCTCCCCCACCCCCCACTCATGTGCTGTCTCCCTCTCTTTCTTTCTAAAACAAAAAAGAAAGGAAAAGAAAATTCTAATCCATAATCAGTTGACTTTATGTAAAGGAAATTATCCTACACAATCTGGGAAAGGCTGATTCATTCAGGTGTAAGGTCTCCAGAGCAGGGCTGATGCTTTTCTGAGAGAAGAAGCTCTGTCCGTGGAGAGCAGTGGTAGCCGTTACCTTCCAGACTCTTCTTTCTGACAGCCTGCCCTGCAGAGTTTACACAGGCCTGGCCAGTTCCTTTGTGAGAAATCTCCTCCTATATATTTTCCCCCGCTTCAGCTTCTCTGCTTGGACCTGACTGATAGAGATCTCACAGCAGTAACGCAAAAAGAAGCATCACTCCTCCTGTTCTGAGACCTCACCAGGACTTCTAAATCTGTGACAAGACAATGAACCCAGAAGGGTACTTTTAAGACATAAAGGACAGACCTATTAAGTTGGCTGCAATGATTACAAAGTCCAAGTTTGGAGAGCATGAGGATATGACTAAGGCAGAACTTCTCCATTCTCAGGTATGACACTTACCTAGAGTTTTTTCTTAAATTCAGCTTCTGATTCAGTAGTTCTGGATTGTGTTCCCTTACATTTTCTGCATTTCTTACTAACAAGCCTGTGGTATGGGGGGCGCTGGTCTATGGACCACACTGAGCAGCAAGGACTTAAGGAAAATCATGTGGTCAAATAAAGTGTCCCAAACTCCCTTCTTTGGGCTCAAGTCTTGGAATGGAGCGGTGTGTTAATTAGACTGAAAAGAAAAATCAAAGCAGAAGGGTTTTGTTTTGTTTTCTTTTGCCCATCTCACAGTCTGAATCCCTGGAAGAGATCTGAATTTGCAGTGCTACTGACACAGAGCTGGGTAAGAAAGATCAGCATTGGCAAAGAGAGGAGCATGATGGCTGAGTCTGATGCTGAAATCTTGGATTTAAAAGAGCTTTATATTTCTCTTCAGGAAATCCAGAAGTTTTGGGTTTGAGAACCTCTCTGAAAGGTCGCAGAGGTACTGCAGGCACAGACATACTGGGTAAAACTTGGAAGCAGGAACGGGAAGCCCTGGAACTGGGGCAGATGCCAGAAATCTCTGACCTTGTCATTGGTGACAACGTGTCGCCATGAATGGAGAGACGAAGTGATATCTCATTGATCACCTCGCAGGGATGGTATTCAGTCTTCAGCCAATACCAGCAAGGACCCAAGAACACTGTGGAACACTTGGTAGTATAGATTGGAGGCCTCCTTCCATTCAGCTGACACAAAGTAGTACCAGGTAGACACAAAAACCAACACACCATCCCTGAGAGGAGATAGGGAAGAGTAAGGAAATGTGAATCCACAAATATTTCCAAAATAACTAAAAGCCTTCATTATCACAGAAAGTATGCTGTAATTCCACGTGAGAAAAGAAATGGATTTAAATGATTAATGAGAGCATTATTGGTATTACAGCTCAAGGGTGTTATAGATAAAAAAAAATGCTTTATGCTTTGGCCTGTAACTAATCAATATTTATTACTTTATTTCTTTGAGAAAACAAACTAATTGTAAAAAGTGAAATTTTGGAACCCAGCCCAATAATAAACTAGACACGGAATGAACAACATTACTCATATATCTAGAAGTTGAAAGTTGATTCAAACCAGAATTCTGCTTCTGGCAATAGCAAAATGGATTGTTTTGTGCAATCCCTCCTGCTGAAAACAACTAGCAGAGTTGGATAAAATGATTTCCGAGAAAACCTGTGCTTAGAGTTTCTAAGCCAGTGAAGAATTAAAGGCTCAAAATCTGGGAACTATGGGACGACAGAGTTGAGCCTAGCATTTGGTCTCTTTTCCCTTTGAAGTAATTGCTAACATTAAATATAGTCTCTGAGGCTCAGAAACTGAGCATAATTTCAGCAGATTCACTTAAGAGGGAGTACGAAAACTGGAGTTAAGTTCCTGTCATGGAACAGAATCCTTGGCCAATATCCAGGCTCATATTCTAACTAGAGAGGCAAATGGGAAGTAGACTGACTCTTATCTGGACTGAATGCCAGCTTCAAATTTTCCCCATGACTGCATTAAGATGATTGTGCTTATTATTGTAGCTAACTTGGTCTATGTAACCCCTCTCCCTGAAAAAATAAATAAAAAAGAGAGAAAAGGAACATCAAAAATGAAAAAAAAAATAAGATTGTAGATTTAAATTCACCAGTAAGTATACTAACTATTAATGGGCTAAATATTCTAATTAAAATACAGGTTATTTCATTGGGTCAAATAAAAATGCATACTTACTTGTTAGAGGAGACATATCTTACATATAAGTAAACCAAAAAAAATGAAATTGAAAAGATGAAATATGAAAACATGCAAATTGTAAACAAAATAAACTGGTAGAGCTATAGTAATACCAAAAGTAAAGTTCAAAGTAAGAAGCATTAAATTTAAGTAAGAATTTTCCAAACAATACCGAGGACAATAGATCAGGGATATATTGCAATTCTCAAACTTGCAGTATATAGTAATATGGCCTAAAATAAGAGAGAAATTAACAGAATAAAAAAGAAAAATATGTATTTGCAACTACTGTGGAAAATTATAACACTTCTATCAGTAACTGCCAGAATGGCCTGATAAAACAATCAATACGAATATAGAAAAATAAATAAATTGACAAAATAAATAATTGACCCAAGTAACCTATATAGAACATCAAAAACTTCAGAGTATGGTTTTCAAGTGCACCTGGAATGGTTACTGAAGTCAACTATGTGATGTACCTCAAAACAGGTGAAAGGATGTATTTGGTATGTCTCTTCTGGAAAGCAATCTGAACATGTATTTCAAGAGCTTTAATGTATCCTTATCCTTGTAGTTAGAAAGCTCTGTTTATTACTAACAGAAGAGGAGATGAAGACAAATATTGATAAAGAAAGTTTTTAGACCATGACTTCTTATATTTTATTAGGTTGAATATTCCAAATGGATGAAAAATCACATTCACATATATCTGTATAATTATCAGTACCTAATCTTTAAAATATGTTTGAAGAAATGTAAGGATACTGGAATATGTTCACAACCGAGTCTTAAATACAACAGCAAATAAAATATGAAATATTAAGTCAACATTATGTAGGGAAATTTAAGTGCAATCTCCCAGCTTCTACCCAGTGATTGTCATATACTAGCTGTTCAATCCTGCGAAGGCATGTCCTAAAAAGAGTAATTTTTCTCTCTCAATTTCCACTGAGAATTGCCATTTCCATTCTCTTTCTTGAGTTAAAGTTGTGTGTGAAGATGAGATCTTCAACATTTATATGTCAACAAGTGCAGTGCTAAATTTAAATTGGAAAATCAACCAGGTTCTCTATGTCTATTCACAGTTTAAGTAGGAGAACACAATTTATTTATTTGCTTCTAATTTAAAAAAAAGACAGGAGTATTATAATCCATATTTTTAATATGTACACAAAATATCAAGCCTATTATTGAGTAGCTAAGTCTCTCAAACACTAGCTTAAGAGTACATAAATGGAATTAATTCATCCCGAAAATATAGTATTTGAGGCACTCTAGTCATTTCTTGTTTCATTAATCTTTAAAAATGTTTTGCATTTGTCACTATTTCTGGGAGTAGGTCAAGTCACTGAAATTTTCTACCCACTACTTTCTTTTATGTCCTTACTTTGCTCAGGGTCACGTATTAACTCAGAAAAGAACAGCACCATTACTCCAGAGTCTAGATAACTCTCCACTGAGTCATTGCCTAGCATGCGTTTTGCCCTTAAAGTGCTAGATATTCCTTTTTGATGAAGACTGCCTCTAATCAAAGAGATTTATCACCATGAAACACCATTTCCTAGCTTTTTATAAAACATCTGCTGGGAAAGAAGGTACATGTCATGACATAAGATATCTCCTCACAAGCAAATAAAAAATAACCTGCCACTTAATAAAAACACCCAGAGGAGCATATCTTGAATGATGATCACAAGCCAAGAAGTGAATGGAACTAATAAACAAAAACTGCTTGAAGCAAAACGTTCTCTTAGTTTGGTCCATTCATTGTTTCCATTTGCAATTCGTTACCTCACTTAACAGAAGCCAAGCAAACAAGTATCTCACATTAACATTTCCATTCCTCCATTCTTATGTATAGCCCCTAAATGCTGATCTGTAATTGTGGGGCACAGAGGGTGAAAGAACATCTGAGAATCTTGTGCCTAGGGTGGGGCACAAGAGGTGAAAGAATGAGAATTAAGTGCAGGGGTATTTACCCCTTTATAAATAAAACAAAGAAAATTCATCTTTATAAATGGCTGAAAATCTGTTCTTAGAGCAAAGTTGAGTTAAATTGTATCAGCCAGTGAATTAGAAATACGGCCAGCTGCCCAGATCCTACTCTCTACTCTCTACTCTTTCATTCATTTTGGACCATAAAATAATCAAAATTACATCAACGTGGATGGTACCTTATGGTCAAAAATTAAAAACCAACCTTCAAAATCTTCTGGTCTTCAAACATCTCCGGTGTTTCTGTTGTGGGTGGAGGTGGTGGTTGCTGTTTTGGTGGATTTGGGCTACACAATGGCAAGTTGGCTCATGCAATTTTGAGAACTTCCTGCCGACACTTCCAACATGACATTTCCATTTTCATAAATGCTGAAGCCCACAAAATGGAGAATAATTTCTCTTAAAATTGAAATGTGAATCCATTCAATATGCTACCTTAAAGTTGCATGGCATCTAAGACAAAGAGTGTCAAAATGCAGAAAACATTTGCCACGTGTAAACGGTACACACTCTACTTAATATATCAAGGGAAGATGCTGTGGCTATATCCATGTGACTGACATGGGCTTTGGGTTTGAGTGCTCTTTTTTATTCCTTGCCTCAAAATCTTTGGAATGCCAAATAGGGTCAGATCTGCCCATGAGCAGCTTTCAGGTAAGCCAAGCTCTGAAGCAACTTTGTGAGACTGTTTTCCTGAGCTCTTCCTTCTCTCAACTCCCCAGTACTTCACCGTTCCCAATGCTTTCCTGTTTCAATTCTCTCTCCAGAAATCTGGGGCTGTGATTACCCTCTGCTTTACATTGCTGTCGCTCTGTCTGTAACCAGAAACAAGTGGCTGAGGGACACAGAAAGAAGAAATAAAAGTAAGGGGGGGGGTTACCCCACCACCTTGGGACCATAGGTGTTTTGATTTGAGAGGAAGCTTCAGCTCTATTATTGAGACTTCAAGGTCTGTGGTTCCCATGGCTTATGCTGCCCCAAGGATATTTGGTGAGAGTGCCCAGGAAGAAAAGAGTAAAAGGAAGCAAAACCAGCATGGATTTTTCACTCTATCTCTGACCATTGGGACTTCCCTTTATCTCTCTTGGATAGAACAACAGTGCTTCTCCGGAAGGACTCTCTGTCTACATCCCTGTGTCTACTTCTAAGCTTTGGGGCTATGTTCATAACAGTCCAAGGAGAGAGAAGAGAAAAAAAAAAAAAAAGGAAATTCAGGTCATTGAGGCAGTAGTTTGAATTCCAGCGATTTCCTTTAATCAACCTGCTGCTCTTTACTTTTGAATCGTGCAGTATCTGCTCCTTGTATTCCTTCGTGTTTTATAACTGCATTCACTGAGAGACACGGGGTGTTTATTCCATCATATTTAAGCAGAAACTCAAATGTTTATTTTATTTTATTTTTTTAAGTTTATTTATTTACTTATTTGGAAAGAGAGAGAGAGAGAGCAAGCAGGAGAGGGGCAGAGAGAGGAGAGAGAGAGAATTCAAAGCAGGCTCTGCACTGTCAGCATGGAAAGTAACATGGGGCTCAAACTCCTGAACCATGAGATCATGATCTGAGCTGAGATCAAGAGTCAGATGCTTAACTGACTGAACCTCCCCAGCGCCCCTCTAATGTTTTATTTTAATACATTGACAACTATTGAAAAATGGTTATGATATCATTGTAATTGTTTTAAAACTGGTTATAACCCTTCATGCCTCTTGAGGCTGTAAAACATGCATTTTATGACCTTTGTTCAAGGCCAAGTCTCCATGTACAATGCCCAAAATCCCATGGCATAATTGGTATGAAGGAGATCTTCTACTGATCTTGCTGTCAGCCTGAGCATCAGAGGAAACACCCCCAAGAGTAACTTAGTGGTCAGGAGACAAAATTATATACATATATATATATATATATACACACACACACACACACACACATTCTCTTAGATTAACAAATATTCACCATTTTATTATTAGTTGAATCATATTTAGTCACTCTCCTTCGAAGATTTTCTTCTTGTCTTTTCCTGTGGATTGCCTCACTGAGTAAACATAGAAGCTAGAATACCCAAAAGTTAAGTTTGCCCAGCAGATCAATATTTTGAGCAAAAACTTTGCATAGAGAAAAATTTATTCCTTGGTAACTCTTATTTCATTAACGTTGTCAATCATACTTAGTTTTCATATGTGAATAGGCAAAGTTAAACAATGATTCAGAGACTGTAATGAACCATTTGTAGGACTCTAGCTAGAAATTCCTTCTTTAGCTGTCAGAGCCTTCCTTGGGATTCCGGTATCTTACTTTCCAGCATTCTTGCCTCTTAAAAGGTTATGTCTTTCTGAACCATTCGAAATTCTTGGCTCTGTCATCCTCTCCCACTCTTGTTACCATTCACTGCCTACATTCTTCCCTGTCTTCCCCAAACAGAACTGACACTAACCCTCATGTCACCTTTATGTGAATTAGGAACACTCATGCATTCGTCAGTGCGTGCAGCCCCCGACCAATGCACAGCATGGACAACAGACCTTAAATTCTATTTCAGCAACTATCCCACCTCACCCAGCTCTCACTCAGGAAGACCTACGCATGTGTCACCGGGTCTTCTGTCTCGAATGTTGGCATATTACAACGTTTCTTCCTTGGCCATTTTACTTTTTATTACGAAAAGCAATTTCTAGGTACCTGTTAATACCCCTAGAACTTTAGATATCACCTACTTGCTGAGTGCCATCAATATATTGTTCTAGCCCTAACTTTCCTCAGTAACCCAAATTCTTATTTCCTCTTAACAAAATTTCCTGCTTAGGCTAAATTTTCCTCCAAATAGACAAGGTCTCAAAGGAAATGAATTATTTATTGCTACTTCTGGTTAAAACAAAGTAAAACAAAACCAAACAAAATATTTCGTCTTTTTTTTTTTTTTAGCTATTAAGCTATTACCCATCAGTGTTTAGAACAATTATTTACTTTTCTCTCTGTTTTCTTTTTAGCTTACTAATTTTTTTAATTTTTTTTAAATTTATTTATTTTTGAGACAGAGAGACACAGAGCATGAACGGGGGAGGGGCAGAGAGAGAGGGAGACACAGAATCGGAAGCAGGCTCCAGGCTCTGAGCCATCAGCCCAGAGCCCAACGCGGGGCTCGAACTCACGGACCGCGAGATCGTGACTTGAGCCGAAGTCGGACTTTAGCTTACTAATTTTTAAAAACCACTTCATCGAAGCGTTGACACACAAAAATTTGTATAAATTTAATGTATACAATTGGATGAATTTGGAAGTACACACCCATGAAACCATAAACATATTCATCACCTCCAAACGTTTCCTCCTGACCTCATTCTTTATTTTTACTATCTTTTTTTGTGGTAAGAACACTTAACATAAAATATATTCTCTTAGCCAAAATTTGAAATACAATATTGTTAACTGAAGGCACTGTATGTCCAGTAGATCTTTAGGACATTCTAGTTAAAGGGTACTAAGTTTCAGTTGTATGAGATGAATTTTCTCTCTTTTTAATTGGAAACAATGTATCTGGAAGGGACAGAAAGACTCATGAACACAAATTATCATTTATTTGGAAAAATCTTACTCAAAAAAGACATCTCTCACGTCTTTTACCTCCCCGGTAGGGTGACCCCTTAAATTCTAAGAAGAAAGTAAAATAACTAAAAGGAGTTGACAAAATGTGCTATAAATTCGCTTCAGCATTGATGTCAAATCCTTGTGACTTTCGAATATCTGTGCCATCTTTTTTCTCAACATTATTATTATTTTTTAATTTAGAGGGTATACGCTTTGCTTGAAAACCTCGTCGCCCATTTATGCATGGCAAAAATATCAAGTATATTAAAAGTAAGTGAGAGATCCCAGTGTGTTTGGACTTACAGCCACAACCGTGCTAGGAAAAAAATTACACCACTTCGTGAAGAAAGAGAATCTCTGAGATTTTGACTCAAATGAACAAACCAGGCTCTGAGAATTCGCAATACAGGAGTCCTCTAGCGTCTCATCGGGCCTCCCTGGTTTTTCTTTTAAAATAAATATTCATGCAAACTTCTTTCTACTTGAACGTAGGGGAAGTGTGCAAGAGATAACACGTGTACATTACTTTCCTGTCACGTGAGAGTGTGTGCGCACAGTGCGTGGGGCTCAAAAATGTTTGCGGGTTTGATACACTAAGCATCAACTCCAATTTATCAGTGAAAACCTGAAGCTCAGAGAGAGCCAACAGCACCTCTGCTTGTTATTAGGTGGAAAGAAGACGGAAGCTGTGTCCTCTTTCTCCAATCTCCAAGTGGTGATCGTTCTCAATTTGCCTGTGTTGTTATATTTACTCTAAGAGAATTGGAATTAAAAGTGGAGCATTGGACATTTGGTTAATAAGAATGCTGCACTTTTGTGAATATGGTGAATAATCTACTCTTTTAAAAAGTTAAATGAAAATATAAACTCTTCTCGGGGTCATTTAGAAATTGTATTTCGTGTAGAATCCCTTACCATAGACCCCAATTGCAGACTGCATTAAAAACATGTCAGATAAAGCACCTAAAAGCTACCATCACCGAAGTTACTTGTGGAGAAATGATAGACACTAGGTCTTTAAAATGCAAATTAGATACAAGTACAAGAATGCTATATATAACATATGAAACCATTCTGAAGTCTCCATAGCAACTACTAAAATGTGAAGCATAAATTATGTGATTAAATTTATCAAAGAGAGCTCCCCTCCAGCCTAAGCAATTGCAAACCAGATGAGGACTCTGGTTCCTTTCCAGAAAGTTCTAACAAGTACACCTTTGGAGGATAATCAGGGCAGCTTTTATCTGTGATAGCTAAATGTGATTAATAATTTTGGACCTTAAATGTATTGCTTTAATATAGGTGGACTCGGGGACTAATCTCTATATTAAAGAAAACGTGCTGGTGTTAATTTTGGCAGCTGTAACTCATGATAACCCAGCACTAGAGAGAAGTAGGGAAAAAAGCCCTTTATCATAGCGTACCATTTCAGGGGTGATAAACAGGCTTCAGTTAATTTTATTCTTTACATTATTTTGTGTGGTATGAGTGTGTGTGTGTGTGTGTGTGTGCGCACGTGTGGCTGTGATCAATACACTTGTCTTGAACAATCATATATTCGTGCTTTGGTCTCCATGTCAAATAGAAGAGATTATATTCGAAAAAGGAAATCATAGGTTCCTCAAGGATTTCTGGAGCACTGTTTTGTGTATTTTGTGCCACATTGCTGGATCGATCTGTGATTGTGAAACTTTCAATACACTTCCAAGGCAAGCTCTTCAGCCACATAGGATGTCATCACAGCTGTTTCAGGTGAACTTTTTGTATTTCTGTAATTTTTGGTACATTTTATTGAGTTCCATGAGATGTGGAGAGGTCAGAGAAGCTAACCTGGGCAGTCTATATACCTATCTATCAAAGTAAATAAAATTAGCTGTCCGGAATACTAGATTTGGGTCCCCAAATCAGCTCTGTATCCACGAGACAGACAAGTCAGAAAATAAAAGGCTGTGTATACACACATACCTCATGCATGTCAGTGATGTGATGGCGCTTCACAAAGAGATAAGCAGACAGCTACAGAGAATAACTCGATTCGAATACAGAGTGGAATGCCATTGTGGCGCCTCGTGAAAAAGATCGCGAAGAAGCTTGAAATCATTTAGTTTTTTTATAGAGTACTTCTGGAGGAAGATTGATTATTTATTTTTGCTCACCTGCTTTATTTTTCACAGCCATACTCAATTATCACATCAAGGTTTATATTGTCTTCAATAAAGTAGCTTAATTACCCTTTGAATTTTAGGCAACAGAGTATTTTTAACCTCCAGAATAAGTATCCCTTCTGGACTCTGTTTTCGCAATTCAGTTCTTCAAGTGCTTCATTAGGTATTGTTTTTATCCGTGACTTGTTTTCCCACTGGGGTCTTCAGCTCTCAAGCTGAAGCATTAGTTTCCTTCCTGAATACCTGCCATCTTTTTTGGTTTTGGTTTTGGTTTTGTTTTACTGTTTTAATAGCTTTGTCCCTTTTGTCGTCATGTTTTTGGAGAGTGCCTTGAGTTTTTCTGCCGCGTTGCTGAATCACGTTCCAGAAGTGCCAATTCTGCTTTTATGTTGTGTCTGCTATTGATTGTTTAAATTCCTTGCATTTGTTCAGTCTTCTATTTTACAGTGCACCCTCTCATCTCTGCTTTATAAGTGACTCAGAGTATTCCTTGACATCTAGCCCATCTGTCGTGACGCTGGAAGCCAACAGAAGGAAGGATTCGGTATCTGTTCGCATTCACATGAAAGCTCCCTATCTTCTGGGTACTGAGGTTTTGCAGCCAACGGCTTGCGGTCTAAATCTCTTTTTGCCCGTGCAGGTATTTACTTGAAAGTTTCCCTCTGTACTATAACATGCTGTCCTCCTCTTTCATTTCCAGGACCACTGCCAAGTTGCATCTTTTAATGAGAGTTGGAAAGCATCTTTTTTTATTTTTTGCCTATCTGGCCATTAACCTGAAAGTTTGTAACAGTTGCTGAAGCTTTTCCTTTTTCGATGCGCAGTGATCAAAATTAAACATTATAAGAATCAACATGAGTGGTTTTAATTAAGTCTTTACCATTTGCCATGTACCCTTCTCAGAGCGTCACATGCATGAGCGTCCCATGGCGCTAAAAGATGCATACGATCACTATCTAAACTTAAGGTATGTGAAGTCTGAGGTGGAGTGAGGTAGGTGGGTTATTCAGGCATGCAACTGACATTTGGCAGGAGGAAGGTACCAGCCCAGGAGGTACAGATCCAAACCCAGGTGTTAAACGCTCTGCCATGTTCCTTCTTCCATTCTAAGTATGTGTGGGTCATAAACTTCTATTATCTAAACTCTGAGTGTGGCTTACTTCTCTGGTCATCTACCTCGTGATTGCTCATGTTTAAACACCTTTGTATAGTAATAGATGGCGGATTCTCACACTATTTGGAGTCTCACTTTTCAGTGTTCTTAGAGGTAGGGTTACAGTGAAGTCACTTTCTCCATCCCTATCCAGCACATGACCTTCATCTCGCCTCTTGATGTTTCAGAAGTCCCAGAAGGTCCCAGAAGGTGATTTACCCGAACATGTCAATGCAATCCCGTTTAACATAATTTAAATGGTCGAATATGTCAGTCTAAAACCACCCAGGAAACGTGCATATGACATTGGCACTCAGCACCGCACCCGTATTAGTCCCCTAACCTGTTACTAACCCGTGTATACAAACCCCCCAATTACTTATGTCATATTTCTAGAAGCTTCTGTTCAGAGAATAAGAAAGAGAGGAAGGCCACCTACCAGAAACAAGCAATTACGTTGAACTTAGTAGATGGTGTGAAAACTTTTGCCTATGCATATGGCATATCAAAAACGTTATTAAGACATGATGAAGTCTTATTGAGTAAGAAGAAATGATGATTTTCAAAATGTAAAGGTAATGCAGAACAAAGAGAAAGGCATTTCAGTAATGGAGGTGCACTGTTTTCTAGACCAGCACTCCGTCCTTTGCCCTCATCAAAGTGGAGAGAGATTGGCAGGAGGAGAGCTAGGCATTCCAGCGTTAGGGTGAGAACCTACATATATTCTCCTGGCTTCTTTTTTTTTTAATTTTTAAATTTTTTTACATGTATTTATTTATTTTCTGAGAGACAGAGTGAGACAGAGCGCAAGTGGGGGAGGTGCAGAGAGAGAGGGAGACACAGAATCTGAAGCAGGCTCCAGGCTCTGAGCAAGCTTTCAGCACAGAGCCCGACACGGGGCTAGAACCCGCGAACCCCAAGATCACGACCTGAGCCGTAGCCACTCAATTGACTGAGACACCCAGGCGCCCCAATAGCTTCTTAATATTTATTTATTCAACTCTCTAGGGATGGGCCCACTCCATATTTTAAAACCAACTGCAGTAAGTCTAGAAAGCCTTAGATCACATGGTTTTGGGTTTTTATTCTGTGGATATGCTATATTAAATTATTGACTTTGGGTTTTAAAACAACTTTGCATTCTCGGGATTAATACCATGTGGTCATGCTCTACAAACTTTATGTATCATGAGACGTAATTGATCTCATAGCTTGTGCCTCTTTAGGAATTTGCCGGAGGAAACTCTGTTATATTAACTAACATGTTAGCATACAATTTTTCATAGCATTTCTTTAGAATCATTTAAATTTCTGTAAGGTCGTTTGTTATGTCCTCACTTTTATTTCTGATGCTAAGCATTTACAGGGGTGCCTGGGTGACTCATTCCATTAAGCATCTGACATCGGCTCAGGTCATGAGCTCACAGTTCACAAGTTGGAGCCTCGCTTCAGGCTCTGTAGTGACAACTCAGAGCCTAGAGACTGCTTTGGATTCTGTGTCTCCCTCTCTGCCCCTTCCCTGCTCCCACTCTGTCTCTCTCAAAAGTGAATAAATGTTAAAAAAAATTAAGAATTTACAAGTCTGCTGTTATTTTCTCTCTCTTTTCCTTTGGTTTTCTGGCAATCTGAATCTCTAATCAAATGAAAGATTTTATAGTTTGTTGATCTTTTCAAAGAAGCAGAATTTCGTTTCATTGAATTTTTCTTTGTTTTTCTGTGTTTTTTTTTAATTTCATTAATTTGTACTCTAATCTTTTTTATTTTCTCCGTCAGCTTGCTTTAGGTTTAGTTTGCCTTGTTTTTTTCAGTGTCTTAGGAAGGTTAGGTGGTTGATTTAAAATTGTAGAAGTTTAGGTTATTGATTTAAAATCTTTCTTCTTGTGGTGCCTGTGTGTCTGGGTCGTTTAAGTGACCAACTTGGGCTCAAGTCATGATCTCATGATGCCTGAGTGCCGGTGTGTGAGTTCTCTGCTGTCAGTGCAGAGCCTGCTTTAGATCCTCCCCCTCCCTCAGTCTCTGCCCCTCCCCTGTTTATGCACACGCTCTCTCTCTCTGTCTCAGAAATAAACATTAAAAAAAAAGAACATATAAAATCTTGCTTCTTTTTTATTTATAATGTAGGCTGCAGCTGCTATATGTTAACCTCTAAGTACTGCTTTACCTACATCCCTTTAGTTGTGGTGTATTGCATTTTTTTTTTTTTTGTCCATCTCAGTTTCTAATTTCCTCTCTGTTTTCTTTTTTGATCAATTGGTTACTTAGGAATTTGCTCTTTCACTTCCAGATTTTTGTTAGTTCCCTAAATTTCTTTCTGTTATTGATTGCTCTGTTATTACATTGTGGTCAAAAAAGCATACTTTGTATTGTGACAAGTCTTTCAAATCTATTTAGATTTGTTTCATGACCTAGGTCATTCTTTCCTGAAGAAAGTCCCATGTGTAGTTGAGAAGAATATGTATTCAGCAGGTGCTGGGTGAAATGTTCTTTAGGTATATGTTAGGTCTAGCTGGTTTGTACCACAGCCTTGTTGAAATTCTGCCCACCTATTTATCCATGATTGAAAGAGAAAGTGAAATATTGAAAGCTCCAACTATTACTGTGGAATTGTCTATATTCTCTCTTCATTCCTATTTTAATGTCTATTTGTCCAGATATTCATATAGCTACTCAAGCTTTCTCATGGTTGCTGTTTACATGATAGATTTTTTTCCTGTCATTTTATTTTAAATCTCTTTGTATCTTTGATTCTAGAATGAGTCCCTTGTAGACAGCATGTATTCAGATCTTGCTTGTTCGTTTTTGTCTCTAGTCTGACAGTCTCTGCCTTTTTGTTGGGTTGTTTAATTCATTAATATTTAATTTGTTATTAATATCATTGGATAGTTGGGCTTACATTAACCATTTTGCTTCTTTTATTTTATTTTATTTTATTTTATTTTATTTATTATTTTTTTAATTTACAGCCAAATTAGTTAGCATATAGGGAAACAATGATTTCAGGAGTAGATTCCTTAATGCCCCTTAGCCATTTAGCCCATCGCTCCTCCCACACCCCCTCCAGTAACCCTCTGTTTGTTTTCCATATTTATGAGTCTCATCTGTTTTGTCCCCCTCCCTGTTTTTATATTATTTTTGCTTCCCTTCCCTTGCGTTCATCTGTTCTGTGTCTTCAAGTCCTCATTTGAGTGAAGTCATATGATTTTTGTCTTTCTCTGACTGACTCATTTCACTTAGCATAATCCCCTCCAGTTCCATCCATGTAGCTACAAATGGCAAGATTTCATTCTTTTTGATTGCCAAGTAATACTCCTCTGTATATATATGTCACATCATCTTTATCCATTCATCCATCGATGGACATTTGGGCTCTTTCCATACTTTGGCTGTTGTTGATAGTGGCTGCTATAAACATGGGGGTGCATGTGTCCCTTCGAAACAGCACACCTATATCCCATGGGTAAATGCCTAGTAGTGCAATTGCTGGGTCGTAGGGTAGTTCTATTTTTAGTTTTTTGAGGAACCTCCATACTGTTTTCCAGAGTGGCTGCACCAGCTTGCATTCCCACATTATCTTCTTGTTTTCTATATCTCATGCCTTTTTGTTCATCTATTCTTTATTTACCACATGGTTTTACATTAAATTGAGTATTTTCTCACATAACATTTAAATTTATTAAAACACTTTTTTTTACTATTTACATACTTTTTGGTTATTTCCTTAGCGATTCCTTTAGGATTTACCACATATACCTTTATTTATCAGAATCTGCTTCAGACTTACAGTAACTAAATTCTAGTGAAATGTGGACACATTATTCCTGTATGCTCACCTTTTCTCCTTTATGGCATTATTATTATATTATACATATTACAGCCCAAATATACCTTGTTATAAATTATTACTTTATATAATTGCATGTCTTCTGCAGAAGCTGAGAAGAGAGAACAAATATATATTTACAGCTTTTTTATATTAACATTCTTATTTAACACTTCTGATTCTCTACATTTGTTTCTGTAGATTCCAGTCACCATCTGGAGTCACTTACTTCTCCCCAACAGCTTTGCTCCCACAAAGTCCTTTCTGCTGTTACTGGCAAATATGCTATGTTCTAAATGTTAGAGGCTGAAAAATAAAATTACACGCACAGTGTTTTATATAATTGCTTTTACAATCAGTTAAGGGAAGAACAGAGAAGAAATATGCATTTATACTGTCTTTTCTAATTACATAATTAACTTTATCACTGCTCTTTTTTTTTTTCACATGGGTTCAAATTGATGTCAGGAGTCACTTTGATCCAGAAGAACTCCATTTAGTGTATCTTGTAAGGGATGACTGCTCACAAAACTGTCTCTGTGTTTAGTTATCTGGCCACACTTTTACCTTGACTTCTAATCTGGAAGATAGCTTGGATTGTGGGTTGGCACTTATTGTGTTCTTTAAGCACTGTGAATGTGTTGTCCCGCTGCCTTTTGATCTTTGTCATTTCTGGTGGGGAGTCATGTTTTTACTCTGATGATGGTTCCCTTGTAGGTGACGAGTCATTTTTCTTTTGTGACTTTCAAGATTTTCTCTTAGTCATTGGCTTTTAGTGTGTCTTTGTGATGTGTCTGTAGTGCATCTCTTTGCATTTACTGCAGCTGGAGTCTATTCAACTTGTATGTGTGGATTCATGTTTATCATCAATTTGGCAAGTTTTTAAGCTATTATTTCTTCCAATATTTTTCTGCACCTTTCCGTCTCCTCTCTTGATACTCCTGCCATCCATAGGGCAGTGACCTTGATGGGATCCTACTCTTCTTTGAGGCTCTGTTCATTCCTTCTCATTCCTTTTATTCTTCATTCTTCAGATTACATGATCTCTATCAATCTATCTTTTTTTTTTTAATTTTTTGAATGCTTATTTATTTCTGAGACAGAGAGAGACAGAGCATGAGTGGGGGAGGGGCAGAGAGAGAGGGAGACACAGAATCTGAAGCAGGCTCCAGGCTTCGAGCTGTCAGCACAGAGCCCGACGCGGTGCTCGAACTCACAAACCATGAGATCGTGACCTGAGCCGAAGTCGGTCACTCAACCGACTGAGCCACCCAGGCGCCCCTATCAATCTATCTTTAAATTTACTAATTCTTTTTTCTGCCACCTCCAATATACTCATGAAGCTATCTAGTGAATGTTTCATCTAATTATTATAATTTTCAATCCAGAATTTCTTGTTTATAATTTCTACCTCTATGGATTATGCCTACTTGATGAAATGTGGTCATCATCAAAATGTCCTTGACTTGGTTAAGCATGGTTTTCTTCAGTTCTTTAAATATATTTGTAATGGTGACTTTGAAGTTTTTTTCTGTTAAAAAAACTGATACCTGGTTGTTCTCACAGGTGGTTTCGATGATCTGCTTTTTGAACTGTGTATAGGTCAGACTTTTCTGTTTCTTTATATATCCCATAAGTTTTTCTTAGAAATTAGACATTTTGTTTTATTTTTTTAATTTTTAAAAATAAATGTTCATTTATTTATGTATTTATTTTCACCTTTATTTATTTATTTTTATTTTTTTACAATTTACATCCAAATTAGTTAACATATAGTGCAACAATGATTTCAGGAGTAGGTTCCTTAGTGCCCCTTACCCCATCCCCCACTCCCACAACCCCTCCAGGAACCCTCAGTTTGTTCTCCATATTTATGAGTCTCTTCTGTTTTGTCCCCCTCCCTGTTTTTATATTATTTTTGTTTCCCTTCTCTTACGTTCATCTGTTTTGTCTCTTAAATCCTCAGATGAGTGAAGTCATATGATTTTTGTCTTTCTCTGACTGACTAATTTCACTTAGCATAATCCCCTCCAGTTCTATCCACGTACTTGCCCATGGCAACTTTCCATTCTTTTTGATTGCCGAGTAATACTCCATCGTATATATATCCCACCTCTTCTTTACCCATTCATCCATCGATGGACATGTGGGCTCTTTCCATACTTTGGCTATTGGTGACAGTGCTGCTATACACATGGGGGTGCATGTGTCCCTTCGAAACAGCACACCTGTATCCCGTGGAGAAACGCTTAGTAGTGCAATTGCTGGGTTGGAGAGTAGTTCTATTTTTAGTTTTTTGAGGAACCTCCATACAGTTTTCCGGAGTGGCTGCACCCGCTTGCATTCCCATATTTATTTTTGAGACAGAGAGCACAGGGAGGAAAGGAAGAGAGACAGAGGGAGACACAGAATCCGAAGCAGGCTCCAGGCTCCGAGCTGTCAGCACAGACCTTGATGCAGGGCTTGAACCCACAAACTGTGAGATCATGACCTGAGCTGAAATCGGACGCTTGACTGACTGAGCCACCCAAGTGTCCCTAGAAAGTGGACATTTCATATAATACATTGTAGCAATTCTGGATACTGTTCCTCTTTCTGGGCTTGTTACTGCTATTTCCTTGTTTATTTGTTTAGTGAGCAGCTGGATTATTTTGGTGAAGTTTTTACCCAAAATTGCGTTCACCTCTTGGTGGGTGTCAAACCAAAAAACACGATGAAGCCAAAGGATAGGAAAAGGAAGGGTCTTACTTGAAACCACTAAGGAGAACACCGGGGATCTTTCTCGAAGCAGTGTCTCCGCAAGCAAACAAACAAAAATGGAGAAGTTGTAAGCTAAGGGTGCATACATATTCATGAAGGGGCTTGCACACTGGGGAATGCAGCATGGAACTGGAGCAAAGTCATCTTAAATTGACTGGGTCCAGGTGAATTCACAAGGGCTGGCAAGAGTAAGCATCCTCAGTTCTCTGGGTTTGGTGGGTCCAGTATCGGAGCGCTTAGAGGGGTTTATATCCTGCAAAGGTAACTCAAGAGTGTGTATCAGGTCAGTCTTAACTTTTGAATCAACATTGGGAGTATTACCACTGAATTATTGTCCCTGATAGGATTAGGCTGTCTCCTGGTCTGGTAGTGGCTCTTTGTTCTTACGTTCTTTCATAAGATGGACTGGGGCCTAAAATGACTTTTCTTATGTTAAGAAAGGTCTGTCTTTCTTTCTCCTACAAAGTCTGTCTTTCTTTCTCCTACAAAGTCTGTCTTTCTTTCTCTGGGGACCGCTACTTCTTTCTTCTTACAAAATCAGTTCTTCCCCCTTCCTCCTCCTCACAGTGAATATCCTGATGTTTCTCCTTGGTGGTTGCAGCCTCGGTCATGGGCACAGTCACCCTTGGAGGACAACAGTTGGGGTAGCCTGTCTTTAGCTGTCTCTTCCATCACTTAAGCTTCATTAATTGCTGGTGGATTGCTTTTTTTGTTCTCAAAAGTGTCTTGTGGCTTCAATTATTCCCTACCCTGATACTATTAAGAACACTTTCCTTAAGAGGGATAGATTTTTCCATCAGTGCTGAGAACGCCCAGAAGGGCTATTCGATGTTTCTTTCCAATGTCATTTCTGGTAAACTTGTGGCCTACGGTTTAGCTCATATCTCTAATGAATCTACGAGCGTCCTCTCAGTTGCTTTTCATCATAGCCTCCATTGATCCTGAGCGTGTCCTTAAGCTTGAACTTCTCTACATTTTGTTGCAAATGAAGTTAATTCCTCTGGGAAGAAATTGGAAGCTCTGTTTTATGACCTGTTTCTCCTCCTGAGCCAGATATAAGCCTGGGGTCTGGGGATAGTGTAGTGGTTCTGTGTGACACCCCTGCTTTGGAAACTCTGTGATTGGTGGAGTGGGGAAAGGTCTCAGGTCTTCTTGGCTTTCCTCTCCCAGCATGGAACACTCACCTGATGAGCTGGGTTGTCATTAATCACATCCCCATTATTCTCAGTGCAGGGAACCCCAAGTAAATTTTCTGTCGTATGAGTAGGAGCTTGGGAGAAGGAATCTCTACCTCCCACCCAGCTCCAAGTCTCTCGCCCAGAACTCAGCTTCTAACACAGGTAGTTGGCAGCGGTGTGACAAATGTTGATACCCTGTACCTCCTGGGAGATACTGCAGCCTTCCAAAGTGGAATGTTCTTGGTTGCACCCATCTGGAGGGGAGTCTCCATCATGCTGAGCTGAGGGGAAAGAGAAGGAATGAGTCATGCCACAAATGCCACAGAATATTTTCACTGACTTTAGTATATATATAATATGATAATATAACATAATAATAATTATTATAACAATATAAATTAAGTAATTTATAATAATTTATGCTTTTATTAATAAGAATATTTATAAATAATGTTTATAATAAATGTATAAATAAAATAATATAATAAGCTTATATATAAATAAACTTTTTTTTAATACGAAATTTATTGTCAAATTGGTTTCCATACAACACCCAGTGCTCATCCCAACAGGTGCCCTCCTCAATGCCCATCACCCACCCCCCCCCTCCCTCCCACCCCCATCATCCCTCAGTTTATTGTCAGTTTTTAAGAGTCTGTATGGTTTGGCTCCCTCCCTCTCTAACTTTTTTTTTCCTTCCCCTCCCCCTTGGTCTTCTGTTAAGTTTCTCAGGATCCACATAAGAGTGAAAACATATGGTATCTGTCTTTCTCTGTAGGACTTATTTCACTTAGCATAACACTCTCCGGTTCCATCCACGTTGCTACAAAGGGCCATATTCCATTCTTTCTCATTGCCACGTAGTATTCCATTGTGTATATAAACCACAATTTCTTTATCCACTCATCAGTTGATGGACATTAAGGCTCTTTCCACAATTTGGCTATTGTTGAGAGTGCTGCTATAAACATTGGGAACAAGTGCCCCTATGCATCAGCACTCCTGTATCCCTTGGGGAAATTCCTAGCAGTGCTATAGCAGTGGGTCATAGGGTAGATCTATTGTTAATTTTTTGAGGAACCTCCACACTGTTTTCCAGAGTGGCTGCACCAGTTTGCTTTCCCACCAACAGTGCTAGAGGGTTCCCGTTTCTTCACATCCTCGCCAGCATCTATAGTCTCATGATTTGTTCATTTTTAGCCACTCTGACTGGTGTGAGGTGGTATCTGAGTGTGGTTTTGATTTGTATTTCCCTGATGAGGAGCAACGTTGAGCATCTTTTCTTGTGCCTGTTGGCCATCCGGATGTCTTCTTTAGAGAAGTGTCTATTCATGTCTTCTGCCCATTTCTTCACTGGATTATTTGTTTTTTGGATGTAGAGTTTGGTGAGCTCTTTAATAGTTTGGATACTAGCCCTTTGTCTGATACATCATTTGCAAATATCTTTTCCCATTCCATTGGTTGCCTTTGAGTTTTGCTGATTGTTTCCTTTGCAGTGCAGAAGCTTTTTATTTTCATGAGGTCCCAATAGTTCATTTTTGCTTTTAATTCCCTTGCCTTTGGGGATGTGTCAAGTAAGAAATTGCTGTGGCTGAGGTCAGAGAGTTTTTTTTTCCTGCTTTCTCCTCTAGGGTTTTGATGGTTCCCTGTCTCACATTCAGGTCCTTTATCCATTTTGAGTTTATTTTTGGGAATGGTGTAAGAAAGTGGTGTGGTTGGTCTAGTTGGTCTAGTTTCATCCTTCTGCATGTTGCTGTCCAGTTCTCCCAGCACCATTTGTTAAAGAGACTGTCTTTTTTTCCATTGGATATTATAATAAGCTCTTATATAAATAAACTTTAATAATAGTATATATTTATATATTATATATAGTTATATAATATATATATTTATTTATTGTGAAAGAAAGAGGGAGAAAGAGAGAGAGCACAAGAGAGAGAAAGTGAGTGGGGGGGGCAGGGGGAGGGAGAGAGAGAGAAACAGAGAGATAGAGAGAATCCCAAGCCAACTCCACGCTGTCGGTGCAGAGCCCAATGCAGGGCTCGATTCCATGAACCATGAGATTATGACCTGAGCTGAAATCAAGAGTTGGATACTTAACCAACCAAGCCAACCAGACATCCCCAGTGTATTTTCTTGAATAAATGTTTCTTCCCTTGCTATATACCCTTAGGATAATTTCCAGGGGACTATTGTTTTTTGTAATTTTCAACAGTTTCACTGGGGATGCATCCACAGAGCTTCCCATGCTGCCATGCTGCCAGTAGAACTCCTTAAAAATTTTTGTATTTTATGTATGAGTACCTTCTATTTGTCCTCCTCACAAAACCTCTCCTCCAAGACGAGTGGGACATAAGCTCCTGATCTGGACTATGGTAAAAATGTGGAGACGTGGCCTAGAGGGGCAGTTGTGGGACAGAGGAACGTTGCAACCTAAGGTCAAGTGAGAATGAGGCTGAAGCAAAACAAGTTGCAGATCACTGTCCAGATCCCTGGTCCAGTACAAGGGATGCAGTACAAGGACCTAGACAGACCAACCAGTTTGGAAGGCTGAGCTTGGAGAGGTGCCCTGAGGTAGCACTGGACATTAGGAGGAAGCTCCTAACATTGTAGAAACGTACGTGCCGGGAAGGCTCTGACATTCTGACAACTCACAAGAATTTTGTAGAGTGATTTTTGACCCACATAATAACTAATTCACATCTGATCTATCACTTTTTGTACACTTTCATGTTTTCCTTTATTAGGTAATATTTCCATGTGATGGGGAGTGTTATATATTTATGATTTTCTTTTTAAAAAATATATTTTAGATATTCCTCCTACCATGATATTGTTGTGTGTGTGTGTGTGTGTGTGTGTATTTTAAAAGATCTGCAGGTTGCCTCAAGGCTATTGACTTTATTACTTTGAATTTTATCTGTGTCCTATTACATTCTGGAATGTAATGATTATCTGGAGGTTTTTCTCTTTCCTCAGTGTTAACTTACTTTTGGAATGTCATATAAAAAAGAGTAATCAAAATTATTTGAGACACTGAACCAATGTTCATTCTTCTTTTTATGGAATTTAAAGAAATAAAACAAAGAAAAAAGATGCACATACATACAGACACATCCATATATATATATATGTGTGTGTGTGTGTTGATATATATGTACGTGTGTGTGTGTGTGTGTGTGTGTGTGTGTGTATAAATAGCCCGGATTTCCAACACTGGGAAAAAATATTAAGTAATTTGTTATAGTCACGTAAGCTGGGATATTTCAGAGCACACACAAATAATGCTTTCAAAGAAATGTAATACCATGAAAATTCTTATATTATCATAGGTAAGGAAAGCAAAACAGAATAAAATCAAACCAGGTACAACACTATGTATAGAAGGACACACACAACAGTGTAACATCCCCTGACTGTCCACCACCACCAAGAAGTAGAAGAAAAAAGGAAAGGTAGGCAAAATAAATTTTTCGAAAGTAGTGTCTCAAAATTTAAAAAATAGTATAGTTTTCCGTTGGTGGTAAGAATATGGATTATGGTAAGCTTGAATTAATCATGCAGGGAAAAACTTAATGAGATCAACATAAAGTTGGCATCGTGATGTGGTTTCTCTTACATACAGACGACCACACAACTGCCTCTCCCAACTGCTCTCCTGAATCACTGCTTCTCCGGTAGCGATCACATGTCCTTAGATACAATCATTTGCAGTGCAGAATAAATCGTCTCCACTTCACGTCACCATCAGGTATTTTGATAATCCAAGTCTGGATGATTGAAGTACCCCATTAGAAGCCACCTGGTCCAACTTTGAAACTTCTCCAAATTAATTTCACATTTATAACTCATTTGAGTAGCTACTTTGGATTTCAAAACAAACTTCTGCTAAATAACCATTTTCTGTTGGTGCTTTGATGAACATACAAGTGTTTGCTCTTGCTACACTACAAATTATATTGATAAATTACTCCGTATACTCAACAATGACATAAAATATGGGAAATTTCTTTAAGATGGTCTGGATTTCATAAATTTAATGAAAATTAATCACTATTTATGGAATTATGGTTGATTAGTTCTAATAATGCTCTACATACATGCCGAGTTAGGTAAAAGATGTAAAGGGTGTAAAAAAAGGTGTGCTACATTGCGTTTGTCAGAAATGTTAATATAAACAGTTTATAAGCATATAGGTCCATAGGATGAAAAATGGGTAAGTGTAGGAAACAAGCACCCCATGGTAATGACCTTGAGGTAACTGAGGTTCAAAGTTGGTGTCACAGCGTCTTCTACTTCTCCAGCCCCGTCAGGAAGACCCGTGGTTTATTTCTGCCCTTGGTGCCATCTAGATCATTCTAGCAGCCGCTACTCATGTGAACGACTGGGCAGCCACTTGAGTGGTTTTTCTTACACTATTTCTCACACTGCAATCCACTCCCCAGCTTAGAACTGAGTGGCGTAACCAAGTTGGAATGTCCCCCTTTGCACTTAGAATGGCGTGAAGGGCACAAGACGCGTGGTCTCTGTCTCCCTCTGACCTCATCTCCTCCCCTTTCCGCCTTTCCCATTTCATGACCACTCTGTCTTCTTTCTGTTTCCCCATTCCTTCTGCCCAGTCTTCCTGCAGCACACAGAGACCTCCTCTGCACCTTTACCTCAGAGACACCTTCTTGAGCACTCTCACTAACAGAGACCCAAGACCTCACCCCCGGTCACTTTCTACCACACCACACCAGTTTATCCCCTTACAAAGTCGTCACGACCTGACCTCACTCACTCCTGTGTGTGCTGAACTGCTTACCACGTGCCTTCTCTCATTGGAACTTTCTCTCCTTGCAGGCAGGGAGTCTTTCTTTCCTGGTCCTTCTCTGTTCACAGTCACTCATACGTTGCCTGGCACAGTCTTGACACTCCGTAAACACTGACCGGGTGAACAGCTAGACTCGTTTCAAGTCCCAAACCGTTTCTCTTTCCAACCTGCCTCATTCCTGAACCCTCTAGTTACTTCTCCGACATCTTCATAAAAACAATAATTCGACGTTTCAAATTTTCGGAGTGAATGGAATCACTTTCATCCCCACCTGTGGCATTAAGGGGATGAGAACGGCCTGGAAAGACAAGGAGGGTCAGAAGCACGGTGTCTGGGTCCTCCTAAGACCATTAGTGGTATCTAAGTGCTTATGTTGTAGAAGTGGACACTTCTTCCTTAGTTCCTTGAAACAAGCAAAAGTGCAGTCTACATCAGCACTGTCTAGGTCACCGTAGACCTAGGTCATTCCTGTGATAAGGAACCCCAGCTCACCATCAGTGGGTAGAGACAGAGGGTAAGCAAAAATACTCAGCCTGGGCTCCTCTCCTGGGCACATGCTGGGTATTGTGCAGGCTTGGGCGTATAATCAGGGCCTCCGTGTGTTGACCGTCTTGCATGGAGGCTTTGATGAACACAGGACATGGAGATCCACCTCCTGAGAAACCATCGCTTCGTAAAATGTTTATTTATTTTTGAGAGAGAGAGAGAGAGAGAGAGAGAGAATGAGAGCAAGGGAGGGGCAGAGAGAGAGGGAGGGAGACACAGGGTCCGAGAAGCAAGCTGTAAGCACTGAGCTGGCAGCACAGAGCCCGATGCGGGGCTCGAACTCACGAACCGTGAGATCATGACCTGAGCTGAAGTCAGCCGCTTAACCGACTGGGCCACCCAGGCGCCCCTTCAGAAGCTACTTTTGAAGGTTTTCTTTCCCAGGACCAAAATTTCGTTTTCGAGGCACGAAGGCTCCTTTTGCAATAGCTTCCACAGCCACTGTGACAAGTTTCCCCACATCTTCTCACGGAAAAATGGCCAATTCCAGGCCGGATTCCTGTATTCTGGGAACGTTACACTTATCCACCAGTTTTGTGAAGCAGCCCTGTGAAATGAAACTATGAATCAGGTGAATGTACTAAGTTTCAAAATATTTTAGCTTTACCGTTGGTAGGGAGTTTATGTTATTTGGAATTAGAAAAAAATCATAGAGCTATCTGTGAGATTTGTTGCTGGAAAAGCATCACATCACTCTTTCCTGAGTTTACTCCTGGCTTCTAGAGATTCCCTGCTGGTGAAATGTATGTCTGCCTCTTGATCAGGGCCTGGCTTGCATTCATTTCACCGACTGCACCTTGGAAACCTATAGATCTTTCTCGGTTACTTGTCTCTGCCCTCGTGTCACTTTAAAGCACGCACCTGTACACATATATTCTGGTTTTCCACATTCGGATAACGAAACATTTTTAGCACACTGCCTAGTGACCGAACAAGTCAAGTTTTAGATTTTTTTTTCCCCTGAAATAAATGTCATCTCTCGTCCCCAAAAGGCATCGGGTCTGATAGCAACCTTTCTCTTTATCCCTGAGTGATGCATCATAATTTCTGTTTTAGGGATTGTCGGGGGTGGGGGGGAGGAAAAAACAATAAGAAACCTTGTATTTTTTTTTTTGAAGTACTTGTTAAAATTCTTTAGACTTTAACAAAACTACTTGCGTTTTTACCAAATTCAAGCAGTCATTTCCATGCTTGGGAGACACTTTGATTTTAGAGAAACTACCATTTTGCAAAGTTCCTTTTTTCATAAACCCTCGCAAAGAAAAGTAAGACGATAGGTCCAAATGGGGTCGATGATATTAAGTGTCACATCCCTAAACTGAGATTTAATGCTGGTTTGGGCTGTCCCGGAAGTGGGATCTTGAGGCCAGTCCATTGATCAGGCATCCCCTGAGCAGCCCTCGTTAGGTCACCTGCCTTTTAGAGACTCTTGCCATCCCCTGATGAAAGCGATCTTATGATATGCAACCTGTCTTTTTAGCCAGTTCAGCATCCTTTTTCCTGTCTCTTCTGTATAAAATTCTTTCATTTTGGAGAATCTGGGTTGCTCAGTCAGTTAAGTGCCTGACTCTGGACTTTGGCTCAGGTCATGATCTCACGGTTCCTGAGATTAAGCACTGTGTTGGGCTCCATGCTGACAGCACAGAGCCTGCTTGGGATCCTCTCTTTCTCTCTCTGCTGTTTCCCTGCTTTCATTCTCTCCCTCCCTCTCTCTCTCTCTCTCTCAAAGTAAGTAAATAAATAAAAGTCTTTCATTTTGTACAGCTCCCTGGAACTCCTTTCTATCAGCTAGATGTATTCTGACCAATTTGAATTTATTTTGGCTCAGATAAAAACTCTTAAAATGTTTAATACACCTCAGTTACTGTTTTTAAAAATTTTTTAATGTTTATTTATTTATTTATTTATTTATTTATTTATTTATTTATTGAGAGATAGGGGGAGAGGCTGAGAGAGAGCAGAATCTGAAGCAGTCTCCAGGCTCCGAGCTGTCAGCACAGTCTGACATGGGGCTTGAACCCACAAACCGTGAGATCATGACCTGAGCCTAAGTTGGACTCTTAACTGACTGCGCCACCCAGGCACCCCCCTCAGTTTCTCTTTTAACATGCTATACCTTTCAATGCTCTACTCAGTATTTTTTTTTAATGTTTATTTATTTTTGAGAGGGAGAAAGAGACACAGAGTGCGGGCAGGAGAGGGCAGAGGGCGACACAGAATCTGAAGCAGGCTCCAGGCTCTGAGCTGTCAGCACAGAGCCTGACGCGGGGCTCGAACTCACAAAACATGAGATCATGACCTGAGCCGAAGTCGAATACCTACTGAGCCACCGAGGTGCCCCAACTCAGTATTTTTATTTTATTGAATCAATTCAATTTCCTGTTCATATTTTCATACATTTTGAAAGCCAAAGCCTAATTAGTGATTGTTAAGTTCCTTGATTCAATAACTATTTACTGAACACAACCTTGTGCAACAGGGGGAGACCCAGTGAGGCAGCATGGCTTTGTAGGGCATTGTCATCGTGAGAAACGAAGAAAAATGAGTCACTGGTTAAGGGACTGTGACGTACACTTGAAGAGAAACTGACCCAGGATAGTTAGGTAGCATTGTTTTGAACATATGGAACAAATGCATCAGGGTTGATATTTCAAGGTGAACAGAAGTGAGTGAGCATAGGCACTGACTGCAGGGTGGGCTGATGGAAGAATGAGGGGTGAGAGTTTCCAGGCAGTGTTCTGAAGTTACAGAAATGCCGGCAAATATGGCTCCTTGAACCAAAAGGGTTGGATGAGCTTGGCTGCGATGCAGGGGAGATTCTTGGCTGGTCTGAGAGGCATGTGAAGAGAAAAGTAAAACTACGTAAGATGCACAGAGGGGAGTTTTAAGGTTTATCCAGAGAGCAGGGAGAGCCCAGATTTGTCCCAGAGGGAGGCATAGCCTGCCAGGAATGTGGAGGACAGATCTAAGGAAGCAGGACTCACGGCCAGAGCCCCTGTGGGGAGCCTTCAGCAAGAATCCAGAATCCAGGGGTGTGGGAGCCCTGGGTGATACGGAAGAAGTAGGTGAATCTGGGACACAGTTAGGAGGCAGCACTGACCATGAATCGGGTCACTTAGGGGTGCAAGGTGAACAAAGTGAAGGGGAAAGATGTGTCTCCGTTTGTTTGGACAACAGCATGGTGACTGAAGAGTATGACCCCAGTCCAGAATCTCTTGTGTCATGGCTCAGGCCCGAGCACAGGCAGTTACAAGGCTTTGTTTGGCAGACCTCCCAGGGGAAGCTGCCCTCGGCACACCATACTTGGGGACAACCTGTGTTTCTTTGGAGGGAGTTAGTTGCAAGCAATGTCTCGACCCCTCACCCCCAGCCAGGTTCCTATACATGTGCATTATTTACCCAGGTACCACCTGTTCAGGCCCCATCTCCTGTGACTCAGTACCCTCCACCCGTCGTCTAACCCGCTCTCCTCCTTCCACCAATGTATCTGTAAGGACTGAAGAGGGTTAGGATGGGGGGACGGAGAGGAAGTTGCTGACCTCAGAGCTGAGTCTTTGAGAACAAGCACTGGCCAGAAGGCTCGGGGGAGAAATGGCGCATGATCAGGGAGCTCTGAATTGACAAGGGAGGCAGTAACAATGGGAATGAGGAATGGGGAGATCTTATGGTCTCCCTCCTGATCATGCACTATGCAGAGAAGAAAAGAAATTCATATTTAGGTAATAGTACAGTGATAAGATGTCAGTTTTTTAAAGTATGTATTAACTTATCTTAACATCAGAATTTATTGTGGGAGGGGGTCATTTTTTTTGTAGATTTTAATATAGAGCTTTTTAAGGTTTACCTTTTGTTCCAGTCGTTATAACAGAATGCTATGGTCTGATTGTGTATGTCCCTGCTCCCTCCGAATTAGTAGGTTGAAATCCTAAACCCCAACCTGATGATGCCATGAGGTGATCAGGCAAGGAGGGTTCTTTTATAATATCTTTTTTATAAAGTTTACTTATTTTTTGAGAGAGACAGAAACGGCATGAGTGGGGGAGGGACAAAGAGAGAAGGAGAGAGAGAGGATTTCAAGCAGGCTCTATGCTGCCAGGGCAGAGCCCTATGTGGGGCTTGAACGCCACAAGATCATGACCTGAACTGAAACTAAAAGTCAGATGCTTAAGCCACTGAGGCAGCCAGGCGCCCCAGGAGGGCTCTTTTACGGAAGAGGCTCCAGAGAGTTGGCCCTTTGTGCCATGCGAGGACACAGTGAGAAATCAGCAGCGTGCAGCCTGGACAAGGGTGTTCACTGGAGCCCGACTGTGCTGGCACCTTGACCTCAGAGTCCAGCCCCCAGAACTGTGAGAAATATATTTCTTTGCTTTATAAGTCCCCGAGTCTGTGGCATTTTGTTATAGCAGCTTGAGTGCACTGACACACGTTTTATCAATCACAACTATTCATACCTTTGATGGGATTTTGTTATTTATGATGGTTTTAATCTCGATAAGCTTTCTTTCAGACTTCACATTCTAGTGGTTCTCCAAGTTGGACTTCTCTGAGAAAGGGGAGGGCAGGAAGAGAAGGTGGGGAGTGACAAAGGGGACGAATGGGGAAAGAAGACGAGGAGTAGAGATTCCCTGGGTCTGACCTGTGGTGGTTAATTTTATGTTGTCACATGAGGGTGTTTTTGGGTGAAACTAACATTTGAGAACTTTGAGCAATCAGATTGCCTTTATAATATGTGTGGGTCTCATTCAATCAGTGGAAGGCCTGCAGAGAAATAAACTGGCCTCAGGATGCCTCGGTGGCTCAGTTAAGCAGCTGACTCTTGATCTCGGCTCAGGTCATGATCTCATGATTTGTGAGACTGAGCCCCACATCGGGCTCTGTGCTACCAATATGGAGCCTGGTTGGGATTCTCTCTCTCCCTCTCTTTCTGCTCCTCCCTTGCTCTCTCTCTCTCTCTCTCTCTAAATAAATAAATAATCTTTAAAAAAAAAAAAAGACTGGCTTCTCTGAAAAGAGAATTCTCCAGCAGACTGTCTTCAGACTTCAGATCAGCTCTCTGGTAGTCTAGCCTGCTGGCCATCATAGCGGACCTACAATCACTGGCTCTTTGCTCTATGGCCTACCAGAACCCACACTGCAGATTTGGGATTTGTCATCTTCCATAATCATGTATAATCAAATTCCTTATAATAGAAGTCTTTCTATATACGTATACACATCTTATTGCTTCTGTTTCTGTGGAGAGCCCTAACAAATACAGATTTAGGTGCTGGGGGTGGTTCTAGAGGAACAGAATCTTGAGGTAAATTTTCTGAATAGGTTTGGGAGTTCCTGAAATTGACTCTCAAATTCGATTAGAATGAAAGATGTTAATGTCTTTATTTCCAAAAGTAAAAACAGAATGGTACAGTCCATGGTATATCTGACAACAGAGATACACAAAATATCACCAATGGATGGTCCTAATCAAACACTTCTAAGAAGCAAGGATCTGAGTGACCAGGTATATGATATTTAAACATTTTTGTCAGATTAATGAGTATAATGAGATTGGCTGGTTGCTCCTAATGTCACTGGACAAAGTAGGGAAAGGAAAGGATGAGCTCAGGCATTCACATTTCCAGCTCAAGCACCATGTAGATGATCCAAAAGCTTCTATATCTTCCCTGGAAGACACCCATTCTGTAAGCCCAGGACGAAGATTATTGAAAATCAAACCCAAAATCTTGTCCTGGCAAAGACTGATCTACAAGGCTTGTTGAACTCTTAACCTCACAGGCTGTCAACTGAGCACATTAGTTGAGAAAAAAATGGGATCCTGTGTTGGAACAGGGATATATGGGAAGATTCAGATGAAGCTGGAAACAGCCACTAAATTCTGATGTGCCTCCATTAGGAGCAGATTCTCCTCCCTTACCTGAGGGGATTAACTCTGCCTCACTGGGGGAAACTATAGTGCCCTCCACTGAGGCAGGTGGCTTGAAGGATAATGTTGCTTTTCTTGAGAATCCAGCCCCACCACACTTCTTTGCTTCTAAACCTGTATTTATCTTGACTAAAGTCTCAGCAGGACTCTGAAGGTGAGGTACAAGGTAAGACCCATAAGTAGGGATTACTTAAGTTTACTAATTTAAACAGACAGAAGTCTCAAGAGTAAGTGTAGGAATGGATAGTAAGTGTGTGAGATAATGGTGGAGGGAACATAAAACTGAGTCAGGCCAAACTTATTGATAGTATCCAACATAAGAGAGATTCTGTATTAAATGCTGCAGCTTGGAGGATTAGAAAAGACTCCAATAGTTGTTTGGTTCATTGACCAAAATATAAACCAAAGAGATCTCTGGTACGACACTGTGAAATAATAGAAAAATGTATGCAGTGAACCCTTAAATAATACAGGTTTGAACTGTGAAGGTCAGACTCTTCTGATGGCTGCTTTGGCTCTGCTGTCCATCATGGTAACCATGCTCACCTTGCCTTTGGTAGCTGAGTGCCACCACTTGGCCTCTGCCACCCAGGGATCCAATTACTCCCATTGCATTTGGGATTCCCAATTTGGTGGCTGTAATTTCCATGGTAAGGCCTGACCTACAGAGAACAGCAATCACAGAGCTCTTCAGAGATGTTGGGGTTCCTCTCATGAATTCATTTCTCACAGTTATGGTAAAGACTTGTTTCCTGGGTCCTGCCATGTAGGTGTGTGTATCTTAAATGACAAATGCACTCTAACATTCTAATCTCCCTAAGCGTTTGAATACCTTCCTCTATACGTAGACCAAGGCTAGTCTGGCATTTCTTACTTATTCACCATTGATCACTCCCCTCCACACACTCACACATTTCTCTATAGAAGGCAGAGGGGCTCGAAATTGAGTTAATAATTGATTGTGCCTACAAGAGGAAGCCTCCATAGAAATCCCCATAGTATGGTGTTTAGAGAGCTTCCAGGTTGTAAATACGTCTACACCAGGGAGGTGGTGGACACAGATTCCACAGGGATAGAAGCTCCTGAACTTGGGACCCTCCCAGACCTCACCCTGTGTATCTCTTCATCTTGCTATTTATCTTTACCATTTACCATATTCTTTAATCAACTGGGAAATGTATTTCCCTAAGTTCTGTGAGCTGCTCTAGCGAATGATTGCATCCAAGGGAGGAGGTCATGGGAACTTCCAGTTTGTAGCTGAGTCAGAGAGAAGTTGTGGGCAACCTGGGGACTCACTACTTGCAGCTGGGGTCTGAAATTAGGGGACGGTCTTGTGGGAATGAACCCTTACCCTGTGGCATCTGAGTATTAGAAATGAGTTAAATTGTAAGACATCCAGCTGGTATCACAGAGGATTGCTTGGTGTGAGGAAAAAAACCACACAGTTGGTGACCAGAGTGTCAGAAGTATCATGAGTGTGGTAGAGTATAAGAGTAAAGGAGAAACAGGAGGGGAGACTGAGGATTTTTTCTTAACACAGGCAGAATTCCTCAGGGTAATAACCAGCTACTTGTTTGTATACTGATTGCACTGGATCACTTCCATTATGGAGCAGGCAGCCTTTTGTTCTTACCGGAACAGACATTCTTTGGGTAGAGGTTTGCCTTCTCTGCACACAATGCTTCTGCCAAAACTACCACCCATGTGTTACATTCAAGCTCCCATGGAATGCCTTATCCACCATCATGATATTCCATACAGGACAGATTCTGATCAAGGAAATCACTACCTAGCAAGTGGGCCCTTGCTCATGGAACTCACTGGTCTTACCATGGTCCCCACCATCCGGAAACAACTGCTCCCATGGAATGCCTTATCCACCATCATAATATTCCATACAGGACAGATTCTGATCAAGGGAATCACTACCCAGCAAGTGGGCCTTTGCTCATGGAACTCACTGGTCTTACCATGTTCCCCACCATCCAGAAACAACTGCCTTGGTAGAATGATGGAGGCTCAGTTACAGAGCCACCAAGGTGGCAGGCAGTACCTTGCAGGGCGGGGGCAAGGTTTGCTAGGAAATTGTATGCTCTGTATTGGCATGCAGTGTATGGCGCTATTTCTCCCACAGACAGGATTCCCAGGTTCCAGAATCAAAGGGTAGAGACGGGAGTGGCATCATTCACTCATACTGGCCTAATGGTTCAGTAGCAAAATTTTTGCTTCCTGTTCCTGTGATATTATACTCTCCTCGCCCAGAGGCATAGTTCCGGAGGGAGGGCTGCTTTCACTGGAAGACACATTGATTCTGTTTGGCTGGAAGTTAAGAGACCCACTTGGCCATTTTGGACTCCTCATGCCTCTGAATCAACAGGCAAAGAAAGGAGTTCCTGTGCTGCCTGGGGTATTGATTGTGACCACCAAGGAGAAATTGGAGTGTTACTCTGCAATGAAGGTAAGGAAGCATATGCCTGGGATGCAGGAGATCCCCCAGGGTATCAGTGTTACGATGCCCTGTGATTCAGAGCAAGGAAATCTGCAAGAAATCAGTTCAGGCAGGACTACAAATGGCCGAGTCCTTTCAGGAATTAAGTTAGGGTTACCTAACCATGGCCAAAAAGTAAGGCCAGTTTGCTGAGGGCAAAATATGGGCAGTGGAAGAAGGTAGATAAATGCCAGCTAACGACCATGTGACCAGTTACAGAAGCAAGGACTATAATTGTCATGAGTATTTCCCCCATATATCTGTGTGTGTGTACGTGTGTGTATGGTTGTGTACACACACGTGTAAAATATCTTTGTTCTCTTGTCTGTTATCCTCATCGTATGACGTAAGATATACTGACTTTGTATTAGAATGACATTGTATTTAAGTGTCATTCACTTTATATCCTAATACAGAAGTTATGGATATCGAGAAGATTAAATGTCAACGAGAGACTCTATCCTTTCCTAGAGAAAAGATTATTGTGTTTTTGGTTGTATCCCGTACAGTTGTATCATGTTACATAACGTATGATCTTGTTATTGTCTTTATTTGGAGATTAAGCACAATTAAAGGAGATGCATACAGGTGCCAAATTGACAAGCGGTAGACTTGTGATGATTCACTTTCTGTGTCAACTTGGAGGGAGTTTTTGATGAGATTAACATTTAAACTGATGAATTTGAATAAATTCAGAGCCCCGCATCGGGCTGCCTGCTGTCAGCACAGAGCCCCTTCAGATCCTTGTCTCCCTCTCTCTCTGTTCCTCCCCCGCTCA
This sequence comes from Acinonyx jubatus, assembly GCF_027475565.1. Classification (NCBI taxonomy): domain Eukaryota; kingdom Metazoa; phylum Chordata; class Mammalia; order Carnivora; family Felidae; genus Acinonyx; species Acinonyx jubatus. The sequence continues at coordinate 100,712,163 of NC_069383.1, read as the reverse complement.
CTCCTTCTCCCTCAAGATAAATAAGCTTAAAAAAAAAATAAACGCCAAGTGTTGAAATCCATGATTGCAGACGTTTTTATGTTTGCGTTTGTATGTGTGTGCATGCGTGCATGCATATGTTCATGTGTGCATGCTTGCATGCACGTGTACAATGATTATGATTCATGCCATTTAACCATTAGCTAAACATGACACTGGCATCTTGATTTTAGTTTTTTCAAATGTGAAATGTGTCACAATGGCCTTTGGTTAAATTCAATTCTATCTAGTAACAACATTTTTGCTTTCAGAGGTTTATGTGTTATATGAAGAAAGGGAATTTATTTTTGATCCATATTGATAAGGAGGAAATATTAATGGTAGAATAAAGTCTGAAATAGCAGACCCTCGACTCAGGTAATAAAGCTCTGCTTAAATAGCAAAGGGTTCATTTTTACCTGAGTTGCCTTGCACCTGCAACATAACCCCAACATTAAGACAATGTCTGAAAAATGTGCGCTGGTTTTACTTCAAGATGAAAAATGTGGAAATAAGGGCCCTTTTTTCTTACTGGTTGCCCAAAGAAGAACTGAACAGTAAATAATAAATATTATAATTTCTTCTTTTGAATTACAATTTTTGTAGAAGTTATTACTGGATCGTGTCACAGATCAAATAATCAATCTAGATGAAGTAAATCTATGGCTCCTTCTGGATTTGGGGTGAGGTCTGATAGTTACAGCTTTAATTCTACATCGAAGCAATAGAATCCTTTAAAGATTAAAAATGTTTGAGAGGGGACAGAATCCCCTTCAACGTTACGGTGTCTCATGGCGGTAAATGGGTGTCAGGTGAGTGTTTTATGCTGGTTACACATCTGATATTTCCCATGCTTTACTGTTTATCGTGATCACTTCAGGAAGTTAGTAAAAAGACCCTGAAAGTGTCTAAATCTGTGGTGTCTCAAAGAGTGGACGTTTCACACAATGTTGATATGAGGAGGAAATCACGAGAAAAATAGTTCACAGCAAACTTTAGAAGTAAACAGGGCTTCAGGAAACTGTGGGAATACCGGATGTAGCTACCTTTGATTCTGTAACATCCCTAGGTGTGGGGGGGTGTTAGAGATGCAAGCTGACTAGAGCACGTAGCCCAACAGAACAAGAGCAATTTGCTTTTCTGACTAATCGAGGCGTAAATAATTATAATGATCAGTCTTGTAGAAAGAAAAAACGTTCATTAAAAGCAAAGTGTGAACACGAGTGCAATGTTAACTCGGTTAACATTCCTAAACCCATAGTTAAATCGCCATTCTTGAATGTCCAAAGTTCAGGAATCCAGAAGACCTTGGGCGGGATACTCAGTGTCTACATTCTGCAATGAACATAGGCAAATGCCTTAAATGAAGTGGCCTTCTGTGTATGGAGGTGGCCTGCAGAGGTGGGAATTGAGTCGTAAGGTCGTAAGGTCTTTATAATCCCTGAAGGTCATTGAGGGAATGTGGAGGACCTCCCCAAACAGATGCAAAGCACCCGGTCATTAGAGGTAGCTAATCACACCTCCTCTTGATTTGGGGGCTAGAATCCGATCAGGGAGCAACAGGACTTTATCCAAAACATTTTAAGTTAGCAACACTCCTATCAGAGGTGACCCTCAGAGCCATTGCACTTTCCTAGGATGAATGTTCATGTTTTCCTTGAGCTACTTTGATAGGAAGCAAAGAGCTGATACTCGGGCATCTAAGGAGGGCCAGGCAAGCAAGAGAAGGAGGAAACTTTCTGGCTGCTGTACAAAATTAATTTCCTTCCTTCTGATTTTCTAACTTTGGCTTGGCCTGAAGATGCTGAAATCATAACATTGAAATTAGAATCATCTGTTGGCAGAATAGTGAACAGAATGGAGTTTACCCCCCAAAATAGGGAATGATGTATTTTAGAACTCGACTCAAATTATGGGAAATTTTTCATAAAATGCTTACTTTTCTTGACCGATACGTGTCATGTTTTATATAGTTGGGAGTATTTCCTAACATTTTCTTTTCTTTGAACATATTTTTCATTAGTGCAGCCATACAGTATATTCCAATCGTAAAGCCCACTTTACCCAGGAGATGCTCTGGAAAGGAGTTTAATGATGTGTAGTGTTTATCACAAGATGCCTGACGATGCTTTCTAATTAAAAAAAAAATCTCAGTGACTCATCATTCAAGAAGTCTGGAATAAAACTTGAGCTTCTGGGGGAGGAAAAACATAAAGGTCATTACATTGCATTAGGGATTCACGTTTATGAAAGAAAAAGTCCTTATTTTTTTTTAACCAATTTTTCTAGTATACCATTAAAACATATAAATAGTTGGCATATTTTGGCAAGTGCTTTGAGCACTTGTACTATTATTACTAAAGAAGTTGAAACCCATCTTGAGAACTTCTATCTGTCCCGAGATATTAGGAAGGTGGTGTAAGAAACGAATGCCTTACTCTTAGCATAGAAACAGAAGCGCACTCAAGTACTTACAACAAAGGCCGGCACAGAGTGAATAGTTAAAAACATTTACATCCATAATTATACATGCATTTCAAATGGTTGTTTTGGTGTTTCTTGGACTGTTCCAGAGGAGATCCTGGCAAGAAGCCAGACAAGGTCACAGACTTTCTGCGTTTCAAATGGTCATATGTTGGTTTTTGATATCTAGGCAGGTTGAGACCAAGGTCAACGAACTAAATGAATTGAAGAGCTAGTTTGAACCAGTTTTTATGGTTTCGGCCGTGGGTAGTTTCACACCAACTGATTATATGTTCTGCTCATTATCCAAAATAGACTACGCTGAATATTCTCAATTCCTAGAAGAAAACGTAGGGGGTAAGCTTCTTGACATGGGTGTTGGCAATGAATTTTTGATTTGATACCAAAAGCAAAGGCAACAAAAGAAAAGAATAAACACTTAGGACTATCAAACTAAATGCTTCTGTTCAGTAGGGAAACCGTCCACAAAATGAAAAAGGTATCTATGGAATCAATGAAAATATTTTCAAATTACATATCTGGTACAGGGTTAGTATAATATATGATATATGTGAGATATATGATACACACACACACACACACACACTCATACAGCTCAATGGAAAAAAAATCCAACTAAATTGGGCAGAGGAACTGAAAAGGCATTTTTCCAAAGAAAACATGCAAATGGCCAACAGACACATAGAAAGATGTTCAACTAATCATCAGGAAAATAGAAATCAAAACCACAATGAGATATTGGTGCAGCCACTATGGTCACTATGGAAAACAGTCTGGAGGTTCCTCAAAAAAAAAAAACATAGAATTAACCACATGACCCAGCAATTCCACGCCTGGATATTTATCCAAATAAAATAAAATGATTCTACAAAAAGATATCTGCATCCATATTTATTGCAGCATTATTTATAATAGCCAAGACTCAGAAATAATGTAAGCATTCCTTAATGGATGGATGGATTAAAAATGTGTATAGAGTGTAAATGAATATATATATATATATATATATATATATATATATATATATATATATCTGGAGAACCTTGTGAGCATTACATTAAGTGAAATAAGTCAGACAAAGACAAACCCTGTATGATCTCACTTGTATGTGAATCTAAGAAACAAACACACAAAACAAGAACAACCAAACCAAAGAAAACAACTACTGAACTCATAGATACAGAGAACAGGTTCCTAATTGCCAGAGGTGGGGAAGGGTGGGCGTGGGGGTGGGGGAGAAATGCATGAAGGGGGTCAAGAGGATAAACCTTCAGTTATAAGATAAATAAGTCACGGGAAGGAATGTACTGCCTTGTGACAATAGTTACGGTAGATTTGAAAGTTGCTAAGAGAGTAGATCCTAAAAGTTTTCCTCTCGAGAAATAATTGTAACTATGTGTGGCCATGTATGTGAACCAAACTAATTCTGTGAAACATTTTGCAAAATATAAATATAACAAATCATTATGTTTCAGACCTTACACTTAGTCAATGTCAATTATATCTCAATTTAAAAAAGATGAATGGCGGGGTGCCTGGGTGGCTCAGTCGGTTGAGCATCCGACTTCGGCTCAGGTCATGATCTCATGGTCCGTGAGTTCGAGCCCCACATCGGGCTCTGTGCTGACAGCTCAGAGCCTGGAGCCTGCTTCGGATTCTGTGTCTCCCTCCCTCTGCCCCTTGCCCGCTCATGCTCTGTCTCTCTCTGTCTCTCAAAAGTGAATAAACGTTAAAAAATAAAATTAAAAACAAAAGATGAATGGGAAACACAAATGCATAAATAGCTGTTATTGCCCAATTAGGAAAACCATGCCAACTCATTGAAGAGAGAAACATTTTTTTCCTACATGAAATTATAAAAAAAAATGTGTATGACTTTTCATATGAAACATGGTGAACACTGTAAAAAGCAGTGCCATCAAAAGTAGCTTTCAAAAGATGTTTTCACATGGCCATGTATTTCTTTTTTCTTCATGGTTTGTATTCACAGCTCAGATGTATTACAGCCAAAAAGAAAATAAACAACTGGAAAACATGCATGGGTGAAGCCCAGAGTATACCAGGAATAAGTTTCCTGGAGTTGTCTCCCGGCGGAGTCCCAGAGAATGCACACAGTCCCCAGCAACAGACCATGTGTGTGCAGCCTTGTCTACTAGGGACGTTCATTAGAGAGTGACTCAGCGTCGAAGACTGGTTCTGGGGACTGCTCATGTTGTCTTTCTTTGCTTAGGATGCCTTTCTGCCCAGAAGAAACACAGATATTCAGCATAAACTATATTCTGTGCACAAACAATTTAGATACAGTGAGCCACTCTTATCATTTAGAGAAAATTCGACGTCAGTGTAGGTAAAGGCATACCATGCAAACTTCCACATGTTGGCCCTGCTGGCAATTAAGACTTTGTAAGGGGGGGCGCCTGGTTTGCTCAGGCAGTTAAACATCTGACTTTGGCTCAGGTCATGATCTTACAGCTGGTGAGTTCAAGCCTAGCATTGACCTCTGTGCTGAACGCTCGGAGCCTGGAGTCTGCTTTGGATTCTCTGTCTCTGCCTTTCTCTGCCCCCCACCCTTTCTCCCAAAAACAAATGAACACTAAAAAAATTAAAAAATGGAAAAAAAAAGACCTTGTAAGGATAATGGTCTCAATCCTGCTATGTTAACTCTTCTCTACACAGAATCTGTTAAAATAATTGCATTAATGACCCACTAAATTGGAAAAAAAAAGTGTCAAGCTTTGGTCAACGAGAGAGGTGGTCTACTTCCTTTGGGTGTGTGCAAATATTGCAAACATTGATCACCCACAGAAAAATCTTTGTGCTGTGCACTCAACAGTTGGTGCTACTTTTCCGTTGTGTGTTGAGGCCAAACTCGTTTTCCCTTTTGCTGTTTTTATAGTCATTCGATGAGGAGTGATTAACAGATGCCATTTTAGTGAGGAGTTTCCATCTCGAATAGGCAGCCCACTATTTTCTTACTTGTAAGCATTGAGGATTTTCACATTTTCCAAGATTGAGAAATAGGTTTCTGTTCAGTTACGCTTTTAAGCGGAGACGTATACAGATAAATTCGCTCAAGGTAATTCATATATTAAACGTTCCCATGCAATTAGTCTCTGGAACTTGGAGGTCCCATGACAATCTGGCAAATAGCAAGTAAGACGCTGAGCAAAGCATACTATAAAGATTATAATTTGGTGCACCCAAAGTGAGTGTTAATCAATTCTGTTACAAAATTAGAAGTTACAGACCATGATTACCTATTCAGAGACTTAAGAGTTCACGGAGGTAAAATTGTTTAGCAAATATGCTCTGACTGCCTAGTTCCCTTGGCAGCTGTAAGTCAACAGGGGTGAACTAACTGCCTGCTCTCAGTTTGATAATATGGATGCGGTGCCTCTGAGACAGACATCCAAACAATTACACCCAGCCTAGCAGAAAGCATCTGTGATTTCTTGTGCAAAACAGCCCCGGTAAAAAAATGAAAGAGAGAAATAATACAGCTTCCATTTTGTTTTTTCAAAATACATTTTGGACAAACTCGTACTCCCGTTCAGCTTGGGGTCCAGCGAGGTGGATGTCTGAGATAAGCAGTGAGTTATGAAGGTGTTCACGTGTTGGTTCAGATACTTTACAGAAAAGAGTAGTCATTAATGAGTACACAGGAAGCTACATTTCTAAGCCCAGTGTAAGCGAGACATTGGGTCCATGGAGAATTAACTTCCAAATTGACTTTCCATGTGTTGAACTTTTTACCCACATGCCCCCCTGGGGTTTCCTCTGTCACCCACCTGGGACTACATCCTTATTGTGAGAGATTCTGTTTTAAAAGATATGCCTACACAACACTAATTCCTTTCTGGGCTTTTTATTACCCTTGGCTTGATATTGATCCCAAAGTATCATAAAAGAATATATTGACGCAATGGTAGCTTTGTGGTCTCCAAAAAGGTTTTGGATGGCTCGAAATTTACTATGGAATGTGAAGGCATATATACTCCGCTAGGGCATGATGATGGGAAAAAGGAACTTATGTTTCTTCAATCCTCAGATGCCTCTCTGAATTATGGAAATGCACTGCATTGCATAAAAGAAAATTGAGTTAAGAGCACGGTTTAAAAAAAAAAAAAAGTTATAATTCGGTAGCAATCCCTGCCAACAAAGATTTGTTAGGGAAAGAGAATGTATGTCCAGTCCCTTCACCTTGGCTGACTGGTGATGCTTTATTCAAAAAAAAAAAAAATTCATCTTCTGTTGTCTTTCAGATTGGCTAGTCATTCATAGTAGACATCAAGACCATATAACTGGTCTCTCTTATTCTCTAGACAATATTGCCCAGGAATTCTGAGCTTCAGGCTTGAGTGGTACTCATGTTGCACCTCTTATTAGCAATATCACATATCTTGCTAACTTTCTGCGTGAAGTTTTGCCCTCATATTGCAATAAAAAACATCAACCACACATAACTCTGTATATACAACAAATAGGCTTAAATTTTCAGTACTTCTCTCTACTCATACTTCTCAGCCCTTAGGTGCTATTAAAACCTCCAAAGGCTGAATGAAACATGGTCCATCCCCCACCTAATACACATCAGCAGGTAAAGCCACATGACTAGATGCCAAGTACAATCCTATAGGTAGCTGACTAAGGCTGCGTATCCATAAGCAATGTTTTTCTTTTCTTTTTTTTCAGTATCTTTAATGCTTATTTTTTTAAATGTATTTTTGAGAGAGAGAGAAACACAAGCAGGGGAGGTGCAGAGAGAGAGAGAGAGGGAGACACAGGATCTGAAGCAGGGTCCAAGCTCTCCGTGCAGAGCCCGATGTGGGGCTTGAACCCTCAAATCTGTGAGATCATGACCTGAACTGAAGTCGGACGCTTAATGGACTGAGTCACCCAGAGCCCCCGCAATGTTTTTCCAAAGAGCAGATACTAGAGAGCAGCTGGCCAGCAGTCAGGCTCAGGAATCAGGCTGTCTAGACGCAAAGCCACACCTCATCACTCCCTAACTATATCTGCTTCCTTGACTGGAAGCCAGTGATGAAACGGTACTCATCTCATACTGTGGTTGAGAGAACCCAATGAGCTAGCAACTTGCAAAATGTTGAAGACTGTGCTGGTCCCAAAGTATCCACACAAACAATATGACCTACTGGGCATCCTATTCCTTATGCGATTGTAAATTCCTGGCAGCAAGGCATTTTCATATTCTGTCCACATATTTTGCCAGAACAGGATGCTCATTTTACAGTAGGTATCTGTGAACATGAAATGAATGAATGAATGAATGAATGAGACACTGGCATTTTTTTATTGTTGGCTGAGGCTGACATTTTCACACATGCAAAACTTTGAAACAAGGTGGGGATTCCAAATGGGCGGTTCATGAAAGCTGCCTTCATAAATTTAAGGAGTTGTATGTTATTATCAGCATAACCCTCCTTGTCAAAGTCACAGCACTCATTCAATATGGCTTTATGATATGATTTTCCAGATGTATAGAAGAGAAGAATTCATTGGGGCACCTGGGTAGCTCAGTCGGCTAAGCGTCCAAATCTTGATTTTGGCTGGGGTCAGGATCTCAGTGGTTCGTAAGACCAAGCCCTGTGTCTGGCTCTGTGCTGACATTGTGGAGCCTGCTTGGGACTCTCTCTCTCCCTCTCTCTCTGGTCCTCCCCCACTCACACACACACACACACACACACACACACACACACACACACTATCTCAATCAAAATAAATACATTCAAAAACTTATATAAAAAAGAGAATTCATCAACAGTTTGATACAGTACTATTTATAAACAAGTAACACATCATATGTAGTCAGTGGATACTGTTTTTGAAAGTTAGGAGAATGCTTTGTGTTTCAGTAAGGAAACAAGGGTGTCAGCAGGGATGAGGTCCTTCCACATGGAAAGATTGTTTTTTGAGGACAGTAACCAAGTAAGAAACTGTCAACACTCCTCCCTAAACCTCAAAAAAAAAAAAAGTGATAGGAAACTATGCCAAAGAAGGAGGAATATAATTGTTCCCTGGGCGAAGAGGGCGGTGCTTATCTTGCAGATGATATATTGTAACCGGAGCAAGTCCTAAGTCCTTTTAGGGATGGTCATCAAGATAGTTTGATCTTCTTGCAGCCGCGAATGTCACCTGGTGGATGCTACAGAAACCAGAATCTAAGATGGCAGGGACACCCCATTTCTAATTTTCATGGCTTGGTAAATTAAGTCAAAGAATAAAAACTCCCCTACAGAGTATATTCTTCAAGCACGTACATCATCTTAACTTTAAACGTGTGGCACATGGTGACTATGTTTTCTGTTAAACTTTAAAAGCTATAACTTCACTAAGTGTCCTCCTAAGGGAGTCAGGGTTATAGTCTCACCATAATATTCCCTGGCATTTGGGGAGGACGATGCGGGTTACATATCAACAGTGTGGATCCCTCTTATCCAGTGGCCTTAGATATTTGCAAGAACTGCTTCCTTGACATATGTGCTTTGTCTCTCTTTTATTATTTTCCTGGGTCAGGTTTATTTCACCTGGTACCTGAGTATATCATCTCTCCCTGCAAGTTACAAAATTGGTAACTGCTTTGTAGTCGATGCTTTGAGGCACTGTATTAAATGTCCTGCTGTCCTCCTACTGATCACTGCTATAAACCATATTTTGCTAACTCATGGTATATATTCATCCCATTGAAGTGTAGATTATTTCTGATCTGCTAACAGAGAAAACAATTTCAGATTGTGCAACAAGGAGTATTCCACATGCTATTAAGAAGGTATCTCTGGAATTAATTTCTTACTTACAAATGTGAATACATTTGCATAGGGCATGAAAGTAACACATTCTCTGACACTTTAGAAAAAGACAAGGTTTTACAAGAGGCTCCAATTATTGCTCCCCATTTTTAATCATTTGAACAGTATATTAGAACACTCAATGACTACTAAGGCTTTCTGCATTTAGCCTACAATCAAAGATTGGCAGTTATACATTCTGGCTATCTTGGAAATATATTTAGTTGTTTGAAATAATCCATACAGGCAGATACTGCCTTCAATAAGCAGCTAGGTCACCTACATTTTTCTCAAGATACAAAGTCATAAATTTTGTGTGTTTCAGGAGTTCTTTGTCTCAGGGCAGCTATTTTCAAGAAGTGCTTTTATATGGTAAAGACTGGGTAAGTGATTAAATATTTTCAAAGAATGGCGTGCTTCCATGAAATGAAGATAGTTATATAGATAAAAGAAAGGCCAGAGGGAAAGCAGTGTGTTTGGAGATTGGTATTGGGGGATTGATAGAGCTAATAATCAGTGATCAGATTATGTCCAATAAAAGGCTAGATAAGCTAACTTGGATAAATATGGCAACACTTTGCTGATTTGGCAAATAGGATCTTCAGAGTGTGACAAAATACATGATTTACGCTTTACCATTAGGAAATGGTTTGATTGGCAGACCTCGGTATTTCCAAGTGCTTCCGGGTACGACCTGAAATTATGAACAAGGAATGGCTTCATGTCTTAATTGATGAGTCTTCTAGTCCATTAACAGAGTAATGAGGTAAAACTTGTTTGTCTGCAGCCATTTACAGAGGCAAAGTATTAAAAGCTGCAAATACCAACCAAAGGGAATCTTTTTAATGAGTATATTAGAGCGCATACAGCTGATGGTGTAACATTCCCTTCAGGAGCATTGCACTGAGAATAAAAGATCAGAAACGGTGACTGGTCCTGAAGCTTCTTAAGATGGATCCCCAGGGTGTCTGAGCCACTGCCCTTCGTTCTGCTTCTGCACCCTTGAGTCCTACAGTGTTGGGGAGAAGATGTGTTCACACCTAAGCCTTGTGGCAGTGCCCCGGATAAACGGACAATTGACTAGGTGCTCCTGGGCGAAGGAATGACTTCTAGCAAGTATGTAGCCAAATTTGCAGAATTTGGGGCTGGGCCTGAAGGGGAGGGTCATGCTACCGGAAGGGATGCAGTCCACCTCATTCATGCTGGTGAAGAGCGTTGAGCCAGGAAGCTCTCCCGTCACCGGGATGACATAATTGATTTCTCTGCTCGTGCAGCGACTTTGTCCTATTTCCTTAAAAAAGAGTGTGCACTAATTTACCTAGGAGTGATGGAGGCCACATTTTTCCATCGACCAATGTTCAGCAGGAGGAGATCTAATTATTCAAATAATGATGGCAAACTAATTTTTACAATTCCATTTTGAAATGTTTGTGCCCACCCCCGCCCACCCCCCCCTTCTGTTTTTCTCAGCCAACCAAGGACAGCAAGAGTGAATGGCATGATTGAGAACTGGTTTGGCAGTGTTCCATTTGTACATACGATTTTTTAAAGGCTGAATTATTTAAAAGCGAATTTAGCCTGGGATCCTGAATCAGAAAAATGAGTTGGATGATCCCATGGAAGGCACTCATATTCCCTACTGATTCCAACATGGATTTATATTCTACGGGAACCTCTGATTTGTCAGTTCTTCTGGGTGATCATAACGATGTCCACCCCAATCGACTTCGTGTTATAACAAGATCTTTCCTAAAGGCACTCGATAAATACTTGTGTTTTCTTTAATACCGTGGCTGGTGATTTTTTGCGACCGGTAGAGGTTTTGCGTACGATTACTCAAAATTGTTCCCACGATGACAACATACAGTAACAAAAACAAATTCAGCCCAACCTAAGAAACTATAAATGTGTGTATAAAAGTGTAAACATTTACATTTTCACATCTATCTACAGCTAAAGATTAGAAACTTTGAAAAGTAGGAATCCTAGTCTAGATTTATGATTTGTTCTGGCACATCTGGGATTGTATCCGAGTCTGTTTGGGCCTACTATGACAAAATATCACAGAATTGGTTAATTGTACACAATTGAGATTTACTTCTCACAATTCTGGAGCCTGAGACACTGGCAGATTTAATGTCTGCAGAGGGCCTGCTTCCTGGCTCATAGACACCTTCTTCCTGCTGTGTCCTCAGTGGCAGAAGGCTAGGGGGGCGTCTAATCCTATCATGAAGGCTCCATCATGCCTTAATCACTTCCACATGCTCACCTCCAAATATCATCATATTGGGCATTAGAATTTAATATATGCAATTGAGTTGTATAATTTCCTTACATTAGATGTTATATTGGCTATTAACCCTTTATCAGATATAACATTTGCAAATACCTTCTCCCATTCAGTAGGTTGCCTTTTTGTCCCGTTTAAAAATTTTATGATAACCTTGGGAATAAGTCGTCATGTTCATATCATATACATAGAAAACAACCTCAAGACGATTCAAGATACATTAAAACCTTGGACTGTAAGTCACTTGTTCTGTGAGTGTTTTGCAAGATGAGCAAACATTTTTAATAAATTTTAACTGGGAAAACAAGCCACATCTTGCAACGCAAGTCGCACGTGATGCTGAATGTCACATGGTCACAACTGAGCCAATAGTTCTTGAAGTTCGCTTTGATATACGAGTGCTTTGGATTACAAGCATGTTTCCGGAATTAATTACGCTTGCAAAGCAAGGTTTTACCCTGTCTTCCCCACAACATTACATCTAACACATAACAAGTTAATGTTAGATGTACAAATACTGGCATAACAGGTCTCATTGAGGCCACATCAGATATGGAGATAAGTCTCCACTTTCGCTATTTCAACTGCTCCTTTTGGCTGGGGGATTATATGTGAGATTCATGTATTTATATATATTACCTACCTTAAACATGACTGCTTCTCTTTTTTTTCTCTCCCTCTCTATAGGTATATATATACACACATACACACATATGTGCATACATATATATCATTTTGTATATACATAAAATCTCTTCCTCAATTCAGTTTTTACTGAGAAATATATGACTTATTTCAGTTAGTGCTGTGTTGATTCATATGCTATAAATATCTTTAGAACATTTTCTTTGCCAAGCCCTGCTGAGGGCCGCACAAACATGGTTTTCCAACCACTAACCGTGGGGCTGTCCCAAAGAGCAAAACAGAACGCTTGATCACAGCCCCCAGGAACAGGTGTGCGTGGGGGCACTGAAATGGCAGAGGACACAAGGACGGAGATGACAGGGGAATTCAACTTTGATTATCCAACACAGAAGCTTCTTTTTGAGAATGCCCCCATGTCACCCAAACAAGCAAGTTCAGGATAATAGGAAGACAGGAATGGATAAAACATTGTTAAAACTAAGACTTGAGCCTTATTCCACACTGCCTTTTCTGACTCTCACATGACTAACTGGCATTTCAAGCTGATTTGTTTTTCTACGTTGGTGACCACCTGCTGTGCCTTGCGTGAGTTTCAGGGACCTTTCTTCTCTTCCTGATTCTTCACTTTTGGAGATTCAAGGGATGCCAGCACAGCGTCCTGAAGTTTTTAGTGATCAACCCCAAACTCTCAAGAAAGTCCCTTTATCCTTCTATTTGACAATTATGTTAAAAGTTGTCTTTCATTTTAGGGGCATCCAGAGGGCTCAGTCAGTTAAGTGTCTGATTCTTGATTTTGGCTCAGGTCATGATCTCACGATTCGTGAGTTCAAGCCCTGCATTGAGCTCTGCACTGACAGTGCAGAGCCTGCTTGGGATTCTCTCTCTCCCTCTCTCTCTCTGCCCCTCCCCTACTCTCTCTCTCAAAAATAAATAAACATTATATATATAATTTGTCTTCTATTTTAAGTGTTGGAAAATAAGCAGGGTTCTAAAGAGACATCTCAGTATTAAGAAAGACATGTGAATCACTCATAAGCATATGAAAAGTACTAGAAATCAAAGAAATGCAAATGAATCATTACATTTTCATATTTTATCAAATAGACACAACTTTTAAAAAAAGGTGAATCTTTTCTGATCCAGGTATATGTTACGCTTTTCCCAATTAAAGTTCTGGGCATGTTGGGCCCTCTTCCTGGGGCTACATACCCAGCCTCAGTTTCTAGGCCTCTTCAACCTTGAAATCTTACCTGAAATGGCATTTGCACCATGTAGCTTATATTATCCTTTAAAATAGTACAATTATTATACTATGATTATGTATAGTACGATTGTCATCGTTGCTTTTATTCACCAGAATTCATTATATTTTTATTTATTTTTATTTTTTATTTTTTTAAATTTATTTTTGAGAGAGAGAGAGAGAGAGACAGAGACAGAGTGTAAACGGAGGAAGGGCAGAGAGAGAGAGAGAGAGACACACACACACAGAATCTGAAGCAGGCTCCAGGCTCTGAGATGACAGCACAGAGCCCGACGTGGGGCTTGAACTCATGAACTGTGAAATCTTGACCAGAGCCGAAGTCGACACTTAACAAGCTGCGCCACCCAGGTGCCCCCAGAAATCATTATATTTTTAGATACTTTGCTAGCCATGGGTTCAGATTTTTTTTTTCCTCAACAGAGTTAAATAATTGTTAGAACAGGATCTGTGTGACTTATCCATGAGTCAGTGGATAACTGTCACATCATTCTGGAGTGTTCTGTCCTTTCCTTACAGATCTGAAAAGCCATGTCATATATCCAGTTTCTAGACATGCACGATTGAATCTATTTCTGAACTTTGTATTATGTTTCTATGGTCTATTTGTCTATCTCTACAACTATACCAAATTGTATTTTGTTTTATTTTTTTTCACACTTAAAAATTTTTTAAGTTTATTTATTTTCAGAGAGAGAGAGAGAGAGAGAGAGAGAGCACAAATCGGGGAGAGGTGGAGACAGAATCCTAAGCAGGCTCAGTGCTGTCAGTGCAGAGCCCGACACGGGGCTGGAACTCACAAACTGTGAGATCATGACCTGAGTCAAGTTCAGATGCTTAACCAACTGAGCCCCCCAGGCACCCTTCAAAATAAATAAACATTTAAAAAATTTTATGAAAAAAAATAAAAAGATTCTCTCTCTCTCTCTCTCTCTCTCTGCCCCTCTCCCCAGCTCACGGGCATGCACTCTCTCTCTCTCTCTCTCTCAAATAAAAATAAATAAATAAATAAATTAATTAATTAATTAAAAATCCAGAACAAATGTTAAACCTGCTGGAATCTGGAACAGCAAAGGTAAACGTGATTTATGGTCAGTTTAGTTTGAAGGGACATGAGTGGATACTGTACCTAGGGTCCCACATAAAGCTGCCATTTTGGAGTGAGCCCTGCCTTTGCTGAGAGTTGAAATATAATTATTAATAATACAAATAGCAACGATCATGGTAGCAATAGTCGTAAACCCACAAAGAGGCAAGAAAGAAACGGCCATTTGGCATTGGCTCTTGGTGGATGGAAAACTGTAGAAAACCGCTTCACACATCATGCCCCTGGTATGTTTGGAGCTTGAATTCACAAGGCTTGCATGGCCTCACACAATAAACAAACAAAACCCAAACAAACTTACTCAATAATTGAACATAAGACAGTTTCAAAATACTGCTTTCCAAATGTCATTGGCAGGAGCAATTCTTCAAACTCTTCTCACGTAAAAAGCATCCATGAAGTCACAATTCAAATCACAGGATTATAAAGAAGGTAGTAAGGGTCACCACATCACAAAACAGGTTTTTGTAATGACCACAGAGTTTGGAATTATGAGATCAAAAATTAAAAATATATATGTATATATATATGTACTTAATATCATTCCGGAAATAAAAGAGAAAATGAAAGCCATAAGGAATAAAAGAAGGTAAAGAAATGTCCAGGAAGAATTGAAAAATCACTAAATAAAATGTGTAAAATGGGAATGTGAAAATTGACAAGATATTCCAAGTGAACTTCTTAAACAACAGTATCCATACATTTCAAGAAAAAAACCAGTGGGCGTGACCATAGACCTAAGAAGGAAAAGTACCCACAATATAGTTCAGCGAGGCTAGAAGCCGTAACAAAGAGGGCAGTCTATAGATACCAATATCCCATTTTCTGCTTTCCTGCAGAAGGGAATATAGAGATTGAACGGGGTGTGGCAAAGAGATGGTGGCTGACATTTTTCTAGAAGTAAATATGGAGACATTTCATTGTGCAGATATTTATCATACTGTGAATTATGTTTTTAAATTTTGGTTAGGGGCACCTGGGTGGTTCAGTCGGTTAAGCATCCAACGCTTAATCCAATTAATAAACAATATTTATCTATTTTTGAGAGACAGGGGAGTACAAGTGGTGAGAGAGAGAGAGAGAGAGAGAGAGAGAGAGAATCCTAAGCATCTCCACACTGAGCATGGAGCCTAACACGGGGCTTGATCCCACGACCCCGGGATCATGACCTGAGCCAAAATCAAGAGTTGGATGCTCCATCGGCTGAGCCACCCAGGTGCCCCGGGTTTTTTAATGATTTAAATAAAGTATCATTATAATGACTTGTCAAATTCAGCTTCTCTCCCAGTCCGGTTGATTGGTGTGTGATGTCTGCTTGTGACCAGCAAGCAGAGTGAGCTTTTGAAGGCCAGATTAAGTCTGAAAAATGGCCGGTGATGACCCTTCTTTTCTTCTCCGCTTCTTTCCAGACCCAACAGAGTTAACGTGCGTCTTTAAGAACAGCACGCAAGGGCTCTTTCGGATAAAACAAAGTGTGTTCAGGCAAGAGCAGAGGCAAGACGTGGCCCTTAATGTGACGTGGCTACCTCCACCAGTCACGTGGTAAGTGGCCCGCTGTGCCCTGACCTGTACGATCTTCTTCTAGATTAATCTTGCTGGTTTTCATTGTAAGTTTTCTTGTGTGTACAAAAGAGCTGAAAGGAGTCTGTTATCATAGGCTCCAATTTGAGGGGGGAGAAAAAGGGTAAAGGCTTAAATAATAACTTTTATATCGGTGTCATCAGTTGATTCGAATAGAGAATCAATTAATTCTTTTTTTTTTAATTTTTTTTAACGTTTTATTTATTTTTGAGACAGAGAGAGACAAAGCATGAACGGGGGAGGGTCAGAGAGAGGGAGACACAGAATCTGAAACAGGCTCCAGGCTCTGAGCTGTCAGCACAGAGCCCGACAAGGGGCTTGAACTCACGGACTGCAAGATCATGACCTGAGCCGAAGTCGGCGGCTTAACCAACTGAGCCACCCAGGCGCCCGAGAATCAATTAATTCTAATAAGGGTTTTAATTTTTTTCAGGCAATTTATGGAAACAAGAGAAAGCTTTTTGATGTTTATTCCATCACATGTGAAATAATATTATTGTAGGCTGTATTGTAAAATCAGATAAAAAGCTCAGTATTTTTTTTATTTTAAATTAGTGCTGTTCGAATCCTAATCGAGATTCTGGTGGTTCATAGCATCAGAGATAAACAGCATTCTTATTATATTAAGAAACTTCTGAAGCAGAAATACACTTGAATTGGTTGTTCTAAAAATACAATTCATATTACATCCAAACCATCTACATTATCGTACTGATAAAAATAAACTTTATGATTGGGACGCCTGGGTGGCTCAGTTGGTTAAATGTCCTACCCTTAATTGTGTCTCAGGTCATGATTTCATTGTCGTGATATCAAGCCCCATATCTGGCTCGGTGCAGATATTGGCGCCTGCTTGGGATTCTGTCTCTCCCTGTCTCTTTGCCCCTCCCCTGCTTGTTCTCTCTCTCTGTCTCTCTTTCAAAAATAAATATATAAACGTTAAAAATATTAAAAAGTAAAATCTATGATTGTTGCAAATATTTATACACATGCACACACACATACATGTACACACATACACTCACATTTATTGTAGCTTAACTACACAACTACAAGATGTATATAAGAAATCACATAGACGATAGATAAATAACAGAATATTTGTCTGTCTGTATATGTGTGTATGTCTGTATCAGCATGGCAGGATACCCTTCCTTTCTTTGCTGCCTATCAACAAATCATTTAGAAATGTGTGTGACTTTCACAAAACTCTTAAAAGTCAACCTAAGTGCCTACCATTGCATTAAACTCTATTTAGAAAGGAATCCTCTAGAATTTGGTCGCATGCTGTGTAAATCCTGTTGAAAAACAGTCATAAGCCTGTATGATGACAGAAATCCCATATATTTTCAGCTTTGGCAAAGTGTTAACACTGAAAACAAATCCAGTAGAAAGGAAGACCCAATTTGCGTCAAAGAAAGCCAGGAATGAACAGAACAAAGTAAGTGACCATAGCTCAGGAGTTGCATGAGAGTTCCTAGTCTCTAGCACAAAGTTGAAATGCCTAATCTGCAGAGTCTTGTGAGAGAATGCCGAGGTTTAATGGGATGATTCATACTCTGTAGACAAGTAGAATGAAATTGTGAGGATCCGTGATTTTACAAAACCTAAACTTGGGAAATATTCCCAAAGAACAAAGTGGTGACATATGTGACAACGTTTATTGTTAATGGTGTTTGTAAAAGTAAGGTTCTCTGGAAAGGGACAAATTGAAAACATCCATGAAAGTCTTTGGGTCAAAATATTTACATATTTCAAAATGAGAAACATTTTAATTGTGAATCTCCTCCAGTTGGCAGAATCTTCCCCTGAGCTTCTACATTGTCTCAGCATCTGTAAAGACAGTATTTTCTTTCCTGTGGTCTATGGAGAAGATTGATGAAGCTGTCAAAATTTTCAATTTTTTTACCATAAATTGTGACTCAGAAGAAGATTGCAGGCAATTTTCTGAAAACAGACGAAAAATATTTGAGACACGTTGGACTCAGACGCTGAGCATCGTACATGTTTCCTGAACTTGCTGTAAAAGCTCAACGTTGGCATTAGAGACAAACAAAAGCAAATGGTGTGCGTGCAAATTACAAGGTGTGTTAAGGGGATTGGTGGAGAGTAAACGTAGGCAGTCTGGAAGCAATCCAAGAACATGTGCCATGTTTAGATCGGTCACATGAGGGGCAAATGTGTGGAGCAGAGGAAGGGAGAAGAGAACCAAGAGAAGCCGCATGCATAGGACAGAGTTTAGGAGCCCCTCAAGCATCCATGAGGTCTTAAGTTGGACACTCATTAGAGACCCATCTGTGGCCCACAGGGTTTTCTGTCCAAGAAGCACAGACAAACTCCATCCCAGCCCATCAGTCTAAGCAGAGAGCCACATGTGGCTTGCTCATCTACCCGCTTTCTCACTCCTGCTGAGCTGTGTTCTGATTCTGGGAGCCACTCTGGCAGGAGATATGGCTTTGCAAGAGACACCACGCATGGACAACACATGTGGGTTCCAGAATTCAGGCGTGTGAGCTTCAACCCTGTGGCTTCTCCTACAATACAAATGTGTATGAGCCTCCCTCGAAGACAGCAGGACTGAAGGACAGGAGAAGGAAGAAAGAGCAGAAAGGAATCCTGAAACACTGACTGGGTATTCAGTCAAGACTAAGATTTAATCAGGAAATGACTAAGTTAACTTGAAGAAAATTACTCACTTTCACTACTGAGAAGTTCATATTGAGGAGCTCACGCGAAACTTGAACTTGCTTCCAAAATCATAATATGTATTCCTGCATATTGAGTTCTGAACGTGAAGTCAAATCCTGTGTATTTACAGAAACATGCCAAAATTATTGAGCTGGGTTTTCACGGTGGTGGGATTTCATGTAGATTTTATTTTGTATCTGATACATTTACTATGTACAATTTACCTACAAGGTGAATGTAGGAAATTTGGAGCTATAAAAAAAAGTGAATCCTCACGTTAAAAATAAATGTTTGACAAAACTCTTGGCCCGGTGTGGTGTATCAGGCTTGTCAAAAGCAGCATAACTTTTACTGGAACACAAGGGTTCGAATCACAATTGCCAAGTTGTGATTTGATCCAGCTCTGGCTGGCAGTTTCTGTGGCTGGCTTCATTGCTTCC
Organism: Acinonyx jubatus; assembly: GCF_027475565.1. NCBI lineage: Eukaryota > Metazoa > Chordata > Mammalia > Carnivora > Felidae > Acinonyx > Acinonyx jubatus. The sequence goes on along the minus strand of NC_069383.1, from coordinate 100,692,845 downwards.
TGGCTTTTCACACCTTTGCTTGTCCTTTCAGTTTGGTGACCTGTATGATTGAGGGCCCAATAGAAGAAGAGGTCTGATTGAAAGTCTCAATAATGTATAGGACTTGGATGGTAGGTACCAAATACTCAGAGATGAGTCAGAATAGGAAATTGTGAGCTCAGAGAAGAGAGCCAGGTTGCTGCAGAAGTCCTGAATGTCCATGCTCCTTCAAATGTCTCTCTCAGCATCTGGTGGCCCCTTGAAAGTGGTTCCAAGGTTTATTTGATTTTCTTCTAGAATCTTCTTCATGAGAAGTAATTGCTTTACTTGTGTATTAATTAACACTCCTTTCGCAGTTACACTTCCTAAGCTACAGTGACACCCATCCCCAATTTGTGCCATGCAATTAAGTAGGAAATCATAGCCCAGCCATTTGTCCATGGTGGGGGGGGGGGGTCTTTCACGTCTGTGCCTTTACAGGTGCTGGATCCAGATGAATAGATGACTCTGGTCCCCTCAAAAGAAATAACAATGTCAACTTCACACTTGTTTTATGATGGAAAATCTTTGCCATCATAGTTTTCACATGAAAGATATATTTGCCACTTCCCAAATGTCAAGTCTAATAGAACAGGGACATAAATGATATATTTCTTTGTAGCCATCAACCCTTTAAGGTTATGACATGATGTGACATACCTATTTGTCATGATACAGTAAGCACTTTTACTGATGTCTTGAATTTTTTGATGTTTTCAAGTACTGAAAACAGCCCGCGCTGTATACATTTATGAAGCATGTATCATTTCAGATCATATGTATAAGTAATTAAACTGCTGCCAGTGACATATCTCCTTATTTTACCATAAAAACAAGATTTATCAAATCTTTATATATTTTATACTAAAATTATATATTTTTTAATGTTTTAAGTGACAATAAAAATAAACTTTCAAAAATAACCAAAGGAAAGGGGTGTAATCTAACAGAGAGAGCCAACATGGCAGCCGAACTCCTTTGTAAAAGTAAATATAGTTAGTAAAAAATTTGTTGCTATATATAGCACATCAAATGTATATAAAACATGATTCCACTTCTTCAGATAAATACAGGAATACATTAACTGAACATTAAATGTTCAAAAAATTAAAACAATAATAAGAAAATATCATGACTCTATAAATGGGTTGTCATAAAATGAAAATTTGAAAGAAATTCAAGTCATAACAACCTCTTTATTTTTCTATTTTTTGAAATTCCCTTTTTACTCTCTTTATCCATAAAGGAAACAAATACATTTTGAGTCGCCATTGGATCACTTCCTACTTTTCTAATTAATGCTATGGTGGATAAAGATAACAATGAGGGGTGCCTGGGTGGCTCAGTCGGGTGAGCATCCGACTTCAGCTCAGGTCATGATCGCGTGTTTTGTGGGTTCGAGTCCCGTGATGGGCTCTGGGCTGACATCTCAGAGCCTGGAGCCTACTTTGGATTCTGGGTCTCCCCCTCTCTCTGCCCTTTCCCCACTGGTGCTCTGTCTCTCTCTCTTTCTCAAAAATAAGTAAACATTAAAAATATAGAAAAATAATAATAACAATGGTTTATCGTCATGAAGAATTCATATTAAAAGAATGAGAATATTTATATTTTAGCTTTCTTTGCCTGGGGTACCTACATGAACTTAAATTTGATTCTTCAAATTTTCCCAAATATCCATGAGTTAAAAAAGAAGATATTCTTTTTGGACATCATTTTTACCAGAAATTCAAATACAGCTATACCTAAAATATATAAAAAAGGAATCATGTTTTATCCACTGTCCTCCGTGACCTAGTACTTCTGCTACTAACTACCACATTTCCTGCCCAACTCCTGATGCCTGTGGTCTAGCACATGCAATCTCTTCTGCATTAAAAACTCTACAGTATTGAAAATGTAAATTGGTGCAGCCATTAAGAAAAATAGCATGAATGTTACTGAAAAAAAAACAACCTAAAGATAGAGCTACCGTAGGATCCCACAATCTCACTTCTGGGTACACGTCCAAAGTACCTGAAATCAGGATCTGAAAGAGGTGCATTCCCATATTCATTGTAGCATTCTTTTGAGTGGTTAAGACATGGAAACAATCTAAATGTTTAGTATGGGCAAACGGATAAAGAAAATGTGGTACATTGGGTTTACCTAGGTGGCTTAGTCAGTTGAGCATCCAACTTTAGCTTAGGTCACAATCTCCCATTTCATGAAATCAAGCCCCCTCATGGGACTCTGTGCTGACAACATGGAGCCTGATTGGGATTCTCTCTCTCCTCTCTCTGTCCCACCCTCTCCCTCTCTCTCAACCTCTCTCTAAAAATAAACAAATACACATAAAAAAAGAAAAAAAAAGAAAATGTGGTATGCATATATTGTAGAATATTACCTCAGCTTAAATAAGGAGAACTTGACCTTTGTGACAACATAGAGAAGCCTGGAGGACATTATGCTGAGTGAAATAAGCCAGACATGGGAAGAAAAAATACTGCATATCTTACTTACCTGTGGAATCTAAAATAGTCACACTCACAGAAACAGGGAGTAGAATGGTGAGTGCCAAGGGCTGAGGGAGGAGTGAAAAGGGAGATGTAACAGCTAATGTGTACAAAATTTCAGTTATATGAGATGAATCAATCCTAGAGATTTGTACAGCAGCCCACACTTAACAATACTGTTTTGGGTACCTAAAAAATTTCCAGGAGGGTAAGTCTTATGTGAAGCCTTTTTTTAATGTTTATTTATTGGGAGAGAGAGTGAGAGGGAGAAAGAGAGAAAGAGACCATGTGTGTACATGTGTGGGGAAGGTGCAGAGAAAGGGGGAGAGAGAATCCCAAGCTAGCTCTGTTGTCAGCACAGAGCCCAACATGGGGTTCAATCTCATGAACCGGATACCATGACCTAAGCCAAAATCAAGAGTCAAAGGCTTGACTGTCTGAGACACCCAAACACCCCAGGGAATCTTATTACAATAATAATAAATCAATAGGATGGGAGGAAACTTTTGGAGGTGATGGATATGTTTATTGCATAACTTGTGGCGATGGTTTTTACATATGTAGTTTTCTCCAAACTCATTAAGTTGTATATACATTAAATATGTACAGTTTTTAAAAAATGTTTATTTATTTATATTTTTGAGAGAGTCATAGAGCATGAGGTGGGGAGGAACAGAGAGGGAGACACAGAATCTGAAGCAGGTTCCAGGCTCTGAGCTGTTAGCACAGAGCCTGATGCAAGGCTCGAACTCACAGACTGTGAGATCATGACCTGAGCTGAAGTTGGACGATTAACCGACTGAGCCACCCAGGCGCCCCAAATATGCACAGGTTTTTGTATGTCAATCTTATTCCGTAAATGACTTAAAAATACTCTGCAATGTAAATACCATAGGCACCTTATACAATTGAATTTACACCAATGTGATTTTTTATTGGAATATAATTAATGTACAATGTTATATTAGTTTCAGGTATACACCATAGTGATTGGACAATTGTGTACATTACTTAGTGCTGAACACGCTAAGTATGGTCACTGTCTGTCACCACACAACATTAATATAATATTATGAACTCTATTCCCTAGGCTGTACTTTTCATCCCTGTGATTTATTCATTTTATAGCTAGAAGTTTGTACCTCTTAATCTCTACAGATAACAGATGAGATCTAATGAATTTTTATTATTCAGCTATAACCTCAAGGCCCTATTGTCGCATCAGCTTAAAGTCCCTGTTCCTGCACTTTCTGCTTAGGAATGTGCAAGTGCTCGCTGTTTTGAATGGAGAATGTGTTATTAGGTTGCTTAGAAGGTTTTTAGAAGGGGAATATGGTCTGAGAATCATATATATATATGTATATATATATATATATATGTAATATTTTTAAAGGTTTATTTATTTTTGAGGGAGAGTGTGAAACTGCGAGGGGCAGAGAGAAAGAGGGGGACAGAGAATCCCAAGCAGGCTCCATGCTGACAGCAGAGAGCCCGATGCGGGGCTTGAACTAACGACCTATGAGATCATAACCCGGAGCCAAAATCAAGAGTCGGACACTTAACTGGCTGAGCCACCCAGGCGTACCCTAATAAATATCATGTTTATATAAATACAGTTAAACACAAATAAAACAGTTAAAAACAGGAATCTTGGAAATGCGGTCAAGTGGCAATATTGTCCGTTGCTTCTGCCTTCTGCTGTTCCTGTTGTGTGAGTGTTTATGCGTCAGATGGAAGTTGCTACAAGGAACTGCCTTCTCTGAGTCATGCTCAATTAGATGAACACTTGTGCTAGATCTACTTTTCCTCTCGACCCTCCCCATCTTGGAAAATCTCTTGTTTTGCAATAAATTCAGTCTTCTGATCACTGGTGTGTGTTGGCACAGAGAAGGCCCAAAGGGAGCATGTGCAAAGATGTAAAAGAGCCATTGATTAATCAGTGACAAAGCACAACATAAACCAAAGACTCGAAATTTCTTTTAAGTCCTGGGTCTCACTTGCTTGAGGCACTTTTATCTTAACGATGAGCATACAACGTTACATTTCCACTGAGATAATAATGGTCGTTTTATTGTGCATGCGCTTACCAGGGGCTGGGCTCTGTGACAAATATTTTATATACAGCATATTGTTCAATCCACATCCGGTCTCAAGTGGGAGGGTTGTTAAGACCACACACAAGCGAAGATGAGAGGTGGCTCAGCTGTGTCAAACAACTCGCTCAAGGTTGAAAGCTAGTGATGTCTGGATGTACACCTGGAATCCAGGCTCTGTCCTAGGTGCTGAAATTGTCAGGTGCGGTTGTCCCTTCGTGTCAGAGCCTGCACAACAACGATGCCCTTCACAGTAACGTGAAGGAGAGACAGCAAATGGGTGAATATAAGTGTCAACAATTGGGCACATTGTGTGTGTGTGTGTGTGGGGGGGTGGGGTGGGTGTGCTTGTGTGTGTGTGTGTTTAACCTCTGTACTTGAGTGGAAATTTAAACTCTGCCCTGGCAAATTCTGGTTTCCCTAGCCACCCAATGACAGTTGTAAGGCACTCCAACTGTTCTATATTTTTCAGGAAAGCATTTTACTTGTGTTGAGTTGTTCCTGATGATTACATTTGGAAAATGGGGCCCTTCTGTTAAACTTAAGATTCACAAGGGACTGTAACCTTTATATATATATTTAATTAAAAAATTTTAAATTATTACCTATTTTTTAAGCTTATTTATTTTGAGAGAGAGAGAGAGTACACATGCGTGCAAGTGGGGGAGGGGGAGAGAGAGAGAGAGAGACAGGGAAAGAGAATGAATTTCAGGCAGGTTCTGCACTGTCAGTGCAGACCCCGATGTGGGGCTCAAACTCACGAACCATGAGATCATGACCTAAGCCGAAGTCAGATGCTTAACCAACTGAGCCACCCAGGTGCCCTGGGATTGTAACATTTAATTACACCTTCTTAAAGGTACTTCAGAATAATTTTTTTTTCACATCTCAAATCTAATGGAATGATAAATATGAACATATTTACAAATAATTGCTATATATGCCACCTCTCAGTCCTGGAGCAATAGGGAAAGTGAGATCGAACTCACAGACTGCTTATTTTCAGGGAACATGCAGGGTTCAGCGACTATGCAAGATAGCACAGGACACAGGTTTTATCTGGGTGGCTGGACATTGCGACTTTTCACTGCTGGACATTGATATTGGATTCATGTTTAAATAGAGTCTCTGTAAAAGGTGGCCATTCTGGAAGCTTATGTTCTTTTCTTATTTGTGAATATTCTTTGGTAACAGCTTCTCTCTGTATTATCATTTACATAGCAAATGTGACCACAGATGTTAGAAAACATTTTTCTTTGAATTTTCATGTGATATATCCACACAGTTATAGCTTACTCTATGTAAGAATTTCCATCCTGAAAATTAGATGGTAATTTCAATTTAGAAATCTAATAAATTTTTCAAGTTCGTAGCACTATTTAAAGGCACCCATCAATGAATATTTCACAACTAATATGATGACTTTCTCATTTATATGATTAAAAATTACACTATTATTATACACAGTTGCATTAACTTGCCTTTTTTAATAAAAAGTAGTTTCAGCTCACAGATGATCTTCCTTCCTTCAGTATGTCTATTAAAATAACCCAAATCGATATGTATATATTTATACTTCATAGGTTATTTTATTTTTTAAGTTTATTTATTTATTTTGAGAGAGAAGAGAACATGAATGGGGGAGGGGTGCAGAGAGAGAAGAGAGAGAATCCCAAGCGGACTCCCAGCTGTCAGTGCAGAGCCAGAAACGGGGGCTGGAACTCACCAACCATGAGATCATGACCTGAGCCAAGGTCAAGAGTCCAATGCTTAACTGACTGAGCCACCCAGGCATGCCTTAAATTTATGTTTTCTATAAAATATTTTATATTCTAATACTTGGAGATTGTACATATATTTGGATACATATATCTATAGATATGTATATGGATATAGATATATAGATGTAGATATATAAATATAGATACAGATGTATAGAAAACCTAAGGAAGTTTTGGAAAACGCTGGAAGTTGTCATCAGTAACACAAACTTTTGGAGGATTTTTGGATAATAATGAGCAGATAGGCTTTTATTCATGGGAAAAGCCAGCCCAATGGAACAATTTGAGATTGAACACAAGTAAGGGGAGTAATCACCCGAGTTTCCCGGCACCCCTAAGATCACCGGGAGATGAATGGAAAGACGTGGGGCCTGGTCTGCTGCCCCGCGTGAGCACCAAGAACATCCCCCCTGTGCCCAAGCCACACACAGCTCCTTAGCGTGCATCACCTTTGTAACCTTGAATCAGAGGACAGAGGGACAGAGGAAAAGGAGCTGCGTCTCCATTCTTTTCATGCTGCCAAACAAACAGAGGTGAACGGGAAGGAAAGCACCCTTGAAGTCATAAACACCTCTCAGGGGTGAGGGATCCTGTTCAAGCAGCTAATTAGAAGTAACCTCGGGGTTTTTGCTGGTTCCTTACGTACCAGACACAACAACTAAATGGTGGTGCTGTTCTATGGAGCACATCAGAGTGAATGTAGGTATGACAGTGTGGTCCTGGAGCGACGATCTCATTTCTACCACGTAACAGAAGGTGGAGAATTTGGAGTGGAGGTGAGGGCCATCCTGGAGGTGGAGAAGAAGAAGGAAAAATGAAGGAAGAGAGAAGCAGACAAGGGAAGACAGCCACCTGCAGGGAGACTGGCTGGCCACACTAGGGTTGGCACAAAAGGGGAAAATCCTGGGTCCCTGGGGCTGAAAGTGCTGTAAGGGGAGGGAGGTGTGGTAGATTGAAATCGTTTCTTTTGCTACTGTGTATGCTCATGCCAAGTCCTGAAACCTTCTGCAAAAACTGTTGCTTTCTCAGATGCTTAGTGTGTGCGTGTGTATGCACGCGTGTGTGTGTTTATGATGTTGCCAAATGCTTTTTTTTTTTTTTACTTTCATGAAATCAAGTGAAAGGGCCCTGTTCCCCCATTTAGGCTCTGGATGTAGGAAGTGATATTGAATTTGCTGGACACCAAATGATGAAAACTTCAATTCTGCAGAAGCAGGTGCCAAGGAGACAGGGCTCCTGGAACATGAGAAGATCCTTGAGTTTTAACAAATCATAAAACATGGGTCAAGCTGATGTTTTCTAGATATTAAGTAACAAGACCTTTCCGTGACATTTGGGTTACCCAGAGCAGGGGGAAATATGACTCAACATAAAAGTAAAAACCAGAAAAGACACACTCTGGTTTTCCAGTAAGCCTTGACTACATCTGATATTAACGACTCATCTTTTTTTTAAATTTTTAAAAAATCTTTATTTTTGAGACAGAGAGAGAGAGAGACAGAGAGACAGAGCATGAGCAGGGGAGGAACAGAGAGAGAAGGAGACACAGAATCTGAAGCAGGCTCCAGGTCTGAGCGGTCAGCACAGAGCCTGACGTGAGGCTCAAACCCACGAACCGCAAGATCAAGACCTGAGCCGAAGTCGAACGCTTAACATACAGAGCCACCCAGGCGCCCCATGACTTGTCTTGATGGAAGCTGTCCAATCTCAAAGGTTATTGGAAAACGTGGGTCATAGATGGATAGGTCACATTTAAATAATTCAGAGTACCTGAGGATCACAGTTAGAGTCAGAAGGTTGTACACACAGTGGTCCACTGTCTTTCAGTGAGGCCTCTGGTGGTGCAAGCAGTTGGCTATGAGTGGTGGGATTTTGTTCCAACTTCATACCCAAAGTCATCCTTGAATGGACCCCAACCCACCCTCCCCTGTTGGCTCCCATCCATGAATCATGAAATGGAGATTTCATCAGGAACCCTATCCTCTGTCCTGCAGCACCTGGGTGAAGTCTATCTTTTTGGGGTTGGGAATATATCCAATTTATTGCTTGTTTATATAGATGCTAAGAATGGCTCCTTGAAGTTTTATTCAACCTTTCCTACTACTGACCCCTTCTCCTGCAGGAAAGCCTGAGAAACATGTATAATAATTCCAAAGCTTTAAAAAAAAGTCAATGCATGTGCTGATTTCCTCTTTCCTTCCTGACTCTCTTCCCCACTGGCCAACATATTTAACATATGTTTTGACCTTGAAGGGGGCAAGTGATAACAGTTTGTTATACAGAGAGATATGAGAATAGATATATAGAAGAAAATTCTTGCAAAACACCTATCTGTACAGGGCTTGTGTCCAAAATAGACAAAGATCTCTTAAGCCTCAATGGCAAAAAGTCAAACAATCTAGTTAAACCATGGGCAAAAGATCTAAACGTGCACCTCACCACAAAAGATGCAGAGGTTGGCAAACATGAAAAGGGGCTCAACCTCCTTTCTCATTAAGGAAATCCAAATTAAACTTCACTGAGATATCACTACGCATCTATTTGGGTGGCTGAATGGGGTGGGAAGACCCTGGAAATACCAATTGTTAGTGGGGATGTGGGTAATGGGAACACTCATTCACTGCTGGCCTGAATGGTCAGGCCACTTTGGATGGCAGTCTGGTAGTTTCTTATGAAACTCAACATAGCGTTAGCGTACAATCTGGCCATTGTGTTCCCAGGTGTTTACCCAGTTGTTCTGAACATGTATGCCCACACAAAATCCTGTAAGGGAATGTTTATAGCACCTTTATTTATAATCTCCAAACAAAACTAGAAGGAACCACGATGTCCTCCTACAGGCAAAAGGATCAACAAATTGTGGTACATTGGCACAGTGAGATGTTACTCAGCAGTAAAAAAGGAATGAACTAGCAAACCACACAAAGGTGTTAGTGTATCATAAAAGCATACCGTTAAGTGAAAGGGATCGCTTTTAAAAGGTGCATTACAGTGTGATTCCATTTACGATATCTGGGAGAGGCAAAATATAGAAATGGTAAATAAATCAGGGGTTGTTAGGGGCCCAGGGCAGGGAGGTGTTTGAATAGGTAAAGTGCATGGAATTTCTCATCATGAGGGAACTATTCTATGTTATACTTTAATGGTGGATACATGACAGTATGTATTTATCAAAACCCATTGAGCTTTATAGCACAAAGAGTAAACCCTAATATATGCACATTTGAAAGGAGCATTTAGGAGGAAGAGGGTTCTGGGATGGAATGCAGAATGTGACAAAATAACTTAACTTATTATAAATATGTTATACAATTTCACCGAATTGGGGGCAGGGAACTGAAGAAAGTTTTGGAAGTGAGTAGAGTGTGTAAGACTACAGACAAAAAGAACTGTATATAAGCACTGTATTCCAGTAAATAAAGCTGTTTCCTGTGAAGGTTATGAATTCACAGTTCTGAAACCACGGTACATGTATTCTGGAATTGAACAATCAAATAAATAGATGTGGATAGTTGGGGTCAGATACCCCACCGTTGGAGTTACAGACTTATAGAGAAGTAAGGGGAAGAGCTAGAAAAATCCACATGGTGGTGGATTAGAATTGGAGACATCAGTATGAGCTCAGGATTATCTTAGTGTGTGTGTAGATGGCTCCATATAGCAGTATTTACAGATATGCACATGTACATGGGTTAATATCACACGTTTCTTTGCTCTCTCAGGGTGGACAGTGTACTAACAATGACACACCTAACACACAGATCTTGGTTTCTTTCTTTTTTTTCATTAAATTTTTTTTTTACATTTATTTATTTTTGAGAGACAGAGTGAGACAGAGCACAAGTGGGGGAAAGACAGAGAGAGAGACACAGAATCCGAAGCAGGCTCAAGGCTCTGAGCAAGTGTTCAGCACAGAGCCCTACACAGGGCTTGAACCCACAAACTGTGAGATCATGACCTGAGCAGAAGTCGGCCACTTCACCAACTGAGCCATCCGGGCGCCCCTCACAGATCATCATCCAATAAAAGGAACCCAGGGTCCTTGGAAAAATGGCTGATTCTTAAGACTGGGGCAGGAAATGGACAAGACGAGCCAGGAGCACCTTGGAGACTAGAAAATGAAGATGTGCTCATAAACAGAAATCAAAGCTCCACAAGAGCCAACTAAAAAACACCCCGTGGCCAAAGCTGAAACAATGTGAGTCCTCTAAAATAATAATAGCGTAGCATGGGATCATAACCTACTGTGGAAATTAGTAAAATTATGGTTGACTTATTTCACTTAGCGTTATACCCTCTAGGTCCATTCATGTTGATGCAAGTGGCAAAATTTCATTTTTTATAGCTGAGTAGTATTCCATTATATATATAACTGCCTGCTCACATCTTTTTGATCCACTCATCTATGGATGGACACTTGGCCATTGTAAATAATGGCCATTGTAAATAATGCTGCCATAAACATAGGGGGGCACGTATCTTTTTGAATTAGTGTTTTCATGTTATTTGGAATAATACCCAGTGGTGGAATTAGTGGATCATATGGTAATTCTATTTTTCATTTTTTGAGAAACTTCCATACTGTTCCAGAGTGGCTGCACCAATTTGCATTCCCACCGTACGCTTTTGCTTATATGTATAATTTAAGAAGCACAATAAACGACCAAATGAAGAAAACAAAAAGAGACAAATAAACCAAAAACAGACTCCTAAATACTGAGAACAAACTGGTGGTTGCCAGAGGGGAGGTTGGGGTGGGGGATGGGTGAAATAGGTGATGGGGATTGAAGACTAAACTTATTATGATGAGCACCGGGTGATGTATGAAAGTGTTGATTCACTATAGTGCACACTGGCAACTAATGTAACACCATGTGTTCACTATACTTGAAGTAAAAATTTTTAAATAAATTAATTAATACCCATGGGTCCATACGGATGTAAACAAATGATTGTATCAGTAAATAAATGAGTCATAATAGATATATTTCCTGTTCAGGATTCCAAATGATTTATGTAGATCTGTCCCCTTCAGGCAGAAAGAACATCACTCTCCATTTCCTGAGTGTGGGACTACACAGACTAGCTTGTTCCCAAAGAGTGAGGAATGAAAAAGGAGGAGAAAGAACTTCCAGTGGAGAAGCCTGACACCTACCCACCTCAGCCAGGTGATCAAGGTTAATGTCAGGAGTCATAAATTGGGTTGATAGCATGTAAACTTATGATGTCATAGATGGCATTTTACCTCACTGGCCTTTTTTGCCCAAATCCCAAGTCTAATCATGAGAAGAATATCAAGCAAATCCTAATAGTGGGACATCCTACAAAACACCTGAGCAGTGCTCCTCAAAATCGCCAAAATCATCAAGCACAGGAAGTCGGAGAAATTGTCACAGCCAAGAAAAACCTAATGAATGAGATGGATGATTCAGTGTAACGTGGTAAACTGAATGGGATCCTGGAACAGAAAAAAAAAAGACATTAAGTAAGAATTAATGAAAAATGAATAAAGTATGGACTTTGATGATAATGTATCACTCTCTGTTCACTAAAGGGAGATGGTAAGAGAGGGACCCGGATGTAGGGTGTATGGAAACTCTATTATCTTTGTAATTTTTTTCCTATAAATCTTAAAGAAAAAAGAAAAGAAAATATAAAAATAGAAAATAAATATACAAGGGTGCCTGAGTGGCTCACTAGATTGAATGTCTGGCTCTTCGTTTTGGCTCAGGTTGTGATCTCATGGTTCATGGGATTGAGCCCAGCATCGACAGTGCTGAACCTGCTTGGGATTCTCTCTCTCTCTCTGTCTCTCTCAAATAAAAATAATAAAGTAAAAAAAATAAAATATACAGAATGAAGTATATTATTTTACTTAAAACTATTGTTTGTATACTTTTTTTTTTTTTTTTTTTTTGAGTAACCTTGCTATCTGTGGCTCTACAGGAACACACAGGGATACAGGACAATAAAATACCATTTTGCTCAAAAAAACTTTGAGATAATTTTACTTAAAAGTAATGTTTTATCACTCTATATCCCTGTGTGTCCTTATGCAGCCACAGATAACAATTTTCCTCCCAAGACAACGATGTACGAAGGCACATTTCTAAAAGCAATATAGTACATTCTTGAACAACTTTTCAAAGAAATATCCTTCCAGCGATCCTCTTTCAGGCAGTATCTCCTAACGGTTCCCACCTCTGGATACATTTCCCCACCCCTGGATTCAATTATCGTCTCAAAGCTCATCTTACATTTTTACGTCATTGCTTCAGGCAGGTCTCGTGTTCCCAAATAACAGTGTCTTCCGGGCATGCTGAGTTTTCTCCTCCTTGGCATCCGTTCTGTGTCTAGCTCAATAGTAGGCCTGTAGAAAGCCAGCGGGTACTTAACGAATGCTCATTTATTCCTTTATTTTTGTTTAGAATTTTGTCTTTCTGTTTTAAATCTGCAAGTTTCTGTCCCAAGTTCTTGGTCACAAGGTAGAAGTAAATGCTTCGCGCGGTGCGTAGACTGCATATTTCGGGGCTGGGTTGCGAACGGGTTCCATGCATTATGTCTGCTGTCCTTTTCTTTTGGAAAAGTGGGCAAAACTGGTGTCTGTAGACCCTGTGTTTAGTTTCATCGTAAGTCCAAAGCTAAGACTTTCCCGCCAGTGACATCCGCTGGGGGGGCGTCTTCTTCCTCAAAGAACCTGTTGGAAATAGCTTTTTTCTTTTCTCTCACTAAAATACTGAATTCCAGGGCCACCTGAGTGGCTCAGCTGGTTACGCGTCTGACTCTTGGTTTCCGCCCAAGTCACGATCTGACAGTTCGTGAGTTGGAGCCCTGCATCAGACTCTGTTGACAGCGCGGGTCCTGCTTGGGATTCTCTGTCTCCTTCTCTCTTTGTACCTCCCTGTTTGCCCTTTCTCTCTCTCAAAAATAAGTAAATAAACATAATAAAATAAAATAAAATAAAATAAAATAAAATAAAATAAAATAAAATAATAAAATACTGAGCTCTATATATCACTGGAAGGTACCTACAGAATTGACCCTTGACATTTCCATGGCTGCGTTAGAGCCAGACTGGCCTACCTACAGAAGTGGCCACTTAAGTATAGAGCTGACAATCCCTGCTTATGTGAAGCAGGTGGACTGTCCTGCACGTTTCTCCTGATCCTGCAGCTTCCAGAATGTTGCTCCTTATGGGTTTTCTGTCAGGGTTTTAAAATGTCTACTGTGGCTCCCCTCAAATGTATCAGTTTAAATAGCAAGCTCTACACTCCACACTGAAAAGTTCTAAATATAGGGCTCGGGTTATGCGAAAGGGAGACTTTTTAAACTTTATCACTTTTAAACGTTGCCCTTACAAAGGCATGCTATGATTTTAGTTCATGATGTGCACGTATCAGACCAGCGGGGAAGAGCGTCTGCATTTCTGGAATATGCTTTAGATAGACTGTTTATTATGTGAGCGGCCAGGAAATGTTTAAAAGGCAAAATTGCAGCCTCTTCTATTCTGGGAAGAAGAAAAAAAAAAAAAGAAGAAGAGGAGTATGAGAGAATAATAAGGATGATTGATTTTGAAATTCAATATGTATTCATACAGTTTTTAGAAATGAGGGGCGCCTGGATAGCTCAGTCAGTTAAACATCCGATTCTTGATTTCAGCTCAGGTCATGCTCTCACGGTTCGTGGGTTCGAGCCCTGAGTCAGGCTCTGTGCTGACAGTGCAGAGCTTGCATGGAATTCTCTCTCTCTCTCCCTCTCCCTATGCCTCTCTCCTGCTGTCTCTCTCTCTCTTATAAAATAAAATAAAATAAAATAAAATAAAATAAAATAAAATAAAATAAAAGTGTTCTTTTAAAAGTAGAAATGATATAGGATGTTGGACTAAAAGTCCTCAATGAGTTTGCATTACTTATACTAAAAGAAAGGAGAGCTTAGAAGCTGCAGGCAAACACAGCTTTTAGTGAGGAGAGAACAATCTTAGGAACAGGCAACCCCAGGTAGCTTCATTGAGAACATAAACTACCTCAGGTTACAGCATTTCCATGGGTTTTTCTGCATCCCACTTGAAAAAAATGATTCGAAGTATAATAATAATAACATACCAAAATTCCGGAGTTAAGATCTAGTAAATGCCCACTTGTAGACATTTAGACCAGATTTAAACTGATTTTTATGTTTAGTTTTTCATTGAAATTCTACTAAATTACTAGTTAATTTCCTGGGTGTTCCCGACAGACAAAGGCATTTCTGAATCTGTTTTCCCATTTTTTTTTTGGTATGAGTCATTCACCCTGCGTTCATTTCATATCTTATTAATTGGCTATGTATTCCAGAATCTTGTAAAATAATAATGATGTGAACAATCATTAGTGGTGCTAAGTTTTAAAAGTAAAATTTTGCCATAGAAAATAATAATGTTTACTGATGTAGCTTCCTTGTTATGAAAAAGAAGTATTCTTGTGTTTCACCTTTGAAAGGTTTTTGCTTATTGCTTTTTTAATCAGGGAGTGTATTTAATTGCATTGAATAACTTCTGAGATAATGAAATATGCCTGTCGGTTTGACATATTACAGGAATAGATTCCCAAATATAACGTTAGCCTTGTGTTCTTGGTCTAAATCCTACTTGGTCTTGGTAGATTATTTTTTAATATACCATCGAATTTAATTTTCTTGTAATTTAATTTCATTTTTTAAAACAACTGCAGTCTTAATTGGGACCGGTTCATCATTTCTCAATTTCTTGATGAGAATTTAAAATACACATTACTATATTACGAATATGCTACTTCAGATGAAATGAAAAGGCAAATTCAAAGCCCCCAAATTACATTTTGATTCAAATTATATGGGTCTAAATTCCCCTAATATTCAGCAAATTTTGCATTGGGAAATATAAGAGCATCCTACTTGGATCTGGATTGTGTGAATACCTGCTTTATCCTGCAAATACATACATGAACCTAACCTCCCATTCATTATTTTATTTTAAAATGTATATTGAAGTAACCCCTGCATGGAATATAACCTCAAATATCACCAGAGGAAGCTGTCATGAAAAGCAGAGCTCACATTCTATCTGTTCCAAAATGTATTCATTCATTCATTTATTTTAGGTCTTATGTAGGTGTTTCTGTAGCTCTAAATAATAATATTTTACCAGTCCCCTGGAAATCTGTTACCTCTTTCCCTTGCCTCACTTAATTTGGGGACCTATTGGTGTCTCTGTAGATGTGACCACTGGAGATCCAAGGCTGGAGTGGCAAATGATGGGGCCGTACCCATGAATGCCAACACCATTGTGATGTGACTGCTCCGGGAGTCAGTTTATCCAACTTGAACTTTTGGAGGAGCTATTACCACAGTAGGGAGAGAATCACTGCCCTGGTGCACTCATCAACTATAAGGACCTCATTAACCAACTCGGCTGAGGGCAATTGCCCCAACACAGAAAGAGTACGAGTCAGCAAGTACTCATAATACGGGACCAAGTAGATCGAAGAGATGTAATCTCTGGTCCCAGCAGTTCCTGGATGACATTCTGTGAGCATCCACATCCATTTCGACATGGAGCTAAAAAGTCCCCAGTCTTTTCAGTTCTTTGAACCTAAAACTCTCGTTTTGCATAAGCTAATTTGTCATGGGTTTCTCTTCCTTGTAACTGAAAAACTCCTGGCTAGGCAGAATTTGGAACCGATACTGAATTTGCAAGTGGCCGAGTGCATAGTCTGGAATTAATTTAACTGTATTAGGAAAAGAAACAGCAAGGATTCTTTGAAAAGGATCAGTTGGTTAATCCGTTGCCTTTTGTGACTTGGGACTCAAGTCGGGGGTCTACCAAAGCCAAACTTTCTGAATAGAGAAGGAAAAATATCAGTTTGCTAAGAATACTTGGCTATTTACTGCAAACTTGAATTGCGTCCTATAAGACAGGGACACATGTTAAGGAAAGCTGGGATATCTGACAACAGACAGAGAAATGTACACCATTGCTCATACTGACCACATCTGCATGTAGCCAGGCATCTAAGACAAATCTGGGTTATTACAGGAGCCAAAGTCTTGACTTTTAGCTGGAGTTGGTACAAGCCAATGGGGGAAGTGCAGAAATAGAGGAGACCATGTTGGTTAGCTGTGAACCTCAGAGCAATCAGTGAACCCTTACCCCCAACATTGCCCTTCCCACTGACCTCTAAGTACACCCTGCCTGGCCAGGTAGCAGTAATACCTGTTACAAGTCCACTGCTTGGACTCATTCTGGAGGGAAGAGGCCTAACTGTTGGCCCTGACTATTCACCATGGCTTCCCTTTTCAATAGAAGGAACTAAAGGCCAGGAGAGACCACAATGTCAGTGTTTATTTTGCTGAATAACTGAAATCAAGATGCTGAGTTCTAGGTTCAATGAATGGACCCTGTTTTGATGACCTATTTGAATTCTTAAGTATTTCACGAACTCTAAAGAAAACACATGTGTTTTTAGCACACCTTTATGAGAAAAATCCTGTTTATTCCTGGCCACCTGGGCTGGCGAACGCCCAGCACCCCACATAATTTGTAGACCACGGAGGCAAACAGCAGGGAGTCGCTGTAAAGTGCTCCTTTGCTCCCTGACTTATCTGTGGATTTCCACTCTCCATCGTCTATTGATTTGGTCTTTCCCTTTCACCCTGATAAATTTGTTCATGTGTTTGCTGGTCCAGGTTTATCTATTTATAATTCAGAGTGCAGGTAAGAGTTCTTGGTTTTATGATGCTAGGATTATAGATCTGTTTTCTGCGAGGTCTTTTCCTGGATTGAGAAGGTTCACAGCAATCCCTGTGGATGTGGGTATGGCTTACTGGTTTAACTGAAACCTCTTCAAATATCAAAAGGGAGAGGGTTTTACGCTGAAGAGCCCACTCACCTCCAGGAATGCTATTTCCACCTGGGTACATCAATCCATTCATTTCTTTAGCATGCGACCCCCAGGGCTCTCCTAGGTTCAACTGGGCAAATGGCCCGCTCACTTTGCTGTGCCTTCATTCATATGTGTTGGACTGTGTTTGTTTGTTTGTTTCTGATTAGTGTTATGTTTCAGTACATTTCCATAGTGGAGAGCTGAGAATATCCTGCCAAGGGGAGCAAACAATAGCAAAACACTTGTAACTAAATGGAGCATAATATTTCCAGGAACAAAGAAGCCAGTACGTCTGGGGTTCTGAGTACGAGGCAGAGCATGGTATGTGATGAACCAGACAGAGACAAAGGGAGGTGGACACTAGACAATGTAGGGCCTTGCAGTCTAGGATAACAATGTGGGCTTCCTCCTGTAACCCTTAGAAAGGCATTTCTTTATCAAAAATAACACCTCACTATATTGTGGAGAACAAGGCTATGAATGGAAAAGAACTTCAGATCTAGAGGATAATTCATGATATTCATCATTCATGATGATTCATGTATGGTTGTGGAGAAGGTGAACATGAGTAGAAAAATTATACTGTTTTGTCCATAGAAACAACGCTTCATAACGGCTTAAATATAGAAGAATTAGGGATAGTGGCCATGTGGGTTTCCGGATTCCTAGCTGTTTAGGATGGGTGGAGTGCCAGAAACAGAGAAAGGGAGCCTTGGAACACGCTAGATATGGGAACAGGAAGGGAGATCCTGAGTTTCGTGTTATATATGTTGAATTTGAAACACTTTGGTGCTTCCTGGCTGGACATGCCAATTCATTGGCCTTGAGTGAGCTTGCATCTCAGAAGAAAGGTCTGGCCTGGAGATTTTATATATATATATATATATATATATATATATATATATATATATAGTCATCAGCATCTAGATGAAAACTGAGACAGAAGTGCAGAGTGCCAAAAATCTAAGTACTTATTATTTCTGATTACATTCTACTACTGCATGAACCCAAACCCAAGTGACTTATTATTTCTGATTAGATTCTACTACTGCATGAACCCAAACATGGCAAGTACCTATGCCATGCAGTGCCAGCCCTCTTTTACCTCACTGCTTTCCTGCATCAGTGTGGCTCAAGATGAGTGCCAGAGCTCCAACCATCAAGTCTAGATTCCAACCACCAGGAGGAAGAAAGTAGGATAGGCCTCTTCCTATGAAGGCCCCTTCTAATAAGTTGCATATAATATCTTCATGACCATCATATTAGCCAGAAGTTATTCACATACCTAGCTACAAGGAGGCTAGCAAATCTTTTCTTTATTCTGGGTTGCTACATGCAAAGAAAGTATTTAGGGACTAAATCACGGAGCAAAAGTAAAAGAGCGTGTATTAAGGGACCTCAAACAATCTTCACCACGGCGAGTAGAAACAACACCGGCCACCACCTTCAGTGGGCTCTCACTGGCTGCCATCTGCTCTGTCACATGTTTTCCGGAATTAATTACTTTCATCTTGGCCACAACCCTTTGAGATAGATGTACTAATACTGTCTTCACTTCAGAGATGAGAAAAGAGCGCTGTTGAGTAACTTGCCCAAAATTTAGGCAGCAGTGAAATCTCCCATGGAGATTCAGGTTTTAGAAGAAGGGCAGGACTGCTTTGCAAATTCGACAAACGTGGCTGAATGGGTGGGGAGGGCGGGCGGTGAGGAAAGAAGGATTCACTAGATCACTCAATTCCCCTATCGTATCTTTAGCCGAGCTACTCACTTACCGTGTTCCCACGTAATGAATATCTATGAAGAAAAGAAAAATAAAAACTCACCCACAAACAGGACCAGCTATTACAAGGGCTGGCAGACAATTGCAGAATTTAAGAAGATTTCTTCTCAATGCTACACCAGGAAAATTTATGTAGAATGGGCATTTGGAGATGGGACATCTTAAGGAGAGGGACCCAACTCAACATCTCTACACCAATGAGAAAGACCTACATCTGCTCTGTCCACCGCTATGTCCTTTACTCAATTTTTTTTCTTACTAAGTAACTTCGAATCTCTGAACAGTTGCTACTGGAAAGTAGAGGCTACTGGGACAGTGATGGTGCGTCATAGCCTGTGGGGTGAGGTTTGGTGAAAATAAAATGTGTGGAAGAAGAAAGAGGAGGCCCGTATGAGGGCCTGCAGGTTTTCATGCACTGCATCAAACAACACCTGTTATCCCAGAGAAGAGGTTCAGGACCCAGCATGCCGGGTTCCATGCAGGTTTGCAGGTGGCAGGGCAGTTGACACACAACAAGGGCACAGCCTCACATCCATCTGCTGGAAACCACCTTGTCTGGATGGACGCTTTCTACGGATGGGATCCAAAAGGACCCAAATGGAACCAGGAAGGAAACACTGTGTGTATTAAAAAAGGGATTTCATTTAAGGATCTGGGTTAAAATAATGTATTTGGGCATACACAATAGAGACATGAGAAAAATTTTAGGAAACTCTCATTCTCAAGAAAATATAAGAAGAGTTTAACCATGGGATGGAAGCATAAAGTTATAATGAGGGTAAGGTGAAATGAAAATATGACAGAGATGTCATTTCAGAAGGATTTCTGAGAAAGCCATAGTGCAATATTAGAGTCAGAAGTCCACACTGGGACCGACCCCAGGAAAGTCCAGCCCAGTCCCTCCAGGGACCACGCTGAACCCAGCGAGAGACAGCAGGAGAGACAGTGGGGGGAGGGCATGGTTGACAGTAGGAAGCGACCCATTGTTGAAGATGGACAGTAGCTTATAATTTAAACAAAGCAGAGAGCATGGCAGGGGAGATTTGGGGCATGCATAGGCATGGATCTATATCATGGCTTAGTGGTTTCATGGGGCTGGGGTTGTGCTCACTTTGTGAAAATGTAGCAGACCGTGCACTTCAGGTTTGTGTACTTTAGATTTATTACAGTTCGGTAAATTTTATTTATTTATTTATTTATTTATTTATTTATTTATTTAAATGTTCATTTATTTTTGAGAGAGAGAGACAGAGTGCAAGTGGGGAGTGACAGAGGGAGAGAGTGAGACACAGAATCTGAAACAGGCTCCAGGCTCTGAGCTGTCAGCCCAGAGCCGGAACGCAGGGCTCGAACTCGTGAACCCTGAGATCATGTCCTGAGCCAAAGTTGGACATTCAACTAACTGTGCCACCCAGGTGCCCAGAAAATTTTACTTAAAAGTCACTGTTAGAAAAGGAATCTGCCAATTTGGATCAAAAAGGAAAACCCCGAAGATATAAATGAGAAAATCACTCCAGGGCTGAGAAAAAAGACCTCTATCTCCCCCTTCTTTCCCAAGCGGCTTGCAGATAAAAACATATCACATTCTAGGCAGAGATATTGGACGGAGATGCAGACCCAGAAAGTTATGGCCATGCTTTTAAGCATGAAATGCATCTTCTTTTGTTAATAAAAAACCCTTAATGTGACAACATATAAAATTTTTAAGAAGTATACTAAGTATACATTGTAAAAAATGATTTAAAATATCTTAAATGCTTTTGAAAGAAAAGTCAGTAGAGAAATGTGATATATCACATTTTATATGGGTTGGAAAGCATATCTTAAAATGTCTGTTTCATGTGAACTGCATTAGCAGTCATTAGTGATGCTCTACAAGTCAATAAGTTTGAGAATTGGAAAAAGCACGCTATTAGAATAATTGAAAATATTTAACTAGCCAGAAGAAAAACGATGTATGTATCTACTCTCTATTTTTATCATAAGCATTGTAATAAATACAATTTTATGTCTCATTCCATTTTGTGCTTTACCTCATAGATAATTTTTGCCATAAAAATTATGAAATGTTCTATGTTTTAATTTTCATATTTTACTACATTATTTTCTTTTTCTTCTTTTTCTTTCAACTGACAGTGGGGTATTTCCATACTTTTATTAGTAATGAATTGATCCCTTTTTTTAAGTTTATTCATTTATTTTCAGACAGAGAGAGAGAGAGAGAGAGAGAGCGCGCGCAGGTCAGGGAGGGCCAGAGAGAAAAAGAGAGAGAGAATCTCAAGCAAGCTCTGCACTTTCAGTGCAAAGCCCAGCATGGGGATTGAACCCACAAACTTCAAGACCATGACCTGAGCCAGAGTCAGAGGCTTAACTGACTGAGCCACCCACATGCCCCCAATTGATCCTTTCGAAAGTTAATTCAAGCAAGTTTGGGACAGAATGTTCAAAAATTATGGTATTGCCTCTTTCTTGTGTTTCTTGTACTTACTTCTATTTGGAAGTTACTAATATTTTTTTTAATTACAAAAAAATTTAAAGTGTATTTATTTTTGAGAGACAGAGAGGTAGAGCATGAGCAGGAAAGGGGCAGAGAGAGAGGAAGACACAGACTCTGAAGCGGGCTCCAGGCTCCCAGCTGTCAGCACAAAGCCTGACTCGGGGTCGAACCCACAAACCGTGAGATCATGACCCGAGCTGTAGTCAGCCGCTAAACAGACTGAGCCACCCAGGCGCCCTTGGAAGTTACTAATTTCTTCTTTATACTCCATAGTAGAATGCAGATAGATGATGTTTTTAATGCAAATATTAATATATTACATGTTCCTAAATAGGGTAGTCTTCATGTTTTCTCGGGAAAATAAGTTGATTGAACATGTGCTTAATATAGTTATTTTAAACTTAAATATTTTAAACTTAAAATACTTTAGGATGTTCCACAAAGTCATGTTATTTTGTCTAACTAATTGTCATATTAAATTACATAATACGATTGATTTGCCTGCTACTAGCTATTGGGATCAGCAGCTCTGGAAATAAACAGGCTATATAGTGGCAGGTGAGTGAAATCAAAGGGTTTGGTCATATCTCCATTAAATATTTAGTTACTTGTCCTGGGAGCAAGTCATAAATTCTCTAGGTGAAAACCCAAAATGGACAAAAGAAATATGGCAGACGTTGCGGGTGCTCACCAACACGTGCTACCTCCCCTCCAACATGTCCTCAAGGTCAAGTGAGCCAGCCATCTTGGCTTTCAGTGGACACGTGTCACCATTTCTGGGTAAAGACATATGAATGTTGGTGCTGTGAATCCCATCCCAACTGAGGGAGGGAAAACTCATCAAATTTTCCAACTTTTCTTCTGGTGCAGAAGGCTTCCTGGTGGGACAAAAAAGCAACAAAACTATTGGCTGGAAGGAGAAAAACCACAGTGGAGAGTCAATCAGACTTCCTGTCCACTTGGTATGAGCAAGAGGGCACGTTCGGTGCCTTACTGCCCTGAGATTGTTGGAGTCCTTTGTTACTATGGAATAATGTCACCCATCCTGAATAACTTGAGATAGTCTTTCAGTTTCCAGGAAATCAATGTGTTCAGTTAGTTGTGTGTTTCTACAGACGTATTTTCTCCATATTTAAGCTAATATGTGCATGTAACACCCCTAAACACGGTCTGTGTCTTGCTTATTAATTGCATAAATATCTTTGAGATTATTTTACATAAGTATTTGAAGTTCTGCATTCTTTATGATGGCACATATTGTCACATTTGGATACGCCATAATTTAACTAGGCTGTTTAATAGATATTTATGGAATTTCCAAACTTTTCAATATAAGCAATGAATAAAAAAATTTTATACATGCCATATTGATTTTTATTTGCAGTATAAACACTTAGAGGTGAATTTACTGGGGGTCAAAGGATTTGGCATTTTGATCCCCAGAAGCAGGCTCTAACCTTTCCTGTTATCAGTGTGCCTTTTGGTATATTTAAGTGTTTTGCATATGGAATTTGCAAATTGTTTTCTAGCTTCCGTAAATGAGTTGTTTCATTCTATTAACAAATTACTCTTTTTTAAAAAAAAAATTAATGTTTATTTTTGAGAGAGAGGCACAGCACAAATGGAGGAGGGGCAGAGAGAGAAGAGGAGGAGACACAGAATCTGAAACAGGCTCCAGGCTCTTAGCTGTCAGCACAGAGCCTGACACCGGGCTCGAACTTGGGAAAGGCGAGATCATGACCTAGGTTGAAGTCAGGGACTTAACTGACTGAGACACCCAGGTGCCCCAAATTACTTTTTTTTTTTAAGTAGGCTTCATGCCCAGTGCGGAGCCCAAAACAGGGCTTGAACTCAGGACCCTGAGATCAGGAACTGAGCTGAGATCGAGTCACACACTTAACCGACTTAGCTAACCAGGCACCCCTCAAATTACTCTTTGTAGGTTGTGTTTCACATTTTTCTCCCATTGAAAGATATAAACTGACTGCTCACGTGGTGGGCAACGAAGACCGATGTTAGACTTTTTGACGTTTGCCGATGTGGCGGGTGAGTAAAGGGTATGTCAAGAACATTTAACGTGCCTCACACTTATAATAAACAAAGCTGAGCAATGTTTAAGACTCATTCATAGTCCTTATTCTGTAAATATGTGTTCTTACTCCTCTTTGTTTATATTTTCTATTGGATTACTTTCTTTTCTCTCCTGAAGTTCATTCTACGTTCTAGGGATTAGATTCTTGATCTTTCTGGAACTCAGTCTGGTCTGACAAGAGTTATAAGAATCCAACTTATTTTCTTTTTAATATTGCCACACAGTTATTCCAGTACCGTTTTACTAAATAAAAGTATTGCTTTTTTCTGTCGATATTTTTGTCTACTCCTAATACCACACTAACTATCCTGTTACATTATTACTAAGCACACTGTTAAGTAATTGATAGAATTCCTTTCTCATCATGTCTCCTTGTTTTCAGAATTCCTGGGAATATTTCATGACATTTTGGGCAGTTTATTTAGTTCTAAAAAATATTTTTATTTGGGTTTTGTTTTAATGTTCATTTTTGAGAGAGTGAGAGACAGAGCGTGAGTGGGGGAGGACCAGTGACAGAGGGGGACACAGAATCCAAAGCAGGCTCCGGGCCCTGAGCTGTCAGCGCAAATTCCACGTATGACTGAACTCATATGATATCTGCCTTCCTCTGATGAACTTAGTTCTCTTGGCACAATACACTCTAACTCCATCCATGTTGCTGCAAATGGCAACATTTCATTCTTTTTGATCAGCAAATGGTGCTGGAAAAATTGGACAGTGACATTCAGAAAAATGAAGCTGGACCGCTTTCTTACAGGATACATAAAAATAAATTCAAAATGGATGAAAGACCTAAATATGAGACAGGAAACCATCAAAATTTTAGAGGAGAACATAGTCAGCTACCTCTTTGACTTCAGCCAAAGGAACTACTCACTAGACATGTTTATTTCCTTTCATCTCAACACAATTTTGTCAGAGATAATGCTATATAGGATTTCAATTCTTTGAGACTTTATGACCTAACTTATGTAATTTCTTATATGTATACATTGAGAAAAATATATATTCTATCAGCATTGGGTGCAATAGATGCTGTGTAACTGAGTTCACGTTTTTAAATCAAGCTATTCAGTTATTCATGTTTTGTCCACTTCCTTTGTCTCTTATAAAGATACATGTGCTAAAATCCCCAATATGGCAGAGAATTTGTGTATTTTCCCGTAATTATTTCGCTGTTTTTTAATTTATATTTTAATTGTGGTAACATATACATAAGATGAAATTTACCATTTTCACCAGTTTGAAGCTTACAATTCGGTGACAGTAAGTACATTACATCCCTGTACAGCCATCACACCGTCTATCCCCAGAACATTTTTCATCTTGCAAAACTGGAATTTTATATCCAGGAAACAGTAACTCCCCATTTCCTCCTCCTCTTAGCTCCTGTAACCAACCTGCTTCTAAATATTTCATTTAGGTGGAAACACACAGTATATGCCCTTAGCATAATGTCTTCAAGGTTGAGCCATGTTGGAGCCTGTGTTGGAATTTCTTCACCTTAAATTTTTTTTTTTAACGTTTCTTTATTTTTGAGACAGAGTGAGACAGAGCATGAACGGGGGAGAGTCAGAGAGAGAGGGAGACACAGAATCTGAAACAGGCTCCAGGCTCTGAGCCGTCAGCACAGAGCCTGACGCGGGGCTTGAACTCACGAACCACGAGATCATGACCTGAGCCGAAATCAGACGCTTAACCGACTGAGCCACCCAGGCGCCCCTCTTCACCTTTTAAAGCTAAAAGCTGATTCATTGTATATGTAAACAGATTTTCTTTATCTGTTCATCTGTTGAGGAATGCTTGGGTTGCTTCTACTTGTGGTCTATTGTGTATAGTTCTGGTAGCTACATGAATGCACAAATACATCCTCAAGACCCTGCCTTCAGTTATTTTGGATATATACCCAGAAATGGAATTGCCAGATTATATGCTATTTCTATTTCCAATTTTCTGAGGAACTGCCATGCTGTTTTCAATAGTGGTCGCACTATTTCATATTCCAACCAACAGTGCACAAGGTTTCCAATTTCTCCACATCCTTGTTTATTCTTTTCTTTCTTTCTTCCTCTTTCTTTCTTTCTTTCTTTCTTTCTTTCTTTCTTTCTCTCCATCTCAATTGGTGTACAGTGGTGTCTTTTGCGACTTTTGACTTGTATTTCCCTAATGATATCTTATGTTGAGCATCTTTAAATGTGCTCATTACCCATTTGTACATCCTCTTTGGAGACGAATTCTTTCTAATCCTTTATCTATTTTTAACCTGGGTGTTTATCTGTTGAGTTTTAGAAGTTTTCTTCATATATTCTGGATATTAATGTCCCATCAGACATGTCATTTTGCAAATATTCTTTCCTGTTCTGTGGGTTGCTTTAGAGATTTTGAAACTTTTATTGGTTGAGTATATATTTTGAATTGTTACCCAGTTGTGGTTAAGAGTCTTCATATAAGTGCATACAGTTATTACATAATACTAGGTGAAACAGCTATCTTTTTGGTTTCAGAGGTAAAAGTTGAATAATTTATGTGGTCAGGTTTTATGTATCAAACATAGTTTTTTTTGTAACTATAATTAAAAGTGTGAAATATTTATCTCCAGTTGGTTTTATCTAGGTTCTATATTTATTCCTTCACTGCTTAAAAGTTTTCCTCAAGTAGTTTAATATTAGATTTTAAATTATTGGCTACATTTCAGAGAGCAAATAATGTCATTTAGAAGCTCAGTATTTTCTCCATATATTTGATGCCAGATTCACTTTTTTTCTTTAGTTTGACTGCAAAGCGATAGGGCTTACTTACTGAGTTTATGTTAATAGACGATAAGAGCATAATGTAAGGTGCAGTTATTTTTAACTTGACAAGTCCTTCAGCCGAAAAGAATATGTTAAGAATGTATTAAGAAATCACAGTTCATAATAAAATCCACTGAGGAATTCATTAGAGCACTCTCCTTTTTTTTTCATGATATATACAATTCAGTATCACGATACAATGATAAAGTGGGAGAGCTCAGAGTATTTAGCAAGTAAAAATGAATAAATGGAAAGATAAAATGACTTCTGATTGACTAAAGTGCATTTTGTCATAAAAATCATGAACCACTTCAAACTAGCTTTATAAAACTTAGATTTGGATACTTTATGTCTCGTAGCTGGCATAGCATGCATTTATATCTCTTCCCTGCAAATGAACATGCTTTTCTATTTAATACGCTTCCCGTCATTTTTTTTTTTTTTTGAGCAATTGCAATGCAAACTTTAACAATTTAATTATGTATAAGGGGACAAAAACAACAGTAGAGCTGGCTCTGCCTGCAGAGGAATAGTCACAAGCCATTGTGCAATTTGGGGTGTGCAGAAGGGGCCCAGACTGTCTCACGGGTTCCGCTCCACTCACCGGTGAGAATGCATAAAATTGCACGCATCAGCGTCTCTGTGGTGTTAAGACGCTTCATCTTCAGGGGTGCACTAGTAGAATGAATTTACCCCAGCTGTAATGTAAGGCTCAGTTATATATGTAAAGTAATACTGTCCACCCCCCTCCCCACTCATGGAATAGTGGTTTTACCTTGGATGCTGAATGCTGATGATATGGGTCCCTGGTGGTCCTTCTCCGGGATCATGAGAAAGTAGTTCTATGCTAGGAGAGGCAGGTCAGGGAGACCTCAAGCTATGTCTGCTCTACCAAGTGCTCAGCTTCTAGAGCAAGGAGGGTGTCGCTCAGAGAGAAGCTCACCTTGCCCTCACTTGTAGTTCCAGAACCCTGGCTCTGAGATGTTACCTGGGAGGACAAGCCAGCCATACAACAGAGAGCTCTAACTCTATGCACAAAGGAACTGACTTCATTTGCAAAAGAGCAAGAAGAACTTCACACCTAAAAGTGCTCTGCAGAACCGTGGACGTGGTGGTGGTAAAAGGCAGTTGGGAGGAGATGATGGGGAGAGTGAAAAGATGAGGTAGATAGTAGGATGGCCCCTTTGCAGGAGAGAACCAGGGAGTGGGGATGAAGACAGCTGGGAGGAGCCTCCCTGCGGTCGGAACTACTATCAGCCGTTGACCTCAGAAACTATTCTTTCCAAGGAGGAAGAACTTGACTGGACTGGTTTTTAGAGAGATTTATGCCCCTTGAGCATCGCTGAAAACACTAGAGAAATTGACCTACAATGAGTAGAATTTAACAGTTGCTTGTGGTCAGGGCAAGAATGGGAGAGAGTCCCAACCCATTCCCAAGATGACTGCAAGAATACTGACACCTGCACCTTCCTAAAGAGAAACATCAGAGGCTTAGACTATGCAGGGGAAAATAGACCTCCTCAAAAGAGACCAGCCAGTCACTACACACATAAACAAGAAAATAACAACAACAAGCCCTGGTGGGGAGGTTGCTACCTAAAGGTGCCACTATATATCATCGAAAATATTACTTCCAGTAAAATATCATAAGATATTAAAATAAGCAGGAAATATTTCTATCATAACGTCATCAAAAGAATAATCTACGTTGGAATACATGTAATAGAAGAAGTACAGAATGTATTCTCTAAGATCTCTTAAAATTTTTTGAAAAATATTTTAAAAGATCTAAATCAATAAAAGGAAATTGTAGATTCATGGGTTGGAAGATTTAACGTTGTTAAGGTGGCAGTACTTCTCACATAGCTGTGTACGTTCTACACAATCCCAATCAGAATCACAGCTGACTTGTTTGTAGAAGTTGACCAGCTGATTTTAAAATTCAAATGGAATGCCAAGGAACTGAGAATAGTCCAAACAATTCCGAGGATGAACAAAGTAGGAGACTCACACTTTCTGGTTTCAAAACTTGCTGCAAAGCAACAGTAATTAACCATTGTTCTGGCACAAGGATAGACATATGGGCCAATAGAACAGGACTGAAAGCCTGGGAATAGCATACCCTTGGTTGGCCATGGATCCCTGGTCAGGTGATTTTCTACAAGGATACCAAGACCACTTACTAGGGGTGAGAAGAGTTTTTATTTTTTTTTTACATTTTTATTTAAATTCCAGTTACCATACAGTGTAATATTAGTTTCAGGTGTACAATATAGGGATTTAACATTTCTATACAACACCTGGTACTCATCACAAGGGCCCTTCTTAATCCCCATTCCCTGCTTCCCCCATCCCCCCATCCACCTCCCTTCTGCTGACCATCAGAATGTCCTCTATAGTCAAGATCTTGTTTCTTGGTTTGCCTCTCTCCCTCTTTTGTCCCTTTGCTCATTCTTAAACTCCATCATACTATTTATCTTTCTCCAACTGACTTATTGTATAGAGCATAATACACTCTAGCTCCATCTGTGTCCTCACAAATGGCAACATTTTATTCTTTTTTATGGCTGAGTAATATTCCATTGTATGTATATAAATATCATATATACATCATCTTCTTTACTCATTCATCAGTCGATGGACACTTGAGCTGTTCCCATAATTTGGCTTTTGTAGATAATGCTACTATAAATATTGGGGTGTTATGTACTCTTTTGAATCAGTATTTTTATATTCTTTGAGTAAATACCTAATAGTGCGATTGCTGGATCTTGGGTATTCTATATTTAACTGTTTGAGGACTCTCCACACTGTTGTCCAGAGTAGCTGCACCAGTTTGCATTCCCACCAACAGTGCAAGGGGGTTCTCCCTTCTCCACATCCGCACCAACACCTGTTGTTTCTTGTGTTCTTAATTTTAGCCATTCTGACAGGTGTGAAGTTACATTGTAGTTTTGATTTGCATTTCCCTGCTGACGAGTGATGTTGAGCATCTTTTCATGCGTCTGTTGGCCCTCTGGATGGCTTCTTTGGAGAAATGTCTGTTCATGTCTTCTGCCTGTTTTAATTGCATTATTCATTTTATGGGTGTTGAGCTTTATAAATTCCTTATAGATTTTGGATACTAACTCTTTATCTGATACGCCATTTGCAAATATATTCTCTTATTCTGTAGGTTTCCTTTTGGTTTTGTTGATTGTTTCCTTTGCTGTGCAAAAACTCTTTATCTTGATGAAGTCCTAATAGTTGATTTTTGGTTTTGTTCCTCTTGCCTCAGGAGACATATCTAGAAAGAAATTACTACTGCCAATGTCAAAGAAGTTCATCCCTCTTCTACCACTTTTCTACTCTCGCTTCTAGGATTTTTACAGTTTCAGGTCTCACGTTTAGGTCTTTAATTCATTTTGAGTTTATTTTTGTTATGGTGTAAGAAAATGGTCTAGTTTCATTCTTCTGTGTACTGCTGTCCTGTGTCCTCAACACCATTTGTGAAAGAGACTGTCTTTTTCCCATTGGATATTCTTTTCTACTTGTCAAAGATGAATTGATAATACAGTTGTGGGTTCATTTCTGGATTTTCTATTCTGTTCCATGAATTTATGTGTCTGTTTTTATTCAAGTACCCTATTGTCTTGATCACTAGAGCTTTGTAATACAACTTGAAGTCCAGAATTTGTGATGCTTTCAGCTTTACTTCTCTTTTTCAGGTTGATTTGGCTCTTCAGGGTCTTTTCTAGTTCCAAAACATTTTAGGGTTCTTTATTCTACTTCTGTAAAACATACTGTTGGCACTTTGGTAAGGATTGCATTAAATGTGTGGATTGCTTTGGGTAGTATAGATATTTTAACAGTTTTTGTTACCAACCCATGAACATAGAATGGCTTCTTTTTGTAAAAAAAATTAATGTTTCTTTATTGTTGAGAAAGAGAGACAGACAGAGAGACAGAGTGTGAGCAGGGGAGAGGTAGAGAAAGAAGGAGACACAGAATCCAAAGCAGGTTCCAGGCTCTGAGCTGTGAACGTGGATCCCAATGTGGGACTCAGACCCAGGAAGAGTGAGATCGTGACCTGAGCTGAAGTCAAACACTTAACCGACTGAGCCACCCAGGTGCCCTGCATAGAATGTCTTTTCATTTCTTTGTGTTGTTTTGAATTTCTCTCATCGACATATTACAGTTTGTCAGAGTCCAAGTCTTCACCTCTTTGGTTAGGTTTACTCTCAGGTATCTTATTATTTTGCTGCAATTGGAATTGGGATGGATTCCTTAATTTCCATTTCTACCGCTTCATTATTAGTGTGTAGAAAGGCAACAGATTTCTATATGTTGATTTTGTATATGCTGCGCCTTCACTGAATTCGCGTATCAGTTCTAGCAAGTTTTTGGTGAAGTCTTTCAGGTTTTCTATACACAGTATCATGTCATCTGCAAAGAGTGAAGGTTTTACTTCTTCCTTATCAATTTGGATGTTTTTATTTTATTTTATTTTTTGTCTGATTGCCGTGGCGAGGACTTCCAATACTATGGTAAATAACAGTGATGAGACTGTGCGTCCGTCCCTGTTTTGTTCCTGACAGTAGGGGAAAAGCCCTCAGTTTGTCCCCATTATGGATGATGTTAGCTGAGGGATGATGTTAGCTGAGGGCTATATACCCATATATAAAAGTATATGGCCTTTATTGTGTGGATGTATGTTCCCTGTAAAACTTTCTGTTGAGGGTTTTTATCATGAATGGATGTTGTACTTTGTGAAATGCTTTTTCCACACCTATTGAGATAATTACATGGCTCTTATCCTTTCTTGTATTAATGCGGTGTATCATGTTGATGGATTTGTGAATATTGAACCAAGTTGAAACCCAGGAAAAAAATCCCAATTGATCGTGGTGAATGATTTGTTTAAAAAATGTATTGTTGGATTCAGTTTGCTAGTATTTTATTGAGAATTTTTACATCTTAGGGATATTGACCTGTAGTTTGCTTTTTTAGTGGAGGCTTTATCTAGTTTTGTTATCAGAGCAATACTGGCTTCATAGAATGAATTTGGAGGTTTTCTTTCTTTTCTATTTTTTGTAATATTTGAGAAGAATAGGTATTAACTCTTCTTTAAACGTTTGGTAGAATTCCCTATGAAACCATCTGGCCCTGGACTTTTGTTTGTTAGGAGTTTTTTGATTACTGATTCAATCTCTTTGCTGGCTATCAGTCGTTCAAATTTTCTATCTCTTCCTGTTTCAGTTTTGGTAGTTTATATGTTTCTAGGAATTTATCTATTTCTTCTAGGTAGTTCAGTTTGTTGGCATATTGTTTTCCATAATATTCTGTTCAGGTTCCTTGTATATCTGTGGTGTTGGTTGTTAATTATCTTCTCTTATTTGTGATTTTATTTATTTGGTTTCTTTCTTTTTTTCTTGGTAAGTTTGGCTAGAGGTTTATTAATTTTATTGATTTTTTTTCAAAGAACTAGTTCCTGGTTTCATTGATTTGTTTATTGTTATTTTTGTTTCTATGTCATTTATTTTTGCTCAAATTTTTATTATTTCCTTCCTTCTGTTGGCTTTAGGCTTCATTTGTTGTTCTTTTTCTAGCTCTTTGAGGTGTAAGGTTAGGTTGTGTATTTGAGACTTTTCTTGCTTCTTGAGGTAGACCCTTATTGCAATATGCTTCCCTCTTAGGACTGCTTTTGCTACATCCCAAAGTTTTTTGGACTATTGTGTTTCCATTTCCACTTGTTTCCATGTATTTTTTTAAATTTATTCTTTGATTTCCTAGTTGTTTAGTAACGTGTTGCTTAACCCCCTTGTATTTGTGAATTTTTCAAGTTTTATCCTGTGGTTGATTTATAGTTTCATAGCATTGTGGTCAGAAAAGGTGCCTGGTATGATTTTAATCTTTTTCTATTTGTTAAGACCTATTTTGTGACCTACTATGTGATCTATTCTGGAGAATGTTGCATGTGTGCTTGAAAAAAAAATGTGTATTCTGCTGTTCTAGGATGGAATGTTCTGAATATATCTGTCAAGTCCATCTGTTCCAGTGTGTCATTCAAAGCTATTGTTTCCTTGTTTATTTTCTGTTTAGATGATCTGTCAGTTGATGTTAGTGGGATATTAAAGTCCCCTACTATTATTGTATATTATCAGTGACTTCTTATATGTTTGCTATTAATTGCTTAATTGCTTTATATATTTGGCTTCTCCTGTGTTGGGTGCATAAATATTTACCTTTGCGAGATCTTGTTGGATTGGCTCCTTTGTGATTATAGAATGGCCTTCTTTGTCTCCTTTGACAGTCTTTGTTCAAAGTCTAGTTTTCCAATGTAAGTAATGCTACTCCAGCTTTCTTTTGACATGCAGTTGCATGAGAAGTGTTGCTCTATTCCCTCACTTTCAATCTGCAGGTGTCTTTAGGTCACCTAAATGAGTTTCTTGCAGGTAGCATATACATGGGTCTTGTGTTTTTTGTTGTGGTGGTGGTTTTTTGGTTTTGTTTGTTTGTTTGGTTTTTACTCCATTTTGACACACTATCTTTTCATTGGAGCCTTTAGTCCATTTACATTCAAAGTAGTTATTTATAGATATGTATTTATTATCATTTTATTACTTGTTTCATCACTGTTTGTGGAGATTTTCTCTATTCCTTTCTTATCTTTGTCATTTTGGGTCTCTCCTTTGCTGTCAAAGAGTCCTTTTTAATATTTCTCTCAGGGCTGGTTTAGTGGTCATAAACTCCTTTAGTTTTTAGTTTGTCTGGGAAACAGTTTATCTTTCCCCCTATTCTGAATGTTAGCCTTGATGGAGAGAGTATTCTTGGCTGCAGATTTTTCCCATTCAGTACTTTGAATATATCATGCCACTCCCTCTAGCTTGTCAAGTTTCTGTTGAAAAATCTCCAGCTAGTCTTACAGGTTTTCCCTTGCAAATTAAGGACATCTTTTGTCTTTCTGCTTTTCAGGGTTTTTTTCTTTATCACTGTATTTTGCAAATTTTATTATAATATGTCTTGGTGTTGACCTGTTTTTTAAAAATTTGATGGGAGTTCTCTGTATCTTTTGGATCTGGTGTCTGTTTCCTACCCCAGATTAGGGAAGTTTTCAGTTTATTTCTTCAAATAAATTTTCTGCCTCCTCTTCTCTCTCTTCTTCTTCTAGGTCTCCTATAATATAATGTTCCTGCATTTGATTGAGTCATTGAGTTCCCTAAATTTATTCTCATGTTCCATAATTCCTCTTTCTCTCTTTTGTTCAGCTTCATTATTTTGCATTATTTCTCTTCTAGGTCATTAGTTCATTCATCTGCTTTTTCTAGCCTGCTGTTCATTGCACCAAGCCTGTTTCCAATCTCACGTATTGCACTGGGAAAGAAGAGTTTTTAAATCAGTGATTCTGGAACAAATGGATAGACCCATGTGAATGTAGGGGAATGGATTATTACCTCGCATCATAAATAAAAGTTAAATTAAAATGTACGAAAAGTCTAAATGTAGAAGCTAGAAACATAAGACTTTTAGAAGAAGCTGTGTAACTCCTGAACATACTGTTTGAAAAGTTCATATTTTACTTAGTTCTGAATTTCAGGTAATAGCAACAACTATGATTAGAAATAACATTTAAAAATTTTTTTTCTTAATCTTTATTTATTTTTGAAAGAGAGAGAGAGAGGGAGAGAGAGACAGTGGGTGAGGAACAAGGAGAGTGGGAGACACAGAATACGAAGCAGGGTCCAGGTTCTGAGCTGTCAGCACAGATCCCGATGTGGGGCTCAAACTCATGAACCATGAGATCATGACCTGAGCCAAAGTCAGATGTCAGATGCTTAACTGAGGTGCCCAGGTGCCCCAGAAATAATATTTTTAAAGAGAAAATCATATATAACAATGCTCTAGTATGATTATGGTTACTATTATTATTATTACTATTGATGAACATTCAGAGTTTTTTCTGAACGTTTGCTATTATAAAAGGATTGTATTGAGCAATTTTGAGCACTGTGAATATGCATTTTTGCTTATATTTGTGAAGGTATGTACTAATTCTTTTTTGAATTAAAACTTTTTTTTAATGCTTATTTACTTTTGAGAGAGAGACACACACAGACAGAGCACAAGCAGAGGAGGGGCAGAGGGAGAGGAGGACATAGAATCCGAGGCAGGTTCCAGGCTCCGAGCTGTCAGCAGAGAGCCCCAGGAGGGGCTCGAACTCATGAACTGTGAGATCATGACCTGAGCTGAAGTTGGATGCTTAACTGAGCCACCCAGACGCCCTTTAAAAAAAAAATTAAGGAGAGAGACAGAGAGAGCAAGTGAGGGAGGAGTGGAAGGAGAGGGAGAGAGAATATCCAAAGCAGGCTTTGCACTGTCAGCATGGAGCCCAACGAGAGGGTCAAAGTCAGGAACCGAGAGATCCTGAAACTGAGTCAGGTGCTTAACTGACTGAGCCACCCAGGTGCCCTTGTACTAATTCTTGTTTATTCATAGAACTTTTTCTTTGCAAACAATATGTATATTTTGATATGTCGAGGATAAACTTTTTGTAGTCAATATCTCGATACTTTTGTTGTTTTATTTAATCAGAAAATTTTATTTTATCTCTAGAATTAAATATTTATGTGTCACTTTTATATTAATATAGCTTTGCTTTTTATCAATTTTTTTTATTGTGGCAAATTGCACATCATAAAATTCACCATCTTCGCCATTTTTAAATGTGCAGTCAATGATGTTAAGTAAATTTATACTGTTATGCAGCCATAACCACCAACCATCTCTAGAATATTTTTTCATCTTGCAAATGTAAAATGCTATGTCCGTTAAATAATAACTTTCCACCCCTCCCTTTCCCCAAACGCTGGCAATCATCATTCTACTTTCTATCTCTGATTTTGAATTGCCTAGGTACTTCATATAAGTGGAATCATACAATATCTGTCTTTTCATGACTGGCTTATTTCACTCAGAATATAACTTTCACAGTTCATTCATGTTGTAATGTGTCAGAATTCCTTCCCTTTTGTGGCTGAAATAATCTTCCATTGTATATATACATCACATTTTGTTTATCCATTCATCTGTCAGTGGATTCTTGGGTTGCCTCCAGGTTTTAGTTATCATAAATAATGATGCTATAACATGGGTATACAAATATCTCTTGGAAATGATGTGTTCAATTCTTTAGGGTATATATCCAGAACTCAAATTGCTGGGTCATATGGTAATTCTATTTTTAATTTTTTGAGGAACTTTCATTATGTTTTCCACAGTGGGGGCTGCACCATTTGACATTCCCAACAATAGTGCAGAAGTGTTACAATTTCCCTACGATTTCACCAACAATTGTCATTTTTTGGTTTGAAATATGTAATATATATATCCTGTATATAAAGCATACACCCAAGAATAATTAAAAAGAAAGAACTTTCACTGGTTTATCAAGATCACTTTAATTCTTTTTTAATTTTATCTTTAATTTTTATTTAAATTCCAGGTAGTGAACATACAGTGCAATATTAGTTTCAGGTGAACAATGTAGTCATTTAACAATTCCATGCATCACCCAGTGCTCATCATGACAAGTGCTCTCCTTAATCCCCATCACCTATTTCACCCAATCCCACCCCCCCCTCCCCCAGCTCCCCTCTGGTAACCATCAGTTTGTTCTCTATAGTTAAGAGTCTGTTTCTCTCTCTCTCTGTCTTTATGCTCCTGTATTTTTTTCTCTTAAATTCCACATATGAGTGAAATCATATGGTATGTGTCTTTCTCTGATTGAGTTATTTCACTCAGAATTATACTCTCTAGCATGATTCATGTTGTTGCAAATGGCAAGATTTCATTCTTCTCATGGCTGAATAATATTCCAGTGTGTGTGTCTGTGTGTGTGTGTGTGTGTGTGCATTTTCATTATCCGTTCATCTGTTGCTAGACACAGGCTGCTCCCATGATTTATTTAAAATTCCAAGTAGAAGGCAATTAAGGAAATAAGGACAACTTGTAGAGTTTTTTGCCATTATCATGATTTGTGCTAACATGCTCCAATCATTGCTTTGGTAACATCAGAGAAAATATCAGCACAGGAAAAATGGCAAATAATACCTTAGAATTGATATAAAAATAATTTTCTCCTTGTGAACTCTCTGAAAGTGTTCTGAGTTATCTGAGGGTAACATTTTGAGTACTACTGAAATGAATCTCAAATTTCATAATCAAGACACTCGTGGTGGAGACATGCAATTCTTTATGACTATCATTTTTTCTCTAAGATATATTTTTCATGAAATAAAATCTGAACAAAGATTTATTAATTTATTTCTACCTTATGAACAATGTTGATTTATTCCAGGCATCTTCAGCCTAAAGTTTTAAATTTGTGGGCTTTTTCACTTTTTATTTTCTTGTATCTTTCTGTGACAGTTGGAAGACATGGCGTTGGAATCTCTACTCACATGTCAGTTTGATCCAGAGGTGATTATGTTTCAAGGGACATTACTGATTCTGCATTCCCACAAGTAGGAGCATAGGTCATGATATGTAAGCAAACCTCAACCAGTTGGAGCAGAGCCTCAACTATATTCAGACTTTTTCTTTAAAAGTGACATTTTGGAGCTCCTGGGTGGCTCAGTTGGTTAAGCGTCTGAGTTTGCTCAGGTCACGATCTTGCGGTTAGTGAGTTTGAGCCCCGCGACGGGCTCTGTGCTGATAGCTCAGAGCCTGGAGCCTGCTTCAGATTCTGTGTCTCCTTCTCTCTCTGCCCCTCCCCCGCTTGTGCTCTGTCTCTCTCTGTCTCAAAAATAAACACTAAAAAAAAAAAATAATAAATAAATAAATAAAATTCACAAAAAAACCCCTACCTTTTGATTCACAAATCCTTACATGGACTTTTTCTTCATGTTTCAGTTGTTGAATGATAAATGTCCATGTGTTCCGAAGCAATATAGATTCTATAGTCTACTCTGTATATGTTCTAGGACAATAGGATAGTGGCCACAGGGACAAGGAAAAATCTGCGAAATTGGAGAGGTGGGCAGTTGGAAGTTTGCATCAGTTGAGATACTTGTAGCTTAATATATTTTTAATCTATTGCCTGGCCTTTTTCTCTCACACTTGAAATAATCCAAAACTTCAGTAAATACATTTTAATATGTAAACTATAATAAGCAGAAATGGGTTTTGAAAGGCTTAATGATACTTAAACTAATTATTTAGAAGTGTGAATTTCCACATTTATCCAAGATCATCAAGCCTCCAGGAATGACTGATTGGGCTTCTCTATGTGCAGTGCCATTTAAATGCAATAACTTGGAAATATTCAATGAAATATGGCCTTCTTCCTTTGCAATCTATAATTAAAATGCCAATTTTATCTCAGCAATCTATGTAAATTTACATTTAGAACGAGCAAATTAAGTTTTTATTATAGCCTGAAGTATTTATTGTTCCTTTTTATGGTTGGGCATTTTTAAGGGAAGGAAAAAAGAGTGTTATACCACAAAAGCAGTTGAAAAAGTACCTTTGCAATCAGTACTAATGTGACAAGTGTATATTTGTCAGGTTACTGGTAGGTGGTTATTCAAAACCACTCTAATATTAGATACAAGATGGTTTGTTTAAAAATGGGAAAACCAATAACACTATGAGTGAAGGCACTTTTTCAATGGTCATAATTTAAATGTTATGAAGGCAGCACCTGGGAAAATGTGTTAGGGTGCGCTATAGACAACTAAGATAACGTGAAGATAAAAATCAGCATAGGTTTTCAGAGTAACTCTCTCTTCCTATTTAAGGATACTTTGCTAATCACAGCAGCTCTGAAAACTCATTAAGTTACTGGAAATGAGCCTAGCTGTGCTTTTATTATCAGTTCTGTGATACAGCTTCCTGGACAGCATGAGAGAACTGTTAAGGAAAGGGTTTTGCCGTGCTCTCTCTCTCTCTCTTTTTTTTTTTTTTTAATTTTTTACAGAGCTGCATGTTTTTGTAATCCCAAACATAGTTGTAAAACACAACATGGTTTTCATTCTGAAACTGGTTGGGAGGGGAAGGGTCTTGGACAGGAATGAATGTGTGCTGCAATTTCGTATTTTAGGAAGGTGTTTTACGTGTTTGCACCCTCCCTTCTCCTGGAGGGCTGGTTTCCAAACAGAGCTCCTGCCAAGAATCTTCGCCGGATAATAGGACTGAGTGTAGGTAGAAGGTATAGATGCAGTGAGAACAAGACATTAAACCAAAGCTAAACCATTTTTCCCCAGAACACAACAGAAGGTTCCTCGTGAGTGCCCAGGAAAGAAATCGTCGTCGTAAGCAAAGTGTTTCAAATTATTAGTTTTATTGTACAAATGAAGAGTATAACAAAATGCTTATATGGAATTCGTGAACCAGAAGGGAAGATAGATTCAAGGTCAGATTTATCTGACCTGAAGTTCATGTTTTTGGCATTGTTCTACGCGAACCACGTTCCTTTGTTGCCTCAAATATCCCCAATGCACCCCCACCTCCTGCTCTCTACCTTTTTTCCTTCCAAGAAGGGACATTTAAAAAAAATTTTTTTTAATGTTTATTTATGTTTTCGAGACAGAGAGAGACAGAGCATGAATGGGGGAGGGTCAGAGAGAGAGGGAGACACAGAGTTCAAAACAGGCTCCAGGCTCTGAGCTGTCAGCACAGAGCCCGACAGGGGTCTCGAACTCACAGACCGTGAAATCATGACCTGAGACAGCGTTGGATGCTCAACCGACTGAGTCACCCAGGCCCCCCAAGAACAGACATTTTAATCCTAGTGATTAATGTTACCAACTAGGAAGTCTTCATGTTTCAAGTGAATGATCTTGTGATTCTTTAGGGAATATTATTATAAATAAAGATATATGGGGCGCCTGGGTGGCGCAGTCGGTTAAGCGTCCGACTTCAGCCAGGTCACGATCTCGCGGTCCGTGAGTTCGAGCCCCGCATCAGGCTCTGGGCTGATGGCCCAGAGCCTGGAGTCTGTTTCCGATTCTGTGTCTCCCTCTCTCTCTGCCCCTCCCCCATTCATGCTCTGTGTCTCTCTGTCCCCCCCCCCAAAAATAAACGTTGAAAAAAAAATTTTAAAAAAAGATATAGTTTGACAGCTATTGTCCAAATGCGTTTTTTAATAACTCATTAAATTTGACATTTAAGAAGTGCATGTAAATTCTCTAAAATTCAGATATCACTAGAACTTATCATAAGTGCATCAAGAATTATTTACTAATTTTACCTTCTTATAATTAAAAAAAATTTTGAATGTAAAACAGCAAGCAGACATAAGAAGACTCCGGAAGGTAGAAAGGAGGAAGCAGCTGCTTGGGGGCTTCAGGACTTGACGACCAACACAAGGGGTTTTCTTTTTGTCTCCCATATATACCAGACATGGTGCCTCAGAAGTCTGTATTCCACGATAGGAATAGGAAAACAAAAAGTGCCAAGAAAAGTCTATCCCCTATGGCAGAAGAATTCAGAAACAATGATCCAACAGAACAGATAACCTTTTTGTTAACATCCATCCTTTTCCATCCGAGCACTAATTGAAAAGTGCCCTTTCCTATTACCGTGGTTTCATTGAAGAGATGATTTTCCACCCTGGAACCCTGAGCCATAGGATCAAAGGGCAGTCATCTTACTTTTTCCTCCAGGCTGTCCACTGGAGTGAGCAGGTTGCTACTCGTTCACCTCCCAGTTGGTAGAAACCATCACTGTTCCAACTCTCCCAGCAGAGTAGCATCACCATTGCTGGGCAGAGAGCTGATCTGTGCCTTGTCCAGTGGAAGCAATGGTGCTTTGATTCACTTCCTGGCGTAGTGTCAGTAGGGTTGAGAGGGAGCTGATGATCCATCCATGCATGGCAGAAGGAAGCAGTGATCTGATTCCCCCACTGGAGACGGTCAGCAGAGCTCAGTGGCAACTTGAACTCCCATTCCCTCCTGGCAACAAGACTTCACAGTGCAAGGCAAGGCTAGTTACCACTAGGATCGTCCCACCCCCTTGGAGTCAGTGGGACTTGGTAGGTGATGAATCTCCCTACCACCCAACAACAATAAGACTGAAACGAGGCAGTGTGAGGCAGGGCTAATTAACACTCTTTCCCCTTTTCCCCTCCACCCATGGTATCAGGAGAACTCAGTGAAAAGTTGAGCCTCTGGACCCATCTAGGAATCAATGAAATTGAAAAGGTCATGGAGGCGGGGCTAGTTGACAACCCACCTCTACCTTTCCTCTCTTCTGGTATGGGTGGGGTGAGGGGGCTAAGCTTTTGTCCCAACGCTATAGAAACAAGATGTATGAATCAGTCTACCATGTTCCCTCTCCCTAGGGTTCGTGGGGCCAAGCAGGGGACATTCACACCCATCCCACTTGTCTGCGATGAAGCAACGTAAATCAGTGTCCTACTTTTGCTGGGGCAGTTTTGGCAGGCCTGGAGAAAGCTAAACATCCACATCCACCAATTTTTCAGACTACATTTTAACAGGGGGACTGGCTGCTAAAGACAAAGATTATTCACTCGTAGGTGGAATTTAAGAAACACAACAGAGAGAAAGGAAGGAACAAAATAAGATAAAAACAGAGGGAGGCAAATTATAAGAGACTCTTAAATACAGAGAACAAATTGAGGTCTGATGGAGGGGGTGGGTGGGTGAGGGGATGGGTTAAATGGGCGATGGGGCAATCAGGAGGTCACTTGTTGGGATGAGCACTGGGTTCAACTCCTGAAATCAATACTACACTGGTGTGAAGTAACTTGAAGACTAAATACGATCTAGATTTTTGTGATACAATAGCTAAAATATCCATAGTATATTAAAAAAAAAATCAATTGTAGGGGGAAACAAACGAAAGGGAAAACTCACCATTTTGAAATCCTGCCGAGTCTTTTGTTCATAATGAGCTCTACCCTCAGGAGAAATTATTTTCTAAGAACCGAACCTGCCCAGATTTTATCAGAGCCTAACTTCCCTGGGGTAAGGGAAGGGTTCAACTCCAGCCCTTTATAGCCATCCTGTCCCACCTGAGGTGGGTGTAGGGAGTGTGGCGATGAGAAAAATTGGTGAAATTCACAGGCCAGCATTACCGGCTCACCAAAAGGTTGACCTACTCATAGGACTATAGAATGCTTGCTCTCCCCACAGCTTACTACTCCGTCCCTGAAGGTCTATTTATTGCAGTTCTCTTTACCTGGTACATCATGTCCAGTTGTCCAGAACAAAGTACAAGGCATACGAAAACTAAAAGATTAAAAACAACAACAACAACAACATGGTTTAAAGAGATTGAACAAGCATCCTAACCACAATCAGATACACGGCAAAATGTTGACATGACCAGACTATCAATTAAAAACATGACTAATATATACGGAGGGCTTTAAGACTTCAATGGAATGGAATGATCTTGGAAGTCATTACTCCATCCTCAGAGTAAGCAAAAGAGCCAAGCAAACTGAACACCAGCAACTATTCTTAGACTCGTCAGACAAGTAAAGTGACAAGGCAAACCACAGTCTCCCAAATCAGAGACAGGCA
The DNA here is from genome assembly GCF_027475565.1 of Acinonyx jubatus. Taxonomy (NCBI): domain Eukaryota; kingdom Metazoa; phylum Chordata; class Mammalia; order Carnivora; family Felidae; genus Acinonyx; species Acinonyx jubatus. The sequence continues at coordinate 100,650,875 of NC_069383.1, read as the reverse complement.
AGCAGATATGGAGAACATGGCTTACGGGGGCAGAAACCTCTGCAGGAAACAGTACCAGCTACTCCTGTTTGGCCTTTTAATGAAAAAATTACAAAACACACTAAAAGGCAAGATGCACAGTGTGAAGACACAAAGCGAGCATCAGAAGTAGACTCTGGTATGAGAGGGATGTTGGAGTTATAAGACTGGAAACATAAAACAACCATAATTAATTCGCTAAGGGCTCTAAAGGAAAGAAAAAGTATACAGCGTGCAGGAAAAGATCGGCCACGGAAACAGAGAGATGAAAATCCTAAGAAAGAGGCAAAAAGAAATGCTATAGATCAAAAACATTGACAGAAATAAATAATGCATTTGACTGGCTCATTAACAGACTGGGCATGTCTGAGGAAAGGAAAGAATCTTTCAGCCTGAGAATATGTCAATAGAAACTTTCAAGTATGAAAAGCAAAGGGAAGAAAGACTGAAAAACAAAACAAAACACATAAGTCCAAGGACTGTGGGACAACTACAGAAAGTATAACAGATGAGTGACAGAAATACCAAAAGGAAAAGAATGATACAAAGGAACAGACGCAATATTTGAAGCAAGAATTACAAAGCACAGCTACAAATTAGAATCAGACATGAACCACAGATCCACGGAGCTGAGAACGTCAAGCACAAAAACTCCACTTATGCATATCATATTCAAACTGCAGAAAATAAAAGATAATGAAAAAATACCTTCAAAGAACCTGAAAGGCAGGAACACCTTTTTTTTTTTTTTAGGGGAACAAAGATAAGAATTACATCCAACATCTCTATTGAGTTTATGAAAGCAAGAAGAACACAGAGCGAAATATTTAAAGTAATGAGAGAGAGAGAGAGAGAGAGAGAGAGAAAACCACACCAACCCAGAATTCTATATCCTGTGAAATTTAAAAGAAAAGGAGAAACAGAGAATTTCTAGACAAACAGAAATTGAGGGATTTTTTGTTAGTAGCCTGCCTCGCACGGAATTTAAAAAAAAATCTTCAGAGAGATCAGGCCTGTGTGAAGAATAAAAGAGCAAAGGAGAATGTAAAAAAACATTTTTTATTCATAATTAAGCTAATATATAATAATTTGTTCAAAATAATATAACCCATGTATTTGATTATGTATGATTATATATATGTCTATGTATAAGTGAAGTAAATGACAGAAATGTACAAAGAACATGAAAAAGGAGTTATAAATATTTTGTTATTATAAGACACCTGCACTACCTGTGAAGCAGTTTAATGTTGTTTTAAAGTGAGCGGGATCAACTATAAATACATATGGCAAACTCTAGGCAACCACTTTAAACATTTTTTTTTCAACATTTTTTATTTATTTTTGGGACAGAGAGAGACAGAGCATGATTGGGGGAGGGGCAGAGAGAGAGGGAGACACAGAATCGGAAACAGGCTCCAGGCTCTGAGCCATCAGCCCAGAGCCCGATGCGGGGTTCGAACCCACGGACCGCGAGATCGTGACCTGGCTGAAGTCGGACGCTTAACCGACTGCGCCACCCAGGCATCTAGGCAACCACTTTAGAAAGTGAAATATATACATATATATGAATATGTATATGAATATACATATATATAATTGATATACTAATACAAAAATGAAATCGTACAAAATGCTCAATTAAAACCACAAAAGGCAAGAAAAAGTGTGGAAGACAAGAACAGGGATAAAGAACAAGGGCAACAAATTGAAAACAGTAATGCATATGGTAGATACTAACCCAATTACATAAAAAGTCATTCTAAACATGAATGGTCTAAATACACCAATTAAATGACTGATATTGTCAGAATGGATCGAACAACAACACTCGACTATACATTGATTACAAGAAATCTGTAGATATAAAGAAACCTGTATATGAAAAGTAAAGGGGGAAAAAGATATGCCATGCTAACACTAACAGAGAGAAAGTAAGGATGACTATATTAATTTCAGATAGAGCAGACTTCAGAGCAAGAAAAGCTATCAAGGATAAAGAAGGACACTACAAAAGAAAAAAAGGGTCAACACTCCAATAACCCTTCATGCATATGCACCTAACAGAGCGTCAAAATAAATGAGGCAAAAACTGATAGACCTGCAAAGAGAAATAAATAAATCCACTCTCATAGCTGGAAACTTAAATGTCCTTTGATCAGAAATGGACAGATCCAGCAGGCAGAAAATCAGTAAGAACCAAGTTGAACTCAATAGTACCGCCAACCACCTGAATCTAAGTGACAACTGTTATATAATACAAAATAATACCAATAGACTTCATTCAGTTGCAGAAGCTTACACATTCTTATGAGGCTTACATGGAATATTCACCTCTATGGACAACATTCTGTCCCATAAAGCGTAACTAAACAGATTTAAAACTAAAGAAATCATATGTTGGGGCATCTGGGTGGCTCAGCTGGTTAAGCAGATGACTTTGGCTCAGGTCATGATCTCACGGTCTGTGAGTTCGAGCCCCATGTAGGGCTCTGTACTGACAGCTCAGAGCCTGAAGCCTGCTTTGGAATCTGTGTCTCCCTCTCTCTCTGCCCCTCCCCTGCTTGCTCTCTGTCTGTCTCTGTCTCAAAAAAAGAAAAGAAAAAAAGCATTAAAAAAAAGAAATATAATGTATGCTCTCAGATCACAATGGGATTAAACTAGAAATAAATAACAAAAAAGATAGAAAATCCACAATTACTTGGAGATTTGATAGTGCACTTCTAAATCATACATGGGTAAAGACAAAAATGTTAACAGAAATTTAAAAATATTTTGAAATAAAAATGAAAATGCAATTTATCAAAGTTTGTTGGATACAATGAAAGCAGTGTTGAGAAAGAAAAGAATCACATTAAATATATACATTAGAAGGCTAAAAATAATAGAGATTAAAATGCCAACTGATCAAATTGAAAATAGGAAATCACTATGGAAAATCAACAAAAGCAAAAAGCTGGTTCTTTTAAGGATCAATAAAATTGAGAGACTAACCAAATAAAAAAGAGAGAAGACACAGTTTACTAGTATCAGAAATGCAAGAGGGCACATCACTGTGGACCTCAAGGACATTAAAAGGATAATAAATGCTATGAACAACACCATGCCCTCAAATTTTTAACCTAGGTGAAATGAACCAAGTCCTTGAAAGACACAATTTACCAAAAACTCACACAAAAAGAAATAGATAATATGAATAGGCCTGTATCTATTAAAGAAGTTGAATCAGTTATTAAGAACTTTCAAAACAGAAAGCACCAGGCTCATACAAGTTTAATGGTATTGTATCAAGCACCTAACAAAGAAATTATTCAAACTCTTACAGTTTCTTCCAGAAGAAAGAAGCAGAAAGAATACTTCCTAACTCATTTGATGACGCCACTATTACCCAAATACCAAACCAGACAAAAACATTACCAGAAAAGAAAACCAAAATGCAATATCTCTCATAAACATATATGCAAAACTTAACAAAATATTTTTAAAAATCAAATCTAAAGTATAAGAAGTATTACACATCATTACCAAGTGAGATTTACCTTGATATTAAAGGCCAGTTCCGCATTTGAAAATCAATTAATGCAATTCATCACATCGACAGTCATGAAAAGAAAAATCACATGACTCTATCAATGGATTCAGAAAAGATATTTCACAAAATCCAACACACATTCATGATAAAAAAAATTCGGCAAATTAAGAAACTTAGATCGATGAGTAACTTCTACAGAAAATCTACCGCTACCATCATACTTAGTGGTGAGAGATTTGAAGTTTTCACACCTAGATCAAGATCAAGGCAAGGATGTGCCCTTGTACTGTTTTTCTTCAATACTGTGCTGCAAGTCCTTGCTAATGTAATAAGGCCAGAAAATTTATGCAGATTAGGAAGAAAGAAATAAAACTGGCTTTCTTCCAGATGGCATGACCGTTTATATAGGAAACACAAAACAAAACGAAGCAAAACCAAACAAAAAACCTCTCCTGTAACTAATCAGGGATTATAGCAAAGATGCAGGACACAAAGTTAATACACAAGTCAATCATTTTCCTATATGCTAGCAATCAAAATGTGGAATTTGAAATAAAAAAAGACATTAACATTTACATTAGCATTCCCCCAAATGTAAACCTTCGGTATAAATGTAATAAAATATGAAAAAGTTTTACATTAATGAAAGTACAAATCTCTGATGAAATAAATCAAAGAGGAATGAAATAAATGGAGAAATATTCTATGTTCATGGATAGGAAGACTGAATATTGTCAAGATGTCAGTTCTTCCAAACTTGATTTATAGATTCACCACAATCCCAATCAAACTCCAGGCAAGTTATTTTGTGGACATCAACAAACAGATTCTGAAATGTATACAGAGTAGCAAAAGACACTATCCAATTCAATATTGTCACTACCCAACCTCAAAACTTAATATTAGGGCGCCTGGGTGGCTCAGTATGTTAAGCATCTGACTCTTGACTTTGGCTCAGGTCATGATCTCGTGGTTTGTGGGTTCTAGTCCCTACCTTGGGCTGTGTGCTGAGAAACCTGTTTAGGATTCTCTCTCTCTCTCCCTCTCTCTCTGCCCCTCCCTGAGTCCCTCAAAATGAATAAATAAACTTTATAAAATACAAAGACTTAACATAATGCTCCAGTAATGGTCTTGATAAAAAAATAGACAAATAGATCAATGAAACAGAGTAACCCAGAAACAGACCCCCATCAAAATAGTCAACCGACTTTTTAAAAAGGATCAAAAACAATACTGTGGAACACATATTGTCTTTTAACGAATAGTTCTGAAACAACTGGGTACCCATGTGTACAACAAACAGATAATCTAGACACAGGCATTTTACCATTAACAAAAATTATCTCCAAATGGACCAGAGATCTAAATATAAAATGCAAAATTATAAAACTCTGGGAAGTGATCATAGGCAAAAATCTGATTTTACTTGGGTTTATGATGACTGTTTATTTATTTTAATTTTTTAAAATGTTTATTTATTTATTTAGAGAGAGACAAGGGGTTCCATCTCATGACCTCAAGATCATGACCTGAGCTGAAATTAAGGGTCAGATGTTCCCATCGATGGCTTAATGGATAGAGAATATATATATATATATATATATATATATATATATATGTATACATACACAATGGAGTATTACTCAGTAATCAAAAAGAATGAAATCTTGCCATTTGCAACTACATGAATAGAACTAGAGGGTATTATGCTAAGCGAAATTAGTCAGAAAAAGACAAATGTCATAGGACTTTACTCATATGAGGACTTTAACATACAAAACAGATGAACATAAAGGAAGGGAAGCAAAACTTATATAAAAACAGGAAAGGGAATGAAACATAGGAGACTTAAATATGGGGAACAAGCAGAGGGTTACTGGAGGGGTTGTGGGAGAGGGAGATGGGCTAAATGGGTAAGGGGCATTGAGGAATCTACTCCTGAAGTCATTGTTGCACTATATGCTAACTAACCTGGATGTAAATTAAAAAAAAAAAAAAAAAAGACTCAGAAGCTAAACATACGGAGTCACCCAAGTGCCCCTGATGATGCCTTTTTAAAGGCAACACCAGAGCATGGCCCATGAAATAAATAATTGATAAACTACACTTCATTAAAATTAAAAATTTTGCTCTTTAAAAAACAATATTAACAGAATGAGAAGGCAAGCCACAGATTGGGGAAAAATATATTTGCAAAGAACACAACAGATAAAGATCTGTTGTCCAAAATAAACAAAGAACTCTTAAAACAGAAAAATAATAAACATTCTGATTTTAAAATGGGCAAAATACCTGAACAGACACCTCAAAAAAAAGAAAATGTGCAGATGGCAAGTAAGCACATGAGATGATGTCCAACATTAAATGTAGTTACAAAATTAAAAGTTGAAACAATAATGCCATTACACATCTATTAGAATAGTCTAAATTCAAAGGACTGACAACATCCAATATTGGAAAATAATATCGTGTCATCTCATTCATTGCTGGTGGGAAAATCAAAATGGTATAACCTCTTTGGAGACAATTTTGGAGTTTCTTACAAAAATAAACATACTCTAACCATATGATCCAGCATTGTACTCCTGGGAATTTACCCAAATGAGTTGAAAACTTATGTCCACACAAAACCCTGCCCATGGATGTTTATAGCAGCCTTGCGTATAATAGCCCAAACTCAAAAACAATCAACATATCGTTCAGTGAGTAAATAAACTGTGACTATATTCAGCCAATGCAATATTATTTAGCATTAAAAAGAAATAAGTTCTCAAGCCATAAAAAAATAGAAGAAAATTAAATACATACTACTAAATGTAGAAGTCAATCTAAAAGGATACATGCTATATGAATCCACTTACATGACATTCTTGAAAAGGCAAAACTATGGAGATGGTAAAATAGTGGTTGCCAGGGATTAGGAAGGAGGAAGTGGATTGGGAGAGAGAAACAGGATTTCTTAGGACATATCACCATATGATTCTACAATGGTGGATGCATCTTGTGCATTTGTCAAAACCCACTCTTATAAACCCCAAGAGTGAACCCTAATGTAAACTATGGACCTTGGATGATAAGGATGTATCGATCTAGGTTCATTAACTGTAATAAATAAATGCACCACTATTTTGTGGGATGTTGATGGTGAGGAAGGCTGCATACTTGTGGAGAAATGACATATAGAGGAACTTTTTAATTCAGTTGAATTTTACTGTAAACTCAACACTGCTTTAAAATATAGAATTTTTTAAAGTACATGCACTTAGCAAACTAAAATTAGATGGGAACTTCCCTTATTGAATAAACTTTCAAAATACACTTAAAATAGAGTATATAATAGAGAGGTGTTGACAATGTTTCCGTAGAAATGATTAACCCTCATACATCATAAAGAATGAGGCAAGAAAAAGAAATGAAAAGCAAAATGATTATAAATAATCTTTCATACAAGGCGGCAAGAAGAAGAAATAAAAAATAAAGTGATTATAAATAATAATAGCTGTTATTATTTACCAATGATATGACTGTTTATGTAGAAAATTCATAAAAATAAAAAATTAACAGCTAAATTAGTAAGTTTACTGAATTCTATAGTAATCAAAAATATTTTAATTCTGTATACAAAAAAACACTCTTGAAAATAGAATTCTAAATATAGTATCTTTAAAACAGCATGAAACAGCAAATATCTAGGAAGATATATATCAAAGTGTCTAATATTTCTTCAGTTAATAGTCATAAATATTCCCGAGGAAATTATAGATGCTTACTACATGGTGGAATATATAACACTCATACATTGAGAAACTGAACACTTTAAAGGTATCAGTGTATCCCCAGTTCATACATGTATAGATCTATAGATTCAATGAATTGCAAATAAGCATCTTGAAAGTCTTTTTATTTCTAAATTTTTGTTCAAGTTGACCTCCTGATTCTATTTTTTAATGGAAATATAGAAGCTAGGATTATCAAGGTACATTCATATATGAAAATACAAGATAAATGGAGTTACTGTACCTGATTTCAAGACTTCATATTAAATCACATGAAATACATTTAACATCACTGCAAAACTAGAAATCTAATTTGATGGAAGAGATCCACACATAAACAGTCATTTTTTTGTTTTGACATATTTCCATTGCAGAGCATTGGATTAAAGACAGTCTTTAAATAAATGGCGTGGTTTTCATTCAAAACCTATATAGAAAAAAACTAAGCATGACGTCTACCATACTGTATCAAATTAATTCCACGTAGGTTGTAGATCTCAATCCACAATAATATGACGTTTTTCGTTCTGAAGGTGGCTCAAGATGGTGGTGAAAGAAGATCCTGAACTTACCTCTCCCCACAGAAGAAACAAACTACGGCTACTTAGGTTAACACTGCCTTTGGAAAAAGAATTGAAAACTAGTTGAAGAGCTTCTCCACAACAAAGGATAAAAGGGCCCCATGGAGGTGGGTAGGAGAGGCACATAACACAGTATGACCAAAAAACCCACCTCCCACAGTCAGGAAGAATCTCGCAAATACTGAGCGTCTCCCTGAAGAGTAAGGACTCTATGCACCATACCAGGCACCCCCAACCCTTGAGAATTTCACCAGGCAAATGAGCCCCCAAAATATCTGGCTTTGGAAACCAATGAGAACACATCCAGGATATCTCTAGAGTATCTCTAGAGCTATAAGGGTAGACATTCTGCTCTTATTTTTTTTTAATTTTTTTTAATGTTTATTTTTGACAGAGAGAGAGAGAGAGAGAGCAAGCATGAGCGGGGGAGGGGCAGAGAGAGAGGGAGACACAGAATAAGAAGCAGCTAATCATGATCTCACAGTCCCTGAGCTCGAGTCCCACGTCGGGCTCTGTGCGGACAGCTCAGAGCCTGGAGCCTGTTTCCGATTCTGTGTCTCCCTCTCTCTCTGACCCTCCCCCATTCATGCTCTGTCTCTCTCTGTCCCAAAAACATAAATAAATGTTAAAAAAATTAAAATAAATAAAATAAAATAAAATGAAATAAATACTATTTGTCAAACGTCAAATTAACAGAGTGAAAAACCACCTGACCAATCAGCACATGAAAAGAGAAGTGGAATTTGGAAATTAAAAATTTCCATTGTATATTACAACAAATGAAAAGGTAGATAAGACAAAGTGTTGGGAGGATGGAGAACCGTTGGATCTCCATTATATTGCTGATGGCGACCTGAAGTGGTACAATCATTTTGGAAGATGGTTTGGCCGTGAGTATCCATAGAGCTGACGTGTGTATACCCAATGAGTCAGTAATTCCACGTGTAGGTATGTGTTCCACAGAAATGCATGCATATACGTACCAAAAGTCAAGGACACGAATGCTCACAGAAACATCATAGTCCCAAACTGCAGACACCCACAGGCACTTCCAAAGTTCAATGGGTATATGATCATTGGAATAATAGTGCAAAAATATGCCGTACAGCTATAAAAATAAGTGAATTATATACAAAGATCAGAATAAATCTCACGAACATAATATTAAGCAAAAGAAACAAAACAATGCACAGTCTATTTTTCCCTTATATGAAATTAAAAAAAAACGACAACAGGTATATCTAAGCTGTAATTTTAAAATTCAGGCTAATAATTGCCTTTGAGGAGTATGTTGTTCTCACAAAGAGACACAAGTAGGGAAAACGGTATTTGTTCTAGCTCTTGATTTTGCGGATGCGCCATGGATTCGCTTTGTGAGGTTTCACTGAGCTGGACATGTGTGCTTGTCTATACGCATTGTTATAGACGTTCTATAGAAAGTAGAACACCGTCCTCAGCATTCGCTGCACTTCATGAAACTCGCAGTTTCATAGAACAAGGTCTTTGTTTAGGCCTGCAGGGTAAAGAAGTGATTTTTTTCAAAGCAATTAACTCAAAGAAAGAATTGGGAAGATTTTCAGATGTTCTCAACTCTTCATAAACCCGGGAGCGTTGCTCAACTGCTCGTGTATATTGAGTCCTATATACTTGATAAGATGATTGATGATTATTTTTTTAAGCTGAAAACATCAGGACTATCTAAGAAATATCCCCAAATAAACTCATAATGGCTTTGGATGACAATGGCATTCAGGGATTTTATTAAAAAAAAAAAACCTGGTAAATTTAAAATATACAATGGACAATAATTTAAAGCATTTTTCTCCCTTTTAAGTTTTTGAGTTCGCTGCCTGATTGGCTCTTATTTGAAGTATTGCTCTATTTTTTGAAGAGCTGGCATTCATCCATAAATTTTAGTATCCTTCAGATAATTTAAGACAAAAAAAAAAAAGGCCAAATGTAACGCTATTGATTATTGTACAAGAGTTAGTTCTGCTTCATCCCGTAGGCCCCAGGTTTGTGGTTGTAAATTACCAGGGACACGAAAATCCTCCTTTTGTCTTGGTTCTCCTTTCATACTATGCTGTCTCTTTGTTACCTACCAATCATATGAATTAGAATCATGGGAATTAGAGCCTCAGCTACTAAGAAACTTTACAATTTAATATTTGGCTGTGCAAAACTATGGGGGACATTGAGGGCATTGTGATAATGCAGAGTTGATTGGCACTCTGTGTGTTTCTATACTTTTTTCAAATACTTTCAGGTTTTTAATAGAAAAAATTTAATAAGTTCTTTGTAGACAATAACCCACATAGATAGATAGATAGATAGATAAATAGATAGATGATTGATAGATAGATCACATAAAGCATTTCATTGCAACAGAAGGGACACATTTTGTAGTTATATAGATTTGAGTTGAAATCTCAATTCTGCCACTTTTTAATTGTGGATTTGGGACACGTTACATTGATTAGTAGATTTACGGTTATATATATTAATGTATATCTATCTATACACACACATTTTTAATTTTAATTTATTTACACTTATATAGTTGAGTTGACTAAATAGTAGAGAAGACTTTGGATTTTGTATCACTTAGGTTGTATGCAACTGAAATTCAGATAAGGGATCGTAATCATTTAGAGTTTCCCCCGCCTCTCCCCCACCCCTCATAGCTCATTAGAGCTATTAGAGCTCATAGAGCTCATTAGAAGTCTCAATGTTGGCAGTTCAGGAATAAATGATTGGCTCTACAACACTATCATGTACCCAGGTTTTTCCATATTTCTCTTTGGCCATGCATAGTAGAGTGTTTTTATTTTCATGGCCATGTGAGAATTGTTCTGTGTTTAGGGAAAATAAAACAACATGTGAAAAAACCAATGGTTGCTTAATAGCTGTATCAGATCCTTTTCATCAAAATAACCACAGTGATTCTGAAAATAGCTACCAGGCTATGTAATCGTTGCTACTCTTACTTTTAATTAAGACATTATTTCCCTACTCTAAACTGTGATTTTGTTTAATAAAGAATAAGAAGATAAGTTCCCAGAGGGAAGATTGGCAGCAGAACCATTGAGATAGGGGATGGGGATTAAGGAATGCAATTGTGATGAGCACAAGGTGACCTAAGGACTTGTTGAATCACTACATTGTACACCTGAAATTAACATTACACTGTATGTTAAGTAACTTCCATTTAAATAAAATCTTTAAAAAAAGGAAGATAAGGTTTAAAAAAAAAGAACTACCAACAGTGGTTAACACACCCCAATCCTTATGGCTAATCATTACCCACAATGACCCTTCTTCCCATACATAGAACAAAGTAATGCGAACCCAATGACAGCCCTTCAGTCTCATCTAGATCTAGTAAGTAGCTTAAAATACAACATCTTAGGATGTTGGGAGTCCTTTCTTTTCCTTAATGTGGAAGCCCCTAAGGCTGTTCATAGTAACTTACGTTTTCTCCCACTAGATGCGTGGTGACATTTACTTCCTTACACAAACTTAGCTGTGATCCAATTCATGGGAGTGGATGTAGCATCTCTCACTTCTGCTGTAAACCTTGAAAAGCCAGCATATGCTTCCTCATACATTCATTTTTCTTTTCCTGCAGCAAGAGAGGGAAATTTCAAGAGGGTGATTACGGCAGGGCATGTGTTAGAAGGTAGAGAAAGGACGGTAACGTGTCCTCCAGTCTGAGAAGGCACTTTGAGATGGAAAAACAAAGCAAGTTGTTTCATTCCATTTACATAGAGATTTACTAAGGGTAACTTACTAACAGGGAGGCATCAGGCAGAGGAACAATCCCACAGCTATGTAGCCCTTCTCTGCCCAGTCCGGACCTTAACCCTCAGCCTTTGTAGACTGAGTGGCATTGTGGTGAGACCAAGGGGTAAGTATTTAGAGTTGGTCTTCTGCGCTCCAGTCATCTCTACTAGTTATCTATGGTGGAGCCTTCTCTGCACTGGTCATCTCTACTGGTTATCTGAGATAGGAGTTTCTGTACACCAGTGGAGGGACGATCAGAACGAACCTTCCAGCATTCCAGCCAGAGGACACATAATCTCCAGGGCCCTGGGACACATAGTCCTGAGGGAGGTCATTGTATGTGTATGGATAAGATAGAAGGCCAGAGACGAACACAGTGTTGTCTGTGCTCCTACAACCCAGGGCAGAGTCATCAAATGGCTGTATGTCTAACAATAAAAATAGTTCGTCTTGCTTTCAGCCATGGAGTTTCAAGACTGTTGGCTACCTGATTAATTTAGACATTGGCTCCTTCAGACATGTGTTTCTGTAATGAAACCCTAAAATGTCAGGCTCTGGCTTAGTCCCCAGATGACAGGTGATGAAGAAAGTAACGTTGGAGGCTGGCATGATGGTGATCCTTTCATGCAGTGGGAAACATTTGCTAAAACCCTTGCATGAGGTATCTTGAAAGCAGATAATGTCTCAGTCGTATCTTGAAAGGAAGAGACTGAATAATGAGAACCTACGCAGTGTGATTTGATTACTGTAAGTTGCGACTGAAAAGAAACCATGAGAAATGTGCTCAGAGGAGAGACAGCCAGTTTGTAGGAAGGACTGAAAGAGAACAGAGCAAGTTCAAAAAGTGCAGGATTTCATGGCTACTTAGGCCAGTTACATTTTAACCCATAACCTTTAAAAAACAAAAGTAAGGAGAGCTTTGAGTAGCAAAAGCTGATGAAAATCATCACTTTTTCGCATCAGGATGCAACAGCTCTGTTCCTCCTAGGTCCTGCCACTTACAAATAAACAACCCTGGACATAATGCAATAAATCTCTGTGGGGAGACTCTGCATAGTAGAGAGGAGAAAGTGGGCTCTTTAGAGGTGTTGGGGTTTAAGAAATGAAACGGTAGTGAGATTCCTGGGCTTCCTTATTGCCTCCCACAGATTCCAGAAAGGGCACTTGGAAAAGCCTTTAAATTGGAACTGCCAGGCACGCACGCACACACACACACACACGCAGACAAACTTCCAAGAAAGCCTGTCCTGCATGCCAAGATACTGGCAAAATGGTGGGCTAAAATAACAGAAATCTTTTTGTCAATATCTAACTAACTAAAACCAAATGACGATGAGAAAAAACTTGCCTCTCTCTAGTTTTAGTGCGGCCAAATGGAGCGCTGACTGTTCACCCCAGAGTCCAACCCCATCAAAAAGATTGTTCTCCCACATAGTGATGTCTGAAGGACCAAGAGAAAGATGATTGTCAGCTGAAAGATGAAAAGAGAAATAGGCAAACCCACAACCATAGTTAGAGGCTCCAGCACCCTACTCTACGCATTTGAAGAAACTACTAAATAGAAAACCAGCAAGGAGGCAGAACAGTTGGCAACACCATCAACCAGTAAGATCTAAACACACATATAGAACATTCTATCCAAACACAGGAGGTACACCTTTTCCCGCCTCAAAGCACCTGGAACATTTACTAAAATAGACGTGGCCCATAAACAGAATTCGAAAGACTTGAAATCAGCTCTGTGGCCATAATGGACTTGATTGAGAAATTGATAATAAGAAAAATACACAGCAACATCCAAACACTTGGAATTAAACAGTAAAGATCAGAATACTACATAAGTCAAAGAGGAAATTTCAAAGGAATTTAAAACATACATAGAACGTAATGAACATAAAAATGTGTAATATGTGAGAAGCAGCCAAAACAGTGTGAAGAGCACTTAATGCTTATGTTAGAAACAGAAAAGTTCTCAAATCAATAATCACGGTTATTCCTTAATTAAATAGAAGAAAAGCAAAATGATGTAATGTAAAAGAAAAAAAATATGCAATGTTAGCCAAGTTAATGAGATTAAAAAACAGCAAACGATTGAGAAAGTAATATAACAATAGTTGTTTTTTAAATAATATTGACAAAAATCTAGCATTACCAACAAATATAAAAATAGTGATGATGCAAATCATTATTAGAAATGAAACATGATATATCACCAAAGATCCTGCTGCCATAAAAAAAAATAATAGGGGAATATTAGAGGTAACACAATTATGCTCACAAATTTAATTACTTAAATGAAATGAACCAATTCCTTGAAACTAGAAACTGCCTAATCCAGATAAGATGAAATAGACAATCTGAATAGTTTTGTCAAAAGGCTGAAAGAAGAAAGATCATGTGATCGTGTCAATCAATGCTGAAGAAACTTTTTACAAAATCCAAAACCCAATCATGGTTTAGAAAGGAAGAAAGAAAGAAGGAAAGAAAGAAAGAAAGAAAGAAAGAAAGAAAGAAAGAAAGAAAAGAAAGAAAGAAAGCAAGAAAAAAGGAAAGAAAGAAAGAAAGAAAGAAAGAAAGAAAGAAAGAAAGAAAGAAAGACAAAAAAACTCCAACCCTGTCAAATAGGGAAAAAGTAAGGGAAAGTTGAGAAAAACGAAGGATGTCTGTTCTCCCCACTCTCTTTCAACATTGTTCCGGAAATTCTTGCCAGTACAATCAGGTTTTAAAAAGAATAGCTACACAGACTGGAAAGGAAGAAATAAAATTGCTCCTATTTGTACATGACATGATTATATCTACATACAAAATTCAAAGAGGCCTACCCCCAAATTTTTAGAATAATATACTTTAGTAAATTTACAACTTATAAGTGCAACACATGCAAAGCAATCACAGTTTTATATACAAATAGCAAGCATATGACAATATCATTTATGATTGCTTAAAAGAGAATATATAGGCATAAAACTATTATGTCACATAGGGGCACCTGGGTGGCTCCGTCAGTTAAGCATCTGACTTTGGCTCAGGTCATGATCTTACCATTCGTGAGTTCGAGCCCCATGTCAGACTCTGTGCTGACAGCTCAGAGCCTGGAACCTGTTTTAGACACTATGTCTCCCTCTCTCTCTGCCTCTCCCTCTGTCTCTCTCTCAAAAATAAATAAACATTTAAAAAAACTTAAAGAAATTATTATGTCACATATATGAAGTATATACTAAGAATTATATAATATATAATGGAACACATTAGAGGATACATACATGGAGAGACATACCATTTTCTTGGAGTAGAAGATTCAACATAGTAAAGATACCAATTCCCTTCAAATTACTTTATAGGTTTAATGGAACTACTGTACAAATCCCAGCAAGTTTTTATAGATACATTTATTCTAGAATTCATATGTAAAGACAGACACTGTAAAATAGATAAACCAAGTTGATGAACAAGAATAAAATGAAAGGAATCACTCTATTGTATGTTAAAGGTTAACGTAAGCTACTGTATTCAAGACAATGTGTTATTGGTATAGAAATAGACAGATATGTCAATGAAACAAAATAAACAGCCCGGACAGACCCATGCAAATGTACCAGAATGATTTCTGACAACGGTGGGAAAGCTGTCCTCTGGACAAAGGATGGGCCTTTCAACAAATACTGAAGTTATTGGATATTCACAGGCAAAACAATGAACCTCAGTGAAAACCTAACACCACCCATACACATTAACTAAAAAATACAATGAACTCAAAAAGGGTCATTTTTACATGTGAAAAGTAAAACTGTAAAGATTTTAGAAAAAAAATCAGAGAAAATTTTTGAGATCTTGCCCTACATGAACAGATTTTACACTTGACATCGAGGTACAATCTTAGGAGGAAGAATGAATCACTTAGATCTCATCTAAACAAGGAATATTTGTTCTGTGAAAGTGCATGTGAACAGGATAGAAAGGAAAGCTACAGATTAGGAGAAAGTATTTGCAAACCACATTTCTGACAAAGAACTGAGTATCTCGAATACATTAAAAAAAAACTCTCAAAATTCAGTGGCAAAAGCAATTAGAAAATGGGCAAAAGATATGGAGACATTTCACCAAACAGAACATACAGATGGCAAATAAGCATATGCAAATATGTTTATCGTCATTAGTCATTACAGAAATGCAGATTCAAACCACATTGAGATATGATTACATACCTCCCAGAATAACTAATAATAACAACACACACACACACACACACACTGGCAAGGATATGGAGAAAGTGGATCCCTTGTACTCTGTTGGTGGGGATGTAACATAGGACGGCCACTCTGAAAAAAGAGAGTATGGTAGTTTCTTACAAAACTGAACATAAGCTTACCATATGATCTAGCGATCGTACGCTTGTACATTTATTCCAGGGAAATAAAAACTTATTTTCACACAGTGAAACATATATAGAATACTTCTGGCAGCTTTATTTTTAATAGCCATAAAGTGGAAACCGTCCAAAGCCCCTCAAGTGGCAAGCAATTAAACAAAAACTAGAACACTGCTCAGCAGTAGTGTGGAATGGGTGGTTGGTGTATATAACAACTTAGATGGACCTCAAGGGAGATATTCTGGGGGGGGAAAGAGCCAATATCAAGGGTTGATGCACTGTATGATTTCACGCACACTAATTTTTGAAATGACAAAATTATAAACTGGGAGAGCAGTTTAGTGAGGCCAGATTAGGGAGGTGGAGGAAGGAAGGGAGGTCGCCATGACTATAAAACGGTAGCATGAAATATATTTGAAATGGAGCTGTTTTGTCTTGATTGTGTCAGTCGTTCACAAATTTGCATGTGTGACAACTTTGCATGAGAATAAATGTACATGCACACACACACACAAGTGGGTCTGTGTAAAACTGGTGAAGTCTAAAGAAGGAAGATGGTTCATATCAGGGACATCACGGTTGTGATATCTTACCGTGTACTCCTTTAAGATGTTACCATTGGGGAAAACTGGGTGAAAGTATACGGAATCTCTTTATTATCCCTCAGTGGCATGTGAATCTACAATTATACCAAAAATATGTTTTTTTAAAAAAACATTGTACTAGGTATCAAATTGTGGGTTTGACTGGCATCCGCTGTGAAATCTTCTGAATGAGCAAAGCTATTTCAGGACAAAGACTTAATTAGCTTGTGGCATGCCCTGGGCTTCTATATTATCTCATTAGTCAGCGATGGTATCCAGAAGTATCCTGAACTACTGGAGAATCTGGGGAAGGTGATTTCTTATCTGGGCATATTGCTGGTCCCCAAAGACACTGGGGTTTTAATTAAGAAAAAAAGGAGAAATCTATATCACAACTCTCATTAGAAACACTTAAATTTGGCCAATCAACCCTATAGGTTATCTCATGAATAATACCATCAAAGCACAGTAAATAAAAACAAAACCCATTAGAGAAAGCAATAGTATCCTAATTATATTTAGTTTTTGGTGATTGTGTGATACGAATTAAGTATGAGTTTTAGTCACATGAAAGCATAGTACTTCTCAACTCACCTGATATATTTATAATCAATATGCATAATATATCTAGATCTTTAATTGCAATCAGCTGCATGAAAGTATGGAGAAAAAGTCTATCTGATGGTAACGCTTAATAAATGAAGTATGTCTTTGACTTGACAAGTTAGGTGCTTAAATCTACTTAGAAAAGATCTTCCCATGATAAACCTTAGAAATTTGTACTTAAGCGAAATACTATCCAACATCTATCCTCTAGGAAAAAAAGATGTTGCAATTATGATCATCTGCTCATTTACTTTTTCTGAATGGTCAAGCATAAAATCTGCCTTCCTTTTATTTGGAAGTAAATGTAGAATATAGGCTGTAAATGACTTTATAATGAAGGCGGTTATGAAAGAGACATTCTCCCAGCATAAGAGTATGTTCAAAGCACATGGAAACCTTTTTTTGTATTTGCTTAAATAGTTGAGACTGAAATGCAGAGGCTCAAAAGAAGTACCTAAATTATTAGTTCATGCATTTACTTATCTATGCATTATTTCATCCACTTGTATAACAGCATCTCTTGAGTATGTTCCAAACATCACACAGGTCGTGAATATCATGAATATCGTATTTCCTATTCTTGTGGAAGTCAAAAGCTAGTAATGAGCCTGATAATCAGGTAAGTGTAAAACCATGCTGTGTTAATTGAGTTAAGGATGAACATAGAAATACGGTTAGTCAGAATGAACTTGTTCACTTCCTTTTATTGGATTTTCCTTTTGGCATTATGAGCTGGGAGGGTTGGGTCCGCTCAGGAGACTTCTGAACTGAGGAACAAAATGACTACTTGCCAGGTTTCTGACCCTTTTCCCCCAACAATATAAATGTAGAATTTAAATGGGTATAAGTATCTGCTATCCGTTAATTCACCAACTCTTTATGGACCACTTGTGGGAGAGGTAGTCCACTGTTATTAACAAATTCAGCCTCAAAAATCTCGTTCATTTATTCAAAGTAATTATTTTTGTCCTCAAAGAACTCACATAGTGATTGCTGCTATGAAGACACATTTATAAGTATATACAGGGCTTTGTAAATAGTATATACCATTAAGAAGACAAAATTAAAAATTGAAATTTCCTAAAGGTCTAGAAAATGTACGGGTAGCATGTTAACTTTAAGAGAGTCAGTGATCGTGATTTAATGGAGATAAAAACTAATCTTTGATGAACACCTAGTATGTGCAAACCTTTGTGCCCCATGTTTTAGATCTAATGCTCTAACGGTGCTATTGATACTTGCATTTCAAAGATGAACAAAATTTTCTGTTTCCTATAGAATTGTAGTGATGCACAGGAAATAAATGGCAGAGTGAGAACCAAACCAGAGGCTTGCTGCCTCTAAACCATGCTTCACATTGAACCACTGGTGCTCAAACTTGCTCCGGAGGTCTAGGATGTATCTGGTTTTTCCTACTCTCTCACCTGTCTGTATCTCAATCTGCATGCCAACTCTGTGTGTGGGAGATAGCATTTTAATGATTTTCCAGAAATCAGAGCTTGAAAATGTTCACAAACGTGTGTGGTGTCACAGGGAAAGCATCTGGTGAAAGGTAGCTTTGAACTTGGGTTTGATGAAATCCTTAGAGAACCGTTTCTCAAGTCTGGAGTGGACAAGTCTGTATTCAGACCTTACATCCTTTTTACATGTCAGCTATGGAGGCAAAATTGGATAATCAGCAAAAAATGTTTAAAAACAAACCCTCCACAAGAGCATCAGGCTTTTGCAACAGGAAAAAAAAAATCAATTGACCATTTTTTAGCTGACAAGAATATTCAGTAATAAAAAAAGATTGTGAGGGGAGGAAAAATACAAGGAAATAAATGAAAAATGTAAGATATTCACCAAAAATACATAAAAGAAAAAAAAGCATTATCATCTAATTCTGATAAATCAGCTACAATTGTGAAATGATCCATAATTCTTTCTTCTTGCAATGTGATTAGGTACTCAACACTCCTTGAATTTTATCCCTTATTATTTTGAATTCATTTTCTTATCTCTTCAGCAAGCAAATCTCTGTTGAATGAATATTCTGAATGCTCTGACATGTACCATTCAGAACTTATTTTGCATTTCCATCAGATGGAGATTTAAATCTCGTTGCTTAATAACCCAGTGGATATTGATATGAACTTGCACTGAAAATGCATTTTTGCCAGTTATGAACAATAAAACATCTGTGTACTACCTACCCAGGAAGACATTGGAATGTGTGTGAACATATACCCCCCTGCCCAACTCCCCAATCCATACCCTTCAGGAATAAAAACAAAAAACAACCTTGAATTGAGAGTTGATTGCATCCACTGCCAGTGATAGATGCCCAGTAGAGATCTCGAGCCATTTTGCACTGGTGAGATTCATTCTTCTTCATGCCTTTTGGTTTCAATTTTTTTTTTCCGAAAATTGTAACTGAATTGCATTTATACAAAATCACATAATTAAGAAGTAGTTTCCATTCACTGAGATCATACAGCACAGTGGAAATCGCCTCTATTTTACAGTCTGAGAGGCCTAATTTGGAATGTAGGCATTTCACACATCAGGTATATGACCCTATGACTTAACCTATCTGTACTTCAGTCAATTCACTCAACTCAACAAACACCTAATGAATGCCTAAGGTGGTTTCTGCTGTGAACAGATATCAGGGAATCAAAGAAGAACATGGAATGGATTGCCCCTAAGGTCTTCAAATATCAGGAAGAGACATTAGATTTTTTAAACAAAAATGTGCCATGTGTTGTAAAAGCTAATATTGTATAATTGTATATAGGCTCATCAGAATATCATGAGTAAAAGGGAGACTTCAACCCAAAAGAATGAAATGGCTTTTCATAGAGTTAAGACCCCTGAACTGAATTAAGGAAGAAGATATTGGTTGGACACTCAAGGAAAGAAAAGAATGTGAACCAAGAAATTGCTTCCTGAGACATTGTTAAGAAAACTGGTTTGACTGGAGGATGTGGACATGTGTGTATGGGAGAGGGTGGGGAGGAACACAGGGTGAAAAGAAAGATAGGAATGATATCATGGAGGACTTTCCATGCCAGATTGCAAAGGGTGTGGGAGATTTTGCTCTATAAACACTCAGGAACTGAGAAGACAGAAGGGGTAAGAATGAAGGCACAGTGGCCTTCAACAAGAAAGTGGGCACCTTTCCTTAAGCATACAGGATAACTGTAGCTATTAGAGCCATACGACGTTTTCCATGGTATCATTCAGACAACAAGCTTTGGGAAAGAAGGGACATTTTTGATGGCTCCAACGCTGCCTCGAAAAGTCTAGCTAAGCTTGCGTGTTTTCTTCCTGTAGGAGACATCATCTCTGTTTGCAGGTCTGAAGAATTCTGAGCTCATTCTTGAAGTTCAGTCACCAACTCATAATATTGAATTGGTTGATCAGGAAATAAATGGATGTATTGTAGCTTTTAGATTTAATTACCCTTTGTTTCAGGAACAGCGTTCTTTATTATACTTTAAAAACATGGTACCTCTCATCCATTCATTTCGTCACAACTTAAATTCTCACAACTTCAAACCTGAAATTCATGTTCGATTGACTTTACCTTCCATTTAAAACACCCTCTCCTTACTTTTCATCTTTTTATTTGATGTCTCTTAGTCAATGGAATTAACTCAAGCTACGAGAATAATTTGATTTTCAGCTTTGTCTAGTGTATCTCAATGATCTAAGGTATTTCTAACTCGTGGTTTGCCTTGGCCCTCAAATTATTTCCTTACCACTATGATCTCTCCTTTAATGTTCTTCGGATGATGCTTCACCTGTTCATCTTTGTTTGTATTTAATTCATGACTTTTAAAGTACTTTTAAATTAAAAAGGACTTATCGAGAATCTTCTTTTAAAGAGTGGATTGTTTAATTTTTGTGTGGCTGCTAAACTGCTTCCCTTTTTGGCTCTAATATATGTGCATAGTTAAAAAGCTGTTTCTTTTCATTTTGTTCATGCTCAACATTGGCAGCTCCTTCTGGACATTCTACATACTTTAAAATGCTCTCTCCTCGTTTGGCTGAGGCCTGTTCTTCTCCCAGCTACAATCTGACAGCTAAGTACCGATTTCAGGGCCTGATATTTGTCAAGAATGGGTGGAAGGGTGAGAACTTTTAACCATTTGTTAAAAAAATAGTGCTTGATATATTCTGAATATTTAGATGAATGCCCTGACTCGGAATGACTCGTCTCCAGCAAAAAGGTTGCCCTGGGCTTTGGGTCATTTCATTCCCGTAATAGGAATGAAGTTTGGCCATCTTTCTCTTGCCTCGACCCTGGGCATTTCTCAGATTTTTCTGTGATTTGATTTTGAAGAGTTTTATGTTAAGTGTTTTGTTTTGTTTTGTTTTGTTTTCTGATCCACCTGCTTTCCCCTTAGCTTGCTTCTCTTCCCATTAGGGGATCTACATGAGAATTCTTGCATGTTGATATCTGAGTCCCACCCCAAGAATAACAACTGGAGAAATGGGAATGAGATTTGCCTAAATCTTTTCTTTCACTCATTAGCTAAAAAATGTCATAATGTGTACCAGGTCTGCCTGTGGACTAGAGGTTGAGAATGCTATCAATAAATAACATTGATGGATTTGCCTATGAATCATGAATTCTGCTTGGTGTCTGATGAAGCAGGAGGGATCTCAAACAGACTGAGGAAATTCCCTTTGAATAGAATTTTCCACATTAGAACATTGATCTCTTTCCTTGATCCCTTCATTTTTTAAAGAGTCTGTTGTCTGTTGAATTATGTCCCTCCACAGGGACATGTTGAAGTCCTAATCACTGGTACTTGTGAATAGGACCTTGTTTGAAAATAGGGGGTTTGCAGATAATCTAGTAATCAAGTCAAGATGAGGTTATGTTGGATTAGGATGTGTCTAAATCCAATAACTAGTATGTTTCCAATGAGGGACAGATTTGGAGAACATGGGGGCAAGAGGGCCTGGAAGATGGAAACAGAGGTTGAAGTGACACAGCCACATACTAAGGAACTCATGGAGCCACCAGAAGCTGGAAGCGGCCTGGAAGGATTCTGTCTTAAAACCCTCAAGAGGGAGCATGGCCTTGCCAACATCTTGATTTTGGACTTCTAGATTCTAGAACTGTTTTGTTAAACTACACTGTTTTGAAAAAATCAGGACACTGTAGATGCTGGAGAGGATGTGGAGAAATGAGAACCCTCTTGCACTGTTGGTGGGAATGCAAACTGGTGCAGCCACACTGGAAAACAGTGTGGAGATTCCTCAAAAAGTTAAAAATAAATCTACCCTATGACCCAGCAATAGCACTGCTAGGAATTTCCCCAAGGGATACAGGAGTGCTGATGCATAGGGGCACTTGTACCCCAATGTTTATAGCAGCACTTTCAACAATAGCCAAATTATGGAAAGAGCCTAAATGTCCATCAACTGATGAATGGATAAAGAAATTGTGGTTTATATACATAATGGAATACTACTTGGCAATGAGAAAGGATGAAATATGGCCTTTTTGTAGCAACGTGGATGGAACTGGAGAGTGTTATGCTAAGTGAAATCAGTCATACAGAGAAAGACAGATACCGTATGTTTTCACTCTTATGGGGATCCTGAGAAACTTAACGGAAGACCATGGGGGAGGGGAAGGGGAAAAAAAGTTACAGGGAGGGAAGGAGGCAAACCATATGAGACTCTTAAAAACTGAGAATAAACTGAGGGTTGATGGGGGGTGGGAGGGAGAGGAGGGTGGGTGATAGGCATTGAGAAGGGCACCTGTTGGGATGAGTACTGGGTGTTGTATGGAAACCAATTTGGCAATAAATTTCATATTTAAAAAATAGATAAGTAAACCACACTGTTTGTATGATAATTTGTCATAGTGGCCCTAGGAAACTAATGCAGGGTCCCAGTGGTTTCCCATGAGTGGGAGACAATACAGGTCATGGTTAAAAGCTTAAGCTTAGTAACATCAACACCAATGTTCCAAGTTTGATTCTGCAATTTCCTCACTATATATGCATTGGAAGAATTCATGACTTCTTTAAGACTATTTCTATAAAATAGGAAGAGCCAAACCCAGGTCATAAAAATTGAGAGAATCTGTGAAAAGCGATGAGTACTGAGCCTGCTCTCCTCAATTAAGTAGTGAATAAAGGGCCCACAGCTCCAGATAGGATTAACCATGCACTCCCTCAAAATACAAAAATTAAACTAGATAAGTACAGGGAATCTTGCCGGTGCATATTTCTTCAGTTTCCCTGAATTTCAGCCTTCATATTTCCAAAGTTATACAGTACTTTTCTGCATTTTTCAAACAGTTATTCAAAGCACATCTGCCATAAACCAAACACTGTGCCTTCATAGGGAATGCAGTAGCAGATTTTACGAACACAGACTCTGGCCTTACAAGGCTTGCATTCTATGAGGGTGACAGGTAATAACAAGAACACAAACCAAAAAAGCCCAGATAACTTTAATTATAGCTTGTGGAATATAACCCTCCCCTCAAAAAGAGGGTCTATAATAGATAATGGGGAGAATTGAAATTGGCAAAAGAGCTTCCTATAGTGAGGTACACAAGCTGATAGCTGAAGGATGAGAAGAAACTCACCTTGAGAAAGGCCATGTGCTAAACATTCCATGCATGGACAGCTGTGTAGATGAAGGCTTTGAAGTGAGAAAGGAGATGCATACAAAGATGTGACATGTCACAAGAGACCAGCAGGTGAGGAGAAACGGTCCGAGATGAGCTAATGGATTTCATCACGAGTCAAATAATACAGGATCTTCTAAGCCTCCATAAAGACCTTGGATTTTGTTAATAGAATGGTATCCCTTGAAGGATTTCTATAGAAATGTCACATTCAACTTAGTGACTACAACAGTTGCTGTTGCTGCATTGTCTAAGTGGAAAGGAAGTTTGTGGAAGACAGGGGAGGAAGTTGAGAATCAGTAAGAAGGCTACTGTAGCAATTCACCAAGGGAGGCAGCAGATGGATTTAAATAACAACAAATAAGATATTCTTATCGTATTGTTTTTTAAAGCTTTTCTTTATTTTGAGAGAGAGAGAGAGAGTGTGAGTGCACGTGGGAAGGAGAGAGAGAGAGAGAGAGAGAGAGAGAGACTCTCAAGCAGGCTCCACACTATCAGCACAGAGCCTGATGCAGGTCTCAAATTCACAAACTGTGAGGTCACGACCTGAGCCAAGATCGAGAGTCAGAGGCGTAACCAACTGAGCCACCCAGGTGTCCCAACAAGTAAGATAGTTTTAAGATATGGAAATGACTGGGCTTTTTGAGGAATTGACTGAGGAAAGAGACATGAAGGATAACTTCTCTGTTTGGGGTTTAAACAGCTGAGTGGTGGGGCTTAGATTTTCTAAGAACTCATGTAGAGAAGGCTGGGACAAGGATGAGTCTGGAATTGAGGGTGGGGTGATGAGAATTATCTTTGGAGCGTGTTGCATGTGGATGCCTGAGGACATCCAAGAAGACAAGCTGGATGTACCTAAGAGAGAGGCATCAGGGCATCAGAATCAGACACTAAATAAGCCAAGAAAATGGCCGACATAACCTGGGGGAAAGAACATAAAGGGAAGGAGGATGAGGGCACTGGATGGAGCATGACAGTGTGGCCACATTTAGTTGTGGGAGAGAGTAGACAGAAGAGGAGATTCCACAGGATCCAGAAGGTCTGGGGGGAAACCAGGAGAATGTGCCTTTAGAGAAACCAATAGAGTTGACTATTGTGGAAAAGTTATATGTGCCAGGTCTGTTGAAACAGCAGAGTTTCAGTAGATGAGACGAGAGGAGTGAGTGTGTTTTAGACCTGGCAACATGGAGGCTGTTGGTGATGTGGAAAAGCAGTTTAGGTAAAGAGGTGAGAGACGAGTCATAGGTATGTTCACTCGATCCAAGTCCTCCAAGCTGGACATGCATGAATCACGGACGTTCTGTTTGTAGACAATATGTGGATAAAAAGCGAAAAGAATTAAGACGAACCTGGGGGAGAAGAGTCTACAGGCTTCTCAGAGCATCCCACCTTCAGAATACCATGCTTATGTGGATCCTGCTACCCGGAACCATATTCCCAAAGAAAAGTTCCAACATACCACTATAGACTGACTCTCCTTAGGTGGCAGGCCTCCGGGAATGAGAACGGTGCCTCCAGGCCTCCAGGAAAGCAGCAGACCCTGTTGTCAAAAGATTTAAAAGCTGGATCAGCTCCAGAGAGCTGACCTCCAACACATTTCCCCCTACCCAGGGGCTGGCCTGTGCGGACCCCACCCAGAAGCGGTCACAGGAAGTGGCAAGAAGGAATGCCTGCTGTCCATGCTGATCTGCTTGGGGAATATTGATCCCCGATCCAGTCTTGGGGTATGGGGGAGACAGACCCCAAAGACAGTAACAAACGTTATGTGACGAGGCATTAGATGCAGGGGGAAGGCCTCACCCAACCTATGGGGGTCAGGGAGTGAGATGGTACATTGGGGAGTGATTCTCAGTGAAACATTGGTTTAGGCAATGCGGGAGAGAAGATATTATCTATAAGTGGTGAGGAGTAAGGAGAACACTCCCCCAAATTCCCAGAGATATGAAGCCTGTAAGGAGGAAGGATAGAAAATTAAATATATATTTATATAAAATAGATAAAGAGAAATATATAGGAGAATAGAGTCAAGTTTCTGTAAAGGAAAGGAGGTAGCATGTATGTGTGTGTGTGTGTGTGTGTGTGTGTGTGTGGCAGGTGAGAAAGAAGGGGCCTCACAAGTTTTGAATGGTCTGGAATTTAAGGGTAGTCAAAAGCACACTCAAACCAGATATCAGAAGACAATAAAAGGCTTTTAACCAATAATTAATGTAATAACCTTCGGATGAAGTTTCACCTGCAAAATTAATTCAGTGTGGGTTAAATATGAGTTTTGACATACATAAAAAAAGAGCTGAAGTTCGGAGACCATTAATATCGAGTAAAATAAATGACAGCGTCTTCAGGAAGGAAGTATTTAATGAAGTGTCACAGAGGCCAACAATATGCCTGATATTAATTAACTTCTTAATTAATTATATGATGAAAAGAATAGGCTTCAAGTAAATGCAATTTTCTGTTGATAGGTAATGAAGGATGGTGACAACATTAGCAAAGATGGAAAATGCAAAGTGACCCAAAGAAATCAGGAGCTTAACTAGGCACATTCTAGAGAGAAATGGTTGCTGTAATGATGAAGAAAATTTAGAACAGAATATACCTTAATATGTTGGGATTTGAAAAATTGGTGGTGTTGGGCACCTGGGTGGTTGAGTCAGTTAAGTGTCTGACTTTGGTTCAGGTCATAATCTCACGGTCCACGAGTTCGAGCCCCGCGTCGGGCTCTGTGCTGACAGCTCGGAGCCTGGACCCTGCTTCGGATTCTGTGTCTCCCTTTCTCTCTGCCCCTCCCCTGCTCACACTCTGTCTCTGTCTCTCTCTCCCTCAAAAAAATATTTATGAGATGTGTTTCTATATCAAGCAAAAAGGAAAGGCGTGCAATTAAATTTGTTATCAAATAACAAAACAGAGCTAATTTGGACTGAATAGGGGATCCTGGCATAATTTGCCTGTCAGTAATGTTTATTTCTGTATTTACATGCCAACTTCTCATTTAAAGCTGCAGTAACTTAGGTTGGCAAAGTGCTAATTTCTATCAGTTTCCATTAAGTATATTGAGCACAGAGAAATTTGGAGATGGTGGCTGGGCACTGGTTCCACAGTGGCGCTTTGGGTACGACAGTCCTAGGCCAGCACTGTGCAAGAGAGATCCTGAATACGGATATTCTGTGGCCCTGCCCGCCCATGTCTCTGTGTGAACGATTTCAGCAAACGGAGGGAACACGATCTTCCTTGTACTTCTGCCTACAAATTCCACCCTAAGACATTTCGTTTTCTCTGCCACCAGCCTGGTCTAGCCTACGGTCCTTAAGAGCCGTGTGATTGGTACCCCTGTATTCACCCTTACCCTGAAGTTTATTCTCCATCCAAGAAGCAGAACTGTCTTTGCAAAATGTGCCAGAGCACGCCTGCCCTTGGTGCCATGGCTGTCCTGAGCCCTACATGTCACACAGAGCAAAGCCATAGCGGGCTGATGTGGTCCCGCCCCTCCCAACCCCTCTCCCCAAGGCATTCTTCTCCAGACACAAGTCCCTTCTCACTCTTCCTCGGGCACGCCGGACACATTTCCCACCACAAGACTGTCACCAGCCTGTTGTTACCTCCTGGACCGTCCTTCTCTAAAGGACCCTCATGGAGTTCTGCATGTGGTTCCCTGGGGCTCTGATGAAACGTCCCACTCTGAGTTAAGACCCTTCTGAGACTCTATTTATTATAACGAGAATTCCTCGGCTCCTCATTCCAATTCTTCAGGTACATCTCTCCATACAAAGTGTCTTCTTTTAATATTCTATGTAATTAATTATTCTCTTTGGTCCCCCCCCCCCCCCCCCCCCCCCCGGCAAAAATACACACTCCATGAAGGCAGTACTTTCTGCCAATGATTGCTACTCTGTATCTCCGGAACCTAAAGTGCAAAGCTGCCCTAAACAGATCCTCAATAAACACTATTCAGTGAATAAATAAGTGCCCGAGAGGATCAAATCGTTGGAATGACATCATCGGGTACCAAGAGGAATTGGCATGTCTCACACTGGCATGTGTAATTAAAAATTTTTTTAACTTTTTAATTTATTTTTTGAGAGACAGACAGAGAGCAAGCTGGGGACAGGCAGAGAAAGAGGGAGACACAGAATCCGAAGCAGGCTCCAGGCTCCGAGCTGTCAGCACAGAGCCTGATGCGGGACTAGAACTCACGGACTGTGAGATCATGACCTGAGACACTTAACCGACCGAGCCACCAGGGGCCCCTGGAATGTGTAATTTTAAATAAAAAACTAGGGGAAAGAGAATGGAGGCAAAGAATAGGAGTATAGTTACATTTCTTCCACCTGTCATTCCATACTTTTATCATCCAACTCGTTCAGAACATCAAAGAGGTGTCTTTGGCCCTTCAAATACCCCAATATTTGACACATGCAACAGAAATATCCAGAAACATGGGGCACCTGGGTGGGTCAGTCAGTTAAGTGTTGGACTCTTGATTTCAGGTCCGGTCATGATCTCAGGGTTCATGAAGTCAAGCCCCACGTTAGGCTCTGTGCTGACCACTGGGAGCCTGCTTGGGATTTTTTTTCTCTCTTTCCCTCTGTGCCTGTCCTCTGTGCATGCTCGCTCTTTCTCTCTCAAGATAAATAAACACTTTTTAAAAAAGAAACAAAATAGAATGTAAAGGAGTAAAAACAGTTGATGGAACTTTTGCTGCTCCCAGACTTGCATGGCTCTGACTTAGCGCATGATGGCATATTTTGACACGGGTGGTTTGGGGAAGCTAATGTAAGCCTAGGTTCCGCTGTCGTAGCTTAGGTAGGAGACCGTAGACCCTAAGACGCGTGATTGACCGATAACTACAGCTTTGCGCAATGGCAAGGGATTGTTCTTTAGCGGCCTGGTTGCAGATACTGTTTTCAAGCACACGTGTGTAAGGAGTAAAAGTAAGGTCTCAGAAAGGAGCCACGGTTTTAGGGGATGCCTGCAGAGACATAGGTCGAGAGGTCTTAGTGTAAGCTGTGGGTAGCTTCTGCGAGAGCTGACTTTGCAGGCATTCTGGCCAGTAACTGTGTGGCAAGTTTGGATTTCTGTGTGCTGTGGTCCTTGGCAGCTGAGCAGTCTCAGAGCCTTGACTGTGCTGGGTCTCCCCGAAACAGAGAACTCAGAATTCAGGCAAGTGAAGCTTCCTATTTGGATTCAGCCTTACCTAAGCAGGCATGAAAGAAGGGAAGGCTTTGCTCTAGACTTGGGGTATTTCCTTCTACCAGAATCAACCATATCACGGAGGCAGAAAAATATTCCTGTTTTTTAAAGTTTTTTTGCTTAAATTTATTTGAGAGAGAGAGAGAGAGAGAGAGCGAGCAGGGGACAGGCAGAGAGTGAGGGGGAGAGAGAGAGAGAGAGAGAGAGAGGGAGAATCCTAAGCGGGCTCCTTATCTCTAGCACAGAGCCTGATGTGGGGCTTGAACTCATGAACCATGAGATCACGACCCTAGCTGGTCAGATGCTTAACAGACTGAGCCACCCAAGTGCCCCCAAGAATATTCCTGTTTTCAAACAGACACCCAGCTCAAACTCCATTCTGTGGTTACACCCAAGAGGGACTTATAATGGGGATCCCCACACTCTCCATATACACCATGTGGTTCCCCAGTTATTTCTGGATTGTTTACCCACATGAGAAGGAGAAACATTCCTTCTTAGGCAGGGACTCTAGCCCTCGGCTATACCATAATAACCCCCTAGACAGGTCTACAGCCAGAGTTCCATGACCTAGTGTTCTTATACCAGAAGAAGCCTTCATGTTTTGTGAGTAATTCAGAACCCGGATGCCACCAAAGCATGCCTTGAAGAAGAGATGGAAATAAACTGGTTGAGAACACATCAGGAAAAGAGACCGTGAAAGCAAAACCTGCTTTTGCCACTTCGCGTATTTATCAATATTAAGAGAAAGCTAGTCTAATGCCTCGGCGGTAGAAGGGGAGACTACATGGAGGTGAATCTTCTTCCCAGGCAGGCAAAGCTCTGAGGACAAAGCTGACCCTTTGTTCAGTCCCTGCTGAACTTAACCTGGGCTCAGCGCAGCGGCAGCTTCCTCTCAAATGGTACTAGCCGATGCGAGAATACTAGAAGGTGTTCCGTGGACTCCACTGGATTTAAAACAGGGGCGCCTGGGTGGGTCAGCTGGTTAAGTGTCCGATTTCGGCTCAGGTTACCATCTCACAGTTTGTGGGTTCGAGCCCCACATTGGGATCTGCGCTCACAGCTCAGAGCGTGGAGCCTGCTTGGGATTCTGCGTCTCCCTCTCTCTCTCTGTCCCTCCCCTCTCCAGCTCTGTCTCTCTCTCTTTCAAAAACAAATAAACGTTAACAAAAAACTTTAGAACATAATTTAACCACAGTGCACTCTTTCTCAGGTAATTGATATATCTTAACATACACTTGCACAGAAAAGTAGACCACTGAATTTGCCACCCAACAGATTTATCCCTACGTGGGATTGGAATCAGTGGCTGGTGATGGCCTGGTAGCATCTACAGCCAGAGGGAAGCGGCTGTGGGCCTTTTCTTCTGCTGACTGCTGCAGGGTATACCCCGTGAGGTCTCTGGAAGGGACCCCAGGAAATGCAAAGCCCTAGTTGCAGATCGCTGGGGTCCCGGTATCTGCTTATGGACTTATTTGTGCATTAGGACATGATACAGGCTGTTCTTTCTTATACACCTTTAAAAACTGTTTTATATGGTACGCTGCTATGAAATTCCTATTACACAGTTGATTGTTTCAAGCCATATCCGCTTCATTAGGAGTAGCTTGGGTCCCGAAATGTTTTGGTTTTCCATGGTCAGTCTACTAAGGCCCATTAACAAGGTTCAGAACTGGTTTTCAATTACAGAATTGCTGTTAGCGTAGGAAGTCAGAGCCTTACTCCAAAGTCCTTGTGGTTTGCACTCTTTTTCTCCTTTTTCCAGTTTTCAGAGATGCCCCTTTTTTCTGCCCCCTCCCCACCTCTGACACCAACGGTCCCGCTGGGTCCTCCTGCGAGCCTTGCACTTGGGAGTGCAAGGGCATTCCCAAGATGTCTGCCTTGCTGCAGAGCCGTGACTTGACTCTGCCTTTTCCTGTTCAGAACTCCCAGGCTTGGGGCTTCCCAGGTAAAATGGCTCAGAGCAGCACATCCCAAAGTGTTGTGTACCTTTATATGGTAAAACCTTGGATTGCGAGTAACTTGTTCTGCGAGTGTTCCCTGAGGCTAGCAAACGTTTCTAATAAATTTTAACTTGATAAATGAGCCATGCCTTGCAATACGAGTAGTACGCGATGCTAAATGTCACATGATCACGACTGAGCCAATGGTTCTTCTCTCTCTCTCTCTCTCTGTCTCACTGCCAGATTGTGGGTGATCATCTCCCATGCTTGGATGCTCGGTCTCAGGCTGTGGTATTTGGCAGAAATCAGTGATTTTATAAACTATTGGGAGGTGCCCACAACTGGCACTAGTGTATTTTTGTTTCTTCTTCCAAGGACTTGTGGACAGTCCTTTGCGTTTCCATATAAGAGTGAGCTTAGGAATGCTTTGCCTCATTCTAGGTCAGGCTGCCTGCGGATATAGACCCTTTCCTCTGCTGCCTTATGGCCAGTTACATTAAATCCACCGTATGACAAGAATTTATTAATACTGCACTGTAGTCAACCTCCATGTGAGCGTATACAATGGCCCGCATGCAGAAAAAGATTCCATTGCGCAAAACATAGCAGTGATTCCGTTAGCGATAGTGAAAGTCATCCAACACAATAACCCTCCTCTCTCTTGTCTCCCTCACACCAGCCACAAAAGTTTTCAAAGGTAAGTGCAGGTTAATTTGTTTATTTTTCTTTATACCTTGTGTTTTCTTTAGTGTTTTGTATTATATTACAGTACTGTAGTGAGTTTTATATGAATATTTTCGGGTCATGGAATGACTCATCTGAGTTTCCACGAATTCTTACGGGGACGTTCTCTTTGATAAAGAAGTGCTTTGGATTACAAGCATGTTTCCGGAAGGAATTATGCTTGCAAACCAAGGTTTTACTGTATTTTTGTGGAGGGAACATGGTGAAGTCACCTGCCTTTTGTTTGATTAGAATCGGTATCTGAACACTTCCCTGGCCACTGTAGCTCTGCAAATTTTACCAACATGTCAAGATCTAAAATTTCACAGGGTTTATCTCCCTCCTCTGGCAGACTTATTCAAACGACTGAGTGCTTATAGCTTCCTATTCACCGGGTCAAGTTAGCATAATGTTATCAGTCTAAAGAACCGTTATAGACAATGTCAGGCTCATCAAGTTTCCTCTGGGCTATATTTTGGCAAAGAACAGGAGAGTGAACATAATCTTGAAATAAACCAAGGAAACTATTTTTGTTGTCTATGCAATTGTGAAGTGCTTCTGAATTCACTTCCTGTTAAGGATTTCCAGATAAGTGGCTATAGGCCAAGGGTCAGAGGCTACACTCCCCTGATATAATTTGTGATAACCAACAGTCACCCTTTGCCACACATCTTTCATGTGTAAAGGTGGCTAACCAGGCAAATGAGGACATGGTAGGAATTTGTCTTTAAGTTAACAGTGATTTCTGGAAATTCCTCAGGGATGTAAGGATGCTTTGGGTTTATATCTTGATATACATATGG
The DNA here is from genome assembly GCF_027475565.1 of Acinonyx jubatus. NCBI lineage: Eukaryota > Metazoa > Chordata > Mammalia > Carnivora > Felidae > Acinonyx > Acinonyx jubatus. Next base: position 100,618,327 of record NC_069383.1, on the reverse strand, counting down.
TGGGTTCTGGAGGCTTCCATTAGACCCTCATACTATCCTTCATTCAATGCTTCAAGGAGCTAAATGTGAATTCTATAATTGGTACTAAGAAAATAACCTTAGCCTGGATCCAGGGTCCAGCTGGGATCTATCTGATAAAGAACGCCAATGCGTCCTTCTGATTAGTGAACCACTGTTTCATTGGACGTCTCTGGATGTCCACGTAAGTATATATAAAGCAGGACTTGAAAAGGCTGGCAATCTTTTTTTCCTCGTTTCATGAGATATTATTATTATTTTGCCACTGCCACAGGTGTAGGGGTGCCAGATAAATGACAGGATGCCCAATTAGACTGCAATTTCAAACAAACACAAATGTTTTTTGTTAAATATTGTGTGGAACATACTTCCATGAAAAAGTTTGTAGTGTATTTGAAATTCAAATTTTACTGGGCATCCTGTGCTCTTCTCCCCTAAATCATACACCCTTTTTGTTTAACACTCTGATTAATATCGTGGATTGTCTTGGTAATTTTGCCTGCCTTGCTTCTGATGATTCAGTGTGGAACAAAGATTCACTTGGCCTTCACCATGTTGGACTCCAGTTTTTCAGGGCGATCATGGAGGTGAATCCCAAAGCAACACCCAGAAGTGTTCTTTCTGCCTGAAGCTTCCATGAGGTACAAAGTAGGGTGCTGTGGGGTTAGGTAAGCCTGATACTCATGAATGTGCTAACATGGAATTTCTGGAAACTGCTTACTGGTGGAGCCAATGGGGTTTGTGTCTAAATGCTCCATCTTTTCATCTCGAGTGGATAATTTCTGAGGAGCCTCCTGCAAGGCTCTGTAATGCCGTGGGACTAAGCCTCAGTTCTCAGCAACGACCACCATACTATGTACCTCTCTGTTGGCTCTCTCTCCTTCCATCCTTCGTTCTTTCCCTACCCTTCTTTTGACTTCTGAGGTTGTTCCCCAAATAAACTACCTGCATAAGAGCCCTGGTCTCAGGCTCTACTTTCTGAGTCAATGAAAACCATGAACAAAACACCTTATAATCAGTTCTTGGACTTGTCCCTCAGCTATAGTCACATGTGACTTCTTCATAAGCCACCTTGGAGATGAGGGGTCTCAGAGTTGCTGTGGAAGGCCCCGGGTTTTCCTCAAGCTTCTGTAAGCGCATGCCCAGAGTTTTTGCTTCTCTTTCTCTCGGTGTATGCTCTCTATTTTTTTTGTTCCTCTGCAATTAAGCTGCATGGCTATTTGAGCTACTCTCACCTTGACCTCAACGGCACTTCATCCCATGCTACCCCAGTGATAATTAGAATTAAATGTGACCACCGCATGGCATAAATCACCCATTTTCCATCCTCCCACACAGAGATTATACCTCATATTACATAAAACTGTGTCATGCATTCCTTTTATTATACATGATTATATATATGACCAATCCAACCTCAGAATTTCATGTCAAGTGTCTGTATCCTGGGGTCTCCTCTAATACCAGTTATTATACTGCTGATAAGTTCAAAGAAAAACAGATGGTACATGAAAAATACAGTAATTTGAGAAGGTTTGGCATGTAATGTGACTCCTTGTAGAGGCTGGAGCATAGGGGAGCCACAAGTGAGAGCACAACAACATCTGGACCTTGTAGTGGGCCAATAGTTATCCTTATTCCTGAGGACCGGGTGGGAGGGAATGGTCACTGGGACCAGCAGGAGAGCCATTGTCATGGTTAATTTTATGTATCAGCCTGGCTAAGCAGAGGCCCAGCTTTTGTTCAAGCACTGGCCTTGAGGTCTTTGTGTACATATTGTTTAGTTGAATTAACATTCAAATCAGAAGACTTTGAGTAAAGCAGATAACTTTCCAACCGATGAGTAAGCATCTTCCAATCAGTTGAAAGCCTTAAGAGAAAAGACAGCCATCCACCAAGGAGGAAAGAAATGTGCCTTTGGATGGCCCTTGGACTTGAGAATGAACCATCCATGCTTACCTGGGTGTCTAGGCTGTGGGCCTTCCCTGCAGATTTTGGATTTGCCAGTTGCCACAATCTTGTGAGCTAATTCCTTAAAATCTTTCTCTGTCCTTGTCTCTCTCTCTCTTTCTCTCTCTCTCTCTGTATACACACACACACACACACACACACACACACACATAGATAGATCTATTCATCTATCATCTATCAATCTATCATCTATCTGCCCACCCCCCCGCACACACATGCCTACATGTACACACACACGCGCACACACACACACACACACACACACACACACACACACACAAACCTATTGGCTCTGCTTCTCTAGAGAACCCTGACCAGTACAGTCAGGTATAATTAATTAATGTATAATTAATTAACCATGTATAGTAATTAAGAAGACAACCTTCAGTGAGGGGACTACACTAACTGGGTTGACCAGGAGGAAATCAGGGTAACAAATACGCTGGCCTATCTCTATTCCTTTTTCGACTTCTTCATTGTTTTCCTCATTGGCAAAACCCAACAAAGAAGATGGCTGGCCCCCAATCCATTCAGATCAGCCTCTAAGGGTGAGCAGGGTGGAGAAGGGGAAGAAAGGATCGACAGGGGCACATCTACGACAGGTGGCACACCATTCCTTCTCCACCTTTCACTGGCTCAGCTCTGTGTTCCCTGGAAGAAAGCAGAAGTCTTCTGCTCCTTTGTGCCTGAACCTACTTATGCCACAAACCCGAAACATCAACACAGCTACTATAATACCAGTGGCATAATCTTGGTCTCCCCTGTCACTCACCTGGCTTATTATCTCCATGTATTCACAACTTGGGTGGGGAAAATGATTCCTATTGATAATAATAACAACAAAACATTGATTCTTCTGTGACACTAATGATTATAGAAAAGCTATCGAATTAATTATTTCACCATTGTATGTGTTGGCAGTATTCCCAATTTATTGATGATAAAACTTGAAACTTGCAATGCAGTGATGATTGCCATCGTATATTGATTAGACCCCAATGCTTCCTGCTTCTCAAGCCAAGCTTTTTCCATGATACAGCAACTCTCAATTTATAACACAAAAGCAAATGTTACGGCAAGGAAATAAAATAAGTTGCATTTAGAAATTACATCACTGGCAGAGAATCTCAAATGGAATCAAGTGCGTTCTATGTTCTTTTATATAAAAAATTATATAGGAAATGTGACCTATGTTTTACATGGAGGCTACAGTGATAATACTCTGAGGCGTTGTGAGCTTACAACAGAATTGGGTCTATGTTGATGCTGGGTCCACAGTAAATCTAAATAGCAATGGAAAAATCTTGACTTATTTATTACCCTCACATACAACTTTCAAAGGAAAAATATTGACTGATATCCCAGGGAAGCAGGAAAACTGAAGTAATCAGTCGAACTCAGTGCAAACTGGCAGAATCGGAAAAAGATTTTACCTGGGGGCCTGATATTTTCATGTAGATTGCTCCCTATCTCATACCTCTTTCATTTGGGGTAAATAAAGCATGCAAATTTTCTGAAGTTAGGTAATTTTATAGGATCAGGACACACCTTTAATGGATTTCTGGTCATTTCTTTGAACTGATTTGCCTGTAGGTCTCAATGTTTCTATCAAGCCCCCCCTGGGAGGTGAGTAGCAACATTCACATGGTTATGCCATGAGAAGGCCAGGGACACAGGGGTGGGGGACACAGGGAGAACGTCTTTGGAAGAAGCCCAAGGGAGAGATGTCACAAATAGGGCAAGTTCCAATCTGTGGGGCATTGGGATGCTTAATTATGCTCAGAGCCCACCCTCAGGGAAGATCTGTAGGAATGTTGAGGACTTTCCGAAGGACACCCAAATCTGCTCATTTGCCTTTATAACTTCCTCAAAAGAACATAGAGCCAGGCAAACGTGTCAGCATTCTCAGGAGATTGGTGTGAGGCCACAACGGGGGAGAAGATAGTATCTGAGCTCCTAAGGAGGCAAATGTTCTGTGTCTTTCCATCTTGTGCTCACCCTCCTGGCCCTTTGCAAAACAAAACAAAACAAAACAAAAAAAAAAGGTGAGCACGAGTCATGATATGATGAACAGGGAGAGCTGCTTTATTCTTAATATGTAATTTAATGCTTTGTTAGGATCCAAAAATATAATTTAGCTGATGCGACCTAGAATTCAAAAGGCATTACAAAAACAAATCATAAATCACAGAATAGCAAGAGAGGAAAATTGATTAATCAATCTGTTGTTGAAAATAGCAAACAAATTCCCACAAAAAGTCTCTCAAGTTCCAATGGGGGGAAAAACATGATTAATGCATTAGGTTCACCCATTCAATTTTCAGAAAGGAGTGACTGCCTTCTTGACAAATGAAGGAACTTGAGAAGACGATGAGAACAAAATATAAAGGCCCTTGAAAAGGATGAGTTTCTGAATTTTCTGCTCAATGTAACTGCTTGATGTGGCCAGAGAAACCCTCTTCAGTGGAATGGAGAGAAAGGTTGGGCTCACTAATGCCAGTGCTTACGCATTTGGCTCCAGAAGCACAGCGTGACAGAAGAGAAGTCCCAGGCATGACCCCACCTTTTTCCCAGGTGAAGGACTCATTGTGTATCGTTATGTCCATCGTTTGATGTTCTTGTCATGATTCCTTTGTCTTGTGAGAAACGCCACATTTTAGTTACATCACTGAGAAAAGAGCAGTGGCCACACTTTAAACATGTGTAACAACTTCTAGAAGATTCTGGGGGAATGTACCATTGACATTTGGCTGGTTGCTGCCAGGACTTCGGGGTTTGGAATTTTATAACCCAAGATGGTTGCCTATTTTTGTGGACCCACTTGTGTGTGGCTATTTTGCAGAATACAGGCATTCAAAAGTGAACAAAGCTAGTTGGGACATTAACAACAGCTACACGAATAACTCAATAACATAATCTATCTTTAAAAAGTTCCCGCGGCATTAACAACATCATAAATTAAGTGGCCACTTTGCAAATGTTGCTGCTGCTGGCAATCTACAGTGGCCATTGACTAACAGCCTCACGGCAGACCCCATATTTAATGACACAGGATGGATTCCCAGGATACATTCTATAAATCCCCTCTCTGTTAGCTGTCACATATTGTTAAAATCATGTTGCATTTAATCCACAGCAACTGACACCAGCAAGTAAGAGAGTTGCAACCTTCATTCATAAGACAGAGCTGCATAGGAAGAGCGATCTCTCAGGAATGTGCCAAGATTCATGGCATTAAGTCACAATTGTAAAGAATAAGGAAGGTAAGATGCTGGAATCACGGAGGAAGCTGGGAACACGCCGCAGGGGTGAATGCTTCCATTTATAAATGGTGTCCATTGCAGCTTCGCTAATAGCCTTCTTTTTCTGTGGGAAAGCAAAAACCAGAAACCAGGCTGTTTAGTAACAGTGGCTTCCATTATATTGGAAGCCTGGAGGCTTCCTGGAGGAAGGTCTCTGCACAATTCATTATGTGGCGTGGGTTTGTTGGTTCTCTTTACAGAGTCTCTTTCCGATTTACTGCCATTTAGCTTGCCAGCTCGGTATCATGTTATTAAAGCATAGAAGGAACGAGAATGATTTTCTTCCGAACCGCCAACTCAAGGTCTTGCAGTATTTGTTTAGGCTACAGTATGTAATCGGCTAAATATTCTCTCCTAAAATGTAGAAAGGACTTAAATTTTAACCCATTTGTCAAGTGTCATGGATTTTTAGAAGACTATATTTAGTGTGAAAGCCCTCTGGCTCTTCTCCACCAGCACATGGCAGCGGAGACAAGCAAATGTAATATTAGAAAACCCTGTGGGAGGGCCGGAAAATGTCTAGGAGAAGCTTCCTAAATGTGGAGAGAAACAAATCAGGGTTTGCAGTCATTTTAATGTCATTAGAGGGCATTGCAGCCCTTGAGATCCATTTAGGAGGGACAGCTGATGAAAGTTAAGTGTCACGCGTCTATGCCTGTCCTCACCCCCTCCCCCAAGCCAGTTAACATCTCCCGAAGAGAAAAGTCACCCTGAAGAGAAGGGATGGGGACAAAGGTTGCTAGGACCTGCCAGAGTCAAAGGCGGCTGTCATTTCTGACGTCCTGGTCAATGGTGCCCGGCTCATGCTTGTGGATTTTCACTCAGACTAGCACCTCTGTTTTAGCTTTTCTTTGAGGCAAAAGTTTCTCATTGTCCCTCCTTCCATTCTAACCATGTGCGGCCCCTTATCACCATAAGGGAAAAAGTCCAGCACATTTTCTGGCTCAATATTTTAGAGGGTACAATTAATTTCACTCTTAATATCTCATTTGATGCCTGAGATGACCTTGAAGGATAATAGATAAGTTAATACTGTCTCCTGCATGAAAAACCCCCGTGACAAACTCAGATGTACACACACACACACACACACACACACACACACAGAGCTGATAAATGATATATAATTGTTAAGAATTATTTTTTAAGACTCTCGGTAAGACCGTGAACTACAGGAAAAGGTTGAGATTTGCAGAAAACAAATCATCTGTAACAAAATTAGACAGTTATCAGTTTATAGTAGTGTTTCAGGGAGTTAATCTCTGTTTTTTATTCACTTAAGTTTTGAAAGATGGGCAAAATATACAGCCTCTTTTTAAAACAGACTTAAATTCAGAGTGCCCGGTAGCTCAGTCCGACTCTTGAACCCTGGCTCATGGGTTCAAGCCCCACGTGAGGCTCTGCTCCATCAGCGCGGCACTTGCTTGGGATTCTCTCTCTCACTCTCTTTCTGCCCCTCCCCTGCTCTTTCTCTCTCTCTCTCTCTCGGTCTCAAAATAAATAAACTTAAAATTTTTAAAAAATATATATATACCTAAATTCTCTGAATGACAGATATGTCCCAAAGAACCCAAATGACATTTCTTGTGCCTGGACCAGAGCAATGACAAGGAGCAATGTCATATCAATGATTTCCGCTGTGTCCTGTTCTTCAGTAATTTTTTTTTTATTAATGTCCACATTCAGACTGCGTTAGAAATATCTCATCTGCGTATCTCTCAAAAGTAGGAAAGGGCATGTTCCCCCCAAGGGTGTCACTCAGGAGGAAAATAGATGAGGGGTCTTGACAACTCCTTTCTGCCCATTAACTCGTACCTTACCTGGAAGAGGCTCCACGAACCCCCCATTTGGTCTCGCAGAACTGGCCAGAAGCTGTGCTCCTACACCAGCCAGTGTTGAAGAGAAGGATGCTGGAGCGTCTCTTCTCAGATTTCTGCCTGTCTGTCTTTGAAAGAGCCGTCCAAATGCCCCGTCGGTGGAAGTCATTCTATATTTTCATTATTTCAGCCAATTGGATTTTAATAAGCATGGGATGGCTCAGGATTTGGGCTCTGGTGATGTTGGATGCATGCCTCATTTCCTGTCTTACACTATGCCCTTTCTCTGACCTTTCCTTCTGGGACACATCGGTGAACAAAAGCTCAGTATACACCTCCACTGGGGCTTTTTTCTGACCCTCATTACTTAGGCTAGTAGTCACTAGTGGCAGTTGTTAAGATACTTCCATAGTCGTTTCTTGATAGTTAATTACAACACTAAATGAAACGGTCACCAGCCAGCCGGCTTGACACTTTCCTGTAAGCTCTGCACCCCCCCCCCCCAGATTTCCAAGCCCAGACAAAGCTTGGGCATGGGAATGGGAGTAAGACCCCATTTCCCATAGTAGCATCCCTGTGGCAAATCAAATGTTCTGGGTCCTCCAAGGGTCCTCTGCTTCTAGATGGTCCTTTTCAAATTCTCTCTAGCATATCTGAGATTTCTTATCTCAGACGTTTATGAGATTATCAAAATTAACCAGGAGACGTGATCTAAATTAACCACACCTGATGTCAAAGCTTCTCAAACAGAAGCTCAGGTAGTTACTAGCAGAGATGATCAAACAAAAGTCTTTCACCTTTCTCCTGAAAATCTATGGAGCAGGCTTCCCAGGAGTGAGAATCCTGGGTTCAGAAAGAGCAAGGTAAAGGAACAAGGTGTTCTCTGTGCATCTTCACTGCCTGCCTGTGAGGGGCCTCATGGCTATTTGGCCCACATAATATTCATCAGCAGTAGGGGTTTGTTAACATTCTACATTTTGTGGTGATTTTACAGATACATAGATAGATAATGATTGATAGATAGATAGATAGATGATAGATAGATAGATGATAGATAGATAGATGAAAGATATATAGATAATGATAGATAGATAGATAGATAGATAGACAGATGATAGATCTGTATCATTGCAAAGTTGGTACATTCAACAGATATATTTTAGATATCAAGTCCACAAGTCCCTTCTATTCGAATAGGATATACCAATCAAATGAAACAGACGAACAAATGCTTTTATGTGGAATACACTGCAGAGGGAGACAGAAAAAACAACAACAATACAACAAGCAGATAAATAAGTAACATAAGCAGGAAATCATACTGTCTAAAGGGTTACATTAGGGAATAAGTTTGGTTAAGGGAAATAAAGGAGGGCTGAGGAGGAAAACTTTCTCAAATAGAGACTCATTTACGTAAAGGTCTGCAAGGTCCAAGGGAAACATTTCTGCCAGAGGGAAGAGGAGAGCAAGTTCAAAGCCCTGAGGGGAGAGCGTAGTGTTGTGAGGGAAAAGCAACAAGGTAAATTTGGCAACAATTGAGTTCAGAGAGGTGTTTCGAGGCTGGACCATGTGACCATCCCGTCACTGAAGGGCTGTGCCAATTACCTGAGTATGACAGGAAGCCCCTGAGTACTTGTGACCTGCAAACAGATACGATATAAAATGTTTTAAAGGGATTACATTGACCACTATTTCTAATTTTTTTTTACCTTGATTTATTTTTGAGAGACAGAGCACAAGGGGGTGGGGAGGCAGAGAGAGAAGGAGACACAGAACCCGAAGCAGGCTCCGGGCTCTGAGCAGTCAGCACAGAGCCCGAGGCGGGAGTCAAACTCACAAACCAGGAGATCATGACCTGAGCTGAAGTTGAACGCTTAACCGGCTGAGCCACCCAAGTGCCCCGACCACTATTTCTAAAATAGACTGTGAGGGCACAGGAGTAAAATCAGAGAGACGATTTTAGTGGTGGATCCTGAGACTCTAGGTGAAGGATGATCTTGACTTATACCAGGGCAGTGGTAGTAATGGTGGTGAGAAGTGGTCAGCTTCTGAGTATATTTTGAAGGTAGAACTGAAGGTGTTTTGTTAATGGGATCAGTGGAAAACACGAGAGACGCAAAGAACTGAAGATGATTTCCATGGGCAAAACTCAGTGATTGGAATTACCCCATTGCTATCAAGCGAGATGGAAGGAGAGGAAAAGATGTAATGGTAAGCTGGAAGTTGGAGGAAGATCAGGGGTTTAGTTTGAGAATGTTGAATTCAAGGTCCTTGTCATCATCAAAATGGAATTATCAAGAAAGTAGGTGTGTAAATAAGACCAGAGTTTCAGAGCAAGATCTCTGCTTTGGCTACGCAGCTGGAATTATCGGCATGGAGGGCTATGCAGCTGGAATTTTCAGCATGTAGATAGATGCAGGTAAAGCCAAGGCATTGGGTTCTAGGGTATTCCAACTATTAGAGGTTGGGAAATGTGTAGATGCAGACATGAAGGTTGGGAAGGAATACCTTGTGAGCCAAGAAGAAAACCAGTAGCGTGTGGTATCTCGGAAGAAAAGAAGGAAAAATGTTTCCAGAACGATGGCATGACCAGCTATGATAATGCTGCCAACAGTGAAGGATGATGAGGGCCTGTAATTGGGTTTTGCAATGTGCAGGTCTCTGGGGATCTTGCCAAGAACACTCTTTAGTTTGAAGATTTTCATATCTAATTGATCATACTAAAAACGAAGCAAAACCAAAACCTAAAATACGCTACAAATAATAAATCTAGTGGAGTTCATATAAAAACTGAATAGTTATTGAAGCTTTTCCTTTCCTGACAAAGGAACCGGTTAACAGAGACCACATCCCGGAAAGCTTGCCATTCTCTGAGGTGACCTCTTTCCTTCAGAGTGCGTGATTCCTTGCTTCTTCCTTCATTGTACTTTCACTCGGATTTCCTAATGTCACCCAGTGGCAGTTCCGGCTGCCATGTAAGGATTGTAGTTTATGGAAAAAGAAAGAAAAGGAGAGAGAGAATAGGAGAAGGAAGATAGATAGACAGAAGAAGAACGTGGTGACAGATGACAGAGAAGTAGATAATAAATAGATGATAGATGGATGGATAGAGAGATGTACATATGCATGGATGGATGGATAGATAGGTATAAAGAGAATATGTGTAAGCAGGAACAAAAATTGGGGTGTGTTATAACTGAATCTCAGAAGTGAGACCTCATCACTCGTGCCAAATTCTGTTCATTAAAGCAAGTTACTCGGCCCAACCTTCACCCAGAAGAAGGGATTGCCCTGGGGGTAAATACCAGCTGATAGGGAATTGTTGGAGGCCATTTTGGAAGATTAGATCATGAAAGATATTGCAGCTTCCAGCTTGCTCTTCAGGATCCTGCAGGCAGCTATAAAGTGGTGTCTATGTGGCAAGGAGCTGAGGCTTCCTACTAAGCATGAACGTGAACTTGTCGAGCATGGGAATGAGCTACCTTAGAAGTGGATCCTCAACCCAGCCAGTCTTCCAATGACTCCTGGCCTGGCCAAATTCTTCACTGCAATTTCCTGATACACACTGCCTCAGCCCCATGAAGCATCACTGCTCCTGAATTCCTGACCCACAGAAATTGAATGAGTAATTTGGAAGTAATTTGTTAGACAGTGGTTGATAGTAACACGTGCAAACATTTGTAATTTTGCTTCATGAAGCCTCTCCACGGACCTTTCTAGGAGTGTCAGAAATGTGCCATGAATACATCCACCCGCCACATCTATAAATTCCCTCTATCATTTCATGCCCCTTGTGAAAAATTGTGGAAAGAGAGGATTTAAGGTGTCAGCACTGTAGACACCTAAGCTCTGAGAATTGACTTTTTCATTTTTAAAAAAATTTGTTCAATGTTTATTTTTGAGAGAGACAGACGTGAGTGGGTCGGGGCAGAGAGAGAGGGAGACACAAAATCCGAAGCAGGCTCCAGGCTCCTAGCTGTCAGCACAGACCCCGACGCGGGGCTCCAACCCACGAACTGTGAGATCATGACCTGAGCTGAAGTCAGCTGCTTAACCGACTGAGCCACGCAGGCACCCCTGACTTTTCCATTTTAATACAACGTTTTTAGAATAAATGCTATGTAGCTTAGAATCTTACTTGTGAAAAAAATAAAAAAATTTGAAAGGAAATGTCTAGTACTTTTGCTAAAGGTGCACCATTTATGTTCGTAAACCGGCTGAAATCCTTCAGCGTGTCCAAAGTTTTGCTCAGCTTTACACGGAAGCACTGTGGAAAGAAAAGAAATGTAGGCTCTCTGCAGCAGCCTGATGGCTCGTAGGGACTAGAAAACCCTCAGATTGTTTCATTGGAAAAGAGCTTACTTACTCAGCAGGTCACCTGGAACAGGATAAGAATGAATTCCAACATTAAAATTCAAAGGCTTTTCCAACTGCTCACTCTGGAAGCAATGCTTTTCATTTTTTATGCATACTGGTGCCCTGCTGGAGGTATTGGTGTTGATGTCCCAGTAGAGCTAGTGATAAAGAGAAGCTGGGGTTTGGAACCCTCGTGAGGCCCCCTTATCTGCTCTCAGTGCCCTGAGGTTCAAATGTAATAGGCCTTGGGACCTCTGTTTGCCTGCACTATTGGCCCTAAACATAGGCATCCAATTCCCATCCTGCCCAAGCCCACCAACACTTGAACTACACACACACACACACACACACACACACACACACACGCTCAAATATTCACACCCAAAGAGAATAAAATCCAGTCTGGTCTCTCCATCCTGCTTTGCTGGTTTTGATTTACAGACCATCTTATGCCCTTTTCCTGTTTCATTTACAGAACATAAATATTTCTTAACCTCACGGTACCAACCAATAGCATTTCTTTCTTGAATGTGCCATTTGTTTTATCATCTAACATCAAAGCTTTCCCTAAGGCATCTGCACACATTTTAGTGATTTCATCGGGAGAAAACAAAAGTTAGTCGTATTGACCCTCAGATTGGAATTCTCATCGTTCCCTCAACGTGGGGGGCGGGTAGGAGGAATAACTTTCTCACCTTTGTTGACCTCAAGTGAGAGTTCAGCACTGCATTCCCCATTGGATGATCCAAAGCCATAAAGTCTCTGAATATCTTTAGGGAAGTCAAGTGGTATAAAAATACTGCAGTAGCTCGCTCTCCAGTCTCTGATTTCACTTGTACTTAAATTTAGCTCCTTAAGTATCTTCTCAAGGGAAAATCGTTCGGCAGGAGCCAAATAAAATTGAAGTGCCTCTTCTCCTTGAATGGTAAGATCATCTAGGCTCCATTCCTCTTCCTAAATCCTTCTTTTCTTTTCTCTGGAGTCTTCATTCTTTTTTCATCTGGATCCCAAAGGAAATCAGAGCGGACTGGGACGGATGCCGTATTCTCCTCTGCGATGGATTTGGCTTTGACATTCATCGCCGTCTTATAGATGAGAAGAGAACCAAATTTTAAGGATGTGTTCTATGCCTGGCTCATGCCGTGCATTAGGTTGAATAATAGGCTCTACCCAGAGGGTCACTGCAATCTGTTGGAGAGGTGAAAATATCACCTCCACCATCATCATCATCGCTCTTATTAGCTGGACACCGTCATAAATGCTTGACAGTCTTGGGAAGCAGACACTACTCTCCTCTTATACCGAGGTGGAAACGGAGGCTTAAGAAGCTAGGTATTTTATGCAAGATCACTAGGCTGGTAGGAGGCAGCCTACCAGCTGCCTTTACTGGGTAAAGGTCTGCAGGCCCTGATTCTCCAACCCTGACTCTTCGCCACGGCGGTAAAATGTCTCTCCATGAGCCTTTACAGGTTGCACAGAAGTTTCTTCTGGTCCTGACAACAGGCTTCTGGGGAAGGGACACACCAGGGTGCCTATGTCAGAGCACAGTGGTCGGCGTGCTGGGGGGATGCCTCAGGACCGATACTCTGCACCAAATCCTCCTTTCCTGAAAACCTGCCCGGTAGCCAAGGTGAACAGGTCCCCGCTGTTCCAGAATCCTTCCCCCTCTCCACACCTTTACTCTGGTGGGGCACGGGTGGTTCGTTCACTTCCCCCGGTGAAACCCACCTTTGGTGGCAGCTGAGATGTCTCCTCCTTCCCTCGTTTTCTCCAATCCAATCACAAGAGAGCACTTTCCCTTTATCCCCTCACAGCAAATCTTCCTCACGTCGCTCAAACCAATTTGCCTTGAACTGATAGGTGTTTTGACACAAGGCAGGGTTGCGTAGAAGGCATTAAAATCCGGGTGGCAACATTTAAGCTTAATTATCTATTTAATAGAACGCTTTCCTAGGGTCATCGGAACCGTCGGTGACATTAAAAAGTGTTTAACTGTGTCAGGACCATTAATCCGGGAGGTGATGCACCCTGGATTTCAGGGACAGAGCAAGTTACCTCGGAGTTGCATCGTGAGGGGATGCTTAACGTATTTTCTGAAGAGAATACGATTATTTAAAAACAAAGAAGCCTGTGCCAACCCCTACCGAAAAAAAGCAAGAATAGTTGGCCTGCCGAGGTGGATAAAACGCTTAGGGACACAAAAATACAGATCACTCTCAGACCCTTATTTCAAACCAACATTAGCAAAGCATCAATGTTCACCGTCCTGGGACCTCACCAGCTCAGCTCTGAAGAAAGTGCTTCTCCGTATACGGATTGGCACCAGACTGCCTTGCGGATATAACCATTTCCCTGGAGCGATTCTTGTTCCGCGGAGACAGGTTCCCATTTCCTTCCTGGCTCTAGGGAAGTGAGGTGTATGGCAGGTAGGAGGTACCTCACCTTCAGACCGCTTCCTGGCTCTTATTTTCCATCCTTGTGGCTTGAAAAGCACAGATTGAGTATTTGAGAACATGCTTCCGGCACTAATGGGGAAATAAGTGAGTGACTTAAAACTTGAGGCCAAGAAGAGAGAGAGAAGAGATAATGAAGCAAACAGGAAGGGTCTGTTGAATGCCATAGCTGGAGGGCACCTGCCTCGTTCCCCAGACCAAATCACAGCAAGGGGTGGGGTGGGGGGGAGAGACTCTGTTTAGAGATGAATAGCTATTAGCGAGTTTCTGCAGAGGCACACCCCACAGACCTCTCCAGATCATTTCATTCTGACACTTCAGGGAACAGAGGTGTATCTTCCAGAGTCAGGCAGACCAGGGGCGCCTGGGTGGCTCAGTCGGTTAAGCGGCCGACTTCGGCTCAGGTCATGATTTCACGGTTCATGAGTTCGAGCCCTGCATCAGGCTCTGGGGTGACAGCTTACAGCCTGGACCCTGCTTTGGATTCTGTGTCTCCCTTTCTCTCTGTCCCTCCCTCGCTTAGGCTGTCCCTGTCTCTCTCTCTCTCTCTCTCTCTCTCTCTCTCTCTCTCTCTCTCTCTCAAAAATAAAGACACATTAAAAAAAAATAAAGAGTCAGGCCAACCAGAAGGAGGAGTCAAAGATCAGATAGGACCATGGGCATGTTATCAGGCATTGACAGCAGCTTGCGTTGACTCACGTTTGGGAAACTGTGGGGGCCCCAATCTACAATTTCCGCGGAGAGCTGATATGCCTGTAGACTTCCATAGTCCTTATTGAATTTTCTGGAGATTTGACAAAATCCCTTGTCATGAGGAAAGGTTCAAGGGCCTCTGCTTTTTTCCTAAGAACAGGCTTACCACCACTTAGAACAAATGCAAAATACAAAATAAGTTTAGTCAGAGAAAAATAAAAATTATATCGTCCAAATCCACGTTGTCAACAGCGTCATAGTGAGTATGAGTAAAAACACTCAAAGAAGAGGGGCTCCTGGGGGGCTCAGTCGGTTGAGCATCCGACTTTGACTCAGGTCATGGCCTCGAGGTTTCTGGGTTCAAGTGCCCCACTGGGTTCGCTGCTGTCAGCGAAGAATCCGCTTCTGGTCCTGCGCCCGCACCCGCCTGCTCCTCCCCTGCCTGTACTCTCTCTCTCTCTCTCTCAAAACTAAACATTAAAAAACACTCAAAGAAGGGGCGCCTGGGTGGCTCAGTTGGTTGGGCGTCCGACTTCGGCTCAGGTCATGATCTCTCGGTCCGTGAGTTCGAGCCCCGCGTCGGGCTCTGTGCTGACAGCTCATAGCCTGGAGCCTGTTTCCGATTCTGTGTCTCCCTCTCTCTCTGACCTTCCCCCATTCATGCTCTGTCTTTCTCTGTCTCAAAAAAATGAATAAACGTTAAAAAAATTAAAAAATAAACACTCAAAGAAGAAAATAAAATGTAATAAATCTGATTGTTAAACCCGCCACCCAAAGTTAACACGTTGATACCCTCCTTCCCAATTTAATTTCCTCAGGCACGTATTTTACATGTTACCAATCAGAGAAACAAGGAAACAGAATCTTAGCCACCTCTGCAAAGGGTCTTAGGGGTACGGTGATGCCTTTCCTCAGGGTAATCGTTTAACAACGCACCTTACACACGTATCTGGCTACCGTGCATGTTTCAAAAGGAGAAGGAGGAACGAAGAGGAACAGACTTAGTGGGGTTTGGGGCACAGATTCGGGAATAACAGCAAGGGATATCCGAACAACAGAGATGTGGGTTTCATTGAGGATGTGAACGGGGAAGACATTCCCATTGTCAGGGAATTTTCGAGGACCTTGCAGCAAGTTTACAGCTAGTATAGCTGCTCAGGGGGTTTGCGTTTTGCCTGACTCCAACCCCACTCCACAACGTGACATGATCTAAAAAAAAAAAGTCCTTGTCACGTGGTAACTTGGGTCAGTGGGGCTTTGGGGAACTCTTCCGGATAAGGGCCGATCAGAGAGAGGACAGATGAGGCCAGGGTCAAGGCAACAGTAGAAAGGAAAGCCCGATGGGCGTCGTTGGTTCCACGCCCACCAAGCATCGACTTTTTTCTTTTCCTCTGCTGAAGAAACCTCATTTTGCTCTTGGTTCATGCCCCGACGCTGTCATCTCGTCCAGGTGTGACTCCTGTTGGGCCGAAGAGATTTCTACCCATTCTAGTAACTGTCATGTCGGAAGCGGACATTGGACCCAATTCTGGCCCAGGATACTTGAGGATGGGTTTGCTGGAGACTTCTAAAGGACTTCTCCACTCATGGTGGTGAGTGACGGCGAGTCAACTTTCTCTCCTTCTGGAATCAAGGAAATGTGTCTCCCTAGTCGTGCCTGGTGTTTATTTTGCCGCAGCAAAGACCAGGCAAAGCTAAAGCTGGCTGCCAGCCACACAGGAGAAAATTCCAGACACCTGCTTCTCTCCCGACATCTTTGTGTCGTGGTGTTTTTTTGGTAAAGAAAAAATATATTATTTCTTTTTAATCGAAGTGTGCTCGACATGCAATATCCATCTAATTTATTCGTCTCAGGTGTACAACCTTGTGATTTGACATTTATAGACATCACAAAAGGCTCACCACGGTGAGTCCAGTTACCATCTGTCAATATTACGGACTAGATTCCCTACGCTGCGCCTCACATCTTGGTGACTTATTCAGTTTATAACTGGAAGTTTGTACCTCTTCATCCCCTTCTACTGTCATCCTTGAGCCACACAGCTGTCCACCCTGGAGCTGCTCTGCCCACTCGGCCAGCCATGCTGCATTAATCTTTAATGCATACTGGGAATTATAAGCCAAGACTTCATTTAGTCTGTTAGCTTCTCGGTTCATGGAGAGAACTGGTCAGCATTTTTCCCCCAGCGTTTCTGCTTGACAGATGCGACATGGGGAATGTTTTGGCTGTGACATTTGAGAGTTGTCGACATCGTTTATACATTTCCATGCTTATTGATATAATCAGATTTATTCTTTTTGTGGCTAATTTCACTGAATTAATTGCCTAGAAAATTGTCTATTTTTTAATTTATTGGCACATGTGTTTGCATAAAAATCTCTTAAATTTTAGTGCTGTCTACATATTTGGTTATATTCTCTTTCTCATTTGATGTTTTGTCTATTTGCGGATACTTCTGATTAGATTTACTTGATGTTTGCTTACTTCTTCTTAAAGACTAGCATCTGGTTTTCATTTAAAATTTTCATGTTCATTATTTTCTAAAATAAGTTTGCTTTTCCCCCCTTTATTCCTTCTGCTCACTTTTAGTGTTTTATTTTAATCTTTATAACTTTTTTCTTTGAATAAGTTGCTTTATTTATTTATGGTTTTGTTTAATAATAAAAAATATACAGGACTGTGGAGTTCTCACTGGTTTGCCTTTGGCACCCATTAATTGTCATTACTTTGCATTTTCTTTCAGCCAGAAGAAGGACTCCTTTTTTAAAAATTTTTTTTTAACTTTTATTTATTATTGAGAGACAGAGAGACACAGAGCATGAGCAGGGGAGGGGTAGAGAGAGGGGGAGACATAGAATCTGAAGTAGGCTTTAGGCTCCGAGCTGTCAGCACAGAGCCTGACACGGGGCTCGAACTCACAAACCGTGAGATCATGACCTGAGCCAAAGTCAGACGCTTAACCAACTGAGCCACCCAGGTACCCCCAGAAGAAGGACTCTGGGCCACATGGTGTCCACTAGAACCTTGGTCTCAGGGGCTCGGCCACCCTCTACAGCACGTTCGTATCCTGGGGCAAATTGCATCCTCTGACTCCTTTCTTCCCAGGTTGCATTGTGGCAAAGCTTGATCTTGGAATAGATGAAGGAAAACTGTTCTGTCGGGAAAGACGATTTGGTCAAATAACACTGGTCTCATTTTATAAATTGTGTCTCCAGCCTTCTGATTAGTGTAGACATTGCCTGTCTGACATCCAGAGAGACAACATTGGGGGAAAGCAGTTGATTTGTTTCTTTTTCTCTACTTGGTCTATTATATTTTAAGTACTTAGCTTTACTTTAATTACTGGGAACAGCATCCTATAGGCTGACTGTGAAATAGCTTCTCTCATAACATTCTAAGAATCTCTGATGTAGATTTCCGTTGTGACCCATTAATATGGTCACCGCACCCTTCCTCCCTCCCTTTCCATTTCCCAGTGGGATTCTGGGTAGGAAGCTCAAAGCAGTGCAGTGAACTATGTGCATACTTTTGGAAAGAAGGAAGAGTTTATGTAGGAAGGGAGTTGAAAATGGGGAAAAGCCATCATAAAGATTATCTATTGGAGTTGGCCCATCTTAGTAATTGCTATTTGGTTCTCTAATTCAAAAAAATGTGTTAGAAGTGATAATATGCTTTCATTAGGATGGCTATTATCAGGAAAGAAAGAAAGAAAGAAAGAAAGAAAGAAAGAAAGAAAGAAAGAAAGAAAGAAAGAAAGAAAAGAAGAAAGGAGGGAAGGAAGAAAGAGTAAGAAGGGAAAGGAAAGGAAAGGAAAGGAAAGGAAAGGAAAGGAAAGGAACAAATGTTGGTGATTATGTGGATAAATAGGAAACCTTGTGCATTGCTGGTGGGATCGCAGAATGGAAAAGTGTCAGCAGAAGACAGTTGAGCGATTTTGCGAAAGTTAAACATAGAATTGCGAGTTCTATCCTCAGAAGAGCTGGAAGCGGGGACTCAAAACTGGACTTGTAGACCAATGTTCACAGAGTTAGTTTTCACAATAACCTGAGGGTGAAAACAAAGCCATCCTCCATCGAGAGATAAACAACACGTGGCAGATAAATACAATTGTATATTGTTCAGTCTTAAAAAGGGAGGGAATTCTAACACTGGCTGCAACATGAATGAACGTTGAAGATGTTTCACAAAGTGAAATAATCTAGACGTAAGAGGACCAATGTTACAGGATTCTCCCATTATGAGATACCTCGATTAGTCAAATACATACAAACAGAAAGCAGAGTGGAGGGTGCCAGGGGCTGCGGGAAAGGAGTGAAGGGGAGTTATCTTTTAATGGGTATAGAGTTTCTGTTTGGGGTGATGATAAAACTCTGGAAATGAATAGTGTCGATGCTTGCACAGCGTTTTAAGTGTTACTTAATGCTGTTGAACTATATATTTAAATATGGTTCAAATGATACATTTTCTGATGTATATTTTACCACAATAAGGACAATTTTAAAAGATAAACGTTGGTATTTCTTCCTTTTACTTCTCAACCTCCTAGAACACTGATTGCTAAGTCATAACGTAAGAAGGCTGGAGAAACAGAGCTTTTGTGCAAATCTCTCACTTTCAGGCACTCAGCCTTATGTCATCTTGAGAACATCGCCCCCTTTTAAACTTTTTTCAGGAGAAGCCCGCATTCATTTCACTTATCAAAATTCAAATGACGTGTAGCTCTTACTTTATTCTTGCGTTTTTCCGACCTAGTGAGCTGTATTTAAAATATATTCCTCGTTTAAGTCATTCTTTTAACAAATATTTATGGAGCATCTATTTTAGGGGAGGTCATTATGGGTTTTGGCGGGGGGTGCAGCGGTCAATATATCCAAGTATCTGCTTCATGGCATTTATATTCCAAGGTAAGCAAGACAGACAATAATCATGTGAAAATGAGAGAGATGATATTGCAAAGGTGGGCAGACATACGAGAAAAACTAAATCAGGGAAGGGGGAGAGGAACTGTGCATAGGGGAGGGGCAGTGAATTGTCACCCTTGTAGTAGTGAAGTTTCCATCAGGAGGTGGCATTTGAAGGCAGATGGTGGCAGTAAGCTTGCCAACCCGAAGCCATCAAGAAGAACAGTGAGTCAGGCGGAAATAAGAGTGGAAGCCAGTGCCCTCAAGGAAGAGCAGGCCTGGCGGGATTGAACTCAGGAAGACAGTGAACAGGGCAGACATGATGGGAGATGGGTGCCACAGAGACTGGGGGATGGCCCAGGGCAGCCCTGTGGGTCCCGGGAGATCTACTAAACAAGGACAGTGTCTCAAGGAACATGGGACGATCTGGGGGGGGGGGGTGTCAGGCGGTGCTGGGCATGTTTCATGTTGGTCTCTGCCTCTTGATGGTGATGTTATTGGCTAGGAATGCCTGGGGCGTTTGCGTGGGCCCATGCTACTGTGGTGAAGCATCAGGGGACTTTGGAAAAAACAAGGTTTGTTGTTCACAAGTTCTAGAAGATATATGGCACATCTGGGGCCACACAGAGAGGGCTGGGGTCGAGGGTGAGGGAAATAGAGAGAGGCTCTGCCTTTACTAGGGTCCACGGGTGGGGAGGCCAGGATTTCTCAGTTTCACCCATTATTGGAGAATTTGTAATTTTGATGCAGATAGACAAAAGCAGGGTCCCTGGGGTGGCCAGTGATCTGGTTCCCCTAAGGCTTTCTAGCTGGAGAACTTCATGTGGGGGGGGGGCAGCCTGGCTCCTTATCCACTTGCTCCTCAAGCAACTGTGTCTGATAGCTGGTAATTTGTCTACTGGAGACGGATGTGTTGGAAATGGTTGCCTTGGCAATCGGAAGCTCAATGCCGGGCACTCACCCTACAAAGCTTCCTGCTTTGCCCCGGAATTTGCTGCCTTTGGGCATCTTGTTCCCTAAAACGGCCACAGTCATTCTCCCCTGTTTCTCTGCAATGTGATTTGCAGCTCCTGCCCTCAACAGGTGGCGGCCATTGAGACATGGGGTAGACCCTGAGGCTGCACTAGTCCATTTGGGCTGGGTGACAAAATAACACAGACCGAGTGACATACACAATAGAAAGGTGTTTCTCCCAGTTCTGGAAGCTAGATTTCCAAGATCACGTATATGTGTGTGATAGATAGTAGGTGTATTTACACACACATACACACACACACGTTTTTTTTTTTTTTTCTTATTTGAACTTCACCACAAACCCAAACAAGTAAAATGTTTCTGTTGGGCTGAATTAAATACATAAGATCAGAGAGGCTACCCAGCTCACAATTGGTGGAGCCCCCCCCTTTTTTTTCCCCAACAAAGCATGACACTTTCAGGGCTCACAGTGCTGTAATTCATTGAATATGTATCATTCACTTCACTGACTGTGGACTCTTTGTGAAGAGAAATCATGTATTATTAATGTACATTGTTTTCTTTTTGAAGTGCCTGGAACATCGTTGTCATGAAATAAAATGCGTGCTTGCTCTTCAGATAGACAGATGTTTCTAAAGTTATAGGTAAGCTTAAACGTTGAAATTCTGTCTAATTTTCTTCAATTACTAAAAGAATTTGTTATGTTGACAATAAGAGGTAAATTTCAGTACCTTCTATTTGGATGAGAATATTCCACATGCATAAATGCCAAGATTGTAGTATTTTACTTTAATTTTATTTTTTTTTCTTAAAAGAGAGCCACTAGATCATTGACATTATTATCTGTAATGTTCTTTATCTAGATGGCTTTCAGCTACCCAGAATCTCTGAATACTTACGGTCTTTTTTTAGAGCACATCCAATTGTCTCTAATCAAAGATCGTGTGTATTTAAATGTTAAGTAGATGTTATTTCTGATTACTTTATCTGAAGTTTTATTCTGTCTACAGCCAAATATAACGGAGCCAACCCTCACTGATGTCTTTGACGTTCAGAGAAATCCCCATCTTTAACATTTCAAGAAGTTCATTAGCCATGGGGCGCCTGGGTGCCTCAGTCGATTAAGCGTCTGTCTTTGGCTCCAGTCACGATCTCGCGGTTTGCGAGTTCGAGGCCCACGTCGGGATCTGTGCTGACAACTCAGAGCCTGGAGCCTGCTTGGGATTCTGTGTCTCTTTCTCTCTCTGCCTCTCCTCCACTTGTGCTCTGTCCCTCTCTGTCTCTCAAAAGTAAGCATAAAATAAAAAGAAGAAGTTCATTAGCCTGGACAGCCTCCTCCTGTAGAATGCCTTCACATCAACAGATTGTAGTGCTGGTACTTAATTTACATAATAGCTACACAGTGCAACACAAGCCAAGCTAAAAAGAATAGCAGTGAAGTCACACTGATGGTGTTGTCCACGTCTGGGGATTTGAGCCACGGAAGACTGTCCCATCTGCCAAGTGAAATCTCTCCCACCACTTTATATTTTCCAAAATTCAGTCTTGTAATCTCGATAGAGTAACACTTGACTTGCTAATCATGTCCTCGTTGGAGATCCAAAGTGATGAAGTGAGGACAGAGGCCAGTCTGCTATAAAGGGGTAGAACAGGTTCTTTTGTTCATACCCCCCAGGTCTGCAAACTGGTTGTCAGTTTTGCCTCTACCAGACCAATCTAGAAGAGTGGATATTCATGGGACCAATCCCTGTCTTCATGACTTTATCTTCCCTATCTTACCCTGAATCCATTTTCATAACAACCCGTGTTCTACAAGAGACAGAAGCACCATCATTCAAAAAAGACCGTAGATAGAGGTCTAGGAACATGAATGTCACTCTGAATTCAGAGATGTTTATTATCAAGGATCCTGTATGATTCTCTTGTAAGCCCTTGGTTTTCTGCACTACTTAGCTCCACCCAGTCTCCATCATTTGAAACAGGGACCTCTTGAGATCCTGGTAGCTGGAATATTCCTTAGAATCACATATTTTCTAACATCCTCATTGGTAAGTTAGCAAATCCGAAGACACCACAGATCAGAAAAGGTGAATGTGAAAATGGAAGATGAGTTTTTAAAACCTACATCTACTGGGGCGCCTGGAGGGTGGGTGGGGGCTCAGTCAGTCAAGCATCTGACTCTTGATTTCGGCTCAGGTCATGATCTCAAGGTTTGTGAGTTTGAGCCCCACCTCGGGCTCCATGCTGATAGCACAGAGCCTGCTTATGATTCTCTCTCTCTTTCTATCTCCCTCTCACTCTCTCTACCCCTCCCTTGCTCATGCTCTCTCTCTTTCTCTCTCTCCACATAAATAAATAAAACTTAAAAAAAAAAACTAAAAAAACCAAAATCTACATCTACTCAGATCCTGACCCATTACTTCCTCTTTCACAGACACATATGGACAACAGTAAACAGACTTTTAGAAATGATCTCACAGTATATTTCCTTTGCCAAGTGTTTTACTTTTTTGAATCCTCTAAAAATCCCTACAGCAAAAGACTGGTTGAATTCAGTTTAATCGAATTTAGTTTCTGAAACTCAACTTGAGCCCTATCAATGTATGAAGATCAAAGAAAGTACAAGTTGTCACCAAGAGTGTTATATTGTATAGAGACATGATCTAAGAGTAAAACAGGAGAAGATGTCGCTTCCCTTGAAAGAGACCTCATGGGGGGCGCCTGGGTGGCTCAGTCGGTTGGGCGGCTGACTTCGGCTCAGGTCATGATCTCACTGTCCGTGGGTTCGAGCCCCGCGTCAGGCTCTGTGCTGACCGCGCAGAGCCTGGAGCCTGTTTCGGATTCTGTGTCTCCCTTTCTCTCTGACCTTCCCGGTTCGTGCTCTGTCTCTCTCTGTCTCAAAAATAAATAAACGTTAAAAAAAAAATTTTAAAAAAAAGAGACCTCATGACATGTATCCACTTTACCCCTCTCGGTGTTCAGAGGGGGTCAATTCGTTTTACAGCAATTCTTTTGAGCAGTTCCCTTCTTAATCTTCCTGAAAGTCCCATTTGATATTCATTTCTCAGGGTTTTACAAAGTTTTAGGAGTTTTCTACCAAATGAAATCCTCCCACCCCCACCCTCAGAAGAGATGACTTCAACCATTCATGAGTCCTCAAGTAGATAGACATTTTGTCAGAACGTTCCCAAGGTATTGTCACATAAGCAGGAAACTGGACAGTGGCATAGACAATGTACTACAAAATAGGATACCTGGAGTATATAAAGCGCTGCTCCCAGGAGCATTCCTTCCAAGAACCTGGCCAGCATGGGGCTACATAAGGGCAAGCAAGGACTCAAGGAAGGCAAAAGCCTGTCTCCACTGGAAGTTCATGGGCACCAAACACAGGACATGGCTGTTTCATAATTTTGCCAAAGATGAGCTCTGCCTGAGGTCCCTACAGTAGCATCGGGTTGAGTCACATGGGGGAACTTCTTATTTATTGTGACTCTCTGTTGCTGCTCTCTGGATAAATATAGGATTTTTGTTGCAAGGGCTATTGATCCTTTCAAACATCATAAATTCTCCCCAAGAAAAGAAACAAATCTGTGCAAATAAACTAAGATTTACCTTTTCTTTATAATAAAACAAAAATAAAAATCTCTATATTTTGGAAACAGGATAGCACAGCATCCTTGCTATAAAAGACTTGGAAAGTTATATTTGTTTTTGTTTGAAAAGGCATCTTAACGGTTACACCAGATACTTATTAGAGTTGAAGGATTCTGAAAACTTTCCTGGATACACTTTCTGATACGTTAACATTTATATTATAAGCATTTTTCTCAAGGGATGAGATTGCAAATGTAAATGTCATCTCAAAATGCAATCATAATCCAAGATGTAAGATAACTTTATTCCCACAGTAAAACATGGCATTTGATATTTTCTTGGATATTGGAAAATACGTAGATTATTTGAAATCACTCTTTTAATGCTGGAAGTGACTCTGTCATTTATACAAAGTCTTGGGTTTTAATAATCTTCTCACTATTCCTATTTAGAAAAGTCTTTGAAACAAAACTTGTTAGATAAATAAATAAGGAAATGACTACAGTGAGCTGTTATGGCTCCCTAAAATCCATTAGGAAATGTTAACCATTATTAATGTTTTGTGAAAGATCCTATTTTAACATATATCCACGTAAATAGGCTCTTGATGAAGTTTTCTGTCCCTTGCCCATAAAACATCACAGAAAATAATAAAGCTCATAGCACTGGTGTTCGTGCCACATTTCAGTGAGCCAGCTAAGACCATCCCTCAAGCAATTAAGCTACATAATTTGGCCAAGCACTGGAAGCGTTAGGGAGGGTAAGAGGACAGGACACAAATTAAAGATCGTGTGTGGGTATTTATAAAACCCCAGTTAGATGTCTTATTTATACAGGTTCGTATAATGATCATGGCCCAGTGAGATGAGGCTCTGTTTAAGCACTGTGGAGGAATAGATTTTAAACCTTGTGGGTTGCCTTCCATTTATTACGATTTGATCATATTAAGCTGAATGAATGAAGATCATTCTCTTTATGAATTCCATTAATTAACCAGGAAGAAGTACAACATGACTACGAGCACATTCATAATTAAATAAGTCATAGTAATTTTTTTTCTCTCGTCTTTCCTTTTTTCTTTTTTTCTTTTTCTTTTTTCTTGGTTTGTTTAAACTCAGATTTTAGATTCCTTTCTTTTCTTATTTTGTTTTAGTTTACTTATTTGGAGAGAGAGTGAGCAGGGGAGGGGCAGAGAGAGAGAGAGAATCCCAAGCAGGCTTTGCACCATCAGTGCCCAGCCCGACGCTGGGCTTGAACTCACAAAGAGATCATGACCTGAGCTGAAACCAAGAGATGGACACTTAACCAACCAGGCACCCCGAGTTTAGATTCTTTTTTGGAGTAAACTGGGCTCTTCATGTTTACAACCTTATTTCTGAGTGGCAAAAAATTCTTCCTGCGTGTGTTTCCCCCCTACCCCCCATCATCATGGCTGCCACAGAGAAAGCCCAAGGTCACCTTCTCTGAGCAAGCTGTTGCCGGTCTGTCACACAGACTCATCGATTCTCCCATTTCTTACATCCTGGTTTCTGTGCTACATACTGCTGTCATCAAATACCGTGGTACTCAGGTGAGTACCATTCCCCTAGGTGTGTCCCAAGCTTGTGGTAAGCAAGGGTCATAGGCATCCTTTTTTTTGTTTCCCTTTAGGCCCAGCAAAGTGGGGGGTATGGAAGTGACACCCACATATTTGCTGAATAAATAAATAAGAAGAAAAGTTTTCTCTTTTCCTGAATTGAAATATTACCCCAATGGAAGCTCGATTTTTATATTTTCTAGAACATCACGGATCATTCAGCATGATTCGTTTTGCTTCTTCTGCTATGTCATTACTCATTCAGACTCTAGATACATTTTGAATCGCCCCAAATAGCTGGAAATTGGAGAGTAATTCACAAGACTACTCTTTCTCACTTCTGTTATTTCATTTACTACTCTAGTAAAATATAACTGTATCTAAGTATCTTAGAGTTAAACATACATAAAAACTGCCACATAGAGATTATCTGGTCCAATTACTACTTTACCAAAATGTACACGTACAATGTTTCCTGTCTAGCTAAAAATAGGTACACTTACCTTGGTCAAAATCAGAATAATTTTATTCTTGGAAACATTTTTTGGAAGCAACCTTTTCCATAATATAAAAGAGAGAGAGGGAGGAGGGAGAGAGAGAGAAAAGGGGCACCTGGGTAGCTCACTTAGTTAAGCCTCCGACTTTGGCTCAGGTCATGATCTTGTGGCTCCTGACTTCCAGCCCCGAACTGGGCTCTGTGCTGACAGCTCAGAGCCTGGATCCTGCTTTGGATTCTGTGTCTCCCTCTCTCTCTGTCCCTCCCCTGCTCGTGCTCTCTCTCTCTCTCTCTCTCAAAAATAAACATTAAAAAAAAGAGAGAGAAAAGTCTCATAAGACATACAGAGCTAGAGATATTAAAACAAACCATGATTTTGTTAAGAATCTTTTACAAGAAATGTTAACTTTTTCTAAACTAGGTCTGGAGTAATTTATTTTACTTTGTAGGAAAAAACTATACACACAGAGGGGGTCAAAATAATGATGCTAAACATATGTTTTCCTGATAGGAGTCTAGCCTAACAGCACTTGGTCCCTTTTTTTTTCCCCTTTCTAAAAAGGAACTGGGTTACTTATCCAAAGAGGTGGCTCACCATGAAAGGTAATTGACAAACTGGCAAGCAGGATTGTGGAGTCAGGCCCACGTTTCCATTAGGCGATCAATCCGGCTTTTCTTTTTCGCAGAGCCCATGCCACAGGCCCCAATTTATTGGCATGTTGCCATAGGTTGGCCCAAATAATAGGATAAGGATAGATTTTTAATACAGAGATAACAAGACTCTGAAAATGTCCCAGTGCTGTCTCAGTAACAAAAGCTTTCAGATTGGTGTCATTATGCCTTCGCTTTCCCCACCCGCGGCTAGGTGCGCCCACTACCTCTCTCCCAGAGTGCTAGGGACCACGGCGTCTGCTGTGTCGCTGCCCTGATTAGTATTCCAAACACCTCGCTGACGTGGGCAGACAGCTCTGCAGGCAGACTGCCTTCCAGTGTGGATCAGGAATGGGGCTGCTTACATTTTTAGTTGGAGAAATTGATGTTTGGTTGGAGGGGAAGGTATGACGGGACTGTGGGCATAAATAATGAAAACTACTACTTAATGTTACGGTTGTGTATCTGGCCATGTAGACAGCTATTTTGAAGTTTCTGATAGTATTTCAACCAGAACAGGACTTCTGGACAGGTGGAATCCAACACTCCTCATGCCTCTCCCTGCCCTATCCAACGTAAGAGTTTGCCCTGGTGTTAATTCTCAGAAATTCTGGTCAAATAAAGGCATATGTAATTAAGAATTATAAAATTATATACAATATGTTTTATCTGTTGTCTATCAAAACTGGGGCCTTTAGTCCTAATTATGTCTGAGGAGTTATTTCAATGCATGATATGTGATTTCATTCAGCAGAGAAAATGTGCAACACTGTTTCATTCATTCATTCATTCATTCATTCATTCATAAATGTGTGCTAAGCATCACATAATATACACACTTAGGAGCAGAGTCACACAATACTCTGCTCTGGCACCTGTTCTCATGGTGCCTCAACGCAAGCAAAGTGGGTTTTGAAAAGAAAGGGGTCTTTTGAGGAAACTGGCCACAATTCCATATTCTGAGAAGCTAGCAGGTTTTACAAGTCAGGAGAGTCAAGATATAGGTTTTGCTACAGGAAGAAACAACCGCCAACTTCTCAGCTGATTAATGTGAAAGGACATCATTGTTCCCCGTCTCTACGGGTTAATCCAGCAGGTGGGCCTGCCCCTTAGGACTCCGGGACACAGGTTCGCAGGGAGAGAAGAAATGTTCAGGGTCTCATACCAGCTAGTACATTCTCTGGCTTGGTGAAAACGCATCCTGCTGGTGATCACAGACCTCTGGAAGTGGTCCCAAGGCTCTGCGCAGCCACCAGGGTCCACGCTTCGGTCTTCCGGGTTTAGAGGGCATGCGGAACTGTGACCAGGGGTCTGCAGAAATGACATACGGACACCAGCTCTGGATTGTCACAGATGAATTTCCCTGTAGCTCACAATGCTTTTTATCCTATAGTGCATACATTATTCAAAGCTTCCTACAAATGGAAAAGGCCTCCCCTGAGCCAAGTTGGCGCATCTTTTTTATTCCCTAAACTATCTTTTGTGGTTGTTTTTTTTTTTTTAATTTCTTTTTCTCTTTCATTGTACACCCAGTGCCTGGCCTTCAGTAAAGTTATTAAGTGGATTAATCATTGGCACATGCTTGGTGCCTGGTAGAGATGGAACTTAGTTTGTTGCATGGAAATTCCTTAATACTTAAAAAAAAATGTGTACCAAATAAGTGTACCAAATGTGTACAAGTGTCAATATATACATCCCCTTTGGGGTACCTGGGTGGCTCAGTCAGTTAAGTGTCTGACTCTAGATCTCAGCTCAGGTCATGATCTCTGGGTCTGTGAGTTCGAGCCTCACATCAGGTTCTGTGCTGCTTGGGATTCTTTCTCCCACGCTCCCTCCCTCTCTCTCTCTCCGCCCCTCGCCAGCTGGTGTACTCTAAATAAATAAATAAACAAAACTATAAATAAATAAATACTGTATATATACATATATATTTATATATATACATATCCCTTAGATACTCATCATGAACATAAGCATATGATGACATTTAACTGAAAACTAAGAGTTTCACTAAGCTGTCAGAAGTCAGGGTAACATGTACCCTTGGTGTGCTAGTGACTGAAAGGGGAGAGAGCGGTCCCACAGGGGTGTTGTTAATGTTCTAATTTTAATCCGAGGGCTGTTGATATGGGATGTTCAGTTTGGGAAAATTTATCAAACGGTAACCTTTTGATCAGCACACTTTATGTCTGTTATACTTCCGTAGAACGTAATACACGTGATTTTTCCAGGGATAGATCCCACAGCTTTCAGTAATTTTGCAAAGGAGTTCCTGCATCAGAAATAATTGCAACCAGTGGTCTGGAGATCTCAAAGGGCATTAGGCCTGTGGGTTGACCAGTAAATTTTTTTCTGTCTGGAATTTGAAATTGAATGAACAAATAAGAGTTTTGCTGTATAATATACGGATTTGCTGTAGTTTTTTTTTTTTTTTTTTATCGATCTCCCATTAATTTCAGCTAAAGTTTTCATCTTTCTGGACCTCAAATTGCTATAACTGTATAATGGTGACAATATATACTTAATGGATTCTTTCTTCAGTTCAATTATTAGTAACGCTTTAGTCTAATACTTACCTCACAATAAATAAATGGTAGATATTAGGGGCGCCTGGGTGGCTCAGTCGGTTAAGCATCTGACTTCGGCTTATGTCATGATCTCGCGGTCCGTGAGTGCAAGCTCCTCATTAGGCTCTGTGCTCACAGCTCGGAGCCTGGGGCCTGCTTCGGATTCTGTGTCTCCCTCTCTCTATGGCCCTTCCGCTCTCTGTCCATCTCTCTCTCTCTCTCAAAAATAAATAAACATTAAAATTTTTTTAAAGAGGTAGATATTATTACTATTGTTGTTGTTGTAGCATAAATCAGGATGAATGTCAAATTCTTCTTACCAGAAGATAGTCACAATTTTTTTTTATAAAATTTTAAGGGGAAATTATTATGCACATGGTGTTTTATAAAATCCCCTTAATACATTAAGAAATAATGAAATATTTATCTTTCCAAATTTTATGCTAATAAAATTAAAACCTTAACATAAAAAAAAATAAAAGCTGGTAGGTTAGACTAAATGCAATTCACAAAAAATATATACAGATTCCAAAAGTAACTGCACAAATGAGAAAATTATTGACGGCTGAAAAGACAACTAAAAGTTTAAATTTCTTAATATGCTAAGAACTCTTATAAATCAATTGTAAAAATAAATATAACTCAATACCAAAACAAAACAGAACAAGGAACACACATTAAAAATATAGTGAGGTACCCTATTTTCCCTAGCCCATCCATTTAAATCTACATGTTTCCAGTCTTCTAATGAGAGTCTGGCATGGTTGACCTGGGATCCCACAATGAGGGTCTCTGAACTCAGAACATAGATGTTTGATTGGCCACCTGCACAGACCAATTCCTATTTTCTCTACCACCAAAACGCTTTATATACTGCCTTCTCATCATTGTCTCTGGGAAGATTTAGTTAGGATCACATATGCGAACTACATGAATATTTAAGATAGAAATATTTTCTAAAGTGTGATCCAGAGAGCTGTAGCTCTCTGGGATGAAATTAGTGAAATCTCTAAAGACATAAACATAAATATGCTTCCAACACTAAAATACAGAGAAACAAGAAAATAACAAAAACCATTAATGAAAAGTGTTCATAAATTCTATAAAGGTAACAAGATTAAAAAATACTAGTATGAAATAAATGCAAATGGGTCAACCTCTTGAATAGAAACAGTAAAGATTGGTTTGACATGATTAAAACCAGCAGAGGAATTTAAGGTAAGTAGCACGTTGTAGAGTACGGATGCCAATCAACCAGAACAAAAGTTAATCAATACCAACCAGGCAGGTCATCCTGATGCGTCAGCTCTGTCTAGAACACAACATAACGAAGAGGGTTCAATATAGAATAAAGGACAAAATTGCATTAGGCAATGTAAATGCAAGGATGGCATTTCTTTAGAACGCACCGGTTGACTTGAGTTTGCACAGAACAGATAATTCACATTCTCAAAATGGATGATAAGTAGGTAGAAGATAGATAATAGATAGGTGATCGATGATAGATGATGATGATAGATAGATAGATAGATAGATGATAGATTAGACAGATAGATGATAGAAGATATTTGGGGATTATGGAAAATCCCAACCATTGTAAGTGGTACAAATTAATGGAACATGGAGGTGCCATTCTTACAAATTAATTAGCCAAATGTTTAAAAATGTAACATCTGGTGTTGGGAATGTTGTGAAATTGTTCACCAAATCTCTCACACCAGGGTTAGAATATCAGTTAGGGAAGATTATATCGCATTACGTCATGATGAATTAGTTCCTCAGAGACAAAATACTATACCATGAAGAATTTTGTAAGAGCAGTTTTGGAAGTGCGAGGAATAAATTACTTTAATATCTTATACTGTTATGTGACATACGGTTGGTAATTATGGCCAAATACCAAGTTATATTTATGACAAGGCTAGTTGCAAAAGGAGTAAACAAACTTGATCATCCACTGTGCCTGTAGGCCTGCCTGTAAATTGTGTATTAGTGATGTATTGAGATTATTAGAAAATTTTAAGAAAATATCCTGTACGTTAAAATGAGGAAATTAGAGAAGATTTTGTAAATAATTTTTAATGTTTTTCCACAATAAATAAAAAACTAATTTCTATAAGTTGAGCTCAAATGACAATATAAAACCTAATGTTATCATCACTAGTTTTTGATGGCTAAAATCCAGGAACAACTGTTGCTTTGGATTTGTATAAGGATCTATTCCCTAGAAAATAATTTAATAGTATCAAATAATTCTAGTACAAATAATTAAGATCCCTGCTTCTTGACTGTTCCGGGATCTGCCAGTTCAATATCACAAGAATGCCTGAACATTACCCAGTCATTGCTGGCACTCCAACTTTGCTCAGCTGCCCTTGAGATATTTGTT
This sequence comes from Acinonyx jubatus, assembly GCF_027475565.1. Lineage (NCBI taxonomy): Eukaryota > Metazoa > Chordata > Mammalia > Carnivora > Felidae > Acinonyx > Acinonyx jubatus. The sequence goes on along the minus strand of NC_069383.1, from coordinate 100,586,567 downwards.
CCATTAGATTCTCTCTTGCTCTTGGGTCATGTGTACATCACCAATCAATAGTGGGTGGGTCAGAGCTTCAGAGGCCATAGCATCCTGGTCCAATCATGCCTTTATTTTATCTCTGTTCTCAACTCCACTGCATTCCTAAAGTTCCTGCCATCTGTCTGTTCATCTTTCATCAGCAACCACAAAGCTGTCAAGCTTTATTATCTCACGACTCCTTCCTTCCGAAGATATTTTAAACTTCTCAGGAGCTATATGTGTTGTGTTGTTGTTGTTGTTTTGGAAGCTGGTCTTCAAATCTGTTTTTTTTTTTTCCTCAGAGGAAATATGTTTATGCAACGCTAGGCACAACACCGTATCTTGTTTGAAACTCTAGTGCCAGTCCCTGTGCCATGGAAAGAACCCTCCACATGGCCACTGACCCCTACTGGCTCAATCAGCCTCATCTGTCCTCCAGGTTTAGGTTAAGGTTGTCATGGTACCATGGCCTCCTTATTTAGATGACCAAATTCAAGTCATGGTGGCTTTTCAAAATCTTATGTCCAACTCAATATTAAGTTTGGGATGATTTCAACTAGAAGTATCAGAAAACCCCAGTAACATAAGATTGAATAGTGAAAGGAGTGGTTACCTCCTAGAAAAAGGACATAGGGATGAAGTCGTTTCAGGACCAGTTCACCCAGTTATCCCAAACTGCAGAGGGAGGAGCAGAGTACGAAGGTTTTATGAAACAAGACTGAAACCAAGGACAGTAAAGACATAGAGCCAAAGGTCAAGCATGTACGAAAAGAAAAGAAACTGGAAGGCACAAGAAAGTTTGATTGCAGAACTGCATCCTGGAAGAGGAAGGGGCTCAGACCAACTCATTCCCAGTGTAAGAGAAGAAGAAGGAGCCACTGGGGGCCGCCAAGATGGAGCCCTCTATCAAGGAAGTGAACTTGGCCAGTTTGGCGCCTTAAGAAGGTTGGCTAAATCCTCCAGAAGGATTAGCCCAAGAAGCCAGGGAAGTTGGAGATAGGGACCCATAGGGACATTGCAGAGTTGATCCATAAAAAAAGAAAAAAAACCACCTGTAGTTCTACATCCCAAGATGTTGGTGACTTCATTGCATTTTGGTCTTGATTCATTCAGGTAGGTTGTCATGCCTGTCCTACAGGTGGCTTGCTGTGTACAGGAGTGAGACAGATAATGTGCAGTATCGGTGGAAATGTGGGAAAACAGGCACTCTAGCTCAGTCATGCTGGCGCATACCCATAGTACCTCACTCGTAAGAACTCTCTGGTAGCCACTTGGATGTTCCTGCCAAAACCAAGCCTCTGTATGCCCCTTGACCCAGCACGGTGACACATGTATTTTCTCCAGCACACAAAACATGAAGCCCAAGGAATGTTTACTGCACTGTTGTTTATAATGACAGAAATTTCTAAATAGTACAAGTGTCTTTCATTAAGAGACCGGTCTAATAAATGGTGTCCCAGTCCTTCTGTGATATATTGTGTGACCAGTTAAAAGAATTTGAGAAAACTAAATATTTTAATCTGAAATAACTCTGCAAAATTACTGTCAAGTGAATAAAGCAAGGCTTATAACAATGCTCATATCCGTGACTGAGAAAAAAAAGAATGTGTTTGTATACCCAAAGAACCCAAGAAGCAGAAAACAGTAAGTATCACCTTTGGACAGGACATTTAGGTGGCTCTCTTGAAACATAAGAATGAATCAGTAAATCTTCTACAACACACACACACACACACACACACACACACAGACTTATCCATTTTTTGGTTTGCTAACTTCAGAGTCTGGACTGTACTTTTCAATTTTTCTTTCATTTTTGCATAATGATTATAGCAGCTCTAGAAATTTCATCCTCCCCGAACAATATCTAAAGTGATGAGTGTTTTCTAGCAGGCACATGATTTCAAAATCCATGCAGCCGATATGAATTTTCATGGTAAAAAGCAATGCAAAGGGTTTCCAATTCTGCATGCAAAGAGTTTAGAAGTTTCCATATATCCTAACAACAAGTAATAAGCTAAACCGATTTAAAATTATTTTTAATGTGTATTTACTTTTGAAGGAGAAAGAGACAGAACATGAGTGGGGGAGGGGCAGAGAAAGAGGGAGACACAGAATCTGAAGCAGTCTCCAGGCTACGATCTGTCAGCACAGAGCCTGACGTGGGGCTCCAACTCACAAACTGTGAGATCATGACCGGAGCTGAAGTCGGACGCTCAACCGACTGAGCCACCCAGGTGCTCCATGCTAAACAGATTTTTAAAATTAGCAAACTCAAAATGGATAAAGGACCTGAATGTGAGAAAGGAAACCATTAAAACCCTAGAGGAGAAAGCAGGAAAAAACCTCTCTGACCTCGTCCACAGCAATTTCTTACTTGACACATCTCCAAAGGCAAAGGGATTATAAGCAAAAATGAACAATTGGGACCTCATGAAGATAAAAAGATTCTGCACTGCAAAGGAAACAATCAACAAAATTAAAAAGCAACCAATGGAATGGGAAAAGGTATTTGCAAATGACATATCGGACAAAGGGTTAGTATCCAAAATCTATCAAGAACTCACCAAACTCCACACCCAACAAACAAATAATCCAGTGAAGAAATGGGCAGAAAACATGAATAGACACCTCTCTAAAAAGACATCCAGATGGCCAGCAGGCACATGAAAAGATGCTCAACGTCACTCCTCATCAGGGAAATACAAATCAAAACCACACTGAGATCCCACCTCATGCCAGTCAGAGTGGATAAAATGAACAAATCAGGAGACTGTAGATGCTGGAGAGGATGCGGAGAAATGGGAACCCTCTTGCACTGTTGGTGGGAATGCAAACTGGTGCAGCTGCTCTGGAAAACAGTGTGGAGGTTCCTTAAAAAATTAAAAATAGGTCTACCCTATGACCCAGCAATAGCACTGCTGGGAATTTCCCCAAGGGATATAGGAGTGCTGATGTGTAGGGGCACTTGCACCCCAATGTTTATAGCAGCACTTGCAACAATAGCCAAATTATGGAAAGAGCCTAAATGTCCATCAACTGATGAATGGATAAAGACATTGTGGTTTATATACACAATGGAATACTACGTGGCAATAAGAGAGAATCAAATATGGCCTTTTGTAGCAATGTGGATGGAACCGGAGAGTGTTATGCTAAGTGAAATAAGTCATACAGAGAAAGACAGATACCATATGTTTTCAATCTTATGTGGATCCTGAGAAACTTAACGGAAGACCATGGGGGAGGGGAAGGGGGAAAAAACAAAAAGTAAGAGAGGGAGAGGGCCAAAGCATAAGAGACTCTTAAAAACTGAGAATAAACTGAGGGTCGATGGGGAATGGGAGGGAGGGGAGGGTGAGTGATGGGCATTGAGGAGGGCATCTGTTGGGATGAGCACTGGGTGTTGTATGGAAACCAATTTGATAATAAATTTCATATGAATAAATAAATAAATAAATAAATAAATAAATAAAGTATACACATTAAAAATAAAAAAAAAATTAGCAACTCTTCTTTGGATCCATGAGAGAGTAGGACAAAGGGCAGATTGGATAGACAGGTGAATGAGGTCATCATGGCTTCTCAGAGCAGAAGCTGGGGAGCAGAAATGACTGTGGGAAACAGTGCTGGGCTAGTAAATCCTGAATTATAATCAATGGATCACTGGAGGCTCATTGCAGGTAACTTTGAGACTTAAACTCTCCGGGGAGACTAGTCATAGGCGGCCCTATAATATTATGAGATTGATTTCCAAGAGGTTAACCACGTTTTCACAGTTTATATCAGAGAATAATCCTCTCAGGCTTTCAGCAGGAAGGGAAAAGGAATTATCTTGAAATAGACCACATTGTTGTTGTTGAAAAAGTACTCTTTGGAAAGAAACTGGTTCACCAGAGCCTAACCTGCTGTGATTTTATGAGAGCTTGATCTGGGGAAAGAAAATACCGACCGCATTAGTCTATAGCCATCCTCTCTCATCCATGGGTGGTGGGGGACTGAGAAAACCTTGTGAAGTTCACAAAGCAGAGGTATAACTCACTCAAGGACTGAGACCCAGTCACAGATATAGAACCTTTCCTCTCCCTCACTCCTGACAACCATCTTACTAAAGGTCTACTTACAGCAGTTACTTTCCCTCATGTCTAGCTACCATCATGCCTAGCTACCAAGGGAAAAAAAAAATCAGAAGGCATACCAAAAGCAAAAAAAAACCAGTTTGAAGAGACAAAGCCAACCTCAGATTCAGACATGACAAGGATGTTGAAATTCCCCGAGCAAGAATTTAAAAACATGATTAATGTGCTAAGAGCTCTACTGGATAAAGCAGTCATCATGTGAGAAGAGACGGGCAATGTAAACAGGGAGATGCAAACCATAAGAAGGAACCAAAAAGAAATGCTAGAGATTAAAAAAAAATGATACCAGAAATGAAAAATTCCTTTTACGAGTTCATTAGTAGATTGGTCATGGTTGAGTAAAGAATCTCTGGGTTAGAGAATATGGCAATAGAACTCTCGAAAATCAAAAAGTAAAGAGAACACTGAAAAAGGAAAAATGAAAAACCCATGAGATATCTAGAGATTGTGGGAAAATTATAAATGTATAACGCACTTTTACAGAAGTGTTATATACTTTTACCTGGAATACCAAAAGGAAAAAAAATAAAATAAAGAGATAAAGACAAGACCAGAAGAAATGTCTGAATCAATAAAGACTGAGAGAATATCTTAAAGTGATATTAGACACCAAACCACAGATCCAGGAACCTGTCAGTACAGAGACCTATGTGGGGCTTGATCTTGGGAATGGCAAGATCAAGACCTGAACCGAGACCAACTGAGCCATCCAGGCACCCCAGTCATTTAAATTTAAATCACACAAAACTAAAAAAAGAAGAGTAAATTAAATCCAAAGTAAGCAAAATAAAAGAAATAATAAAATTTAGGATAAAAATCAGTTAAATCAAAACCAGAAAATCAATCAGTGAAACCAAAAGCTGATTTTTTGAAAAGATCAATAAAATTGATAAGCTAACAAAGGAAAAACAGAGAAAAGACACATTGAGAATATCTAAAATAAAAGAGGGAACACCACTACCAATCCCATGGAGATTAACAGGATGATAAAAAATATTATGAACAAACTCTATGTCTGCATATTTGATAACCTAGATGAAATTGACCCATTTATTGCAAGATACAGTGTGCCAACACTCATACAAAAACAAATATACTATTTGAATAGGCCTACATCTATTAAACAAATTGAATCCATAATTAATAACCTCCCAAAGAGAAAGCACAAGGCCCAGATGAATTCACTCATGAATCCTACCAAACATGGAACAAAGAAATTATACCAATTCTCTACATCCTCCATTAGAGAAAAGAAGCAGAGAAAATACTTCTTAACTTATTCTATGAAGCCAGTAAAGCCAGAAAAATATATTACAAGAAACCTACAGACCAATATTTCTCATAGCATAGATGCAGAAATCATCAACAAAATATTACAAATAAAATTTTAAAAATGTAAAAAAACTTATACACCATGACACAAAATGGGATTTATCCAAGGAATACAAAGCATGTTCAACATTCAAAAATCAATTAATGTAATCAACAAAAAGAAAAAAGTTATGGAAAAAGCAGTTGATGTGGGAAAAGAGTGTGACAAAATCCAATATCCATTTATGATAAAAACTCTCAGTAAATTAAAAATAAAGAGAAACTTTCTCAACTTGATCAGGATTGTCTACAAAAAACTTATAGCTAACATATTTAATAATGAGAAACTAAAAGAGTAGGTATAAAGGATGTTCCCTCTCATCATTCTTCTTCAACATCATAACGGAACATCATACTCAATAATGTAACAAGGCAAGTAAAGAGGTAAAAGATATACCCATTTGGAAGGAAGACATAAAAGTGTCTTTACTCACAATTGACATGATGGTCTATAAAGAAAATATCCAGAAAATCAACCAAAAAAACAACTGAAATTAATAACCAATTATTGTAAGGTTGTAAAACACAAGGTTAATAAGCAAAAGTTAATTACTTTTTTTAATTTTTTTTAATTGTATTTTTGAGACAGAGAGAGACACAGCATGAATGGGGGAGGGTCAGAGAGAGAGGAAGACACAGAATCTGAAACGGGCTCCAGGCTCTGAGCTGTCAGCACAGAGCCCGATGTGGGGCTTGAACTCACGGACCATGAGATCATGACCTAAGCCAAAGTCGGACGCTTAACCGACTGAGCCACCCAGGTGCCCCTACTTTTCTATATACCAACAAAGAACAAGTGGAATTTAAAATTAAAAGCAGAATGGGGTCCCTGGGTGCCTGATTCAGTTAAGTGTCCAACTCTTGATTTCAGCTCAGGTCAGGATCTCATGGTTTATGAGATGGAGCCCTGCCTTGGGCTCTGCACTGGGCATAGAGTCTGGTTGGGATTCTCTCTCTTGTCTCCCCTGCTCATGCTCTCTCTCTCTCTCTCTCAAAATAAATAAATAAGCATTTAAAACAAAAACACAATGCCACGTGTATTAGGAACCTCAAAATGAAATATTTATGCATAAATCTAAGAAAATATGTTCAAAGCCTATATAAGGAAAACCATAACTCTAATGAAATAAATCAAAGAAGAACTAAATGAATAAAGAAATATACTATGTTCATGAATAGGAAGACTCAATATTGTTAAGATGCCAGTTCTTCCCAATTTGATCTATAGATTTAATGCAATTCCAATCAAAATCCCAGCAAGTTATTTTATTGACATTGAAAAGCTGATTCTAAGGTTTAAGTGGAAAGGCAAAAGTCCAGAAAAGATGACATAAAATTGAGGGAAAAGAACAAATTTGGAGAATTGATACATCTGACTTCAAGACTTAATATAAAGCTACACTAATCAAGATAGTGTGATATTGTGGAAAGAACAGACAAATAGAAAAGGACAGAGTGCCTCAAAATAGACCACTATAAATTTAGTCAACTAATCTTTGATAAAGGATCAAAGGCAATGCAATGGACCAAAGATGGTCTTTTCAACAAAAGGTACTGGCACAATTAAACATTTACATGCAAATAAATGAAATGAGACACAGTAATTACAAAAATTAACTAGAAATGGATCAAAGACAAAACTGTAAAATGCAAAATGATACAGAAGTGTAAAATGTAAAACTATAACATATACATAGTAGAAAACCTAGATGATCTTGGGTAATGACTTTTCAAATGCAAAACACAAGACACAATCCATGAAAGAAATAATTGATAAACTGGACCTTATAAATGTTAAAAATTTCAGCTCTGCTAAAGACAATGTCAAGAGAATTAGAAGACCGGTCACAGATGGGGAAAAATATTTGCCACAGAAACATCTGGTAAATGATGGTTACCCCAACTCTACCAAGAACTCTTAAAGGCCTACAATAAGAAAACAGATAAGATGATTAAAAGACCAGCCAAAGATCTTAATAGTTTACCAAAGAAAATATACAGAAGGCAAATAAGCGTATGAAAATTAAAACAACAATGTAATAATACCACTACACTTAGAATGGCCAAAATCTGTGATTCTGACAATATCAAATGTTAGGAAGGATATGGAGTAATGCAAAATAGTACAGCTACTTTGAAAAACAATCTGGCACTTTCTCAGGAAAGTGTGCATACTCTTACCATACAACCCAGAAATCACTGTTCTTGGCATTTACCCAAAGAAGTTGAAAATATATATCCCCCCCCCACACACACACACCTGCACAAAAATATTTCTAGTATCTCTATTCATAATTGCCCAAACTTGGAGGAAAGCAAGATGTGGACAATGCAATATTATCGCCGATAAAAAGAAATGGTAGAAGGCCATGAAAAGACACGGAGATACCTAAAATGCACATTAGTAAGTGAAAGAAGCCAGTCTGGCTATATCCTGTATGATTCCAAATAGATGGCCTTCTGGTAAAGGCAAACCTGTGGAAACAATAAAAAGTTCAATGGTTTCCAGAGGTGGGGGTCGGGGAGGATGAACAGGCAGAACATGGATTTTTAAAACAGTAAATATGCTCTGTATATTAGAATGATGGATATATTTCATTATACCCTTGTCCTACCCCATAGGATGTTCAAGTCCAAGAGTGAACCCTAAGGTAAACTATGGACTTTGGGTGTTATGATGCATCAATATAGGTTCATTCCTTTGCTAAAATGTAGTATTCTGGGGGTACCTGGGTGTCAGTTGGTTGAGGGTCCAATTCTTGATTTGGGCTCAGTTCATAATCTCACGGGTGTGAGATCAAGCCCTGCCTCGGTTTCTGTGCTGGACGTGGAGCCTGCTTGAGACTTTCTCCCTCTCTCTCCCTCTGTCCCTCTCCAGCTTGCTGTGTCTTTCTCTTTCTCTTAAAAAAAGAAAGTAGCATTCTGGTGAGTGATGTTGATATGTTGATATGGGGGAGGCTATCCCTGCATGAGTACAGGGGGTATAGGAGAAATCTCTGAACCTACCCTTTAGTTTTGTTATAAGGCTAAAACTGCTCTCAAAACTAAAATCTTAAAAAAAAAAATCAATGAGAATCTTTTCAAGGATTCAAAGTAAGCCATGTGTCTAATTCGGGTATTAAAAATTAGTTGTCTGGGGCGCCTGCGTGGCTCAGTCGGTTGGGCGTCCGACTTCGGCTCAGGTCATGATATCGCAGTTCATGGGTTCAAGCCCCGCATCGGGCTCTGTGCTGACACCTCAGCACAGAGCCTGCTTCGGATTCTGTGTCTCCTTTCTCTGTCCCTCCCCTGCTCATGCTCTGTCTCTCTCTCTCTCAAAAATAAATAAAGATTTTTTAAAAATTCAAAAAAATTAGTTATCAGTGTAGATAACAAATGGAGGTCTTAATATTGACTATTGCTGGTAAGCAGGTGAGAACTTCTTGGTAGAAAACACAGTGTCATCGGTGATAAAAACAGCAGACAAATACTCCCAGTATTGAGGAGGTATAATCGACCATCCCAGAGGAGTGATTGGATATGTGAGAGTCAGCGTGTGGAGTATCCGGGATGATTGCCAGTTCCCCTGCCTGTCCCGTGAGATGCATGATGTTACTAGTCATTTAGAATGGAAACGTGTACGACAAAAAGCCATGATTTCAGTTTTAAACAACTGAGTGTTTTATACTCATTAGATACCCTATAAATGAGCTGAAATGGGATTGAGCTTATATCTATATAAAATATATGGAGCGCCTGGGTGGCTCAGTCGGTTGAGCATCTGACTCTGGATTCTGGCTCAGGTCATGATTCCAGGGTCATGGGATCGAGCCCTGTGTCAGCTCTGTGCTGAGTATGGAGCTTGCTTAAGATTCTCTCTCTCCCCCTTTGCCCTTCTCCCCCGCTAGTACTCTCTCTCTCTCTCTCTAAAAGAAAAGATAATAAAAAAAATAAAAAATAAAACAAAATAAAATAAAACAAAACAAAACAAAACATACATATCTACTGTGTATGTAAACAGACATACACCATCAGCATTATTCATGGATTCCATATTGGTAAATCCAACTATTTACTAAAACTTACTCGTAAACTCGAAAAAGCAATACTCGGCAGTGCTATCGCACTGACTCACAGATGGGCACATAGTGGCGAAAAATTTGAGTTACCTAAAGCTCCCGCTCTCAGCTGAGGTCAAACAAGGCACCACTTCACCTTCTTGTTCCGGCTCTCACGCTGGAAACAAGTGTCATTTCTGTGGTCTATGTAGTTGCACATTTCCACAGATTTGTGCTTTTTTGGTGTGGTTTTGCTCTGTAAAATGGCCCCCACGTCTAGTGCCGAAATGCCTTTGAGTGTTCTGAGGACAAGAAGGCTGTGGCAGGCCTTAGCCAGAGGTAACTGGTTGCCTCAGCACCTTCCATGTGGGTTACAGCGATCTTGACAGTGAGTTCAGTGTTAATAAATCGACGGTATACAGTCAAAAAAGTGTCTTTAGATGGAAAGGATTTTGTAAGGATTCTTTAAAGGTTTTTCTTGTATTTTCAGTCGACAAGATAGCGTAACCGGAGGCTGAAGGAAACCTCACCTTGTAGATCCCCAAAGAGCAATGGTTCGGGGTTCACTAATTCAGGGGTTGTGACAGTGTTATGGAACACAAACCCCGCAAATAATGGGGGTTGGCTGCCCCTGTATACATGCCAACAAATCCACATGCAGGGGTGAGTGTGCGGAGTGGGGGGTGGGGTGGGGCGTATACAGTGAGCAGAGAAGTGAGACCATGACTGAGCAGAAGAATTTCGAAATGCAAAGATGTGGGAGAGAAGATACAGGCCAAATGGGAGTACCAGTGTTGCAGCCTGTGTGGGGACAGACACCTTGTCAATACCTACCTTAATTTCTTTGTTCATAAAGAGTCAAAAGGTCGTGATCTCTTGGTTGGTGAGCTGGAACCTCACATTGGGCTCTCTGCTGTCAGTACAAAGCCCACTTGGGATCCTCTTCCCCCCCCCCTCTCTGTCCCTGCCCTGCTCCCACATGCACTCTCTCTCAAAAATAAACATTTAAAAATAAATGTAAAAGGGGCGCCTGGATGGCTCAGTCGGTTAAGCGTCCGACTTCAGCTCAGGTCACGATCTCGTGGTCCCTGAGTTCCAGCCCCGCGTCGGGCTCTGGGCTGATGGCTCAGAGCCTGGAGCCTGCTTCTGATTCTGTGTCCCTCTCTCTCTGTCCCTCCCCCGTTCATGCTCTGTCTCTCTCTGTCTCAAAAATAAATAAATGTTAAAAAAAAATAAAAAAAAAATAAAAATAAATGTAAAAAAGAAATAAGTTTCAAGGTAAATGTTTCTTCAGTCAAACCTTTGTTAGTTACATTTTTTTTTTTAATTTTTAAATGTTTGTTTATTTTTGAGACTGGGACAGAGCATGAGTGGGGGTGGGGGTGGGGGTCAGAGAGAGAGGGAGACACAGAATCCGAAAAAGGCTCCAGGCTCTTGAGCTGTCAGCACAGAGCCTGATGAGGGGCTCAAACCCACGAATCAGATCATGATGGGAGCTGAAGCTGGACACTTGCTGACTAAGCCACCCAGGCGTCCTGTTAGTTACATTTTTTAAGTGATGTAAAAATCCTTTGCTGGTCAAGCTCTACGTGCATGTTAGTGTCATAAATGCCCCAATTCTCTCAGAGGACAACATAGAAATAACATTTCCAGAGTTTAAAAAAAAGTGATTTGGGGAGTCTGGGTGGCTCAGTCGGTTGTGCATCCGACTTCGGCTCAGGTCATGATTTCAGAGTTCGTGGGTTCAAGCCTCATATCAGGCTCTGTGCTGACAGCTCAGAGCCTGGAGCCTGCTTCGGATTCTGTGTCTCCCTCTCTCTCTGCCCCTCCCCTGCTTGTGCTCTCTCTCTCTCAAAAATAAACGTCAAAAAAAAAAAAAAAATTAAAGGAACACCCAATTAAAAAAAAAAGCCATTCACTTTTCCCCAGTCACCCTACTCAAGGGACTTTCCCTCAAGAGATTTTTTTCAATAGATCAAAATAAAGAAATAAAATTGCAGTATCATAGAAATACCTGCATAACTTTATGCATTACATATTACATAGTACATGTAATATACATATTACATAATTCCATATTAAAGTAATCAACATATATTAAAACTAATATGTCAATATTATGGCTTTTGCAAATAATGTCAATATCATATATTGGATGAAAAGCATTTCTTGGTACTTTCTAGTATATGGGTTCCTTTTGGTTTTGATGGTCCTGCATAATTCAAATTTTGCATCAATTGAAAATATTGTTCCATTACCCCCGTGGAATTTTTAAACTTGCATTACATAAAATTTCAAAAATACACAACAAAAGAAAATAAGAATTTAGAAACCATTTCAGCATTTTAACAATGCAAGCATGTGATTCTGTGTGTGTGTGTGTGTATACACAGAATATATATGTGTATATATGTATATATATATGACTAAAATATATGTATTAATGACCAGAGATTAAGACCAAGCACACAGGAACTAAGCTGGATCTTTACCACAGTCACAATCACTGCTGTAGAATTTCTTTCAATCTAGATGCTGCCAATTACCTTCCTGCGGTTTTAATTTACATGCCCACCTATACTTTTTCCAATTTAGTAGCAATCGGATGGGCAGGACTTCTGTATTCCTTTTTCACATGTGCACTATCACCCAAATACTTTACAGTGGCCAAGTTGCCAAAACAAATTCCTGTGCAATGGATTAAAAGAATCTTTCTGCCTTAACCTTCCTTGAAGGTTTTCATTCTTTCTTAAAAGCCATTTTTTCTCTCCAGTACTCAACCGGCACTGCACTTTCAGGATGCCCTTGAGATCATTCTATTTATGACTCACAAGCAATTTATGTGAGCCTTGACATAAATTACACTGAAATTGCACAGAGATAGTGTAAGACAAATGCACAAAGAGAAAGAACATGAAAGTTACATTCAGTAATTGTAGTTACTCCGTTTTTTTAAAACATGGTAAGACCTCTGTCTCCCTGGATGGACTCGGTTGTTGTTTGACTCAAAACATAAAAAAGAAACGCTGTCGTTTCAGAGGCTACGAGTAATAATTTTGACATTCTGTATTTGTGTAATGTGTTGCTATACAGTTATTTCAAGAACCATCACTGGATATTGTTTCCTTCTTAAACTATTTGTTCAGTTTAAGATCGATTCAATGTTTTTAAACGTATCGTCCTTGGTTTATAGTTTACATTATTTCAGTAATTTTTTCTCTTGAGTTTTATGTTCCTTCAATGTATGTTTAATTATACTAGATATCTATTAGGCTCTAATATCTGCTGAGATCTTTACTCCTTCATTGCGATGCTTTTTATTTCAGAATATAGGAAATAGCCTCATTCTTTTATTTTATTAATGAATTTTAGAATCTTTCTGTCAGGTCTCCTAAAGTATATCATTAGACTTTTAATTGGAAATGCACTCAAATCCATAACTTCACTTGGAAAGAGTCATCATATCTTCCTGCAGTCTTTCAAATTACGATTGGACAATGATGGATTTTCACGTTTCCAAGACATCATAAAGGATCTCGGGATTCCTACTTGATACTTGACTCTTCCGGGTCAGGTGAGTACCCAAATAACGCTCCATAACAATGTGGAAAGTGTTTTGGCGTTATTTATTTGGTCCAATGATCTTCAAATGAAAGACACGGAATCCGGTGAAAAGGCAGGGAGGTGGTGGTGCACAGAACGGACCTTAGGGTTTAATGCAAATAAAGGAATGTCTCACTTCACAAAACCTGGTAAAAATTTGGCGTATTCCAAAAAACTGTAACCATGGAAAACTGTGAAAATCCCAAGCGCAGCTGAATCGAAAAGATCTCATTAATTGCAGTTCATTGCCAATTAGGCTCCCGACGATCTCAATTCTGTGTCCGTTTCCACACGCTTCTGCAGGATGTATTGTTGCATGTAATGAAGTGCTGAGATGTTGGTGGGGAGCTGGACTGCGTCCTAGCCCAACCTCCTGCTCTGTGTGTCAAGTGTGCAGGCTAGGAACCCACCTTCCTTCCTGTCTCTCCAGCCTGTCTGCCCTGCATGGAACACATGTCTTTATTGGGGTTCACCCCATGCACCCTGAACCCCGCATTCCCAGCACCTTGCTGCACCCATCCCGCCCAGAGCAGTCCACACAATGGCTCAGGACTCTGTTCTTGCATCCCCAAGACTGTCCCTGTTTGGGTACAACGTATCCAAAGACAGAGAGAGAGAGAAAGAGAGAGGGAGAGAGAGAGCGAGCAGGGGGGAGGAGGCAGAGGGAGAGAGAGAGAATCTTAACAGACTCCATACACAGCATGGAACCCATCGTGGGGCTGGATCCCATGACCCTGGTATCGTGACCTGAGCTGAAGTCAAGTCAGATGCTCAACCAACTGAGCCACCCAGGTGCCACTAAAGTATCATTTATTAAATTAAGTGCTCTCTCTCTTGTTTTTTTAAATATCTTTCTTTGCTGCTCTTCTGACAGTTTTTCTTTGGAATGTTCATCAAATTTTAGAGGCAAAGCTATATTTAACTGGAATCAAGAGCTAGAAGGCTCTGGTTTTGTATGTTTAGGATGTTTCTCTTTAACTCGGAATTTTGAAATCCCTTACCTATCAACCTGATACCACATCTTTTAATAATTCTTTGAAAAAACATTCCCCACAACTTAAAATGTATTTGTAGATTTGTGTTTTTTAATATCTTGCCACATAAATAGCAGTTTTAAAAGTTAATTTTTATAATGTACAATTGGCTTCATATTTTAGCTTCCAAGGAGTATTTTTATGGTTTTTACTCTGTGTACTTATGACTATTCTTTTTTATTATCGTATTTAAAATGTCTTACCTATTTCACAATACTGTTTGAGATCTAGTTTTTACATTTCTTTATAAATTTCACAGTGTCCATTTTTCTACTTTGTTTCTCTATCACGTCCTTCACCTAAAACTTTTTCAAAATAAGTTGTTTCTTTGTTTAGAAGTAGTAAATTATTTGTTTTTATTTCTTCTTAAGAAAATATTTAACTTCTGGGGCGCCTGAGTGGCTCAGTCGGTTCTGCGTCTGACCTAGGCTCAGGTCATGATCTCGCAGTTCACGAGTTCAAGCCCCACGTCCGTCTCTGTGCTAACAGCTCAGAGCCTGGAGTCTGCTTCAGATTCTTTGTCTCCTTCTGTCTCTGCCCGCTCCACTTGTACTCTGTCTCTCAGAAATAAACATTAAAAAATATAAATTTGGGGTGCCTGAGTGGCTCAGGTGGTTGAGCATCTGACCTAGGCTCAGGTCATGATCTCACAGTTCGTGGATTCGAGCCCCGCATCAGGCTCTGTGCTGACAGCTCAGAGCCTGAGGCCCACTTTGGGTTCTGTGTCTCCCTCTCTCTCTCTCTGCCCCTCCCCTGCTCCCAATCTATCTCTCTCTCGCAAAAATAAATAAAACATTTAAAAAAATTAACTTTTGGGATGCCTGGGTGGTTCCATAGGTTCAGTGTGTGACTCTTGGTTTTGGCTCAGGTCGTGAATTCGTGGTTCGTGAGTTCGAGCCCCTCGTTGGGCTCCATGCTGATAGGCTGATAAGTGTGGAGCCTGCTTGAGAGTCTTTCTTTCCTTCTCTGTCTGCCCCTACCCCACCTGTGCTGTCTCTCAAAATAAATAAATAAACTTTACCAAAAAACATGAAAATATTTAACTTTTATCTTATCCTCAAAACTGTTTAGGTTTTGTTCTGTAGAAATTGATAGATAGTGAAGCCATCAACGTTAGTGACTAATGTGTTACTATTATGTTTACTACTGTATTCTCGGTTCCTTGCATGAGATGGTCACTTGGATGGACATTTTAGCTATGAGACGGGATAAGAATTATCATTATATTCATTGATGATCAATCAATAATGATGAATGCATATTCTATAATGTTTAATGTTATATATACAATTGATTAATAATTGTTAATAACTAATAGTTCATCATTACAATTAATTACTAATTAAGTAGACTATATTTAGCATGGACTTTTAGCCATATCACTTTTTTTAACTTTTTATTTATATTCCACTTAGTTAACATACAGTGCAATTAGTTTCAGGTGTACAATACAGTGATTCACCACTTCCATAGAACACCCAGTGCTCATCACAAGTGCCCCCCTTAATCCCCATCATGTACTACCCCCAAACCCCCATCCACCTCGTCTCTGGTAACCACCAGTGTGCTCTCTATAGTTAAGAGTCTGTTTCTTTGTTCAACACTCTGTCTCTTTCTCTCTTTTTTTTCCCCTTTGCTTGTTTGTTTCTTAAATTCCACAAATGAGTGAAAGCATATGGTACTTATCTGTCTCTGATTGACTTATTTCACTTATCATTACACTCACTAGCTCCCACCATGTCATTGCAAATGGCAGGATTTGATTTTTTTTCATGGCGGAGCAATATTCCATTATAAATATGTATGTATATATATATATATATATAAAAAATGATATTTTTAGTTTTTTAAATGTTTACCCATTCTTGAGAGAGAGAGGGAGACAGAGCATGAGCGGAGGAGGGGCAGAGAGAGAGGGAGACACCGAATCCGAGGCAGGCTCCAGGCTCTGAACTGTTAGCACAGAGCCCAACATGGGGCTCGAACTCATGAACTGCAAGACCATAACCTGAGCCAAAGTTGGACGCTCAACTGACCGAGCCACCCAGGTGCCCCAATATACCACATCTTCTTTAACCATTCATCAGGCGATGGACATGTGACCCTTTTCCATAATTTTTGCCACAGAACTTTAAAAACATTTATTTTGGTTTGTTAAATGTTACTTTTCATATTGGTTCATTTTCACCTAGGGAAAATTATATAATATGTCTCAAGCATTGCCAAGTATTTGGTAATCACATCTACTTACAACTGTTGAAATCTATGTTCTAATTATGCCAGAGTGATAACGGTAAATTGTTGTGTGTCACATTCTTCTGTCTTCATTCATTTTCATATAGTTTTGAATTTCTATTTTTGCTATTCCTTTTTTTTTATCTGGTGGGCATTAGCTAGTACGTACTACAAAGTATTTTTAATGAGTCACCAAGCAAATTATGTACTTTATCTTCCACCAATTTATCACGTATTATACAATTAATAAAAAGAAACTTTATTTCTCACAATGAGTGGGGGAAATATTTCTGGACTGATGATGTAGTTGTAGATATTACTGTGAGACATACGTTTTGAGATGCCAGCCATTAGGCTGTGAGAACCACGTTCCCCTAAACTGCACGTTAGAGAGTAATGCTTACACGCTTCCATTTGAAGGACGACACCATCATGGGGTAAATATCTATTCACCTGTCAACCCGGTGAACTTTGCTCACTCACCCCCTCTTCTGGTGGCATTACTCTCTCCTAAACGCCCCTGCAATAAAATGTCCTGTTAGCCACTCTATCCACCATAGCTACTATATTCTTTCAGATTTTGCTCAGTAGATTGAGCCCCATCTTCTGTAAATTGCCCCATCTTCTAACAACTCATCAAAGCTCATTCACCCAGAGCACCTGTCTCCAGCTAAGAAAATCAGATACCCTTCCTGGGCATTGAATCGCGAGGTCAGAACAACCGGTCTCTTTTCATTTCTCTCAATTAGAGAAATTATTACATATGAAGCACAAGGAAACTACACATGGCTCTTCGCCCAGCCCGGCGGAGAACGCCCATGTTACAGAACAAAGATTACCTACAGGGAGAATCAGCAGGAAGTGAGAGGGGCCATTCTAGTCTGTTTCCACCTGGCCGTACAACCCAGATGTAACCTCGGTCCACTCTCCGTACTTTCTCGCTTATTTTGCTTCGGCTAGTTCAAGTTGCATTTGATTTATTTACATCGACAACAAAGAAAGCAAGATTTCTCATTTTCTGCAGATCCCATTTTTCCCGTATTATTATTTATGTTGTCGGTCCACCGCAAAATAATAGCAAGTTAACTCGCTAACTGTGATAACTGTTAGCTAGAGCCTCCCCTCCAGGCTGGGCTAGACGTAGCCGCTCGCTTCAAAAGAGCACTGCAGACAGGGAAAAATAGGAAATTGACTGTGGAGAAGGCTTCACCTACTAGCTTAACTGGCAAAAGTTAATATCATCTGTGATGTCTTCTGAGTATCATGTACTCTCTGATACGATACGGTGAGAAGCTTATTTGACTGTGTTGTATTCTTTCTCGAAACCCCAAACACCATTCTGGTCATGAAAAAACAACAGTCGACCCCAGAGGGAGGGACACCGGGCAGGGCACCTAGCAAATTCTCTCCAGGATTATTAAGGTCATGAAAAACAAGGGAAGACTAAAACTACCACAGACTTGAGACTCAATCCAACTAAATGCCCTGTGGTACTCTGAATTAGATCCTGGAAAGACAACAAAAAGAACATATATGGAAATCTGGGGAAATCCCAGTAATGTGTATAGTTTAATTAATCGTCATATAGCAATATTAGTTTCTTAGTTTTGGCAAATACCATGATAATTCCAGGAAGTGTAACTTTACATGAATGGGGATGATGGGGGAGACCAGATGAAGGTTTGTATAGAAAATCTTCAGGACGCCTGGGTGGCTCAGTCGGTTAGGCTATCGACTTCAGCTCACGTCATGATCTCGCTGTACCCGAGTTCGAGC
The DNA here is from genome assembly GCF_027475565.1 of Acinonyx jubatus. Lineage (NCBI taxonomy): Eukaryota > Metazoa > Chordata > Mammalia > Carnivora > Felidae > Acinonyx > Acinonyx jubatus. The sequence continues at coordinate 100,568,360 of NC_069383.1, read as the reverse complement.
CCCGCATCAGGCTCTGTGCTGACAGCTCAGAGCCTGGAGCCTACTTCAGATTCTGTGTCTCTCTCTCTGCCCTTCCGCCTGCTTGTGCTCTGTCTCTCTCTCTCTCTCAAAAATAAACAATAAAAAAAAGAAAATCTTCCTATTGTCTTTGCAACATTTCTGTAAATTTAAAATGATTCCAAAATCATAACTATTTTATAATTTTTTAAATGTTTATTCTTTTACTTTGAAAGAGAGAGAGTGAGAGAGAGACCGAGAAAGAGTGAGAGAAGGAATCCCAAGCAGGTCTGTGTTCAGTGCTGAGCCCGACGTGGGTCTCAATCTCATGACTGTGAGATCATGACCTGAGTCCAAATCAAGAGTCGAATTCTTCCTTTGTAGCAACGTGGATGCAACTGGAGAGTGTGATGCTAAGTGAAATAAGCCATACAGAGAAAGACAGATACCATATGTTTTCACTCTTATGTGGATCCTGAGAAAATTAACAGAAACCCATGGGGGAGGGGTAGTAAAAAAAAAAAAAAAAAAGAGGTTAGAGTGGGAAAGAGCCAAAGCATAAGAGACTCTTAAAAACTGAGAACAAACTGAGGGTTGATGGGGGGTGGGAGGGAGGGGAGGGTAGGTGATGGGCATTGAAGAGGGAATCTTTTGGGATGAGCACTGGGTGTTGTATGGAAACCAATTTGACAATAAATTTCATATATTAAAAAAACAAAGAGTTGAATGCTTAACCAACTTAGCCACCCAGGAACCTCCAAAACTATAACTATTTGTTTAAACTTATGTTTTTTGTGTGCTTATTTATTTTTGCGAGAGAGAGAGAGAGAGAGAGCGAGCAGGATAGGGGAGGGGCAGAGAGAGAGAGGGGGGAAGAGAGGCTCCCAAGCAGGCTTTAAACTGACAGAAGAGAGCCTGATGCAGGGCTTGAACTCACGAGCTGGGAGATTGTGACCTGAGCCTAAGTCAGACACTTAACTCACTGAGCCACCCAGGCACGCCATTATAATTATTTTAAATGATTTTTTAAAACATTGTATTTATTTTTGCCAGACAGAGAGAGAGAGAGAGAGGCAGAGAGACAGAGCGTGAGCAGGGGAGGGGCAGAGAGAGGGAGAGAGAGAAGGAAACACAGAATCTGAAGCAGGATTCTGATACTGAGCTGTCAGCACAGAGCTCCATGCAGGGCTCGAACTCACGAACCGCGAGATCATGACCTGAGCTGAAAATTGCAGCCAAAGTCTTATAAAACTAGGATATAATGCTTGACATGTTTTTCCGCAGATTGCAATAAATTACTAAATCCTATAGAACAAATACACGTTTCATTTCCATCTGAGACTTATTCATTAAGGCCATGCTGTTAGAAGAAACCTTCAGAGATGTACGATCTGAGAACCTTCTGGGGTTCAGCATAAGGAAATTGTCCCACGTATATACCAGAGATGTGAAAGAAAATGTCAAAGCCGGAAAACTGGTCACTTTTCCAACTCATTTATTCTCTGAGCACAAATTTATTGAATGCCTAACGTATGCTCGGCAGTGTTCTAGGAGCTGAGCAGCTGCGTTGACAAGCCAAGCCCTCATTCTTAGGGAGCTTATGTGTCAAGAGTGGGAGGGAAAGTAAACAAGCAAACAGATGCATCATACAATTTCAGGATATGATTCGTGATAATCAGACAGAATAGGAACTCACGAGCTGTGAGATCGTGACCTGAGCTGAAGTCAGACGCTCAACCGACTGAGCTGCCCGGGTGCCCCAAGGTTCCTACCTCTCATTCACAGAGGGAAATCCCTGTAAATGGATTCGTTTGTCTTTACAGATAGTGGGTTTTGCTGATTTTGAATAAGATTGAAATAACATTTTGGAGTTGAATCATTTGCCTCTGGTGGCCAATTTTTAGAAATATTTACCTAGATTATTAGCATAACAAACCATATAGGCTGTTGGAACGGGTTAATTAAAGCTAAAATGACGAAGAGGAGACTGGGAATAAAAACATCTCCAGTTAAACAATTGAGTAGTTTTGACAGATTTATTTTATAGCCTCTCGCTCTTGTTCTGAAGACAGAGACGCAGCTCTGTGGGCTTCTGTACCACCTGCAATGCCCTAGGGAGTCCCTTGTTTTCAGTTCTTTTTTGTGACCAGTGTCTGAAATTTGAAGGGACTGGTCCCTGGGGAGAGCATTTGTAAGCCATAACCTTTACAAGAACAATTGCCCAAATATACAAATACTCCAGCGGAGTTAAAGGCATATGGTCAATGATGGGTTTGCGTTCTGCCAGTCCTTGTACTCGTTTCCATACTGTTACACTGATTAGCATCTCCTGAGCAAGGCTCTGAGGGTGAGTTTCCAGAAAATTCTCTGCTCCAGCTTCTCCAGCTGGTGGTTTCCCCCAAAGTCTAAACATTCATTTTCTTTGAGTTTCATTGTAACTGATTTCTTTTTTTTTTTTTTAAGTTTGTTTATCTATTTTGAGAGAGAGAGAGAGAAAGAGAGAGTGTTTCCAGTTGGGGGGTGTGGGAGGAGAGAAAGAAGGAGAGAGAGAATCTCAAGTGAGATCTGTGATGTCAGCACAGACCCAGATGTGGGGCTCAATCTCATGAACCTTGAGATCATGACCTGAGCTGATTCAAGAGTCAGATGCTTAGGGTGCCTGGGTGCCTCAGCCAGTTAGGCATCAGACTTTGGCTCAGGTCATGATCTCAGGGTCCATGAGTTCGAGCCTCGCGGCGGGCTCTGTGCTGACAGCTCGGAGCCTGGAGCCTGCTTCCGATTCTGTGTCTCCCTCTCTCTCTGCCCCTAACCCACTTGCATTATGTCTCTGTCTCTCTCAAAAATAAATAAACATTTAAAAAAAAGGTAGGAACCTACAAATTCTACCTTTATGAAATATAGATATAGATTTTTAGAGATGTCTGTATCGATATGATAAGCTCCATTGCCATTGGAGAGAGAGCGCGCACAGGAGGGACAGAGATGGAGGGAGAGAGAGAATCCCAAGCAGAATCCACACTGTTAGCATGGAGCCTAATGCGGGCTTGAACTCATGAACCACGAAATCATGACCTGAGCTGAAACCAAGAATTGGACGTTTAACCAACTTAGCCACCAGGCACCCCTAATCTGACCAAATTTTTGACAAAATGGTTGCTATACAATGAGCTTGTAGTATTTGAACCTATGTGAATAACCAGCGAGCAGTACTAAAATGAACATAGATCAGGTGATGCTCTGAAGGATGAAGAGGATTGAATCGAAACTGCAAATAACTTCTCCTGTGGTCTATGCACACAAAGCTACTTGAAATTTCACCTACCTTTTTTGCCTCTAAACCATTTCACTTATAATTCCTAAATGGGAGGAAAGGTATTTCATAGACTTTCAAATTTTAAATACCCCCCCCCCCCAATAGCCTTAGCAGTATTTATGACATCGATGACAGCAAAGGGTGATTGAGTGCCCTCACTGGGCCAGGGGCCTAACGATGTGCCTTATGTGCAAGTTTTCTATTAAGTGGGAGGGTGAACTTTGGCATATAAGGTGGCATTTTGACTGGTGTCGGCTCAGGTAGGGTTTCTAGTTACAAATTCATTTTGAAGATTTTCCACTGTAGGATATTTGATTTTGTACAGTTTAGTGTGGGGTCAGTTAGCATCTTAACAGAGATAGGAGCAGAGTAGGTAGGTCATGTGGGCTTCTCAGGACCCTGATCCTCAGGCTAACCCTGTAAAGAGGGATCTTCTGAGAAAAGTTGAGCACTGTGTTTATATCAAGACTCTGGGAGACTCAGAGGTATTTTTATGGCTTCATCGATAGAGGGTGAAGAAGGAATTTTTTTTCCTATTTTGCTGCAAATTTTAGAGTTGAGGGGCACCTGGGTGGCTCAGTCAGTTGAGGACCCGACTCTTGATTTCGGCTTGGGTCGTGATCTCACGGTTCATGAGTTTGAGCCCCGTGTCGGGCTCTACACTGTCAGATTCTCTCTCTCCCTCCCTCTGTCTCTGCCCTTCCCTTGTTCTTTCTCTCTCTCTCTCTCAAAATAAATAAATAAACTCAAAAAGAATGAAACATTTTAGAGGCAACGCATCAGGCACTCCATGGGAGTGGTTAGCCACTAACTTTGTGTGCTTTAAGGTCAAACAATACGAAAGAGTGGGCAAGAACAGGGTATTGTGAGACGTTCAATGGCTCATATGATACGCCCTTGTACATTCTAAGAAATGACATAGTAAGAATTGAGGGTCTTTCTTAGTAGTTGAAATAACATAAGGGTCTTTCTTTTTTTTTAATATGTTTTTTTTTGTTTTTTTAAATTTTTTTAAATGTTTATTCATTTTTGAGAGACAGAGAGAGACAGATCATGAGCGGGGAAGGGGCAGAGAGAGAGGGAGACACAGAATTGAAGCAGGCTCCAGGCTCCAAGCCGACAGCACAGAGCCCGATGCGGGGCTCGAACTCACAAACCGTGAGATCATGACCTGAGCCGAAGTCAGACGCTCAACCGACTGAGCCACCCAGGCGCCCCCATAAGGGTCTTTCTTAGTAGTTCTATATTTTAAAAGTAAGTGATAATAGTTTATAAAATTTAGGAAGCTATTGTCAATGTGAGACTTTTTGCACACACCTACTGATACGACTTGGGAAGATGTGGGTTATACTTACAATAAATGTTGTTATTCCCATTTAATAAATGAAGGAACTGGGTCCAGAGGTGTAATTAACTCCTTCACGGCTACTGCCTTACGGTAAGTGGCACCTTGTCAATCTGGTGTTCAACACCCATGTTCAAGAATCATCCATGTTCAAGATACAATAATTTAATAATTTGAATACAAGTAATTTAAAACTCCTAAAATATATTTTTTTCAGATTTGAGAAAATGAGGGAAGTGTTTTCTCACTCATTTTGTGAAGCTAGCGTAACCTTGATCTGAAAACTCACAGGGACGCCTGAGTGGTTCAGTTGGTTAAGCATCCAATTTTGGCTCCAGTCGTGATCTCCAGCTCATGAGTTCAAGCCCCGTGTCAGGTTCTGTGCTGACACCTTGGAGCCTGGAGCCTGATTCAGATTCTGTGTCTCCCGTTCTCTCTGCCCCTCCCCAACAATCTCTCTCTCTCTCTCTCTCTCTCTCTCTCAAAATTAGATAAAATTTAAAAAAAATGTAAAGGCATAAAAAAGGAAATAATCTAACTACATGAATGAACATGGAAGGGAAAATCCTGAATAAAGTATTATCAACCAACTTTCATCTTAAGAAAGATAATACATCAAGACCAAGTTAGACTTATCCCAGGGTTATAAAATACATTTAATGTTTGACAACCAGTTGATCAATGTATCGCATTAGCAGGGATAGTAATATGACTAAGGCAGAGGAAACATTTAGGAAAATGCACCATCTCCTAACGATAGAAGCATAGCCAACTAGTAAAGGGAGATAACTTTTAAGATTTCATAGAGTATCTCCCTGCACAAACAATCCTGTGAAAAAATAAGAAATCTATAATTTTTTTTCTGCCCTTTGTTCCTGACACAGAGCTCTTAAAACCCTTGTAGTTTGCTGAGCAAAGGGGAGTTGCAAGTAACTTTTGTTCTTATAGCTGGTCTTTCACCCTGGGTCCTGACCCAAGACTTCTCAATCCCTTGGAATTTCCCGGGTGATAGGAGCAGCTTTTGTTCTAAAGAAGTGACTTTTGGGGGGCTCCTGGATAGCTTCAGCGTGGGGGCTGGTCCCCAGAAAGACCAAGCCATGGTTGGAAGTCTGGAGCATTCAGCCAGACCCTTTATCCTGCAGGGAGGGGAGAGGGGGCTGCAGATTGGGTTAATAATCAATCATGTCTACTTGATGAAACCTCCACAGAAACCCAAAGCAATCAGATCTGAAGAACTTCCAGACCGCCCAGTGCAACCACAGGCTGGGAGGACGGTGTGCCCAACTCCAGGGAGACAAAAGCTCCTTGCTCGGAACCCTTTCAGATTTTACCGTAGCATCTCTTCATTCCTCTGCTCATCTGTCTGTTCATCGGCATCATCATTATATTATTTATAATAAACCTGGTAAATGTGTTTGATAACCATGAGTTCTGTAAGCCATTCCAGCAGATTACTGAACCTGAGGAGGAGATCATAGTAACCTCTGCTTTGTAGCCAAGTTGGGACCCTGGGGAGCCTCAACTTGTGATTGGAGCCTGATGGGGGGGGGGCAGTCCGGTGGGTCTGGCCCTAAATCTGGGGGTAATGCACTATTTCTGAGTGGTAGTGTCAGAATTGAATTGTAGGACACACGGTGTTCAGAGAATCAGAGAATTGCCTGGGCTTGAAAGCCCCACACACATTTGGTGTCAGAAGTTTTGAGTAGAGGAGACAGGGTTTCCTTTAAATACTATAGCAAGGGGTGCCTGGGTGGCTCAGTCAGTTGAGCGTCCGACTTCAGCTCAGGTCATGATCTTGCAGTTCATGAGTTCGAGCCCCGCGTGGGGCTCTGTGCTCACAGCTCTGAGCCTGGAGCCTGCTTTGGATTTGGTGTCTCCCTCTCTCTGCCACTTCCCCACTCATGCTCTGTCTCTCAAAAATGAATAAACGTTAATTTTTTTAAAATACTATAGCAAAAGTATAAAGTTAAGAACATTATTTTAGAGTTTATTTACATAGCGTGAAATGGATAAAACTTAGCTTTGTTTCATGTCTAAGTATCTACGTATCTATCATCTATCTATCTATCTATCTCTATATATCCATCTGAATCAAAATATAGAATAATTTGTCTAGTGTTATAGTTTTGTTTTTGTTTTTGATGTTTTGAACAGAAAGGAAGGTCAATCTCTTCCTTGCTAATCCATCGTGGTCCAGAGTGTTTTTATGGTGTCCTTTGATAAATGAAAATTATTAATTTTAATGTAGTTTAATCTGTCAATTTTTTAGTTTAGTTTCTAATAATCAGGTCTCATTTTTTACAGTTATGTTTACTACATCTTATAGTTCATGGCTCTTATGTCTTGCTTTTTATCTATTTTATTTTATTTTATCTTATTTTATTTTATTTTGTTATTATTATTATTATTTTTGAGAGACAGAGAGAGGATGAACAGGGGAGGGGCAGAGACAGAGGAAACAGAAAATTCCAAGCTGACAGTGTAGAATCTGATGTGGGGCTTGAACTCACAAACCATGAGATTTTATTTTATTTTATTTATTTTGAGAGAGACAGCAGGAAAGGAAGCAGAAAAAGAGGGAGAGAGAGAGAATCCCAAGCAGACTCCATGCTGTCAGCACAGAGCCTGGTGCAGGGCTCAAACTCATGAACTGTGAGATCATGACCTGAGCTGAAACCAAGAGTCGGACACTTAACCGACTGAACCACCCAGGTTTGCCTCTTATGTCCTGTTTAATACACATTTTCCTACCTTTAGACTATGAAGATACCATGCTCCATATTCTCCTAGAAGAATTATGCCTCTGTCTTTTACTTTTAGGACTATGATCTATCTCTATTTTTTTCTTGTGTGTATAGCGTAAAGTAGAATTTTTCATAATGGCGGGATGCCTGGGTGGCTCAGTCGGTTAAGCATCTGACTTTGGCTCAGGTCATGATCTCGTGATTTGTGGGTTCAGGCCCCATGTCAGGCTCTGTGCTGACAGCTCAGAGCCTGGAAGCTGCTTCGTATTCTGTGTCTCCCTCTCTCTCTGCCCCTCCCCCAGTCATGCTCTGTCTTGCTCCTTCCCTCTCTCAAAAATAAATAAACATTAAAACAAATTTTTAAAAATTTTCATAATGGCAAAGACCATGGGAATATGTTTATGAATGTTAAAATTGAATAATCACTCTCACTGTGTTTGTATAATGAAATACTATATAAGAGAGCAAATTGCTGAGCTACCACTAAAATGGCAAATGCCATAAACACAAGCCCGGGCAGGACATATCGGTCACAGTACAATCCATGCATTAGCGTTTCATTGGAATCAAGTCTTAAAACAGGAAAAACTGAGCATTATATGTAGAGGCACCAAAGACGTCCATAAGAAAATCAGGGAAATGGTCATCACAGATTTCAGGAATGTGACAGTCACTGGGTAGATGGAAGGGGGAAGTGATAGCAGAAGGTAATAGGAGTCAGTGAAGAGTTAATCATAACGTGTCTCTCAACTCAGTGGCGGTTTTTCTCTTATTCAAATTTATGTGCACTTTTTTTTTTAAATGTGGGCTATATGTCCTAATAAACCAGATATTTTTGAAAACACTCATGGAGGGAAAAATGCAGTGATAAAGGTGGCCAAAACAATGGAACAATATCTAAACTTGATACGAATATTCATCTCGGGGATCATTTTTGTTTGTGACCAGCACCAGAAAAAAAACTGCATTGGTCTTATCCTCCAGAAGAACAATTGTTTTTTCCCTTTTACTCCATAAATAGCTCAAGTAAGAACCTATATTCACCGATCCTTTCGCTGCACTCTAAAGCAACAATAAGAAGGCAAAGAAGGAAGAGGTTTGTAATAATCAACACGGTCTTTTATTTCTATGAAAATCCTTGGGGCAAACCTGTTTCTTGCAAGCCCTGAAGCCCAAAGTCACTAACTCTGAATTATATCAGCCTGTGGCATACCTGTCACTATCCAATCTAGAGTTTTAAGATCCTCAACGTTGAAATTAATTACGTTTAATGTTTTATTGAATTTTTCAATTCCTGGTCACTCCTGGCCAAGACTCCTCTCTTGAATTCCTTGTGTGCTATCATTCCTTTGTTTTTAAATGAGGGAAAATTGGCATCCATTTTTCTTTTTTTGATTAATTCAAACAGGATTTCTGGCTACTTTGGAGCTGAAATCGCTTCTGAGAACAATGTGCTTTATATCAGAGGTCCTCAGACGTTACTGGACGTTAAAGCCACCTCACCTCACAGTTTTGAAATACACCAATGCCTGGTCTCACCCCAAGAAAATAAAATTTAACTGGTCTGGGATTTTGAAAAAGAATTTTGAAAGTTACCTAAGTGCTTCTAATATTCAGTAAAATTTGAGGATCCCCGGTATTCATTGGTCTCTCCATTATCTATTTATGGATGTAGATTCTTTAAATAAGTAAATGTTTATTCATTGCTAATGTCTAGTTATTATATCTTGGCATTGACAAAATAAGCAAATGCTAAAATAAAATCACTCAATGATTCTTCAATACAGATATCGTTTAGTTTTTGAAAACTTTGATTGTATTTGCTTTCAATCCAAGGAAACAGCCATTTTTCTTTTTGATCAGAATTTTTAATCTGTGGTTTCTGAATTATTGTTGAGTCAAAAGATACAATACTAATGGATTTATTAATCAATAAGTGACTCTTAAAATTGTCCCGAATCCTCCTATGTAGTCCAACAAAATTTTTAGTGCAGGTGAGTTCTGGCCTCTCCTATTTTCAAAGGAGATGTTAAGAATGCCACCCAATCTGGGAATGCAAGCCAGTGCAGCCATTCTGGAAAACAGTATGGAGTTTCCTCAAAAAACTAAAACTAGAATTACCCCCCGACCCAGCAATTGCACTACTAGGCGTTTCTCCACAGGATACAGGTGTGCTGTTTCGAAGGGACACATGCACCCCCATGTTTATAGCAGCAATATCAACAATAGCCCAAGTATGGAAAGGGCCCAAATGTCCATCGATGGATGAATGGATAAAGAAGAGGTGGTATATATATATATATATATATATATATATATATACACAGTGGAGTATTACTCAGCAATAAAAAGAATGAAATCTTGTCATTTGCAACTACGTGGATGGAACTGGAGGGTATGATGCTAAGTGAAATTAGTCAGAGAAAGACAAAAATCATATGACTTCACTCATATGAGGACTTTAAGACACAAAACAGGTGAACATAAGGGAAGGGAAACAAATAATATAAAAACAGGGAGGGAGACAACACAGAAGAGACTCATAAATATAGGGAACAAACTGAGGGTTACTAGAGGGGTTGCGGGAGGGGGGATGAGCTAAATGGGTAAGGGGCACTAAGGAATCTACTCCTGAATCATTGTTGCACTATATGGTAACTAACCTGGATGTAAATTTAAAAAAAAATTAAAAAGAAGATTTTAAAAAAGAAAAACACGCCACCCAATCTGAAAACCCAAACCATAAAACCTAAATGCACGAAATCCATAGGAATGCCTTTGCGAAATATCAAATAGAAAAAAAATAAAAGCCTAAGAAAACTCAATCTTGAAGAAAAGAATAAGTGTAATTATTAGCTAATTACTTTTGTGTGCTAATTCTAATGATAATAAAATCGCTAATTTTATTTTGCCTTATGTTCAGGTTATGCTAATTACAGTCAACATCACCTTGAACAGCACAAACTACTTAGGGGATAATTGCTACTATTCTATGTCAATTTTAGAAACGAAGGAACAGAAAATTAAGAAGCTTATGTAGTGTCATGTATTTCACTTATTTTAAAATATTATTTTAGGGGACACCTGGCTGGCTCAGTAAGTAGAGAATGTGACTCTTAATCTCCCTGTTGTGAGTTTGAGCCTGACGTTGGGTATAGAGGGTTCTTCAAAAAAATTAAATTAGGGGTGCCTGGGTGGCTCAGTCGGTTGAGCGTCCGACTTCAGCTCAGGTCATGATCTCGCGGTCCGTGAGTTCGAGCCCCGCGTCGGGCTCTGGGCTGATGGCTCAGAGCCTGGAGCCTGCTTCCGATTCTGTGTCTCCCTCTCTCTCTGCCCCTGCCCCGTTCATGCTTTGTCTCTCTCTGTCTCAAAAATAAATAAATGTTAAAAAAAATTTAAAAAAAATTAAATTAAATATCATTTTAGCCATTGAAAAAGGAAGAAACTTTTGGCATTTTACATGGATCTATCATCTATCTCTCTATGTACCTATCTGTCTATTATCTACCATGGACCTATCTATTCTAAGTGTATTGTAGTCTACAGGTAAGCAGAATAAGAAATATACACTGTTTGGGGGAAGGCAGTTTAGATATAGAACACTTAAGACAATGATATCACCATTTATTTAGTGCTTACTGTATACCTTGCATATCTTAAGCACTTAAGAGGTTTTATCTTATATCTATTTAGTAAACTTTCAAGATAGCTCGTGATAACACCAATAAGCAGCTGATGAGATTTGTAGATAGATAGATAGATAGATAGATAGATAGATAGATAGAATTATGTCCTTCAGTCTTTCATGGTCTAGATGTTCACTGAACTTTGAATATCTTCTTTTGTGTTGCGTAATTCTGACTTGTAATGAACCCATTAATTATATGAATGAGTTGGAAGAATGAGCTCAACGTTAAAAAAAATACTGGTGGTGTGAATATTACTAAGCAGAGAACCAGGCACTACACTTCTAAAGGCTGCAGCTTGGACCTCTTATAAAACCGCTTTCACAGCCCAGGACATCCCAGTTGACAGTTGAGTCAGTCAAAGAGTGCATTGCCAAGGAGATTTCAAAATAGTTTTTTACTTTAAAATTTTTACTTTTTTAATGTTTATTTATTTCTGTTAGAGAGAGGGAGATAGGGTGTGAGTGGGGAAGGGGCAGAGAGAGAGAGGGAGACACAGAACCCGAAGCAGGCTCCAGCCTCCGTGCTGCCAGCACAGAGCCCCGCTCGGGGCTGAACTCGTGGACCGTGAGATCATGACCTGAGATGAAGTCAGATGCTTAACCGACCGAGCCACCCGGGTGCCCCTAAATTTTTATTTTGAAATCACTGTAGCTTGATGTGCAGTCATGCGAAATAATACAGAGGGAGCCTACACATCCTTCACCTAGATTCCTCTAATAAATAGCGTCTTTCACGCTAGAATACAATACCCCAGCCAAGAAACTGACACTGATACAATACACCCACCTTATTCGGATTTTACCAATTTTGCAAGCGACTGGTGTGTGTGGGATTTTATCAAATGTGTGGATTCCTTTGCCCACCATCACAGTCGTGGTACAGAACGTTTCTGTCACCAGAAGGATCTCTCCTGCTCCTCTCTTAGAGCCACCATCATCTTATTCCCTTTCCTCCCCATCCCCCCCCTCCCCCCGCCACCAGAAATCCCTTCTCCTTGTCTACACTTCTGCCATGTTTTGAAAGTTACGTACATGAAATCACACGATACCATTTTTGAGAATGGATTTTGTTTTCGCTCTGTGTAACTCCTTTGTGATACATCCAAGTTTCTTCCTCTATCAATCATTCCATAGTTTAAGTGCCAAATAGGTTGCTATGGAAAGGATGTACCACGGACGGCTTAACCACTTACCTGCTGTAGCCTACGTGTGTTGGTTTCAGTCTGACGCCATTTAACGTATAGGTGTAGGGACGTTGTACACAGGTTTTATTGGTTTCCTTTTTTGGTATACTTGTCAGGATGTCAGTGTTTTCTCCAAAACACTTTGTAGGTAGGCCATTCCGATTAGGTATGTTGTGACATTTTATTGTGGTGTTTAATGTGGAATTCCTAATTCCTAAGGATTCTGAAGCATATTTCTTGTGCTTATTGCTATCTGTGGATCCTCTTTGGTGAAATGTTTCTTTGTGGCTTTTTTTTTACCCAATTTTTTTTTTAGTTTGTTTGTTTGTCTGTTTTTTAATTGATTGAGAGAGCGAGAGCGCACCCCAAGCAAGCTCCGTGTTGTCAGCACAGAGCGCAATGCTGGGCTCGAGCTCAAGGACCATGAGATCATGACCTGAACTGAAGCCAAGAGTTGGATGCTTAGCTGACTGAGCCACCCAGGTATCCCTCTTTGGTCCAATTTTTAAATGGATTTTACATTTTGTTTATTTGCCTATTGTTGAAAGAATAGTTACTAATATTTCCCTTAACTGAAATCTTTTCCAAAATGTGTAGGAGAAAGTTCTTTATAAAGTAGATTTTCAGTATTTAGCTTATCAAGCTACAAAACAATTGTTTATTAAGCTTCCCTATCAGATAGGCTTTCCTCCAAATTTCTGGTGAGTTGATTGTAAGTAAAGGTCTAGGTAAGTGACACATATTCATTATAAATTTATCAGGTGAGGTAAGATGCACTGTGTTTTATGTCCCTAAGCCCCTTATGAATTGGGTTTATGCCATCACTGAAACACTAGAGTAAGAGTGCTACTGTTTTCTTTACTGAGCTCTGGATTTTTTTTTATTTTTTTTTTTTTTTAGAGAGAGAGAGAGAGAGAGCATACAAGCAGGGAAGGGACAGAGGCAAAGAGAGGGAGAATCGTAAGCAGGCCCCAGGCTCATCACAGAGCTTGAAACTGGACTTGATCCCACGCCCCTGGGATCATGACCTGAGCCAAAATCAATAGTCAGACGCTCAACCAACTGAGCCACTCAGAGAACCCTGAGCTCTGGATTTTTAAAAATTAATTTCACTTTGATGGACTTTATTCATAGATAACCTATGGGGGTGGTTGAGAAAATGCAGGGTCTCTGATAAAAATTGTACTATAGATTTTCACCTTATTCCTTAAGTGAAAACAGTTTTTGGTGTTTTTGTTTGTTTATTTTGTTTTGGTTTTGTTTGTTTTTTTTTCTTTTTTGCAGTTTTTTTTTTTTTTTTTTTATGAGCATCAGTATGTTCATATAAAAATATTCTCCTTCTTATATTCCCCAGTAGTTAGGGATGGTTGTGGATACCACTGACAATTAATGAAACAGACAGAAAGTCTAAGAAAAGTCACAATCTGGTTAGATCATCCTTCTGAAATACCTTTACCCCTTCAGAGGACTTAACACTTGAGGTTAGGCAAGTTTGGCCCCGTAGATTTCTATTAGGAGAAGTTTTAACTAAGTGTATATTTTCTTCCTGTAACGACACCAGTTCTTTTAAATTCCAAACGATTATATCATGAAATTGTTGTAATCCTACTTAAACCACTGGATTGAACTACTTAAACCACTGGATCCCAGACCCCAAAGGCCCTGACTTTCCAAGACCCAGTTGACATTCTGCCAGGGTGTGGTCAGCCCTTACTATTTTGCTAATGGATTGTCTGGTGGTATTTCAGGAGGGAAGTATACACTAGTAAGAATATTCAGGAATTTTTTCCATACCACAAGTTAGTTTCTGGTTCGGCCATAATGTCCAAATGTGTAACATTTTCTTCATGCTTCGAACAATAGTATCTGCACCCATTAATTACCTTTCAACACAACATTTTTTTTTTAATGAATCACACAGAGAATGTTCTCTGACCGTTGTGAAATCAAACAGGAAATTGATTGTAAAAGAAACAGGCAAAATCAAACACTTGAAAATTAACCAAAATATACTTAAATAATCCATGGGTTAAATATACAGTTTGAAATGAATTTTAAAGTATATAGAACTGACTGTGCAGTTAAAGATATATTTTCTGGCCTCTTTAGCAGCTAGGTACAGCCATATGTCTGAGGGATATGAACAGGTCCCATGACCATAAAAGAAAAGGCATGTTCGATATTCCTCTTTTTCTTTTCCATGGTTACAATATGGGCTTTCCTCGATTACCCACATGCAGCCTGTTACATGAGAAGCAATTTTTTTCTTGTTTTAAACCAAGTTAATTTGGTCTTTGTTAAAGTAAATGAACTTGAACTTTATTACCTTTCTACTTGAAGATGCTACAGGGATATTCTTATTGGATAAAAATAAAGATAACACCTTGTAAACTGAAAGTCATATAATTATTAGCAAGTATTATTAGGAGATACCTGAGTACTCTCTAACTTTTATTTGTCACTTAATTATAGTCTCATACTGTTATTTAAATTTTCATGTGTAAATGGCTTCTCAAATAAAGTGAAAGCTACTTTAAACCAAACAAATAACATGGAACTGAATGGAAATGAATGTCAACACATTAAAATATGCGTGTCACAGATAAGGCAGTGTTGACAGGAAAATGTATAGCACAATAGAAAAGAGGAGGGGTCTGAAATTAAGAGCCGAGTTCCTATCTCAAGAAACTAGAAAAAGCAGAGGAAAATAAATATCAAGCAACATGAAACTAGAAATCATAAAAAGCAGAAAGAAATAAAATTAAAATGGGAAAATAAAAGAAAATCAATGGGTAAAAAAGTAATTTTTTGGGAAAACTAGTAAAATTGATAAACTTCTAGCAAGGTGGAAAAAGATAAAAAGAAGACACAAATAACCATTTTCAGGAGTAAAATAGAGGCTCTCATTCCATCCGGCAGCCACTAAAAGGATAGTAAAGAAATATAGTAAAACCTTGGTTTGTGAGTATAATTTGTTCCAGGAGCATGCTTATAATCCAAAGCACTTGTGCATCAAAACGAATTTCAAGAACCATTAGCTCAGGTGTGATCATGTGACGTTCGGTGTCACGTACGACTCACATTGCAAGACATCGCTCGTTTATCAAGTTAACACTTGTTAGAAATGTTCGCTCATCTTGCGGAACACTCGCAGAACAAGTACTCGCCATCCAAGGTTTTACCGTAGTGTAAACAACTTAGTCACATAAACTGACAACTTAGTGAAATGGACCAACTCTTAAAAACTCATAAATTACAGATTAAATACATAATCTGTTGTCTTAGAACCTGAAAAGAAAGTGGATTTTGAGCAAATAAATTTCTGTTGTTTAAGCCACCCAGTCTGTGGTCTTTCGTTACGGCAAACCTACCTAGCTGACTAATACCAAACTGTTGTTTGAAAAGCCATCAGGGTGCATCAGCTTTCTACTGGCTGCCATTTCAACTGCTGTAAACATTAGGTTTACTGTTGTTGCTGTTGTCTGCTGAGTAATTGTATGTTCCTTTATTTTCCAATTAGTGATTGTGCGTTTAAGTCTGGACATCGCACAAGTGGATATTGTTACAACAAATACTAAAAGAAAGTCTGTGATCAGAGTGGCAATCTATGTCCAATCCAGGAGCCAGAAAGTTTCCAAATTAAACAAATGAACAACAACAAGGACAACAACAAACCCAACATCAGATTCAACCATCAAGTCAAAAGGCTCATAGAAATAGATACGGGAGGATTATACTAATTTCATAATTTAGTGATTTCTTGATTCATTTCCTTCATGTTCCTAGAAATACTAAAGGTCTCAGAAAGGCCACTACAGATGGAAGCACAGCATGCTTCCCATCAAAACGCATGAGTACATGGGTGGCTCAGCTGGTTGAGCATCTGACTTTGGCTCAGGTCATGATCTCACGGTTCATGAGTTCAAGCCCCACATGGGGATCACTGCCATCAGTGCAGATCCTACTTCAGATCCTCTGTCCCTCTCTCTGCCCCTTCCCTGCTTCTGTATTCTCTCTCTCTCTCTCTCTCTCAAAAATAAATAAACATTAAAAAAAGCGTAAGTACCACCTGGAAAAGTGTCCAGGCAGCCCCTATTTTTGAACCAAAAATCTCATGAATTCTATCTCATGAATTATTTTTGTTTTGTTTTAAAATGTTTTTTTTAATTTATTTTTGAGAGAGAGACAGAGCATGAGCGGGGGAAGAGCAGAGAGAGAGGGAGACACAGAATCCGAAGCAGGCTCCAGGCTCCGAGCTGTCTGCACAGAGCCCGACACGGGACTCGAACCCACAAACCAGGAGATCATGACCTGAGCCGAAGTCAGATGCTTAACGGACTGAGCCACCCAGGCACCCTGTCTCATGAGTTCTTCAGCTGAGATTTCTACATCCTTAAGGATATTTCTAGCCCCTCGACTATCTAGAACTTGTCCTATTTGCTGTGACTGTTGTAATGTGCACTGTCAAGTAGTTTGAAGACAGCAGGACGTCATCTGCTTAAGATTTCACCTGTCAACAAATGAGGGTAAATCTGGAGGTTTTAGGCACTAATAAATCTGTTTAAGGCTTAGTCAGTTCTCAGAGGTGAGAGAGCCATGGATTTCCCTTCTTTGGTAAAAGAACACAGCATTTAAAGTGTCATCCAAATGGAGAGGATATATGGAGGATAAAATAATAAAAATCTCTAAGGATTAAGCTTGCATGCTGAAAAATGTGGTAAATTATCAGGAAGCAACAAGGACTCTATAGCATAATGGGCTGTAGTGTTGAAGAGGCACCTTCATATTAAGTCCAGCCAAGTCTTCACTTATTTGGTTGTTGTTACTACAGCCTTGGACCAGGTGGGCAGGATTTTGCCCCTAGATTTAAGAAAAGCTGAAGTTCGGGGCACCTGGGTGGCTCAGTCAGTTAAGCACCCGACTTCGGCTCAGGTCATGATCTCACAGTCCGTGAGTTCGAGCCCCGTGTCAGGTTCTGTGCTGACAGCCCAGAGCCTGGAGCCCGCTTCGGATTCTGTGTCTCCCTCTCTTTGCCCCTCCCCCGCTCACACTCTGTGTCTATTAAAAAATAAATAAACATTTAAAAAAATAAAAAGAAAGAAAGAAAGAAAGGAAGGATGATGTCAGAAATCGGTATATAAAGCTTCCTTTGAAGTTGAGTCGGAATATCAAGGGTTTATCTGGATTGATCATGCCCAAATAAGGGGTGGAGAGATATTGCAAACCTGAATTTAAGTTACGAAATACCATTTATATTTAGGCTAAATTGCCCCAAATTTCCCATTGCCTACAATGGCCAGGGAGTCCTCATTGTGTCCCAATAAGTAGCCTAGAAAAATTTCAAGTGACTTATAATCTATCAGGATTGAGATAGGTAACTGTTTAGGATTATCTTGGTTTAGGCTGTGATACCCAAATACCACAGACTGAGCGCCTTATTACCAACTGAAATTTATTTCTGATAGTTATGGAAGCTGGAATCAGAAATCTTATAATTATGGAAGCTGGCATGGTCAGGTGAGGGCTCTCCTCTGGGCTGCAGAACTTACTACGTTCCTCACGTGATGAAAGGGGAAAGGGAGCTTTTCTGTGGTCTCTTTCCTAAGAGCATTAATCCCATTCATGAGGCACCACGTTATGACCTAATCGCGTCCCAAAGGTCCCATCTGCTAATACCATCCACTTGGGGGATTAGGGTTTTACCATATAAGTCCTGGGGAAGACACAAACGTTCAGACCACAGCGGGGATTAATCATGACCCATATAATATATTTATTCTGACAAAAGTATACTTTTTCTTTGCTACCTATATATATATTTCGTTAAAAGAGGGAATCGTAGTGGTCACTTTATCGTTATTGTATAGCAAAATTTCATCCACACGTTTCTTGTAGGTAGAGTCATACAAAAGTTTAATTAAGGTCCTTATAGTCTGAGTTAACAACCTGTGGTGAAGAGAAGGAGTGTGCCTCAGTAAGCCTCGGGGGCATCACTGTCCTGGTAGATTGTTGAACTTCATAGGAAAAGTCAAAGAGGTATTAATGATTGTGACCTAACGCGATATGAAGAAAGTAGAATGAGATTCACGCTAATAAAACATGCGGTCTTGGATGGTACTCAACACAATATAGTAGAATTACTTTTGTCCATAGCATGTCTCCCACTTAGGGAGGATCTGTACATGGTACTGAATTTGAACACAAATGTATTGAAAGTCCAATGTTCAGATTAGCTGTAAGCTGGTTACGAATAGGACAGTAGTTAAGGATCTCAGAAATGCCACCAGAGGAGCATCTGTATTGGAGATTCTGTCTGCCTAGTGGACCTCATGCCATAAGGCTTGCAGGAAAAGTCTCACAGAAGCAAGGAACTTGCAGTGAAGGGTCCTGTGGGGACAGTGGCCGGGTGGGACAAAGGCCTCAGGTGATGCAGAGGAAAGTTTGCGCAAAAGTGGCTGAATTTGTGGCAGACGTTGTCACTGTCATGAGCAGTTCTGCAAGGCTGTCTTTAATATTTAAAGAAATGCCTCCTTGTGAGTTTAAGGAAATTGAACCGTGATTCCTCCTCAGAGGAGAATAAACCTCATTAATGACCTAGTTTACATGTTCTCTTTTGGTTTTTTAGCTAGTGTGGGCCAATTGTGTTTCCAGTGTCCTTTTGTTTGTATTATTTTCAGGTATTTTTTATTATTTTTTTAATGTTTATGTGTATTTGAGAGTGAGAGACAGAGCACGAGAGGTGGAGGGGCAGAAGGAGAGGGAGACACAGAATCTAAAGCAGGCTCC
The DNA here is from genome assembly GCF_027475565.1 of Acinonyx jubatus. NCBI lineage: Eukaryota > Metazoa > Chordata > Mammalia > Carnivora > Felidae > Acinonyx > Acinonyx jubatus. The sequence continues at coordinate 100,549,303 of NC_069383.1, read as the reverse complement.
AGACTCTGAGCTGTCAGTACAGAGCCCGACGTGGGGCTCGAACCCATGAATAGTGAGATCATGACCCGAGCCAAAGTTGGATGCATAACCAACTGAGCTACCCAGGCGCCCCTATTTACAGGTATTTTTGTAAAGTGTTTTCCTCTTCTGGTGCTTGATGACTCAGGTGGCAGGACCTAGTTGCTCTAACCATAAGACCATCAGGATATTGTCAGGGCTTTTGTTTTGTTTTGTCTTGTCTTTGCCTTTGTTCTAAAATTCTATCAAGATGTTCTACGGGGACATCGACAACGGAGCTGTTTTGCACTCAAGGATTTGCTTGTGTGTTCAGTCCCCCCTTTCCATTTTAGTGTCATTCACAGAAAGCAAGTAAAGAGTTGAGGAGGGACACCTAGGTGGCTCAGTCGGCTAAGCGCCCAACTTTGGCTCAGGTCATGATCTCATGATTTGTGAGTTCGAGCCGCACGTTGAGCTCTGTGCTGACAGCTCAGAGCCTGGGACCTGCTTCGGATTCTGTGTCTCCCTCTGTCTCTGCCCCTGCCCAGCTCACGTTCTGTCTCTGACTTTCAAAAATAAATAAATATTGGGAAAAAATTAAAAAAAAATTAAAAAGAACTGAGGACACATTTTCTCCAGGATCTACTCTTGCATGTTGTCTGAAGGTAGTAAAGAACCCATCCCTAAAGTTGCCAGGGACTTTGGAAATGGATCGATGTCCAGTCTGTTTGTGCAAGAAATTTTTTTAATTTTTAAAAAAATTTTTTAACGTTTATTTATTATTGAGAGACAGAGAGACACAGAGCATGAGCAGTGGAGGGGCAGAGAGAGAGAGAGAGAGAGAGAGAGAGAGAGAGAGACAGAATCTGAAGCAGGCTCCAGGCTCTGAGCTGTCAGCACAGAGCCCGATGTGAGGCCCAAACTCTCCACGAGATCATGACCTGAGCCGAAGTCGGTCACTTAACCAACTGAGGCACCCAGATGCCCCAAGAAATTTTTTTGAAAGAGCCTCCAAAATATGTTATCTGGTATCCATAGCTTTTCTGAATCTCCCTCAATTTCTCCACTATTTCTCACTATCTTCCCACTCTGCACGTACCGTCCATCTTTCTTTCTTTTCTTTTTCTTTTCTTTTTTAAATTAAAAAAAATGTTTTAGGGGCGCCTGGGTGGCGCAGTCCGTTAAGTGTCCGACTTCAGCCAGGTCACGATCTCGCGGTCCGTGAGTTCGAGCCCCGCGTCAGGCTCTGGGCTGATGGCTCAGAGCCTGGAGCCTGTTTCCGATTCTGTGTCTCCCTCTCTCTCTGCCCCTCCCCCGTTCATGCTCTGTCTCTCTCTGTCCCAAAAATAAATAAACATCGGAAAAAATTAAAAAAAAATGTTTTAATGTTTACTTATTCCTGAGAGAGAGAGGGAAAGAGACAGAGACAGAGCACGAGCAGGAGAGGGGCAGAGGGAGAGGGAGACACAGAATCCGAAGGTGTTTACATTTATGTAAGAGGCAGGGGTCCAGTCCAAAGAAGCCGGTGGTTTATGTTTGGATGGAGAAAACCCAGAAGAGTATGTTAATATTTCAGGAAAACACTGTTTACGTGCCCTGGGTTTCAGAGTCTGCCCTGTCGCTGGGTTTTGCCAATCACAGACTCAACACCCTGTGATTCTCGGTAGACAGAAGTATACACAGAAGCTTGACTCAGAACCACAACCGCACAACCTGAGACTGGCTTCCGAAGGACCTGATAACTGGCCAACAGCAAAGTTTGGTCAAAGGGCCTAAGCCAGGAGAAAGCTTGTACACACTTCAGGCTCTGAGCTAAGTCCAGAAACGGATACATTAGGAATGATATCTGCTCGTCCCTACAAAACATCCTCCTATAGACTCACAGCAAAAAAAAAAAAAAAAATGATGAGGATAGATAGAAACTATCGACCTGGGGTGGAAGGTGGGGGCTGGGCTTATTCACATCCACCGGTCAGAAGACGAAGTGCTTTGGTTTATTTGCTCCCATTTTCAAAGCCAGCCCTCAAATGCACAGGCAGCCAATGACCTTCATGAGAAATCAATGTGTCACGAGTGGAGGACTTGATCAAGAATCAGAATGATTCGAGAGTTTGTAAAACCACAAACCAAAGATACCCTGTTCTGGAAAGGGACCAACTAGACATCATAAAAGAGTTTCTGTGAAAGAGGAAGAAACATATGTTTGCCAAATTAAAAGAGAAAATAAATGGATTCAATAAGAGGGAAAGAGCAATGAATAGACTGATGATTTGCAAGATCAAGTTAAGGAACCGACCTCCAACATGGAGGAAGAAAGACGAAACTAGATCAGGTAAGTGGTAAGGAAAGATTTGGCAAAAAAGAAATTAATAGAGGCGTGAGAATGGCCTGTTGCCCAGTGGTATAAGATGTCGCGGATCACAACAGCCTGCCCAACGAGCCAGGATAATGACAGAAAACCCAGTCCCACCTCAAACACCATCAAAAGTCCTACACATTCCAGAAACATTAAGCTGGCGACATAAATGGAGAGAGACATCACTAAGTGATCAACGACTTACCTGATGATCAACCATTTCTTGACATTAGCACTGGACAGAGCAATCGACGTTAATACTTCCCTCAAAATTCGGACAGAAAATGATTTCTTTAAAAAAAAAATTTTTTTAATGTTTATTTGTTTTTGAGACAGAGAGAGAGCATGAACAGGGGAGGAGCAGAGGAAGAGGGAGACACAGAATCTGAAACAGGCTCCTGGCTCCGAGCTGTCAGCACAGAGCCCGACGCGGGGCTCGAACTCACGGTGAGATCATGACCTGAGCCGAAGTCGGACGCTTAACCGACTGAGCCACCCAGGCGCCCCAAATGATTTCTAATATACCCACTCGAATGAGCAATTATGTAATGAGAGTAAATATATGCATTTTTTTTTCTTTTTACATTCAGACTGTTGGGATATTTCTTTCTTTCTTTTTTTTTTTTTTTTTTTAAATCATATTTATGTATTGACAAATCTTCTCTCCTGGACCACTCTATTCAAGTGCCCTTGAACTCCTGTTACGATTGAAATATTTGGGTCCCGCTCAAAGAAAACAGTTATATGCTGAAACCCTACTTCCCAAAGATGATGGTGTTAGGAGACGGGGCTTTGCAAAGTGCTTAGGACATAAGTGTGGAGCCCTCATGAGGGAGATAAGTGCTCTTGTGAAAAACAAAAACAAAAACCCTCAGAAGTCCTTTGTCACCACGTGAGGACTAGTGGATGTGGCAGTGTATGAACCAGGAATTCCTTACCAGACACTGAACCTGAGGGATTTACTTTAGTCCTGGACTCCTCAGCCTTTAGAACTGTGAGAAAAAAAAATGTTTATAATTTATAAGACACCCAGGCTATAATATTTTTGTGATGGCAACCCAAACAGACTAAGCTCTCTTCTCGAAGAGGCCCTGAATCCTCCTCACCTTCAGTGTTTCCTGTTGTGTTTTCCATCCACTGGCCCCACCCTGCTCTTTGGCTACAGACCCCCACTGGTCCCCACCGTATTTGCAGTGAAGCCCGATCCCTGTCCTACCGCAGAGGCCCCCAGACCTGTCACAATGGACCCCGTGAATAAGGTCTTTCTTACCATCTGTAAAAAACGTCTTGGCAGCTTCGTTAACACTTAACATGTGTGTGTCGTCCACCGAATTTGGGAGGAAAAATGGGAAAACATCGTCGCCCAAGATGCGCGGAATAGCAAGAGACGTTTTTACAGATCCAAAGGTATTTGGAGTTTTAACTTGATTCTGTTTTTTTTCTACTTCCAAGAACTGACAGCTTCGGTTTACATTATGATCTAGCTGTTTAATCCCTCTGCTGGTTCTGCACTGATACTTACTATTGGCCCAATCATAATGCTGCATGTACTGTTTTATTATGCTCAACAATCGTATTTGTCCTAGAGGAAAAAGAGACTGTGTCCTGACTAAAGACTAATTTATCTGTTGTTAAATCTAGGTAAATGTCAAGACAGTAGCCTGACTTACAAAACTAATGATTACAAGAAGGTAAGTGTCAAAAACTTCAGTTTTATTCATTTATTTTTTTTCTTTTTGGAGAACAAAGCCAAAGGATACTATTTTTAAAAAGAGTGGCTTATTAAGAAATTAGAATTTGAACATATTTTTTAATGTTTTTTTTTTAATGTTTATTTATTTATTTTTGAGAGACAGAGAAGGAGTGGGAGAGGAGCAGAGAAAGAGGGAGACACAGAATTGGAAGCAGGCTCCAGGCTCTGAGCTGTCAGCACAGAGCCTGACGCGGGGCTCGAACTCATCAACCGTGAGATCATGGACTGAGCTAGAGTCAGACGCCTAACCGACTGAGCCACCCAGGTGCCCCAGAATTTGAACATATTATTTAAAGTTTTAATATTAGTCCCCGAGGCACTAAAATAGCCCACAAACTAAAATATGTAGGGATTGATTTTTTTCCAAGAAAAGGAAACTGTGGTTGATTTAAAAACATTTCTAAAAAGTGTTGCTTTATAACTAGAAAATATTTTAAGCCCTAATTTAAAAAGTAAATTTTGGGGTGCCTGGGTGGCTCAGTCTGTTGCATGTCCAGCTCTTGATTTCAGCTCAGGTCATGATCTCACGGTTCATGGGATCGAGCCCTGCATTGGGCCCCATGCTGACAGTGCAGAGCCTGCTTGGGATTCTCTCACTCTCTCTCTCTCTCTCTCTCTGCCCCAGGTCTCTCTCTCTCTCTCTCTCTCTCTCTCTCACAATAAATAAATATTTTAAAAAGAAAATGTAGATTTTTACAAAAGTGGAATTATATTGAGAGCACTACAATCTATATTGAATTATACACTATGCTAATTGTCTTTAATAGGCTAATTTTGATTTGTCTTTCGCACATATGTGAACATGTAATGAGAAAGAGACAATCCTTTCCATGGGTCTATTTCTACCAAGCAGTAAGACAGATCGATTCAATTCCCCATGTTTTATTCTATGGGAGGAAAGTTCTGCTCAGCCTGTATGTCACATTAAGAGAGTTCAGTTGCATAACCCAAATGTTGGCTAAGGTCACCTTGTTTTTTGCAATTTAAATCAACTTGCCTTTATTACCCAATTCCTCTGGGATTTACTTGCTGCGTGGTCATTTCTGCCTCCTCCATTCCTGTGTCAGTTGACCTCTTAATATCACTTTTGCTTTATTTCAGGTGGCCGTCAGTTCTCTCTACTTTATTACGCAGAGAAATTGGGCTTTTCATTTTGTACTTGTATTGGGTCTGCCTTTGTATATCAAAAGACTCTTTAAATCTGCTGAAACAAAAAAGGACGATAGACTCTGGGCCTCACTTTGGGCCAGCAAAGAAGGAATGTCTAGTCGCTTTGAAATCTGAAGCTTTCATACTCTTTCCTAATCCTCAAGTCTCTGTAAATGGAAGGAAGCACTGTATGTTGGGGGTAAGTTTCTAGAAGTGTGGCCTGATGCCACGACCAGCACCCTGTCCCACATAGAGAACAAAGGAAGCAACGGTTTCTCTGGTACAAATAACTTTGTTCATTGCGCTAATCATCAGTTAATACACAAGTAATGCTTAGCATTATCTGCAAATGCAGCGAGCTTTCAACCCGAGTTACAAAGAACACTCACAATTGGAAATAACGCATGTTTGGGTATCTCGGATACGCTGGTTTTGATGCCCAACTGGAATGTGAAGCTGGGAAGAGTTCTGCAGAGTATTCGCTTTACGGGGGGAGTCAGTCAGACTGCCAGTGTGGACCGCTAACAGATTTTTGTCTTAGTTGGGAAAGGGCTGGTCCCAAGTCTGGTGCATAGTGAACAGGCAACGAATACTTGTGTGAAGGAACAGCACTGTGTTTGCCCTGGTCTTCTAGCTCAGCAATCTCATGAGTTTAATTCCGAACTAGTGTGGGCACGTGAAAGTAACCAAACTGGCCCAAGATGGAGTTGTCCCTACGAAGCCCCATGCCATCAGATCACACTTAACTAAATTTCTGTGCTCGGCGATCCCAGAAAAGGAAGACCGAGGCCAACCGATGAGGTCTTGTCTGTTCAGCGCAAGTTACCTGGCCTGCTCCAAGACTTCCCTTTGCTCCGTATAAAGACAGTAACCCTGCTTTAAACCAATCAGCCAACGCCCAGAGTAACGTTCTTTTTCCTGCTCACTTTGATCTATAAAAATCTCTAGCCTTGTACAGCTCTTTGGAATTCTCTTCCATCTGCGAGATTGAATGTTGCCTGATTCATGGATCGTGGAATCAAGCCAGGAGGCTCTTTAAAATTGACTTCGTTGGGTGATGGGCACGGAGGAGGGCACTTGTTGGGATGAGCCCTGGGTGTTGTATGTAGGAGATGAATCAGGGGAATCGACCCCCAAAAGCACGTTGTATACATGGTCTAGTAGCCAACTTGACAGTAAATTATGTGGAAAGAATGGACTTAGTTGAGTTCTATTCTTTAGTAGGCATGAGGGGACAGGTAGCAGAGTGACCCCTGAGTAGGATGGGAACATGCACAGGGAATGAGCACATGATCTACCGGTCCCGTTGGAAAGGCAGGCAGCTTGACACCTGGTTTCTATGCATTATCAGTAGTGGACAGGTGCATATGGAGACTGTGGTATCCACAGAAAGAAGTGTATAACTCATTTCCTGTCACCATAACACCTCCCCCTGCAAGCGATTAAGGAGCGTCCTTCTTATAAATCTGCCCCTTTCTACTAACACCTTTTTAACTTTTTAACAGATTATTAAACATAATGCTTTGGACGTATTTCTAAAGCACAGCCCCAATTTTAAAAGAAACCTGTGACATCACGCATAACAATTAGACTCACAGCAGTGTTTTGCAAAATGAGAGTTAATATTCCCGGGATGCCTGGTTGGCTCAGTCAGTTGAGAGGCCTACTCTTTTTTTTTTCTTTATTTCTAACTTATTTTTTATTTTTTAAAATTTACATCCGAATTAGTTAGCATATAGTGCAACAATGATTTCAGGAGTAGATTCCTTAGTGCCCCTTACCCATTCAGCCCATCCCCCCTCCCACAACCCCTCCAGGAACCCTCAGTTTGTTCTTCATATTTATGAGTCTCTTCTGTTTTGTCCCCCTCCCTGTTTTTATATTATTTTTGTTTCCCTTCTCTTACGTTCATCTGTTTTGTCTCTTAAATCCTCAGGTGAGTGAAGTCATATGATTTTTGTCTTTCTCTGACTGACTCATTTCCCTTAGCATAATACCCTCAAGTTCCATCCACATAGTTGCAAATGGCAAGATTTCATTCTTTCTGATTGCCGAGTAATACTCCATTGTATGTATATATACCACATCTTCTTTATCCATTCATCCATCGATGGACATTTGGGCCCTTTCCATACTTTGGCTGTTGTTGATAGTGCTGCTATAAACATGGGGGTGCATGTGTCCCTTCAAAACAGCACACCTGTATCCTGTGGAGAAATGCCTAGTAGTGCAAATGCTGGGTTGGACGGTGGTTCTATTTTCAGTTTTTTGAGGAAGCTCCATACTGTTTTCCAGAGTGGCTGCACCAGCTTGCATTGCCACCAACAATGCAAAAGAGATCCTCTTTCTCTGCATCCTCGCCAACATCTGTTGTTGCCTGAGTTGTTAATGTTAGCCATTCTGACAGGTGTGAGGTGGTATCTCATTGTGGTTTCGATTTGTATTTCCCTGATGATGAGTGATGTGGAGCATTTTTTCATGTGTCGGTTGGCCATCTGGATGTCTTCTTTGGAGAAGTGTCTATTCATGTCTTTTGCCCATCTCTTCACTGGATTATTATTTTTTTTTAGGGTGTTGAGTTTGATAAGTTCTTTATAGATTTTTGATACTAACTCTATCTGATATGTCATTTGCAAATATCTTCTCCTATTCTGTTGGTTGTCTTTTAGTTTTGCTGATTGTTTCCTACAGAGACCTACTCTTGACATCAGCTCATGTCCTAATCCCAGTGTCATGGGATGGAGCCCTACATCAGGGCTGTTTTAAGATTCTCTCTGGGGCTCCTGGGTGGCTCAGTCAGTTGAGCGTCCAACTTCGGCTCAGGTCATGATCTCGCGGTCTGTGAGTTCGAGCCCCGTGTCGGGCTCCGTGCTGACAGCTCAGAGCCTGGAGCCTGCTTCGGATTCTGTGTCTCCCTCTCTCTCTGCCCCTCCCCTGTTCATGCTCTGTCTCTCTCTGTCTCAAAAGTAAATAAAACATTAAAAAAAATTTAAAAAAAAGATTCTCTCTCCTACTCTCTCTCTCTGCCCCTCCACCACTTACACATGTTCTCTCTCTCTCTCTCTCTCTCTGTCTGGCTAAAATTTTTTAAAAAATGATATTACCTAAAATAACTACATGTTATGACCACAGAGTGAGAGCTTCTAAGATCAGCAAATATGAATTTGACTCTTTACACACTGGATAATTCATACTTAGGATATAATATGTAAGTCTCATGGGAAGTTTAGGTGTTTCATTTTCCAGGATGCAAAATTTATATCAAATGCATAAATCCACTGGAAATCTTGTACAAGATTGGAACGATTAAGAAAAATAACAACAATAACAGCAATGCTAATATTCAGAATCCATTCAGTCTTTTAAAGAGACACAGGGAACCAGGAACTATTCTCAGTTTTTAATGTAAATTGACTCATTGAATCTTTGCTACACCCTCATTAGGGAGGCACTGATGTTAGTTATTCTTCTTTTACACACATGGGTGCTGAGGCACAGAGGGCAGGCAGCCTGGCTCCAAGGTCTGAGTCACTAAACTGAGTCACACTGCCTTTCATTAGATTTTCATGAGGGTGTCTAAAATCACAGCACCAACACTTCCTCTACAGCAAAGGGGCAGAAATGTTATAGGGGTAAAATGACTGCAGTAGACTGCAGCCATCCAATGGAAGACAGGTACGTACAGGCCAAAATGGAAGAGGTAGAATGAAGGAGAGATGACTTATCTGAGCAATCCTGCACTCTGGGGCGGGGGTGGGGGGAGGTGGTCACCTCATAGGTTACTTTACTTTGCATTGAGTTTCTGGCCAAGTCTTGATGGCTGTCCACTGACAGGGAGTTTCAGACTCAAGTCATTCGATGATTTCTTCCTCTTGCCCAATAATTATTTTATTACCAAGATAGTGATGGTTTCTCTCTCCTGGACATCTTTCAATGAGTGCAATTTCATTTGAAATTTCAAATATCTGGGGCGCCTGGGTGGCGCAGTCAGTTAAGCGTCCGACTTCAGCCAGGTCACGATCTCGCGGTCCGTGAGTTCGAGCCCCGCGTCGGGCTCTTTGCTGACAGCTCAGAGCCTGGAGCCTGTTTCTGATTCTGTGTCTCCCTCTCTCTCTGCCCCTCCCCCGTTCATGCTCTGTCTCTCTCTGTCCCAAAAATAAATAAACGTTGGAAAAAAAAAAAGAAATTTCAAATATCTGGGGCACCCAGGTGGCTCAGTCGGTTGAGCGTTTCACTCTTGATTTTGGCCCAGGTCATGATCCCAGTGTCAGTGGGATCCAGCCCTGAGTCAGGCTCTGCACTGAGCACAGAGTCTGCTCTCTCTCCCTCTCCCTCTGCCCCTTTCCGGCTCACACTCTCTCTGTCTCTGTAAAAAAAATAAATAAATAAATCTTAAAAATTTAAATATATGAATTATAGTTCTTAAGCTGAACTAATATCTCACATTTGTAAAGCAAAACAACCAAAGCGAAACGAAAATTTTAGTCTCATCAAATTATTGGAATGGATTTGGGATGCAATAGTTCTATCCCTTTTAAGTGAAAAGTGAGGTAAAATAAAAATAATTTCTTACTTTTCTGGACAGAAATAGCTAAAAATATGCTAAAACTCCTGCAATATCCATTAAAAAGTAGAGAGGCTCCTTTTCTTTGGAGAATCAGAACATTCTTTTTTTTCTTTCAGTTAGTTAATAAAGATTCCCAAATAAGTTTATTGAGTCTTTTTTTTTCAATCTGAGCAAATGTACTTTGTTAAAAATTATAATAGAGTGATTTAAGATAATTTTGCTATTAGTATTCAAGGTCAAAAATATTAGCAGAACTGCAGAGAAGAAAGATTCAATATATCCATCAAAAATATAAACCTTACTATGAAAAGTTACTTATCACTAATTGGTTTGAAGTATTGAGACATTAAGCATATGTTCAGTGGGGCTTACACATCAAAAACTTGCGCACAATCTGTTCATGTGAATTGTCTACTGAAGACATCAGGGTGATTAGGTGTGCTTAATGAGCAAGGAATTTAAGGAACCTCTGTTGAGCATGAAAAGTGCACAGGTCAGGAGGTCCAACTGATGAGAAATGGAAACATTTGGTCCGAAGTTCAATGTGAGAGATGGATGAATCTCCAACTCAGTTTGATCTCTTCAGTTCTATTCTCTCATCTGTGGAACTCTGGAGAATGTGTCTGCAGGATTTCACTATAAAAGGCCTATGCGCCATGTTGAAAAGAGAATTGACTTGGGGAGCTCATTGCTATGTACAAGATGGGGGACTCAAAGAAACTGGTTGCTTTTTTGCCATATGAAATTTTCAACGTACTTCTCAGTGACTGTAACTTTATTTTAAGCAGCTTCTTCTTCTTCTTTTTTTTTTTTGATCTTCCTCCGTGCATTTTGAGCATGAAAAATAAATTCTAGTCAAAGTATGTTCAGAAAACTGAAGGTGAGTTTCAACGCTTCCATTCCGTAGCTGAATGGTTTGGTGTGAGTTGCCTAAACTTTAAAACAACGCAAACGCTATCCCTAAATTGAAACCTTCGTGCATTCATTCATACGTGAAACTCATTCCAGGCTTGGAATGCTACAGTCAGATTGTTGTCCAGTGAGACTGGGGACCACTTAATTTATATGAATGGGTTTTCCCTGAGATTAAGGGCTATGTCTGCCCAGATGTAGCCAGGAAAGCAGGGATGCATGATATTATGCATTTCTGACATGGGGATTTTCTTTAAGTTTATTCATTTATCTTGAGAGAAAGAGAGAGAGAGAGAGAGGAGAGAGACAGCGTGAATGGGGGAGAAGCAGACAGAGAGGGAGAGAGGGTCCCAAGCGGGCTCGACTGTCATGGCTGAACCCAACATGGGGCTCAAACTCACAAACTGTGGTATCATGACGTGAGCTGAAATCAAGAGTCTGGCGCTTAACCAACTGAGCCCCCCCCCCCCCCCCAGGCACCCTTGACGTAGGCTGTTTAATACATGGAAAAGTGAGATAGGTTTTGAAAGGCTGAACCACCAAGGGGCTGTATTGCCGTGATTGGACACTTAAGGAGACCACATTGTGCATCAGATACTCAAAGGGTTAAAACACAGAAACAAACAAACAAAAATAAAAATAAATAAATAAACAGGACGTGGGCTACTTCAGCCGAAACCTTGTGGTCAGGAATGAGGATACCGGAGAGAAGTGCCTTTTCCCTCTCGAGGGTCCCCACTTTGCAGACTCTTAACAGGAAAGCCCACTGCCCAGAGCGTGTGAGACATTGGAGTTTCAGCAGCTAATCCCGCCTCCCGGAAGACCAGAGTTAGCCAGGCTGGGGTTGAAGCCGAGAGAAACGGATCCAGAGTCACCTGAGGGGAGAGACAGTCTTTTCTTCAATGAGTCCCCCTAAGAATCAGTGCTCAGAGCACGGAGCACTCAGTGTATTGCCTTGGGTGAAAACAGCGAATCCAATCTAGCAAGTAAATACTGAGAGGAACAAAAAGCTTTTCCATTCGATGGTGTGTAAGATGAGTAATATACCCGACGTGTTATAGCCTATGTGACCATTTCTTTCAATCTAAGCCCCAGTAAATTAAATATCTATAAAGTTCAAATACCTTTCACTACAAGAAGAGAGAAAAAAAGAGCGAATAGCAAGGAAGACTGTATCCACATACGACAGGTGTCTTTGGTTACCTGGGAGTATATTTTTGTCCATAGAGCCTGTAGGGGAGCAGAATTTGTGAAATTCAAAGAGTTTGTTTGTAAAGTGACAAGGTGCAATTATTAATAATAGATTATGTGGATGCCTTCTGACATGAACATGGTGCCCCGTGGATTAATTAGAAATTAAAAAAAAAAGTTTTATTGTTAATGCTACAGCTGATAAACGGCCATCGGGGTTAACATACGGATCGTGCGACTCTACACCATTTATCCATGCAGCTCAGCACTAATGAACTGCAGGGCCGCTGACTTCATTCGTGTGACGTTTAAAGGTCTTTTACTCTTTCTGTAATGCATCATTCAAATATCTAATTTCATAGGTTTTTTTTTTCTTTTCCACTTCGTTTACTTGGACACAGTTGTACCACGTTGTTGTGTTGAACACCATTTTTTTTTTTTTTTTTTTTTGGCTAGGAGACAAAACCTTATGCAGAAATGAAATCTGTGAAAAACGAAAGAAGAGCGATGTGAGCAGAAATGCAAAGGAGAGCATCATGCTCCGGGTGCCCAGCCTCTTATTTTGCCTCTGGCAACCCCAGAAGCGCTCCTCAGTGCCTCGGGGGGTAGGAGGAAAACAGCTCTTGAGCCCTCCCCACACCCCAAAGCAGGCTGCTACATTATGGATTGCGGAATGCGGGCGCAGCCACGGGTTGAATATGCCAGAGCCCCCAGAATTTTTAAAAATACAAATTTGCAGTAAGAGCACCCTATGGGCTATTTTGCCTTTCTGGAATTATTTTTAAATTAAATTTTAGGTGAACTGGCCTTTCCGTGAACCAAAGATCAGCCCGTTGAAAGCGCAGGGATCCAAGCAAAGGAAGATCATTGTCTCGTAGGCGTCTTCTACGTTGGGAACCGTTGAGATCTAGTTCTGTTGACGACTTAGTTCCCACTGCAGTGTTACCTCCTATTTTCTTCTGACTTTCGTTTTCAAACGATTTGCTTTGTAAATGTGAACACCCAATAAATATTTTAAAATTCCTTTACTGCACTTGAGACCGATTCTGCTTATAATGGCAGGAGAAGCGTGGTTCCAAGGGGCTAGGCATTGGGCGTATTGTCAGATCGGCAAAGGAAGGCCATTCTCTTGAGTCTTTGAGATGCAAGCTTCTGAGAAGGGGCCAGTGGGACAAAGCTGCTAGAGAATGGGATTTCCTCTATCTCTCCAGCAGATGCACAAGAATTTGCTCAGGTGAGGTCCCCGAACACCGGTGGAAGGGTACGACTGGTGTGGCACACCATAGTCATTCAGAGAACAGCACTATCTCAGCAAGTCAAGGTTGTGGCACCAGCAAATTTTGCAGGAACACAAAAGAGCTTGGGGATCCCATGCAGAAAAAGGAAGCCACGCCGGGAACCCCACCCAGCACACTCAGTGCCAAGCGTCTACCGCACCCCGTAGTGCATGGAAGGGGACGATTCTCCTCAGTAGACCGTAGGAAGGAAAGACGCGGACTGGCAGAAAAGGGTGTGTGTTTGTGTCACACGTTAGACACCCGGCAGCATCCTGGTGAGAGTGAGTAAGTGGGGGCTGACTCTCCTGGGTGCGTGGTGGTCCCACAAAACCAGTCACAAGGAAATGCCAGAGGAAAACTATTTTCTGATCTCAGTCAGCATTTCCTCGACCACCCCCAGGCACGTATTTATCTGTTGTTGTTGTCCCATCTCCCCCACTGCGGTGTTTGTACATTTCAGGTGTCTGTCACCTGTCTTCTGGATGCCCATCCCCTGACAATGGAACACGGTACCTGTGATGCAGCCATCGCCCCCCAATTTTTTTAACTGAGTGCATAAATAGGGCATGTTACTTCAGGATGAATCTTGTTTAACATGTCTCCTTTTTCGTTTTTTAAAATGTTTATTTATTTTTGAAAAAAAAAAGAGAGGGCAAGTTGGAGAGGGGCAGAGAGAGGGAGAGAGAGAATGCCAAGCTGAAAGCACAGAGCCCGACATGGGGCTTGACCCCATGAACCATGAGATCATGACCTGAGCGGAAATCAAGAATCGGATGCTTAACTAACTGAGGTACCCAGACGCCCCTCCTTTTGCCTTTTTGAAATAATAGTGTTATGTGTGTGTGTGTGTATTTCAGGCGCACAACAACATTGTGAGAAAGATATAAGGAAACAGAAACAGAGTGCTGAAGGGTGTGCCCATGTCACCGCCCCCAATCATTCAGGTGTAGCATCTGGCTGTTATAATCAACTTTTTATAATGTCGAATAGACACAACATGAAAGTGTACCGTTTAAAAAAAAAGGGGGGGGGCGCCTGGGTGGCTCAGTCGGTTAAGCGTCCAACTTCAGCTCAGGTCGCAATCTCGCGGTCCATGAGTTCGAGCCCCGAGTCGGGCTCTGGGCTGATGGCTCAGAGCCTGGAGCCTGTTTCAGATTCTGTGTCTCCCTCCCTCTCTGCCCCTCCCCCGTTCATGCTCTGTCTCTCTCTGTCTCAAAAATAAATAAAAAACTTTAAAAAAAAAAAAAAGAAAGAAATTGTACCGTTTTCAAGTATGGCATTAGGTGCATTCATATTATTGTGTCACCTCCCAAACTGAAACCCTGTCCCCGTTAAACACTAACTCCTCATGACCCCTTCCCTCAACCCCTGGCATCCTCCCTTCTACTTTCCATGTATGAATTCAACTCCTCCAGAGACCGCATATAGCTGAAGTCAAACAATATGTGTCCCTTCGGAACTGGTTTATAGCACTTGGCATAATGTCCTCTTGGTTCATCCATGTGGTAGAAGGTGTTAGAATCCCCTTCCTTTTTAAGGCTGAATGGCATTCCCTTGCATGAATGGACCATATCATGTTTTTTTAAACTGTTTTTATTTACATTTTTTTAATGTGTATTTATTTTTGAGAGAGAGAGACAGAGTGAGAGGGGGGGAGGGACAGAGAGAGGGAGACACAGAATCTGAAGCAGGTTCCAGGCTCTGAGCCGTCAACGCAGAGCCATGACATGGGGCTCAAACCTACAAACCGCGAGATCACGACCTGAGCCAAAGTTGAACGCTTAACCAACTGAGCCACCCAGGCGCCCCTGGCCCATATCATGTTTATCTATCCTTCTAACATGGCTGTTTACACATAATTTCCTTGCTCAAAAAAATCTTTGGTGTTTTTCTCAGAATAAAATTCAATATCATGGAATTCTTTTCAGACTTTCCATTTCTTGCCAAACTTACCTCCTGATGTCACTTGCCAGAACTTCTGCTGTAACCAAATTAATTTTTACACTCTTCCACATTCACCCCTTTGATCCAAATGAAGCCCCATTTTATAAGGTCCCCCTCTATCTTCTAATCAGCACAAATTATATTCACTATTGTAGACCATGCTCGAAGTTCACCTGCTCCACCCAAGTGCCCCCTGTCTGTCTGAGTCGGAAGCAAGATGTCCTTCTTCTGTTTTTTTTTTTTTTTTTTTTTTTTTATCTCAAGTTATTTTGTCTGTGAATCCATTTGGCCATCAGACAGCGCTCTGGATTAGAAGTATGGTGGCCACCTTGTGTCATTAATGAAATCTCCTTCTAATCCCTGTTCAAGGATTATCTTCCCAATTAATCTCTGTGCCTTGAAAACAATTTTCCTTGGATTTTCCTTCCCCACTTCTCCACTGTGCCATGTCTGCACCCATAATTTCACCTCTGAAATGTTTTCGATCACCCTGCCTCTCCTCCAGTAGAATTGATCACCCCTCCTGTGTTCTCCCAGATCCTGAGGGCACAGCTTCACAGCGGTGCTTCTGCTGCAGAACATGCCATGAATTTGCTCCAGCTCAGATTCTTGGTGAGCTTTTTAAAAATTTTTTTTTTATTTTTAAGTTTATTTATTTTTGAGACAGAGAGAGACAGAGCATGAACGGGGGAGGAGCAGAGAGAGAGGGAGACACAGAATCGGAAGCAGGCTCCAGGCTCTGAACCATCAGCCCAGAGCCTGACGTGGGGCTCGAACTCACGAACCGTGAGATCGTGACCTGAGCTGAAGTCAGACACTCAACCGACTGAGCCACCCAGGTGCCCCTAGGTGAGCATTTCAAAGGCAGGTATCGTGCCCGGTTCCAATTTGCATCAGAGAATTCCTGGCACACATTTGCTGTGTCTGTTTCCTCCACACAGTGGACAAGGAAAATATATTGTTTGATTCCAGATGGGAGGAAGCAAACTTTGAAGGCATGATATCAGTGTCGTCGGGATGACTTCTATGATGAATATTTAGGGAGCACCTGGGTGCCCAGTATTGTGATAAATAGTGTTGAGTTTGCACAAGTGAGAAAACCAGGGTTTCTTTCTTTAAGAGCTTGGAATATATGAATAAAGGATGCATAGCACCAGAGCTCAGATGGGCTATGTGGTTGGAATTATGTGCAACGAGCCACTGTAAGGAAGAGAAAGACAATAAGGATGCACTGATTGATTGTTTGATCTAAAGATGTAGCCCAGAGTAGTTCTGGGGAGGCTTTGTGCAAAGGGCTAGTAGTTGAACGCCTACAGGTCAAATGGTTTGAATTCACAGAGAAATGGGGTGACCGGAGAACACGACACGAGCGAAGGCATGAAGACTGGAAAGTGGAGGGTGCTCATAGGAGGACAGCATATTATGTATTTGTGAGGGCAGTGGGTGAAGGTTCTGGGGCTCAGGGAGCAAGCTTAGCTTCCATTCACTGGCAGAAGCATCGCAGCAGGAATTTGAGGAGGAAGGTGGCAGGATACAGACGTGACCTGTGAAGCAAGCAAATTCTCGCCTGCTGGTTCTCTGTCCACACTCACATGTCACCACAACGTTTCATCTGTCTACATTAGAGAATTCCCAGCTGTCTTGAGCTCCCCTGAAGAGGTGTGGAGGCAGTGATCATGCAGTAGAACGATGAATGCAGTGCTCCTGAGGGGTAGTTGTGTTCCCCAGAGATTCTGGAACGTTCAGAATGAAAGAGACAGCGATGTTTTTTTTTCCTGACTCCCTTGGGGGTCTTCCCATGCGTGCACACTGAGTGATTGCTGGCAGAGAGAGAAGTGGCACAGTAAGTATCAGACAGGGACAGAGACACAGGCGGTGGGGGTGGTCAAGAAGGCAGCAGAACATCCATGAACCACATGGGGCGAGGTGATGCTGCTCTTTGGTTGACGCTCTTTGCTCTTAGTTGCCCACGTTTGTCGGGCTCTCCCGTTAAGCCGTGCCTGCACTGCTTCCTTCCATGTAGCCAGTTTATCTGCTCTCCTTTTCAAGCTCAATTCCAAATCCCAGCTCTTCTCCCCTAATCAATGACTGTTTTTTATAAGTCCCAATCACTTCTCTACTCTGGGAAACGGGGACTAATGAAATAATTAATATGCTCATTTAGTGCCTATTAAAAGGAATTACTGAGGATGCATTGAAGCAGAGGACCAAGAACATAGATGAATTTTACCTTCAGTCAGAAAAGAGTGTTGACAGATACAGTCAATCTCTGAGGCTCTTGTTTATAAGATAGTCACGATTGTTACACTGGAGACAACTACTCTGAATATCTTCTATTTTTTAACTTGGAACTTGCTCCTCTTTATTCATTCTGATACACTCCATCTATATTCCTCTTGTACATGTTAAGATAAAATGGGCCTCCAAGAAAGGACAGCTTAAATTGGTTCAATTTTAGTAATTGTATCTTTGACTCTTAACTCATTATCAGAAACTTACCACCTTCAGTCCTGTGTATACACATAGCAGATGCTGGATGAATGATGGAATCCCAGAGCACTACTCAGTAACTGTCCAAGCCAGAATTCCATGCCATTGGCAACCTTTATTTTTCCCAGTGTGCAATAATTGTAAGAATAGCAATGGGGGACCTCACAGAAGAAAGGGAAAAAAAAAGGAGGGAAGGAAGAAAGGAAAGAAGGAAGGAAGGAAGGAACGAACGAATGAACGAAGGTAAGAAGGAAGGAGAAACAAAATGAAAAAAAAGATAAAGAATCATAAAGGGAATAAAACAAAAGGAAAAGGATATAGCATCTCTGCCATTCTGAATAGGTAGAGAGTTATAGTTGACATCCAGGATAATTAAGCCTAAGGAATACGAATGTGTGGGTCATCTATTCTGCATGTGGTCCAGTGGCCATTCTTCTGACGTGTTGCTGAACCTTCTCAGTAGAAAATTTGTTATTACTTAAAGCATCTGTGAACAGAAGAACCTGGGGCAGTGTTGGATAAAAACTTCCCTCATAAAGAGCAAACGGACCTAGTTACAAGAATAAAAGAACAGGGATGAATCATCACAGAATTCCAAAATGGTAACATATGCGTGATGATAAATACTTTAATTGCTGTGGTTTTCACACACATTGTATTTATCTTCACGCTGTAGTGAGGTCAGAATTATTTCTACCTATAGATTTTAGCAACCGTCTCCAGCATCTGACCCATTTCATTTCACATGCCTTAATTCATTCATTTTTTTTTGAGTTGGTTGTAATTTTTTTTATTTATTTATTTTGAGAGAGGGGTAGAGAGGGAGCGTGCATGCACATCAGTGGGGGAGGAGCAGAGAGAGGGAGAGAGAGAATTCCAAGCAGGCCCCACACCATCAGCACAGAGCCCCACACAAAGCTCGATCCCCATGAACCGTGGGATCATGACCTGAGCTGAAATCAAGAGTCGGTCACTTAACCGACTGAGCCACCCAGGCGCCCTGGCTCTATTTCTCATAGTTCCTCCAAAGAAAGCAAAGTGTAAGTGATTTTGAATGATTTCCTTAAGGTTTACTTTTCATAGGGGATGGTCAAGGCTTAGACTCTTGTTTTCTATTTGAATTTGATGAATGCCATCAAGGGGGTCATAGTTAAATCATGCATCTGTTGATGCGTGATGTACAGGGATCAGCAGAAGTTATGTTTACTAGATAACATTTTTCAAACTTTTAATTTGAACTGATTTTAAAATTACCCCTAGCGTTGCAAAGGTAGTAAAGAGAGGCCTTGTGTTACCTAGGCTACGCTTTTGTTAACATTTGGCATGGCCATGGCAAAAAATGAAGATTAAGAAGTCAGCATTGAGAAAATACCATTAACTAAAATACAGAACATATTGGTATTTCACAAGTTTTTCCACTGATATGATGTTGCTGTTATCCAGGATTCAACCCAAGACATCTCTTGACATTTAATTGTCATTCTCCCTGTAGTCTCCTGTTTATGACAGTTACTCAGCTTCCTCTTGGCTTTTGTGACCTTGATGCGATTAAAGTATTGGTCATTTATTTGTAACATATCCTTCATTTTGGTTTTACCTGACGTTTGCTCATGATTTGATTGGGGTCATGAATATTTTTGAAAAAAAATACTGCGGATATGGTGTGTCCTTTTCATCCAATCATATCCTGGAATACACTGCATCAACATGATGTATTTCTGCTGATGTTAACCTTGTTCTCATGGTAGGGTCTGCCTGGTTTCACTACTATAACGTTATTATGTTTCCCTTTTCATATCTTAAGTTTAGAGGTGAGTCACTAAATGTGATAGATTCAATAGATGGATGGATAAGAAAACCGGTACACACACACACACACACACACACACACACACAGAGGAATGTTATGCAGACCTAAAAAAAAAGGGGGGTAATATTGTGCCATTTGCAAAAACATGGATGGACCTAAATGTTATTATACTAAATGAGATAAGTCAGATTGGGAAAGACAAACACCATATGATTTCCCTCATATGTGAAATTAAAAAAAATAAAAACGAATGAATAAACAAACAAAAAGCAGAATCAGACCTGTAAATACAGAGAGCAAACTGATAGCTGCCAGAGTGGAGTTGGAAAGGCAGGGTTCCGGTTATGGATTGAGTAAGTCATGGAGATAAAAGGCACAGCATAGGGAATATAGTCAGTGCTATTTTAATAGGGTTGTATGGGGACAGATGACAGCTACACTTCAAGCACAGCGTAAGTTCTATAGAAGTTGAATCACTATGCTGTACGCCTGAAACTAATGTAATATCATGTGTCAACTCAAATAATTTTTTATAAAAAAGAAAAAAATAGGGAAATGAGTCACTAAGTATACCTCACATTCAAACAGGAGAGATTTAACTTTCACCTCCTGAATGGAGGAATCTCACATACTTGGGACCATATCTTAAAACCAGAACAGTCAATAACATAGACTGTGGTGGTGATACTCTGGGGCTCTGTTATCTTCCTATTCCAACAGTGATATTCTAATTTCCTTCCTTCTCTTACATTTAATTTTAGGATTTCTTCTGTAAGGAAGATGTATCACCATTCATTCATTCACTCATTCATTCATATCCATAGGGACTCATGGTATTTATTTCATTATTTGGGTTATAATCCAATACTATCATTATTTTTAAATTATTTGTTATTGCTTACTGTATAACTTTTAAGATGTGTTATAGCCAGACCTACATTTTGCTCCTAAATTTAATGAAACCATCATAAGTGGGAGCAACTCAGAAGAGGAATTGGAGGCAGGAAGGAAGGAAGGATGCACTTGGGAAACTATGGAAGGTCTGGAAGTCCATATCTTTCTTCAGTCCCTGCCCTTGCTCTCTTGTGGTCACTCATTTTAATGTATGAACTAGAAGTGATCTGCAGTTTGCCTTAACAATCTTAAGCCACCCCATGCACGCCTGCCCGAGTCTATTCTCAACTTTTCTATGCTCTGGAACTGCCACGGGCTCCTACCAAATACTGTAGAATTCAATTAGATTTTAGGCATCTGATTACTTGATTAAATTATTCTTAGGAAGGTGTTAATTTCAAAAGATGAGCCTGTCAAAAGATGTGACTTAAGTGGAGGAGTCTACTTGGAGATATTTTTGAACTATGTGGTTATTTATATAAATTCTACATATATATAAGCCCTTATCCTATGTCTTTCAGGCTCCCCCAGGGCGTATCTTGGAAGGGGAGTGACAATGACATCCTAAAACTGCAATCCAATCTAGTTGTTTTCTTAGTTTTGTTAAGGGCAATTATAAAAATATTTTATTTCCTAGTGGTTGTTATGACTTGAGAAAAGTTGGATTAAAAAACGATAGACACTTCATAAAGGTATGCTGGGTAAGTGATAATTACGAATTATTGAAGGTACAGTTTTTGGAGACAAGAATGTAGGTGACCAGTGTATATAGGTGACATTGTGAGTAAGGAGAGATGTAATGGCCACTGAGTGGGTCCCTCAAGTCAGAGAATAGACCCCAGGGACACCGGGAGCTTCCTGATCTACGTACAAAGACTTTATTTCTGATTTTTGCATAAACATGCACATATACACACACAGACATGCCCGTGCGCGCGCGCACACACACACACACACACACACACACACACACACACATCATTCAATGTACTAGTCCAGAAAACATTCCCTTTCATTCATGTAGCTATTTAAAGGAATCAGTATATGTCTCCCTAAAATATGTCCTTTTGACAGAAGAGTTATTTTGAACTGAGGACAATTAAGAAGCAGTAAATGCAAGCAGAGCTCTCTGCCTTCTCTCTATTTGCCCCAGGTAGGACATAAATTTACAGAAGTAACCCTCCTCTCTTCAACAGGAAGGACAAAAGTTAACCACCTGGGACAACTTTATTTTTATTTATTTATTTTTTTAATGTTTATTTTTGAGACAGAGAGAGACAGAGCATGAATGGGGGAGCAGAGAGAGAGGGGGACACAGAATCCGAAGCAGGCTCCAGTCTCTGAGCTGTCAGCACAGAGCCTGATGTGGGGCTTGAGCTCACGAACTGTGAGATCACGACCTGGGCTGAAGTCGGACACTCAACCGACTGACCCACCCAGGTGCCCCTAATGTTGATTTAGTTTTTAAGAGAAAGAGACAGAGCGTGAGTGGGAAAGGGGCAGAGAGAGAGGGAGACACAGAATCCGAAGCAGGCTCCAGGCTCCGAGCTGTCAAGCACAGAGCCCAACGCCGGGCTCAAACTCACAAACCGCGAGATCATGACCTGAGCTGAAGTCAGACGCTTAACCAACTGAACCACCCAGGCGCCCCTCTGAGACAACTTTAGACCCTTCTTAACCTACAGAGGGCACCAGAAGAGTCTACATAGCAAACATCACTAAAATTTGTCTACAAGTAGTCTTTCATTTATTTGCCTTTCCAACACTTGGCTGTCTCTAGTAACACAAGGTCTTTTTACTTTGTTTTCCACTTCCCTAAAAATGTATTTTTCTTTGTTGAAGATGCTGTGTAAATCTGAATTCTCAGCCACCTCTAAGAGTTACTCATCCCTGAGACTGTCTCATGTATATCTGAGACATTCATGTTAATAAATTTCCCTTTATTCCACCCCCCCCTTTTTTTGTCTTTTGTTACTGAGCCCCAGACAGGAACATAAGATGAGAATCAAAAGGTGTTTCCTCGTGTCTGAACACTCTACAGCAACTTTCAAGGTCATTTCAATTGATTGAGTATATTCATACCCATGTTCCTTCACACACAGTGCTGCAGGGGAATTTGGTTATGAAGTATTCACTTATTCACTGTGGTAAGTATTTCTGCATATATTTAGGAAAGAAAAAAAAAAGCACCTGAGAAATTTGTGTCCGTATCCAGGCTTTTTCTTCCAAAGCTTAGAATCTTCAAAAACATGCTTCCTCTCTTAGGAAAGAAAGAAAAACAATACATTATTCTTCCACATAAGCCCATGGGAAGATACCAGATTCTTTATTATCCTGAAGAATCATAAAGTCAACAATTGGGAAATTAAATTAGAACCTTTACAACATACAGAAGTTAAGCAAAGAGAGCAAGTTAATTTTCTACATGGCCAGTATCAAGATGTTCTGAAATTTATTCCTGGTTTCAACGATAAAAGCATGCATGTGTGAATCAATAAATGGTGGGCCAGACAATAAAAATACTGGTAGTTGAGACATGTAGTCTTACGAATTATGGCAGTTGAAAGTATTTAATTGCAGTTTCTTTCCAAATATTTGATGGTAGAAAAAGAAAAGACCCAGGAGAGTCTGATGAGTCAGCGGAGGAGAGAGAGCCAGGTATGATGGCCAGTAAGGGGATTAAGAAAAATATAAACATATTTAGAGAAACAAGACACTATGGAAGCCAAATCAGAGTTCAAAAGTTTTTAAGGTGAGAGGAAATAGTGTTGGAGCCAGTGAAATTAGGTGTCCCAAAAAGTTGGATAAAATAATATGACTTGTATAATAAGAATTAACAATGTAAACATTTTTTAAGATCACATGGATTCTCTTGGCCTCCTGACCCTATCTGAAAGTTAGGCTAACAGGGGCGCCTGGGTGGCTCAGTTGGTTGGGCGTCCGACGTTGGTCCAGGTCATGATCTTATAGTTCCTGAGTTCGAGCTTCACACTGGGCTCTGTGCTGACAGCTCAGAGCCCGAAGCCTGCTTCGGATTCTGTGTCTCCCTCTCTCTCTGCCTGCCACCCCCGTTTGTGCTCTGTCTCTCTCTCTCTCTCTTAAAAATAAATAAATGTTAAAAAAATTAAAAGAAAAGAAAAGTTAGGTTAACAGGACTAATATCTTAGAAAATTAAACATATAGGGGAGGAAGCAGTAAGTATCCCTCTACATTCTTTAAGCTTTTGGCTGGGAATTCTGTAACAAAAAAGATATTAGTATAAGAAAAACAAAAGTTCATTAACATGTGTACCTCGTGCATACATGGAGACACCCTGGGAAAATGAGTAACTCAAAGAGGGAGTTTGGAATTCAGGCTTGTATAGTAACTTCAACAAAAAGCAATACATTTGTACAGAGATGACAGGACAAAGGAAATCAGTTTTTGACTTCCAAAGGAGGTATACTGTGGGGAAGTAAACTTATGTGAAACAAATGATAGATAGAGGCTAGTTAAAGATTGTTTTGTATATTCCTCTGATGTCATTTCGAGGGTGACAGAGTCTAAAATTGTCTCCAACGATTGACGTTTGTCCTTCCCAGTTGAGAGGGGAGAAGAGACAAGTTTGGAAATTTTTGTCTTGCTTTAAGGCAAACAAAGAGAGGGCATAGAGCTTTCCTTGTGTCTGTTTCCTCTCAATTGTCTTTAGCTCAAAATAATCGTTATACTACAATGGCATATTTTGGGGAGGTGGATTCTGCCACCTTTCAAATACATGACAATTCAGCCTTATAAGTAGCCTCAGTACATAACAAATCCTGGTCAGAGAAATTTACTAAAATAATACAAATCTTTTCCTGTTTCCACGGAAAGCGTGCTGATGGATGAAAATAAATGAGGCTTTTATTCACATATTTTTGTCATTTATTGAGTTATTAAAATGTTTTCATAACATACCTTCATAAATACCCAATTCAGAAGAGAAGTGATTTTACTGATTGTATATTTACATGACAAATAGTTTGATACTGGCATGATTTAATCCAAGTTAAAAGGAAAACTGGAGACAGGGACTGAGTAGTATTGATAGAACACTCACTCAGTGCCTCTTAGTGTTCTGGAATGGAGGTACACTGAAGAGTAATATCCAACCCATATATAATCCAAGAGACTGAGAACCCGAGAATGTGCATAGAAGCATAAAAGGCAGGATTGCTCTTCTAGGGAGACTGGAAACCCTCCCAAGATTTTTCCCATGCACTTTAGCATACAAAATGGTTTAAAAGCTGAGGAAGTTTTCTTCATGGCCGGGGAGGGAATGACTAATTTATCGTCATTATAGTTTATAACTTCAGGATTTTTGAAATAAGGTCAAAAGGTAGGAAAATATTTTTGCCAAGCCCTTTGACCATTTAACTGACGGTTGGTACAATATCCGCCAAGGTAAAATGTATTCAAACACCGTTTAACTGAAAAGGAAGGCTCACACTTAAATGCTAGAGAAAACCACCATGAATTCAGCATCTCCAACTAAAAACGAGAATAGAAAGCACTAGGGGAAAGAATGCTTCCAAGTGATTCTATTTACAGGAAGTCTTCACAGGCTATTAATGTATCAGTCAATGTCACAATGTCTTCACTGCACTGACCTGCAGGTCATTTTATTATCTGATTCCAGGAGTTGTAACAGTAGATGGTACTATTTGCTGGAAGGTACACAAGCGCAAATTACATTGCAAGGAATTAAGTCAGGAGCTTACACTGAAATAAACACCAGTGCACCTGTTAATATCATCCAAAGTCAAATGGAAAGTTTAATGTCACTACTGTAAAATGTTACATCCAGTCAGACACAGATCTTAAATGAGGATTAAAAACTGGATAAAATATCAGTGCAGACACAGCATGGTTGTTACTATGATAAATGCAATTCCTGGGTCACTTGTCCTTAGATTGAATGCCTTTAGCACACATACCCCACACGTATACTTCCTGGGTAAAAAGAGGTGTTATAATTGATTATTTTTATTATAACCAGGATCTGGGGGTGGGGTGAGATAGGGAATGTAGGGAAATGTGGTGGCTAGCACAAGAACACTAGGAATTTAGGATATAAGAGGACTAAAGTCCACAAGAAGTGTTTCAAAAATGACACAGAAACACAAATAAGCAAAAGGCAACCCGTTGCTCTTTTGGATGTATGAGGAATCATATTTATTCTGTCCTACAACTTGGGAAATTGGACTTCTGTGACCTAAAAAATAGCACCTGGCACTAACGAGGACATGCCTCCAAGACAAAGAACGAGAACATTTTATACCTTTCGACAATTGCCTAAATCCTTGGTGACCTGGATGACAGGAGGCCTATCCAAACTGCCATGACAGTAGCCGGTACGCGGTGCTTACCTCTGCCTGCAGTCCAGTAAGTAGCGGACCTGACACTTTTTGTTTTCTCTTGAACCAACAGAACAAATACGGCTTGTAGTTGAACAGACGTATGAACAATTATCCAGGAATCGTTTTGAGTAGTGGTCTTCCGGTAATGCATGATTCATACACAAACTAAAAGAGAAAAAAAAAGAAAAAGAAAAAAAGAAAGAAACAAAGAAGCTGGCCAATTTAAACATAAATAAATAAATAAATAAATAAATAAATAAATAAATAAGCAAGCCAACCACTTACCCAAAGCCAGAGTCCAGGAAATCAATCTGCATGACACATTTTAGACGGAACTTTTATCTCCGATTTCCCATTCAAGGCCAAACTGCCATCATCAGATGGCAAACAGCAGCACTGCACAGCAGTATTGAGTAAGAAGGTCTTTGAACGTTCTGCAAAACCACTGGGCCAAGTCTCCTCTTATACCTCTTGACAGACAAACTTCTGGACTGTACATATCTGTTCTTGCTCCTTCCAATCGACAGTGACAAGGGTGGAATTATATAAGATCAGGGTAACTGTGGGTGAAAAGTTTCTACACCAGGCAGAGAAAAACTAAAAGCTAGTGTTCTGGCTTATGATAAGTCCATGTCTTTTGTTGGGAAAGACAAGTTTTGACAGTTGGAGAAACTGACAACAGCTCCAAGGTTCCAGGGACAGGACCAAATTGGAGTGAGAAAAGTCACAGCAGGTCTGGAGAGAAGGCTGTGCGCGCTGATGGAAATTTTTGGTTCTCCAACATGAAAGTCAGTGTCGCTTTTTTTTTATTTTTTCTTAATTTATTTGAGAGGAAAGAGAGAGTATGGCAAAGGGGTGGAGGGCGAGAGCGAATCTTACAAGGGACCCAATCCCACAATTCTTGGATTATGACATGAGCCAAAATCAAAAGTTGGATCCTCAACTCACTGAGCCACCCAGTTGCCCCATTCGGTGTTACTCTTAACCTGGACTTCACATTGGGATCGCTAGGAAAGATTTGTCAAATGGGACTTCAACACAATTAGTCCAACTGCTTCTTAAAAAAAAAAATTAAAAAATATCCCAAGGTAGTTCCACAGTGTAGACAGGATTGAGAGCTGCTGATGCAAAGTAACAAAAGTATTTAGAAAATTACCTCCTGAGACAAGAACGTCAATACCATGGCCACGTTTATATTAGTCATGTGATTTTACTCAGACAAGCCACTTCTCTTTGGCTGAGAAGAGCCAAAGCTCTTCTCAAAGAGAAGCCAAGCTTCTCTTTGGTGGCATTTATTCTATTACTAAAGCTTGTCCACTACTCTGGCAGTGATCTTCTCCTAGCCAAGGATTTGCTTCCTCCACTGTTTCCTAGAGAGGGTTAGAGAGAGAGGGAGAGACAATCTCAAGCAGGCTCCATGCTGTCGGTATGAAGCCTGATGCAGGGCTCAATCTTATAAACCCTGAGACCATGACCTGAGCTGAAATCAAGAGCGCTCAACCTACTGAGCCACCCAGGGACCCCTTAATATTAAACTCTTTTAATATGGCTGTGATTCAATGCATAAAAGACACGTTATTCCAAGTCAATTTTTGAAATATTTATACATGTATTCAGTTACGGTGCTTATATAATTAAAACCTGTTTGTATTTATTTCAAAAAGGCCTAAGCAAGCCTTCGTGAAACACTGAATAGAAATGACAGCAGTGGTTGAAGACACAATTGATACAGTGTGATATAAATATCTAGATTTCTATCTGTGAAATTAAACATATTGAGAGAAAAAACTAACATCTATTGATAAACACATGATTACCATGAAAAAAAATCAAGATTGGTGTTGCCTTAATGAATTAAATGAATGAAAACAGATAGGCTCAGCCCACTGCAATTCTGATTGTCCCCTGAGCATCATATAGCTCATTCCTTTCCGTGAATTTTACTGTTCCAGTTGGTGGCTGGTTTTTCTACACCTTGTTTTTCAGGTGGTTATATGTCCTAGCATGGAACACACTCATTGTGTTAAAATAATCAATTCTTGGCCATTAATAGGTGAACTGGACCAAAAGGGATAGGAAAGTAGAAAGTCTTTTATTATTTTTTCAAACTAAGAAGCTACAGGCAACAATGAGAGAAAAACAGTCAATATCTGTCAAATGTTGCTCCCTAACTTCAGACCTCTATTGAAATTGGTGTATCTTCTGCCCTAGAATATCAATAACATACATTCAAAGACAAAATCCTTCCCATGCAAAATTTAGCTAAGTTTTTGACATTCTCCATGTTGATCTTACGATGAGTGAAATTTCCGTTCTAATCTCTAATAAATATTGGTCTCTATGAGAACCGGCTACATTCTCTGTTGCTTTACGAGGAAAATCCTGGGATTGCGTCGAACTTCACAGCAAAGGACACCATCAAAAGGATAAAAGACAACCTACTGAAAGGGAGAAAATATTTGAAAATCACATATCTGATAAGGAGCTAATATCCAAAACATATAGATAACTGATACAATCCAGTAGCATAAATAAATAAATAAATAAATAAATAAATAAAATGAAATAAACTAAACTAAACTAAACTAAACTAAAATAAAATAAAATAAAATAAATCCCAGTTAATACGTGGGCAGAGGGTCTGAACAGACATTTCCCCAAAGAATACATATGGATAGCCCACCTGTACATGAAAAGATGTTCAACATCACTCATCACCTGGGAAATACAAATCAAAACCACAATGAAATATCACCTCACACCCATTAGAATGGCTATTATCAACAAGATGAGAATCAACCAATGTTGGTGAGGACGTGGAGAAAAAGAAACGCTTGTGCACTGTTGGTGGGATGTAAACTGGTGCAGCCACTGTGGACAACAGGATGGAGGTTCCTCAAATAAAAAGCAAATGGAACTACTATATGATTCTACAGGGGGATGCTCGAGGTGGGGGTGAGGAGTGGGTAAGTTGAGTGAAGGGAGTGACTCAAACTTTCAGCTATAAAAGAAAGAAGTCATGGGGGTGTAATGCACAGCATGGCAACTACAGTTAATAATAGCGTTAATGATACATGTTAATACATGTTAATAATAGTGTTTCATATTTGAAAGTTGCTAAGTGAATAGATCTTGAAAGTCGTCATCACGTGAAAAAAATTCTGCAGCTTTGTACGGTGACAGATAGTAACTAGACCTGTCGTGGTCATCCGTTTGCAATGTATACAAATATCGAATCGTTATGTTGTACACCTGACAGCAATGTAAGGTTACGTGCCAATTTCGCTTCAATAAAAAAAACTGCTACAGCAAATTCTATTGCAAACATTAATTACGGACACCCACAGCATACAAAGTGCTTGTGAGGAAGTCACAAGAACATTTCCTGAGTAGGCAACAGAGCTAAGGTCATTAACAAACAAAAGGGAGGGACAATTATCTGTCTCCTTAATAAACACAGAAATGAGCTTATGAAAAATTAATAATTATAAAAGGTAGGGCACACAAGTTATATACACTATCATTTTATTTTTATGTAATTTTATTTTGATGCCTTCATATAAAATATTTATGTATTCTAGGCGAAGAATAAAGTTTGACCGTTTAGTATTAGGTAAATAAAAATCAAATTGTTAATCACATGAGCTAGGAGTGAGGGTTTCTTTTTAATCCCATGTAAGAGAAGTTGGATTTTCAAAATGAACTATGTATTGTATAATTTTTTTTTAATTTTTTTTTTAATGTTTATTTACTTTTGAGAGAGAGAAAGAGAGATAGAGCACAAGTGGGAGAAGGGCAGAGAGAGAGACACACACACACACAAAATCTGAAGCCGGCTCCAGTCTCCAGGTTCTGAGCAGTCAACACAGAGCCCGACATGGGGCTCGAACCCAAGAACTGCGAGATCATGACCTGAGCTGAAGTCTGGTGCTTAACTGACTGAGCCACCCAAGCGCCCCTAATATTTTTTTAAAGAGAAGAGGCTGATATAAATTATACTCATTATAGTTTAAGAAAGACATTCTGGTCTTTCTCCATAACTTGAAGGATGTGTGTGAGACTAAAGAATCATGGAAGTAAAGCCTGTGTGATTTTCACTGGATTTTCTGTCCAGTGAAAACCCAAAGCACGAACTATGCTCCAAAATATGCAAGGATGAAGTTTGCATTTAAACATCCTATTTGTAAAACCTTTGGGATAGACATACACGGAAAGAAAAATTCTGGTCTACTGGTTTTCAGATTTGTTTTGGGCCATTAGAAGTCATATGAACAATTTTATCTTACTTTTCTTAATGAGATTTGCCCAATTCCTTTATAAGTTACTGAAGTTACAAATGGAGATTGGATTACACATTCTTTTTTTTTTTTTCTTTTTTTCTTTTAGAGAGAGAGAGCAGGGGAGACAGAGAAGGAGAGAGATAGAGAGAATCCTAAGCCAACTCCACATTCAGGGCAAAGCCAGAGGTGGGTTTCAATCCCATAACCCTGGGATCATTACCTGACCCTAAATCAGGACTCGGACACTTAATCAACTGAGCCACCCAGGCCTCCCCAGACATTGTTTTCTTATTGATGCAAATAATTTCAGACTTAAAGTTTCAACTGCAATTAGTCAATTAAAAATTAACAAAAATAGAAAATAATATAATTAAAGTAGGGCTGATGCATCCAATAACACATACATTGGCTGCAAGAGATAGAAATTAATACAACAAGGAAAAAAGCTAAAATTATAAAATAAGAGGTAAACATATCATTTATCACAGGAACCAAAATAAATTGTTTCAATTACATGGAAAAAAAAAAAACCCAAACTCTCTTTGAATGTGTCAAATAACAAAATTCAACTATGTTAAACAACACAAGATTTCTATTGATGTGGTCTCAAAACAACAATAAAAAATACAAATTATTTCCACATAAACACAATGATGCCAAAAGAGAGACATAAGAAAGTCTCTTACATACAGGTATAGAAAGAATGAGTGTATAAGTATATAAGTCTATGTACTTATATATAAGTATACTATATATATATAATATTACATAAAATAATATACACTGAAGTATAATTTAAGGTAAAATAAAACAAAATTTTGAACTTTTATTGGCAGAGAGCAAATATCTCTCAATATATCCACATAAGTAAAAAAAATAATAGAAAATGAGGAATACATTATGGGAATACAATATTAGAAAATTTAACCATCCTTTATCAGTCTATCAAAATGTTATTAAAGATTTAACTTTTAAATTCATTAAGGATACCAATATGTATAGGTGTCTGTATATGAATATATGCGGTATATGCTTTAAATTGTGCTCTCATGGCCTTAAAACTTCAAATGAATTCCCCAAAACAGAAACAATACTGGCCTTCTTATTTTCTGAAATGCCCAATATTATTTAATATTCATTTACTTACAGCTTCTGTTCCAGCTGTTCTACATTTGGGGATATCGTGTTGCATCTCTCAAACTTCCTGCTCTCGTGGGGTTTACATAGCAGACGTCATATGATTCTAAAAGCAAGCACATGTGAACCGGATAATAGCAGAAAATGTCAAAATAGGGTGCTGGCTGCATGGAGAATGCCCGTAGGGGCTGAATGATGCTGGGCGGAGAGGGACGTCTCCCTGAAGACTCGGCCTTAGACTAGAGACCTAATGGGATTCCAGAATACCTGGAATATAAAAGCTAAATGGATATGTGTTAAATAAAACTGTGCATTTTAGAAAATAGTAAGGCTGGTATTTTTGTTTTGGAAATTTGTTTAGCATTTTAAGGCCATAAGAGCATAAAATAAAGTATATCCTTATTATATAAGTGTATATACACAGGATAGATACTACTGAAAAGTAAGAGAAAGCAGATTTTGCTGGGGAAATAGAGAAATTGGAACTCTTGTGTGCTGTTGATGGGACTATAAAATGGTACAGTTACTGTGAAAACAGTATGGCAGTTTTTCCGAATATTAAGGGGCTCCTGGGGGGCTCAGTCAGTCAGTTGAGCGGCCAGCCGACTTCCGCTCAGGTCATGGTCTTGCGGTTCAGGAGTTCAAGCCCCGCGTCAGGCTCAGTGCTGACAACTCAGAGCCTGGAGCCTGCTTCCGATTCTTTGTCTCCTTCTCTCCCTGATCACACTCTTTCTCTCTCTCTCTCTCTTTCCAAAACAAATAAACATTTTAAAAATTTAAAAATAAAAATAAAGTTAGCATATATCCTAGAAAATTCACTTCAGGCATATGAAAAGTAGAGTCCTGAAGACATATTTATACACCCATTTCATAGCAGTATGATTCAGAATAGCTAAGATGTCAAAGCACCCAAGTTTCCACCAACAGATGCATGGAGAAGCGAGATGTGATATGATACATGTAATAAATTTTTACGAAGCCTTAAAAAAGAAGGAGATTTTAATATGTGCTACAACCTGGGTGAATTTTAAAGGCATAATGCTAAGTGAAATAAACCAGTCACAAAAAGCCAAACGCTGTTTGATTCCACTGGTATGAAACAGCAAGGGCACTCAAAATCAGAGACAGGGAGTAGAAGGACGTTTGCCAGAGACTGAAGGCAAGGAGATCCAAGGAATTATTGTTTTGTGGATAGTTAGTTGCTATTTACAAGAGGAGAAGGGTTCTGGAGATGGTTGGGGGTGAGGCTCACACTTTACGAACGTATTTAATACCATTGAATGGTACACTCAAAAATGGTAAATTTTGTGTGTTTTACCACGATAAAAAAAAAATTGGAAAAAATGCCTGAGAGCTTTTCTGAGTGGTGCGTGTTTACACTTGAACGCTTCCACGATTGCAAAGACAAAATGAAAATGGATGAAACAAGTTGTTTTAGAAAAAAAAAGAACACAACAAATTCATGAAACAGTGAGGGGAAAACGCATGAAGAATATCTCTTTGCTGTCCTGCCATTGTGTCTAGACTGCAGGATCAAATGGTATTTCTTGAGCTTAATTCCTTCAAACCAGAAGACATCTTTGAAAAAGCCAGCACTCTCAACTCATTCAGACCCATCCAAAGAATTCTGGTACAAAATGGCAGCTGGCTAGCAGCCTTTCATAAAACCTCTTCCAAATTCCAAATAAAACAGGCCCCACAAAGGAGAGATTTGGAAAAGAGAACACTAAAAAAATAGCTCACCAGTCATCCTAATGGCAGAACATTGGCCCCATCTTCCTTCTTAGCCAGATGGTGCAAAATGGAAAATAAACTACCCATCCTGCCCCCCGTATAACTGGACTTCATCTCATGAAACTGTGGCCAATGCACAGAACAGCAGTGTTTCTATCTCAGGACAGTGAGGCAAAGACTCTTTCTGCCCACTCTGTCCACCAACTCCCCTGCCCCATCACTTTCTTTCACGATGTAATGTCCCCAACTCTTTAGAAAATTCTCGTGTTGACTCTCGAATACCTTGCTCTCCCCACCACCTGTGCCCAGCACACTCTGAATCCTTTCTTTCACACTATCCTTACTACTTACCGTAACCATATTTGAGTTTCTAGATTGATTCTAAAAGGAAACAAGGAGGGCATAATTACCACTGTTTAATGTGGTTTATTACATAAACTAACAACAGCCTCTGATCACGTTTTCTGCTTTCTAGGCCCAACGTGAGGACCCCTGTGACATTCAAATCACACTGTTTCTTGAATCCAATTTGAACCTTTCCTGTTATCACATTGTATCATTTTGCAATATCCCCTGGGTTTATTAAAAACTCAATTAGTTGAAACACTCGATTTTCCTCATTCCCAAGAAGCTTTCTCTCTGGCCCTCTCTGTAAGGTGCTGTAACTGGAATTCATGGAGAAGTTAAAAATGTGTTCATTCTGACTTCACACTTGACTTTCTGTTTGAGTAGTTTAGTCTTTGGTTTAGGAGACTCTTCTTCAGTATTTATTTATTTATTTTTTTTGTTTTGTTAAGTTTATTTATTCGAGACAGACAGAGACAGCATGAGCAGGGGAGGGGTAGAGAGCGAGGGAGAGAGAGAATCCCAAGCAGGCTCCATACTGTCAGCACAGAGCCCCATGGGGGGGGCTCCAACTCACGAAGCTGAGAGTCCAGCACTTAACCCACTGAGCCACCCAGACACCCCTCTTCTTCGGTATTTAAAGACTTTCTTCAATCAGCCTCTGCTGAACTGGATGTCAATGAGAAGAAGCCTGACGTTAGAATGGATCATCTTCCTTCTCACGTGAATTTGGTTTCCTCCTGGAAGCTTTGATGACGTATTAAAACATCACCCTTATTAGTTGGGGGTCTGTTTCATTAACTGCATGGGGCATTTGTTCTGTCCACATCGTCTGCAGCCTGTTGGCCTTGACAGTGCTGGTGTTTCCTTTCGGACTGATCTTCTATTCTCTTCATATGTGTGTGTGTGTGTGTGTGTGTGTGTGTGTGTATACACACATATATATATACACACACATATACATATAGAATTGTATATATATGTGTATATATATACTGTTATATATGTTGAATGTATGTATGTATATATTGAATGTATATATATTGAATATATTGAATTCTATATATTGAATATATTGAAAACTGTTTATATATATATAGTTTTCAATATATTCAATCTTTATCTCTTTGTCTTTTTGTGAGATTTCTTCAATTTTATTTCCAAATGATTCTATTGAATTAAAGTGACTTACTATATATGCACTCTGTCTATATATATACACA
Source organism: Acinonyx jubatus (assembly GCF_027475565.1). NCBI lineage: Eukaryota > Metazoa > Chordata > Mammalia > Carnivora > Felidae > Acinonyx > Acinonyx jubatus. Next base: position 100,514,866 of record NC_069383.1, on the reverse strand, counting down.
CAACATATTATATATATTTAATAAATAATATGTATATAAGAAATATATATTTACTTATATCTTTACATATATGTATATGTATATATGTGTATATATATATATATATATGTGTGTGTGTGTGTGTGTGTGTGTGTATATAAATATCCCCCTAGGGTGCCTCTTCCAACTACATCACTACTTCCTGTCCTAAGTATATAAGAAGTTTGTTTTTCTATGTCTAAGGACCAATTAATAAACCCCAATGGCTTAGTCACATAAATCAACCTCCCCAATGAAAACCCTTGATACTTTTTTTGTTTTAGGACACCCAGCATTTAAACACTCCCCGGCCTTTGGCTTTGGCAGAGTTGATCTCAGGTTACACTGGGTTCTTGCCCTTTTCCAATAGTTATTACTGAATAAAATCCCTTTTTATGATCTTTTACTGGTGTTAGGCTTCTGTTATCTTTGACAGTGGAGATCTTTGATTTGGAGTCCTGGTGCCTCGACCTGTGTCTTAGAACTCCCCAAAGGGTAGATTCAGTTTCTTCAGAGAAGCATCTTTCAATATTTTGCCTAAGCAATAAAACCCCTGCCTACAATCCATTCTGCATTGGCTATGGAGTGGCCACGGCCAGGGTTGACCCTTCTGTGCACGCAATTGAACTTCTGCTAATTCCCTGCCTATAGTACAGTGCTCCTTCTTGCACACGTCTATCACACCTCCCAATCCCAGTGCCTGTCCCTTCAAGCTACCTGTCCTCCTTCTATCTGTAACCATGCCCTCTGCTCCACACACCCTTTAAATGGGGCATATTTTGCCCTGCTTAACTAATTTCTGTGCCTCTGTCTGCTGTCTGCCCTTCAGAATGTTTTGGAAGTACTCCATATATAGCAGGACCTAGTCAATTATATTTCTTTTTATGGATTATAACTTTTATGGTAGAATTATTTATTATCTTTTTTTAATGCTTATTTTTTATTGTGAGAGAGAGAGAGAGTGTGTGTAAGTGGGCCAGTGGCAGACATAGGGGGATAGCAGCAAGCCGGATGTGGGGCTCAAATTCACAAACTGCATGATCATGACCTGAGCCAAAGTCAGATGCTCAACCAACTGAGCCACCCAGGTACCCCAAATTATTTATTATCTTTAAGAGGAGGAGTGGAAATAAATGTGTGTGTATGTGTGTGTGTGTGTGTGTGTGTGTGTGAGTGTATTCAACCAGAAAATACTATGAATACTTTTTATCTAATACAATGGGAGATTTTTCTAGGAAAATACAAACTACCAAAGATCTATCAAGATGAACTCTCAAAAAAGAGAAGTCATTTCAAAATAGAAAATGATGATCACACATTTTTACAAATTACCTTTAAAGAGTAGATAGGGGCCCCTGGGTGGCATAGTTAGTGAAGCATCTGACTCTTGGTTTCAGCTCAGGTAACGATCTCACAGTTGTGAAATCAATGCCCACATTGGACTCCACACTGACAGTGTAGAGCCTGCTTGGGATTCTCTCGCTCCATCTCTCTCTCTGCCCCTCCTCCTGCTCATGCATGCTCTCTTTCTCTCAAAATAAATAAACTTAAAAAAAGAAAGAGTATATAAAGAGTGATAATTATAGACATGATGATGTTAATCTGTAGGAACCTAATAATTTCAAGGGTTATGTATTGATCTAGAAAATAAAACAATTGTGGATAATTTCCTAAGGAGTGATTTCAAAGTTAGAGTGGAAGCCTGTCTTATTGAGATGTTAATTTTTGTTCCAGCTGTATGGTTTGAATACTGTCATACTAGTAAAGTAGTTGAATCTTTTTTTTTTTTTTTTTGCTTTTTTGTTTCAGCGATATTTTCCATCTGAAAGCAGAATAGACAATAATTCCTGGGGTCATTTGTGAAAGATACACTTTATTTCAGTTGTGCTAAATATCTTGGTAGGAAGGGAAACCAACCATAAAGGAAGGGCAATAAGAGAAGGGGTGGTGGTGGAGAGACAGAGAGAGAGACAGAGACAGAGACAGAGAGAGACAGAGAGAGAGAGAAAGAGAGAGAGAGTATGCCATATTCTAAAACTTGGCCAGAGGTTGGGGTCAATGAATTCGGAGCCTGTGAGCCACTTCTGGAAGAACTTAATGACCCCATTTTGAAAACAAAAACCAATAATGGTATGAGTCGATCTTTGAAAATCAAATTAAAATAAACTCTAAGGTAAATTGGTGAGAAAAATATAGAAAAGTACAAATAAAATAAACAAAACAGTGAACATTTACAAGATAAAAATTGACTTTGGAATTGGAAATGCATTTACAAAAATATTTCTAAAGCTGATTGAAGAGGGCAGTTTTCTAGCGAAAGGAAAATGGTCAAACATGAGCCCTGAAATATCAAAATTGTTCATAAAAGAAATAGAGAATGTTGTCAGGGGAAAAAAATCTAGATCCACCGTATTTCACGGATGGACTAAAGCCACATGTCTCCAATGCTTCCTGAATTGTCCTAGAAGATAGAAAGACAAGTTCTTGTTGTGAGTTATTCTCCTAAAGAAAACATGATTTTGATATGAAAACATTACATAAATGTACAAGCCTAGAAAACCACTGTAAAATTTTAATTATAACCACAGATTAAAATTTCCAAATGAAGTCCAAGGATCTTAACAGATAATTCTTCAAAGAAGATATAGAGATGACAAATAAGCATATGAAAATATTTTCCACATCATTTGTCATCAGGGAAATGCAAACTAGAACGAGGACCAGCCATTACACACCTATGAGAATGCTGGAATTTGAAACACTGGTGACATCAGTCGCTGGTGAGGATGTGGGCACACAAGAACTTTTATCCACTGCTGGTGGGAATGTGAAACAGTATAGTAACTGCAGAAGACGGAGCGGTAGCTTTTTAGACAAAACCACCGATTCTGCCCATATGATCCAGCAATCATGCTCTTGGGTTCTTACCCAAAGGAGTTGAATCTTAGATCCACACAAACATTTGCACCTAAATATTTATAGGAGCTTTATTCACAATTACAAAACTTAGAAGCTACCAATATGCCCCTCAGTAGATGGATAAGTAAATCAACTGTGCGACATGCACACAATGGGCTATTATTCAGTGCCAGGGAAGGAGCTATGAAGCCATAAAAATATAAAAATGGAGGAACTTGAAATGCATATTACTAAGTGAAAGAAGCCAAGTATAGTAGGCTACATCCTATATGATTCCAACTCTATTATATTCTGGGAAAGGCAAAACTGTGGAGATCATGAAAAGATCAGTGGTTGCTAAGGGTTGGGCAGAGGAAGGAAATGTGAATGGATGGGGCACAGACAATTTTTAGGGCAGTGAAACTACTCTGTGTAATATTATAATGATGGATATGGGTCATTATACATTTATCGAAACCGATAGAATGAACCATAAGCCATAGACTTTGGTGAACCGTAGAGTAAACCATGGACTTCAGGTGATTATGATGTGTTAATGCTGTACATCAATTAAACAAATGCATCACTTTGTTGGGGGAATGTCCATAATGGAGGAGGTTGTGCATGTGTGGAGGCAGGAATGAGAGAGCAAGTTGCTGTGTCTTCTTCTTAATTTTTCTGTAAATCTTAAACTTAAAAAAATAAAGACCTAACATCTTAATTGTATTATTATTTTTTTAAGATTTTATATTTAGATGATCTCTACACACAACGTGAGGCTCAAACTTACAACCCCTAGATCAAGAGTTGCATACAACAACTGAGCCAGCCAAGCACCCGAGGGTGCCCAACATCTTGATTTTAAAAATTCAAATACAATATTGGTAGACATAAATATGCAATACACTGTAAGAGTAATTTCCCAAGAATGCACGGGAGTTATACCTAATAAAAAAAGAATGCAAAAGGGGCACCTGGGTGGCTTGGTCAGTTAAGCGTCCGACTTCAGCTCAGGTCATGATCTCACGGTCCGTGAGTTCCAGCCCCACGTCAGGCTCTGTGCTGACAGCTCAGAGCCCGGAGCCTGTTTCAGATTCTGTGTCTCCCTCTCTCTCTGCCCCTCCCCTGTTCATGCTCTGTCTCTCTCTGTCTCAAAAATAAATAAATGTTAAAAAAAATTTAAAAAAAAAAGAATGCAAAGAAAGAAGAAAAATTATTTATTACAGTCATATTCAAACAGAAAAAGTGATCATCTTAAATGTTTCTGAGTAAAGTCAGTATCTAATCTTTATTTAAAAATGCTTAATGAAAAACAATAATCACTTATCTTCATAATCATCTGCACATTTACACGCAAAGTCTCATTTGCCCCCTTTAACATGACACTAATTTGAGTACAATGTGTGTGTGTGTGTTTTGTTCACCCAAAATTGATTATACTTGAGTCTTGGCTAGCAAAAACGGAAAATAATATGCATATAATATTCAAAATCCCAGCACAGCATCATGTGGATAAAAAATGAAAACATTCCAGACTGATGTGAATTTTTTTACTAGGCCAACAGGGAAGGGTTTCTTACTGTGACACAAATGTCCAAACCACTCCAAAGCCAATACATTTTAACATATGAAAAACGACGATTGGCAAAAATTGACAGCCTACAGGAGAGGAATTAGAAGTGGCACGTTAAGTAGGAAAACAGCAACACCAACACACATACAAGAAAAATGCAAATTAAAACTAAGGAGATGCAAATTGTCAAGCGCTTGGTTTGCAGATAAGTGCCTTGTGATTGGAGGGCAAGCAGTGTGACCTTTTTGGAGGGTAGTTCATGGATCTCTCAAAGTCAAAAGACCAATCCTTTTTACCTAGACACATAGCCTACAGATAAGGCTGTTAATGCGTGTATATTACATGTCCCTGAAGATAGCCCTTTGCTTTTAACGGCAAAGAACGAGACCACCTTAAAAGTCTGGTAAATAAGTGTGCTGTATTTATACTCTGGAATAACACACAAACAACACAAAATGAAGCTATCTCTCTATGTGCCCTGTGTAATTCCCTCCACGATCTATAACTTTTGGCCAAAGAGCAGAACCCAAAACAGTGAGTAGTCGAACATCCAAGAAAGAAAAATCTGATTTGACAGAATTCACATTGAAGATTGTGTGGACAAAGAACACTTCTGGAAGTACAATGGCCAACAGTGGTTGCTGCTGGGGTCAGGGAACTCGGAGGCTGTTAGCTTAGCCAAGTTAGGAAACAGAATCAGAACGTTCAATCACTGGGAAGAGTCTGACTCTGAGGGACGCGGGGGTATAAAATGAGTCAGCAGGAGTGAAGGCTGTTACCCTGCCCTTTGAGCCAGATTGCAAGCCCTGTGGATCTGAGTCAGAAAGATGCTTCCAGGTAATGCGGGAGGCATGGCCAATGCCTGAATTTATGGCTTCCTGAACAACCTTTGCCCCACCCCACCTCCCTATCCCTGATGGGGATCCTGGGCTGCAAATAAAGGACTTTTTAATCACTTTTGCTGTAGAAACCCTTCTGGAAGAGCTACCACAAGAAGTGGAGAGAGCTTTTCTGTTTCCCAGGGCTACAGAGCATGATAAGCCAAGAGTCCAGAGGTGACGGATGACAGGGCGGGTCCTAATATAGTTCACGGGTATGGAGGTAAGTCGCAGCCACATGGATAGTTGTGCAGACTCAAACGTGCAGGCAGGGATAGCCTCAGGATACCAGGACAGCAGACCCCAGGCTTGAGGACCAAGACCCACGACCCACGACATTCTCAGGATGTTTGCAGAAGACAGAAGGTCTATGTATTCAAGCCCAGGACATTCAGAATAATAATTTTCTTCTTTTAAATGCATTTGTTTTGTTTCACGCAGAGGGAGATTGTTTAATGTAAAAGGGCTGTAGAACCCGACAAAGGACCGAAAAGCGAATGGAATTAATAGAAATATCTTGTTCTTAGGTGGGAAACATCACTATTTCAAACATGTCAGTGCTCCTTAAACTCATATTTATAGGTTATGTTTTCAATGGAACCCTCAATATCATATTTTTTTGTTCCTGACAAAATGATTGCAGAATCCATCTCGAAGAGTAAATATTTGAGCGACGTAGTGAAAATATTGACAATGAGAAACAGTGCGTGAAGATCCAAAAGACAAGATTATAACTACATAAATCTGATACCTGAATTACTTCCAAAACAAAGTAGATTTAGGGGCCCAGAATTAAAGCATAATGGCCAGTGGTATGTAATCATCTGGGTGGCCGTATCGTTCCTATTCACCAGGCGTGGCTCTATGAAGGTGCTGGCTTTCTCTGCCTCTCTCTCTTTGTCTCTGTCTCTGTCTCTCTCCATGTATCAGTGCGCAAGTGCACACAAGGCACATGTACATTTGCACAGACACACAAATGTAAACACGTGTTTTAATGAATTGATTAATAAAAAGAATTGACATGAATAACAGAAAATGCCCAAATCATTATTATCTGCTGAAATGTATAAAAGAACTTTAAATGATATGTTTTTTAAACACTGAAAATTCACGTATATTTAACACTTTGGAAAATACTCACAATACCCAGTAACGTACAAAATCATTAAAATTTCACAAACAAAAAGAATGGGAAATCCCAATGGAAAAAACGGACATGGGATAAGGCAAACAATTCACAGAAGAAAACAATATGAAAGAGAAATTCATGTTTTAGTGTCGGTAAATTCAGAGACATGTGGACATATATAAATAATTGTGGCAGGCAGACTTTGAAATTCACTCTCAATATTTTTAAACTGTACATTTTCTCTGACTCAGCAGCTCCGCTTTTGGAAACCAGTCCCACGCAAGCATCTTGGCAAAGCTCTATCTTAGATGGGGCATCTCACAGTATTTATTTGCAATAACATTTTTCTTTTAAAGAAAACAAATGTCAAAAAAAAACCCAACAACTATGATTAATGTAGTTAAGATGTATGCAGGATCAAAATGAACCCTTTAAGGGGCTCCTGGGTGGCTCAGTCGGTTGAGCGGCCGACTTCGGCTCAGGTCACGATCTTGCGGTCCGTGAGTTCGAGCCCCGCGTCGGGCTCTGTGTTGACAGCTCGGAGCCTGGAGCCTGTTTCCGATTCTGTGTCTCCCTCTCTCTGACCCTCCCCCGTCCATGCTCTGTCTCTCTCTGTCTCAAAAATAAATAAAAGTTTAAAAAAAAAATGAACCCTTTAAAAATGTGAAATACACACTAAAATATTGACTTTAAGCATCTTTCAGTATTTCGAAAATTATGGAAATTTCCATTTTCTTTTGGTGTCTTTGCCATGTTTTCAGGTTGTCTATATTGAACATTCAAGCCATATAGTGAGAAATACTCTGTTAAATCAAACTCTCGGAAAACGTTTAATCAAGTGGTATAGATGACATACCCATATGAACATGCTTTTTTTTCCCTTAAAGGTACGTATCTCAGCCTTAATATATTTGATTGTTAAAAATAAGGAATTAAAAATTCAATAAAATCATGATAAATACATATTTTTTGGATTTTTATACATATTTTTGGATGTTTAAATGCTAGTGGGAAATTTTAAATGGTCACTTGTCTGAATTACATGAAGATCTATCCACTAATTGCATTCACGGCTCTCAATCCTCAAGGATTTGTCCTCTGCTTCTGCTCTTAATGGCCATGATTTTCATTACACCTTTGTGAGCCAGAAATGCATCTAGAGTCTTCTTGTTGCTTTGAACATACAGAAGACCCTAGGAAGGCTTATTATAGCAGAATCACACCATGACATTGAAACTTGTCGTGTCTTCTGTTTTCATAGGTTTATCTACTTAATATGAGCTGTGAGATTAAAGAGTGAAGTATGTAGAGATTAGCGGTAGTCTACAAATGAAAAGTACAGAACAATTTACCTAACAGCCTTAAATTTATGACGGTGTGCTGTCATAAAACAGTAAGCCACAGTTTTTTAATCTTCTTCCCTATAAGTATCTTAAAGTGTGGAGAAACTATTTCTTTGGCCTCAAGTGTTCTGAATGTATATCCGGAAGAAAGAAATCAGATGTACAAGCCTTATTTTTGGCCACAACTTTGTTTTTTACTTAATGCTTACTTAATTGTGATGTGACTTTATTTGTCTCCTTAGGCTAAGAAAATGTGGTTTCTGAAAATTATTTTTGGCTATTGTGTCAAATAATCATTGCATTTATATATTTGTATGCTATATATATATATATATATATGCTATATGTAAATATTTATTCTTTACATACTATATTTGTATATACATAACACAATAATTATTTATATATTATTGTAATTATTTTAATTTTTAAATGTTATTTTTTGAGAAAGAGTGCAAGTGGGGGAGAGGAGGAGAGAGAGGGAGACAGAAGCAGAAGCAGGCTCCAGGCTCTGAGCTGTCAGCATAGAGCCTGACGTGGGGCTCGAACCCACGAGCCGTGAGATTATGACCTGAGCCCAAGTCCGATGCTTAACCAACTGAGCCTCCCAGGCACCCCAATTATAATTATTATACTTATATTTAGTATGACAAATATTTAAGGAATATGAAACAGTACATATTATAATACACGATATTGTAATCATTATTCCATTTATAAGAGAGTATAAGTAGCTATAAACAAAAATATATGAATACAAGTGTAAATTATGATGATAATTCTATTCATGTCTTTCATCATCGAAATCATAGAAATGTAATATATAATCAAATTATACGATCATAACTATATCAATGTTTCTTTTATGTTGGAATTCTGCTATGAAACTGAGCACAGCCTGTCTTTTGACAAAACGAGAAATAGATATGATGTCAAGATTTTCTGTTAGTCACCCGAATCAGCCCTTGGGCCAGCACCCACAAAAGAAAATCAATAGGTCTGTCAACGTGCTAGGACTTTTCAGTCTGCAAAATTATTCTGTGAAATCATTGTAATTGTGAGTTCTCTGCACTTTCTGACCCAACATTGTATTCTGTATTAGTTTCCTACTGCTGCTGTAACAAAGTTCCACACCTTCAGTGGCCTCAAAAAGAGAAAAAGTTTATTTTCATATGGTTCTATAGATCGGAAGTCTGACATGTGATCTTCCTGGGTAAAGATCAAGAAGGTGCAGTAAGGGTACCTTTCTTTCTGGAAGATTTAATAAAGAATCTGTTTCTTTGCTTTGTGCAGCATGTAGAAACCACCTGCATTGTTTGGCTCATGGCCCCAGCTCTCCATCTTCAACGCCAAAGTTTTCCGGTAAGTTCTTCTCATGCTACCATGTATCTGACTCTGTCTTCTACTTCCCTCTTCTAATTTTAAGGAGATTTTGAGAGATTACACTGGGCTCACCTGGATAATGAAGGATAATCTCCTTATCTTAAGGTCAGATGATTAGAAATATTAATTCCATCTTATTCCCTTTTTGTCATGAAACCTGACATTGCCATAGGTTCTGGGATTAGGATGTAGACATCTTTGGGAAGACTGTTATTCTGCCCGTGATGGATTGTAAATTATTCCTGTAGTTTTTAAGGATAAAACTTTTAGGGGGCACCTGTTGGTGAGTTCGGGCCCTGCGTTGGGCTCTGCGCTTATAGCTAAGAGCCGGAGCCTTCTTTGGATTCTGTCTCCCTCTCTCTCTGTTTTTCCCCCACTTGCACTCTCTGTGTCTCACTGTCAAAAATAGATTAAAAACATTTAATAAAAAGGGATAAAAGTTTTGGCCTTTTAGTGATTGAAATATCACACAGCTAGACATGTACAAGAACATACAAATACATAAATATAAAAAATACAACTAGAAAAAAACATATTGCTCAACGTTATGGATATTTGACTAGAAATACAGGATCTTTGATTCAAGAATACTTGCTTCTGGAAAATGGAAAAAAATGATAAGGAAGAATATATTGAAACAAAACTGTTTGAGAGAAGAAAAAGAAAACTAAAATTAAGATTCTTCAGTGTGTAGGATCATCTTGTGAAATTATTATACATTGTACTTATTCTTACAAATGGTAGCTGGGTACGTGATCGTTTTCACTGTAACCGTGTGTTTGTTCTTACTGTAGTCTACCTATCTTGTGTCAGATCTATTAGAAGTCACAAAGGAAGGGAAGCAAGGACAAGGAGAAAGTGACATGGTGGTGGTGATAGTCATTGTCATTATCTAGGAGCTAAGAGACTCATTAGATGCTTTACGTCTGTCATTACATGTTAACAGTATTAATAATGAAATGAACAATTACACACTTTGCAAGTGAGTAAATTGATGCTGTAGGATGAAATAGATTGTCCCAGATCACATAGCTAAAAAGGGACATTGAATTAGGATTCAAACCCACATCTCTGATTGCACAGGCTGTGCCTCATCCATATCACAATGCCACAGAACAGTGGAAAAACAGCAATCCTCACTCTCTCTGCCTGGGTCTAGGTATCTTAGACATCCCGTCAACTGATTTAGGCTAAGGTGAATCCAAAATACCTTCAAATTATTCCCCAAGACACCTGAAAACAACAACTTAGCATTTTGGGGGGTTAGACTTACAAAAGGAGGTGAGAAATACTAAAAGTGAATAACACAAACCCAGAGACCTCCTCCTCTCAACACTGGGTAGGAAACATGGGAGTTTAGAGACCAGAAGTCTGCCTATGTAGGTAAGAGATTTTGTTGGAAATGTAGGTCCCTCTCCCACAGTTCTGTTCCTTGAGTTAACCTCCCCATGGGTGAGCCGAGGCACTGTTACATTCCCCTGTTGGAAGGAGCATGTTGCCTCTCAACGATCTCCTTTGCCATGGAGATATTGTGGATGATGGTCCAAAGCACCTGTTGGGACATGTTCAAGTGCTATCTGCTGCTCAGTGTACATGGGTTTGCAGAATATTCTTAGACGATAGCAATGCAAGTGTCACCAAAAACTGCATCAGACAAGCCACCCTTTTCACATCCAGATCCATCCTGCTGTCCCTATGCCTGGAGAGTCGTGGTGACCCACTCCCTTCTTCCGCACCAATGCTTGTTTGTAAAATGCGCTTGATCTAGACTCTGCCCACCATGTTGATGGGGATGAGGAAAGCAGCTATGTGAGGGTGGCCTCACAGCGTACTCACTCCTTCTACCTCCCGCCTGAACACTTGGTGTTTGTGACAGCCTGGGTTAGGGACAAATGCTTTCTCACAGGGAGCTTCAATTCTACCAGAGAAGAAAATATACCTGAGCAGCCCAGTGTTCCATGTAACCTATTTAGCAATTTCCATTCTGATTCTGCTGCTGCCCTGCACTTCTAGGTGAGAAAGGTTTTGTTTAATTCATAGGAACAAGTTTAGAACTCTGTAAACATTATCTTCTCCCTTACATTTATTACCACTGTTTCAATTCAGTTGGACGAACGTTTATTTATACAGTACCACTGGTTTGTAAAATATTCATGACTCCCTGCATTACACAGATAGGTTAATATTATGCTTTCCTTAGAGCTCTGGCCATGGGATTTTCACATGCTTGAAATGCTGACCACTTCCCAGACTCTGTAAATTTGCTTTCAGCCTATTCAAATTGGTGTACATAAGTCATGAAGACTGAGGCATTCAAGCTATCAAACTGTTTTAAAGTCTTACCCCTGAGGGGCCAGGCAGTTCGAGAATCCCAAATGCGGTATGAGTCATGGCTATGGAACAAATGCCTTACTGTCCTAAAAATAAGCTTAGGCATTTCCAGACGGCCTCTCTGAGCTTTCCTTTTGCTGGGAGAGTAACCCCGTGACGACCCTCCTTGACAAGCATCCTCACCTACAAACCATGCACGTGCAGAGCATGGCAGTAAGAGAAAATGTCGTGTGGGGCTCTCCAGGCCCAAGCCCTCTAACCTGGAGCAGGGATACTGAGGTGGGGGTGGACCAACTGTTGAGTGCCATCAGACTCAATCAAGCAGACACGTCCCCAGATCTGATTTAACCGAGCCTGCTATCACTGATCGTTTCTGTGTGTCTTCGCTTATTTTGTTCCCGTTCCATCCTCTTCCACTCCACCCTTCCTTCCCCAGCTCTCTTCTCACATCCAGGCAATTCCTATTCACTTCAACGCCCACTTTTAGCCCTGATTTTGCTTCTTGAACTTCTCAGTGGAAAACAATTTGATATTCCATGGCTCTTTGTTTGAATTTTCCACTGTGTCTCTCCCAACTTCTCCCAGTCCTCGTTATCCCAGCCAATTGGATCCTTTCTCCGGAAGACTGACTTTGATTCCACGGGAGGCCCCGTTCCTTAGCAAGCAAGTTGTTGCCTCCAAAACTGTACCCATCTTTCAGTGCCAGCCCTTTTGGGGAGCTCTGTTCTGCGTAAGATACAGGTAGACCTCATGGAGGGCACCCCTTTACAGCCTGGAGAAGGAGAGAAAGATGGCAGTACTGTGGGGAGGAAGAAATGCTGATGTGAGCCTCCTCCCTCCATTTGAGGAAGATCCTGGATGGTGGGAGAGGGAGTGTGGCAGAGAACAAACTGATGCCTGCATGAGGAAGGAAGGAGGTTGTGAAGATATGGAAAAACTGGGAACATAGTAATGACATGGCAAAACAACTCTTAGAAACATTGTTTTAAAATTTTTTTAACGTTTATTTATTATTGAGAAACAGAGCGTGAGCAGAAGAGGGGCAGACACAGAATCCGAAGCAGGCTCTGGGCTCCGAGCTGTCAGCACAGAGCCCGACGTGGGGCTCGACCTCACGAACCGCGAGATCGTGACCTGAGCCTCAGTCGGACGCTCAACCGACTGAGCCCCCCAGGCACCCCAACTCTTGGAAATTTTTAAGCAGGGATAGTGAGGGATATTTCAAGCATCTATGTCAAATGAACAGTCTTAGCAACTTTCTCTCTTTCTCTATCTCTCATTCTTTTGCTCTGTGTCTTTCTACATGCCCCTTTCTATTTCTGTGTTTGGGTCACTTTAATGATCTCTTTTTATTTATCCATCTGTCTTGCCATTTCCAAACATACCATCCAAGCAGTGTAGTGAGGATCGTTTCACTTTCTTTTCAATCCACTTATTTGCTAATCCAATGATGTCGCAAGTACCTGATTCTGAATTATCAATTGTAGTTTAACCTTTACACAAATGCAGGAAGAGTCTCTTTAATGTAAGCCTGATTTCCGATCTAATAACTAAAAAGTAATGTCATGCTAAAATCGACTCTCTGTAATCCTCCAAATGAGGTAGAGAGATTAGAAAGAACAGGAATTAATAGATCACGGATATTGAATGAGTAAAATGTTCTGTAATTTAATTCATACCTCAGCTTTGATGGACTCGGATAGCATTTGGAAGCTTAGGAATGGAAAAGTACGGAGGGTGAAAACATGACTGATAAGATCTTTGACGTTCAACATCATAGAGGCCAATAGCCAAAAGAAAAAAAAAAAAGTACTGTGTTGAGTGACGGCATACACACCCGACTAAAGCAAAGAGAAACATTAAAAAAAAATTAAAAACACTAATACTAACATTCGGGTACCGGGGTCAGTTGAGCATCTGATTCCTGATTTTGGCTCAGGTCATGATCTCACGGTTCACGTGATTGAGCCCCATATCGGGCTCTGACAATGACAGTGTGGAGCCTGCTTGGCATTCTCTCTTTCTCTCTCTCTGCCTATCTCTATCTCCATCTCTATCCATCTCAAAAATAAATACACTTAAAAAAAAACACCCACTAACACTAACATTTTAAATACTTAGGTGATTTCAGCCCAGAATGTGATTACAAATATGATACATGTATTACTGTATTATACAAATTTTGAACCCAGCTGTGGTTTAATATTTATGGGTTTTAACACCCATTATTGTAATTAGTTTACTGCACTTTATGATTAATCTAAGTATGTGGAATTACTGTGGGCTTTCAAATCAAAAATAAATCATGATATTAACTAGTCATCCAACTATCTGTGGATTGCATTATTGGTTGGTTTGGTCTGAAGGAGAACTTTTCTGAGAATGAGAATGTCTTTCTCTGAAGTATAAACAACCTTCAATTTTCTTTGTTAGTGAGATTCCAAGTACTTTCCTGTGTTACTCCATGTTACTACCACGAACTGGAGGAAGCAAAAGGAAGGAGAAAAAAATAGGCATTCATTTGGAATCAGTTGGGTGTGGACTGGAAACTTGCGTGTGTTAACTGGTACTAGGCAATGCTTGTCAACTGACTGCCTATGAGCTGCATTGTCCTCATGAGAAATTCAAAACATTAGAGCCACAATGTCCATATTGTCATTTATATTATCATTGAAACAAGACCATATGTGCATACTAAAGCACAAGCTTCCTGTCTACTATCTGAGCTGGTTATTCATACATATAAATCGTTCTCTCATTCACCCCTAGAGTTTCAAAGTGAATTCTACTTATTAAAGCTTATTTGGCAAACGAGAAGTTCTGGTTCTTTCTTTTGAGTGGTCCTAATTTACAGATTGTTATCCATGCGGAATAACCTTCCTATCCTTTTCCAGGACATCAATGAAGCAACTAGGTGAATGGAAGGGGGTGCAGATAGCAGGGAAAGAATTCTACCAACATGGCCATCAAAAGTAGAAGATTTCACAATTCATAGACTGTGAAGACATTTAATGACTACCAAAACCTGCAGGATTGTGTGGATCTATGAGGGAAGATGGTACTGAAGTAGATGGCTTCCGTTGTGATACTAAATCTCACAAGACAGCCAACAGCGTAACATACAGAAGAGAAAGTCACTGTTCTAGGAGTCAAGGCAAACATAGTAGAGATAAGGCAGCATTTGTGAGAGAGGAAGTGCGAGAGAGCAAAAACAAACAAACAAACAAGAATCCAAAAGGAAAGTAAGAACATGACCCAGAGGGTGCAGATTTCAGAAAATGTCAATATGCATACAGTTCCTGGAGACAGGATTACTTGACAAGTGAAAGCTCTATACCTTGTGTTCACCAGAGAGAGGGGAGTACCTGTCTGGGCAGCATGAGTACAGTGTCCTCTAACAGCACATGTGGTTCAGGGAAGCAGAGGAAAAAGGAATAATCAAAAAAAGAAAGAAAGAAAGAAAGAAAGAAAGAAAGAAAGAAAGAAAGAAAGAAAGTTTTGTTTTGTTTTCAGAGAAGCCATTCACCCTTAGAAACAATGAGGAAGAAAGTGATGGGTAACAGAGTTGGGGTAGGAACTGGGGCCATTTGAAATGCAGGAACCTTTGGATGCAGCTAACAGTCCATGATGTTCCTAAGGTGAATTGATGATTTCATTACCTGACTTACCAGATCAAGAACTGGCAAGCAGAATGATGTTCTCAGCCACCATAATAAAAAGATATGTATGATCGCTGGCCTGCTTCTAGTTTTGAACCAGTTCTCAGACCTCAGCCCATTAAATGAAGGGAAGCTTGGAGGTTCTTCCTTTTTTTTTTAAGTTTATTTATTCATTTTGAGAGAGAGAGAGAAGACAGAGAGAGAGAGCACAAGCAGGGGAGGTGCAGAGAGAGAGGGAGAGAGAGAATCTCAAGCAGGCTTCACGCTGTCAGTGCAGGACTCCAACTCAGGAACCATGATATCAGGACTTGAGCCAAAACCAAGAGTCAGACGCTTATCCAACTGAGCTACCCAGGCACCTCAAGCCTAGAAATTCTTAAAGAAGGGTCTTCTAACACTTCTTGAGGGCTTGGACCATGGAAGGCCTTAAAGGACAGCCATGAGGGAAAATTCAGCATGCACAGCTTGAGTAGTACACTTGTTTATTCCGCCAAGAATGAAAGCACAGTGGTCTGAAATGAAGGTATGCAGGGACTCAATGTTAGTGGTGAATAATTTAGCTTGTTGGTGAAAGGCTTGGAGGGGAAAGGTTAGAATATCAGAGGCAATATTGTCTCAAGAAGGGTCATGGGGATAGACTTACGACACTCCTGCAAAGGGTGAGGATCTCTGTATCTTGCATCATAACCACTGGATATGGTCCATGCAGAGAAGTCAGTGAGCGGTTATTACATGGAGTACTGACAGCGGAAATGAGCCAGTTTCTGTCTAGGCATGAACTCAACAACACACACCTCTCTTTGCCATGCCGATCTAGCTCCCGCATTTGCCAAACATCCTACATGTCATTGAGAACAATGCTAGCTATACCTAAGGCACCACATCTTGAGGAGACCAAAATACACTGCATGGCATGTCATTTGCATCAGATCTCTCCGACGGTAAGGAAGACAGTACTTTGTCTTCATTGCAACAGATTGTTAATAGGATGAATCTGTGGTAATATTTGCTTCTGTGGCCCACAATGCCCCTACCAGGCTACTAGTTAAGAGTTTACAGATGCTCTTACTTAATAAACAAAATCGCATATAGTGCCTACTTTATTATTCATTTATTTATTTATTTATTTAGTACTTTGAGAGCGTAGAGAGTGTGAATGGGCAAGGGGCAGAGAGAGACAGGGGGAGAGAGAGAATCCCAAGCAGGCCCCATGGTGTCAGTGCAGAGCCCGATGTGGCTCGATCTCACAAACCATGAGATTATGACCTTAGCCAGGATCAAGAGCCGGTGCTTAACTGACTGAACCACCCAGGCACCCCTCGTGTGGCGTCGTCTTTGAATGATGGCCTCACGCTATGGTGACAGAAGTAGGAACAAGAAATATATGATGATGGAATCTGCTGTCCTCCAACAGAAGCCGCTGTCACAATGGAATGTAGAAATGTCTTAAACGTACAGTGAGGACATCTCATTCGAGGTGGGACTTTTTAGGGTAGTATTAACTGTCTTTTAGGAGGCAGCACATACGTTAGACTCAAGTTCGTTACATGTGTTTGGGTTCCCATGGGTCTCCTTGGTTTAGAAACCAAGAGGGTAGGAAGAGGATTGGCTCTTCTCTCTACCACTCCCAGGGATGCCTGTGGGGAGTTTGTGCTACCCAATGCACAGTTTGAGGCTCAGTATAATTAAAAGCACTCACATTCAAGGATTGGGGGAAGAAATGTTTCCCCAGAGTATACAGTAAGTGGTAAGTTTTCCACTGGCTAAAGCTATATTGGTCACCTGGTCCTCATGGTAGACCATCGGGCCAAGAAGAGTTTAATGGTGGTGAAGATAATCAGAAGACAAAACTGTTGCTACATGCTGGGGATCTGGATAAGTTTGTGTGAATCCCAGGTAACTTCTGCTCTTTCCACGGTTGGTGAAAGCATTAAAATGGAAATTAGAACCACGGGAGCTTGATAAGGCCAAGTTTACCAGGGGCTTGAATCCCTCGGAAAAGAATATATGGAGTAGACAAGTAAACTCAGTGAGTAGAAGAATTCTCCCCAAAAGAGGATAATCTCCAGCATGTTTTGTAGGAAGCAAATGCCGACAGCCGGGGAAGTAAGACTATGGAATGCTTCACATATTCTGTTTTAAATGCTTATTTGGAGAAATTGAAGTTGGCTGCCATTGCAAAGTGTAGTCACACAGTGAATTCACAGTGGACCGTGAACAGTCTTAAGTGACAGGAGTAAACTGCAGCAGACATGCCTGACATGCCACCACAAATCCCCTTGGCCCACCTCTGAGTAATCAGCAACCACAACGGACAGTCCATAGCACTTCAGCTGCTGGCCTAATCACCTTCGTCCTTCTGCTTCTCTTCCTGAGAGCTTGAGAGCTTGCCTTGGGAATTTGCCGAGCCTTTCCCCCAGACATCCCAGAAATTCTGGGTAACTGACACCTCTGGGAGCAACCCTCAAGCAAAACCTCAAGGTCCTGGAGCTGACGGATACACACATCAGCCTCCTCATCTGCCCATCTTTTTATGGTTCTTCTGAGAGTTCCCATAGGACTAAGCTGTCATTACCGACAATGGTGGCCCGCTCATTAACACACACTTACTGTCTTTTCTTAGTTCCCAGATTCACCCTTTTTGGTTCCCTCCCTCTAGATTTTGAAATCATTGCATCCATGTCTAGAGGCCTGCTTCTGGGGAAAGTCAAATTCAGACATAATTCAAGGCAAGTTTCCTGATGTCAAAAAAGAAACCTTGACTGTTAAGTTTTGAAAATGCATGTTATCTGCCACAGACCCATTCTGATAAACACTATGGCATCCCTTAATATACATATAAGGTATAAACTTAGGAGTAAAATTATTTGGGCAGACAGAAAAAAAAAGTCAGCTGACTTATAAGGAAGAGAATGTTAGCGGGGCCTCAAATTCTCTGGAGAAATATTCTCAACAAATAAAAACGAGGCCCAAGAGTCTAATATGGAGCTAAGCCTCCTTTGAACAATTAAGGCTTCAGGCTAATAGTTCTTAAAATAGGCCTCTAGTTTTCCAATGAGCCTCACTTTAGGAAACTATGAGGGAATAGACTCCAGAAATGACTTACTAGGGTGACATAAAAAAAATGGCAGACAAGGAAGCTCTGGTCCCCATCACTCAAGGGCAACATTGAGTTCACAGCAGTGCATGGACCACCGCACCCTGATGAGAAGACGTAACCATTTCAGGAACTGCAGCACCCAAGCAACTGCATAACCAGGAGAAGAAAGTGTGCCAGTTAGAAGACTTGATTGCATTTTGCTGGCCGTTACCCTTTTCCCCACCCAACAAACATTGGGATGATTGGTGTGATATCCCAGTTTTCCATTCCTCCCTAAGGACAAAGGTAAAGAGTGGAACATGAGTCCAACAGTTGCACTTGTCTGGGAACTGCCCAGGGGATGGGTTTCTGACTCACTGCTCTCAAGTGCTGACAGGAACAAGGATATGCTTTGGATGTGAGGTTGGAGGTTGCTGAAAACAGAAGCAAGCACTGTGTCTACGGTCGACAGCCTAACACCAAGGGGAGCAAGAGATTATAGGCAGAAGAATATAACAGGAAATTAAACTGAAAACTCCTCAGAAGAAACAAGGGTGGGTCGCTTAAAGAAATCAAGACCATTAAAAGCAGCCCTATGTGCTAGAATAAAGGTGCCCACACAAGTCCAGAAAAGACACATGCCCTGGAAAATTTGAGTGTTCTCCAAAACCTCTAGTCAAGCATATTGGTGAAGATCTTTCTGTCATGAAACCAGGCCATAAAAACAGGAAGAGGTGGCTATTACTTCAAATGGTCGAATTTCACCAAAGATAACAACACATACAAAGAGTTAGGGAAACATGACCCAATCAAGGGAACAAAATAAATCTCTGGGACCTGATGACCATAAAGAAACGCAGATTACTGAGTTTCCTGAAAAAAAAAAAAATTAAAGCATTTCTTTTAAAGTGGTTCAATGAGCTAAAAGAGGGCACAGATCGACAATGGACTGAAATCAGGAAAATCATGCATGAAAAAAATGAGGATATCAACAAAAAGATAGGAACTATGGAAAACAGCCATACAGAAATTCTGGAGTTGGAAAATACAATAACTGAATTGATAGACTCACTAGAGAGATTTAACAATGAACTTGACCAAGTAGAAGAAAGAATCAGCAAACTTGAAGATAAGTCCATTGAAATCATTTAGTCAGAAGGCCAAAAAGAAACCAAAAGGGAAGAATCTACAGGACTTATAGGATAAACATCTACTGGACCAGAACAGGTAATATGAGAGAAGAGAGAGAGAAAGGGTCAGGGAACTTATTTAAAGATATAGTGGTCAAAAACTTCCCAACTTTGGAGAAAGAAATAACTTTGGATTCAGGAAGATTCAGGAAGCTTCCTGAACTTCAACTAGGCTAAAAACAAAGACACCCATGCCACAGCACATTATAATTAAACCATCATAAGTTTGACCTCGGCCAGAGTGATTTCTAACTAGGCACATCTCCAGAGGCAAGGGAAACAAAAGCAAATATGAATTATTAGGACTTCATCAAGACAAACATTTCTGCACAGTGAACAGTCAACAAAACTAAAAGGCAAACTTCAAAATGGGAGAAGATATTTGCAAGTAACCAATCTGATAAAAGATTAGTATCCAAAATCTATAAAGAACTTAGTAAACTCGGGGTGCCTAGGTGGTTGACTCTTGGTTTCAGCTAAGGTCATGATCACATGGTTCATGAATACAAGCCCCACATTGGGCTCTGCTCTCTGACAGTGCAGAGCCTGCTTGGGATTCTTTCTCTCTGTCTCTCTCTCTCTCTGTCCCTTCCCCACTCATGATCTCTCTCTCTCTCTCTCTCCCTCTCTCAAAATAAATGAATAAACTTAAAAAAAAGGTCTTAATAAACTCAATACCCAAAACCAAATAATCCATTTCAAAAAATGGGCAGAAAACATGAATAGACATTTTCCCAAAGAAGTCTCCAGATGGCCAACAGACACATGAAAAGATGCTCAACATCACTCATCATCAGGGAAATACAAACCAAAACTATAATGAGATACCACCTCACACCTGTCCAAATGGCTAAAATTAACAACACAGGAAACAACACGTGTTGGCAAGGATGTGGAGAAAGGGAAACCCTCTTACACTGTTGGTGGGAATGCAAACTGGTGCAGCCACTCTGGAAAGCAGTATGGATGTTCCTCAAAAAGTTAAAAATAAAACTGCCTATGATCCAGCCATTGCACAACTAGGTATTTACTGAAAGGATAAAAAAATACTAATTTGGTGGGACGCGCACCCACTGATGTTTATGGCAGCACCAAAAAGAATGAAAATTTGCCATTTGCCACCATGTGGATAGAGCTTCAGAGTATTATGCCAACCAACATAAGTCAATCAGAGAAGACTAAATGCCATATGTGGAATTTAAGGAAAGAAACAGATGAATATATAGGGAAAAAGAGAGAGGGGCAAACCATAAAACAGACTCAACTATACAGAATGAACTGAGGGTTGTTGCAGGGGAAGGGACTGAAATGGGTGAATGGCATTGAGGAGGCCAACAAGAGTTGGGATGAGCACTGGGTGTTGTATGTATGTGATAAATCATTGAATTGTACTCCTGAAACTAATATTATATTCTATGTTAAATAACTCGAATTTAAATAAAAACTTGAAATTAAGTCAAACTCGAATTTTATATCTCAAGAAATGAGGAGAAAGGAAAACATGAAACCCAGAGCTACTGGAATCAATGTGGGGCAAGGGGGAAAGGTGATAGTAGAGATAAATGAAATAGAGAATTAAAAAAAAATAGAAAAATATCAATGAAAGTAAGAGTGGGTTTTCTGAAAAAAATCAACAAAATTGACAAGAGTGTAAGTATATTAGCTGAGGAAAAAAGACATAAGACTCACATAACTGGAACTTAGAAATGAAAGAGAGGACATTACTACCCGTGTTGCAGAAATACAAAAGATTATGAAAGATTAGAATACTTATATGGAAGAAATACTCCTGGATAACCAAGAAGAAAGGAATACACTCCAGAAACTCACCACCTACCAATATCAAATCATGAAGAATATAGAAAATATGAATAGATTTATAATTAGTAAGGCCATTAATCAGTACTAAATATTCCTAACAGAGGGCAGGCCTTGGATCAGATATTTTCACTGGAGAATTCTATCAAACATTTAGGAAGAATTAACATCAATCTTACTTAAACTCTTCCCAAAAAATTGAAGTGGGGGGAATGCGCCCAAACTCAACATATGAGTCCAGGATTACTCAAATACCAAAACCAGACAATGGCCCCATGTCAAAAAAGCAAAGCAAAGCAAAGCAAAGCAAAACAAAACAAAACAAAACAAAACAAAAACAAAAGACTACGATTGATAAATATTGATGCAAAAATCTACAACAAAATGCCAGTAAGCAGAATTCAACAACAAATCAAAAGGCTAACATACCATGACCAAATAGGATTTATTCTTGCAATACAAGAATGCTTCAATACGTTAAAATAACTTGATGTAATACCCAGCATTAACAGGATGAAAGATTAAAAACAAAAAATACAGACATGATCATCTCAATTGCTGCAGGAAAACATTTGACAAAATTCAACATCCTTTCTGATAAACACACTTAACAAACTGGTAATAAAAAGAAAGTATCTGAACATAATAAAGGGCTGACTATCAGAAGGCTACTAGCAAATGTCATAGTCAACAGTGGCAAAGGGAAAGCTTTCCTTCAAGATGAAGAACACAGAAGGAGGCCAGCTCTGCACCTCTATTCGCTCTAGTGCTGCAATCCTAGCAGAGCAATTAGGCAAGAAAAAGAAATAAAACACATCTGAATTGGAAAGGAAGAGGCAAAATTATCTCTGTTCATAGATGACATAACCTTATATGTAGGCAAAGAAACTAAAGATTACACACATACCCACACAGAACTATGAGAACTAATGAATGAATTTATCAAAATTTCAGGACGAAAAATGCAACGCAGTTGCATTTCTATGCACTAGGAATGAACTATCCAAAAAAGAAATTAAGTAAACAATTCCATTTACTAGTGAGAGAGACAGAGAGAGAGAAGAAAGGAGGGAGAGAAGGAGAGAAGAGGGTAAGGTCTCTGATCGCTCTCCTTAGAAGGACATCCATTATATTGGCTTAGGTCCTCACCCTTATGAGCTCATTTAATCTTACCCCTATATAGGCCCTATCCCAAAGTACAGCCACATTAGTGGGTAAGGCTTCATTATGTGAATTTTTTCAGGGGACCCAATTCTTTCCATGAAACAATACATTTAAAGAAATATTTAGGAATAAACCTAGCCAAGGAGAATAAAGCCTTATACATTGAAAACGATAAAATATTGCTGAATGGAGTTTTAAAAGACACAAATAAATGGAAAGACATCTTTTTTTTTTTAATGGATTTGAAGACTTAACCATTAACATGACATTGTTACTCAAAGTGAGCTACAGATTCCATGCAATTCCTATCAAAATCCCAATAGCCACTTTTAAAGGCTGGCACCTGGGTGCCTCAGTCAGTTTTAAAGGCTGGCACCTGGGTCACTCAGTCAGTGTCCGACTTCAGCTCAGGCCATGATCTCACAGTTCATGGGTTCGAGCCCCACACCGGGCTCTGTGCTGACACCTCAGAGCCTGGAGCCTGCTTCGGATTCTGTGTCTCCCTCTCTCTCTGCTTCTTCTCCGCGTACACTCTGTCTCTCTCTTTCAAGAATAAACATTAAAAAAAATAACTTTTATTTAAAAAAATAAAGAAATGGGTAAATCTATCTTAAAATTCTTATGGAATTGCAAGGGATCTTGGGTAGCCCAAACAATCTTGAAAATGAAAGCAATGTTGGAAGTCTCATACTTCTCAATTTCAAAACACATTAAAAAGCTACAGAAATAAAAACAGTGTCATACTGGCATAAAGACAGACATGCAGACCAGACATTGGACTTGAGAGCCCAGAAATAAACCCTTGCATGTATGGTTGAATGATCTTTAGCAAAGATAGCAAAAATATACAATAGGAAAAGGATAGTTTCGTCAACAAATGACGTGAAAACTGGATATACACATGCAAAATAATGAAATTGGATGTTTATCTTATGCTCTTTACAAAAATCAACTCAACATAGATTAAAAACTTAAATATAAAATCTGGATCTCTAAAACCCCTAGGAGAAAACACTGGGAAAAGTGACTTGACATTAATCTTGGCAGTGATTTCTTGGTTATGACACCAAAAGCAAAACAACAAGAGAAAAAAAAAAAAAAGACAAAACTAAGACCACATAAACCTAAAAAATTTCTGGAAAACAATATGGTATGGGAGAAAATATTTGCAAATACTGTATCTGATAAAGAGTTAAATGTATAAGAAACTGACAACTCAATAGCAAAAGAAATAAAACAAAATAACAACAACAACAAACCACCAAGATAACCCAATTAAGAAATGAGCAAAAGAGCTGAGTAGATGTATCTTCATATAAACATACAGCCAACAAGCATATGAAAAGGTGCTCAGAATCACTGATTATTAGAGAAAAACAAATCAAAACTAAAATAAGATATCACCTCAC
This sequence comes from Acinonyx jubatus, assembly GCF_027475565.1. Classification (NCBI taxonomy): domain Eukaryota; kingdom Metazoa; phylum Chordata; class Mammalia; order Carnivora; family Felidae; genus Acinonyx; species Acinonyx jubatus. Next base: position 100,490,994 of record NC_069383.1, on the reverse strand, counting down.
ACCCATTTAAGATGGCTATTATATAAATCGATAGATGGATTGGAGAATGGATAGATGATAGAGAGGTGATAGATTAGATAGATAGATAGATAGATAGATAGATAGATAGATATAGATAGATGATAGATGATGATAGATATAGATAGACAGGTAGATAGATAGATCGATAGATAGATACATATATACATAGTTGGTAGATAGATATAGATATAGATAGATAGATAGATAGATAGATAGATAGATAGATAGATAGATGATAGATAATAGTGAGAAAGAGAGAGAGAAACTAATTTTTAAAAGGAGTTGGGGAATTTGGGGAGAAATTAGAACGCTTGTCCACTATTAATGGGAATATAAATGGTGTAGCTATATGGAAACAGTATGGTGGTTTCTCAAAAAATTAAAAACAGTATTAGATGATTAGATGATTAGACTGACTCTGGCAATATACATATCCAAAAGAATTCCAAACAGAATCTTGAAGAGATATTTGTACATCTGTGTTCACTGGAATTTGATTCACGATAGCCAAGAGGCAGAAACAACCTAAATGTCTATTAACAGGTGAGTGGATAAAGAAAAAATTGTGTATACATACAGTGGCAAACTTTTAGCTTCAAAAGGGGAAGATAGCTTGTTACATACCGCAACATAGATAAGCCTGGAAACGATTGTGCTAAGTAATTAGTCCAGTCACGCAAAAAATGAAACAATGTATAATTCCACTTATAGAGGTATCCAGGGTATTCAAACCATAGAAATAGAAAAAAAAAAAATGGAATGGTTTCTATTTCTATCCTCCACACTGACTAGGTGGAGGAGAAAATGAGTACTTGCTATTTAATGGATATAGAGCTTCAGTTCTGCAAGATTTAAAAGGTCTGGAGATTGGTTGCACAACAACATAAATATACTAAATCCTGAGCTGTACATTGTAAAACAGCATGGTAAATTTTATGTCATATATATTTTACCACTGTAAATTTTCTGAAAACATTAAAATAAAATTTTTGGAAAAAGCTGATGACAGGCACAGTCTGTGGTTTAATTAATAGTATTGCACCCAAGTTAATTTCTGAATTTATGGCTAAGTAAAATAATAACATTAGGAGAAGCTGGGTGATTAGAACTCTGTACTGTTTCTGAAAAGAAAAAAAAGAATTGAATGTAATTAAATTAAAAGATATTTCAATTAAAAAGATATTTAATTTCACTTCAATATCTATTTTAAATATTTAAACCATGGGGTGACTGAGTGGCTCTGTTGGTTGAGCATTAGACTCTTGATTTCAGCTCAGGTCACAATCCCCAGGTCGTGGGATTGAGCCCCACATCGAGCTCCACATTGAGCGTGGGGCCTGCTTAGGATTCTCTCTTTCCTTCTCCTGCATCTCTCTCCCACTAGCATTCACTCACTCTCTCAGAAAGAAAGAAAGAAAGAAAGAAAGAAAGAAAGAAAGAAAGAAAGAAACAGATATTTAAACCTTAAGTATTGTTAGAAGAAAATAATGAACTCATAATTGATCATAAACATAACTGAATATTGAAGATGATAAGTCCTGTAGAGGAAAAGGTGAGGAAAATATTTGTGATCCCGGGCTATGCAAAGATTGTTAGATACTATCCAACAAGTATCATCTAAAAATAAAAGGAAAAAAACAGACTAGACTCCTTCAAAAATTTTTTTTTCAATTTTTTGGTTTTAAATAGGTGTAGTTTATTGTTTGCGGATTATACCTCAATAAAGCTGTTTAAAGTAATAAAATAATAAAAGAAAGGTCATGACTTAAGCACAGAAAAAGGAACTGGGGTGAATGTTTAGCTGGAGAAGGGAGAACGCAACAGATATGAGGATTAGAGTAACAACCCAGAGCATCGGTATTATGTATCCTGACAATGAGCATGCGACACAGCTAATAGAACCCGGCAGAGAGAGACGTAGAGAAAATGGGGAGAAATATAAATGCTCTGACTCTGTACTTGCCTACCAACACACAACTAGCTGCGTATGAAAGCTGAGTGAAATCTAATACCATTTACCAGGTCAGGTTCGTGCATTTTAATCATTCAGTGCAAATAAACGAGAAAGAGACTCTTAGCGACTGTAAAATAATGGCAGAGGAACTGGAGTGGAAGAAAGAACAAAGACCAGGCACGTTTGCCCTTGTCTACGGTAGAAAATACTGGAGTGAATGTAGGCACTGTACGTGGTATAGTGGGAGCGTGTGTGCGCGGTTGGGTGACAGGTGGGAGAGGAGGTGAAAAGTGAAGGAGAGTGAGAATCGGTTTCTGCTGATATTTTGGAAGATTTTATAGTTACTAAAATGTATTAGTTAAGCTTTCTGGAGAAACAGGACAAAAAAGTTTCCTTCCTTCCTTCCTTCCTTCCTTCCTTCCTTCCTTCCTTCCTTCCTTCCTTCCTTCCTTCCTTCCTTTTTCTTTCTTCCTTTCTTCCTTTCTCCATCCCAATTGGTATAAAGTGGTGTCTTTTGCGATTTTTGATTTGTATTTCCCTAATGATGACGTATGTTGAGCATCTTTACATCTTTCTTTCTTTTTTCTTTCTTTTTCCCTCCTTTCCTTCTTTTTCCCTCCTTTCCTTCTTTTTCTCTTTCTTTCTTTCTTTCTTTCTTTCTTTCTTTCTTTCTTTCTTTCTTTCTTTCTTTCTCCTTTCTTTCTCCCCCTTCCTTCCCTTCCCTCCCCTCCCTTTCTCTCTTTCCCTCTCTCCCTTCCTTCCTCCCAGTTTCCCTTCCTCCCTCCTTTCCTTCCTTCCTCCCTCTCCCTTTTTCCTCCCTTCCTTCTCTCCCTCCCTCCCCTACATTCCATCCTTCCTTCCTTCCTTCCTTCTTTTATTTATCACTTCATGATTTCCTGGAGGATTGGTGAGTCCAAAATCCCATGGGGGAGGCTGGCAGGATGGAAACTCAGGGTAGAGTTGCACTTGGACACCAAAGGCCACCTGTCACAGAAATCCTTTTTGCTTGGGGAATGTTAGTCTCTGTTCTACTCTTGCCTTCAACTGAATGGATGAGTCCCACCCACATTGCCCAGGGCAATTTGCTTTACTCAAAATCTATTTAAATGTTAATATTATCCAAAAGCATAATCACAGAAACATTCAAAATAGGAGCACCTGGGTGGCTCAGTTGATTGAGCACCAGACTTTGGCTCAGGTCAGGATCTCATAGTTTCTGAGTTCGAGCCCCATATCACGCCTATTGCTGTCAGCCTACAGGTGCAGTAACTGCTCAGATCCTCTGTCCCCCTCTCTCTGCCCCTCCTCCTCTTACACTCCTTCAAAAATAAATATTAAAAAAAAGAAAGAAAAAAGAAACATCCAAAATAATGTTTGACCACATATCTGAACACTGTAACCCAGTCAACTGACATGGAATCATCACACAAATATCAGAAGAAATACACACCGTAAAGAAAATAGACCACAAGGTGTCTGTGAATAATGAGACAAATAATTGAGTTTTTAAGTTGTTACTGTAATTCAAAAAAACCTTTATTTGATATTAATATAAATAAAACTCAATTTTCAGTCACTAGACTTCAGAAGCATTTTCTAAGGGGATTTAGTAAGAGCCCACCTACTTTTTGAAGTTGCTGTCTTCGTTGATACCTGAGAATCTTTACTCCATGGAAATGTCCTTGCTGAGTCTCCAGCCTTTCTCCTTTTTTTTTCTTCAAATTCTTTCTCCTTAGGAGAGTATGGAAAACGATTTTCTATGAGATCATTTGGAGGTATTTAGGTGTAAGAAACAAGAGTCCCCATACATTTCTGGCACTGGATGAGTACTGATGTCTCTTCCTTCCCAGTCATTTCCTCTAAAAGAGATATATCTTTTTCTTTTTTCTTTTAACTTCATACTTGTGCTAATCTAACTGCAGTATTTGCGGTGGCATTTCTGCAGGATGTGCGGCTTCTCAGCCTTGAGGATTTTTTGCTTACCCCAGAACTGTAGTGGAAATTTCCAGAGAGTGCACACAGTCTGCCTTCTTTGCACTGGGCACAGAAAGAGACCAGTAAAGCGTGTGCCTTGAAACAATGTTCAAACTCTGCTGGACATGTGTGCAGGTTTTAATACACTCTGATAAACTGGCTGCTTAATATCCTCCTTCCCTACCACCCCCATCTTTACCACTCACCCCCTGAACTCCCCATTTAAGTTAAAGGGACAGCGCAGGACTCTAGGACATTTACGCAAGCATCACATTAGACAGGACCGTACAAGAAGTTATTCTCTCAAAACGCAGTATGTGTTCCCTTTCTGCACTGAATAACATGTGATTATAGTTTTCAATAACCACGCTCTCTAAATGCCCTAAACTCAAAGGTTCTAAGCCAATCAATTATGGATAAATTTGTACACAAGCTAGAAAATCCTCTATTAAGTAAAATATTTTATTTCCATTTTCCAGAATAATGCACTGGCTTTTATTGTACCGAAACTTCCACATGAATAACTAGAGGATGTGAAGATATGTAAAAATATGTTTGAACTGCCCAAGTCACTGGAAAACACCAAGATAAGCAAAAATTAAAGGGTCAACATTCCAGAAAAAAGGAAAATCAAATGGGCTTTGAGACCTAGCACTGATTTTTCTCCTTAGTCACTTGATAGATGGCTTGCCCACAGCCTGGGAAGTCTTGTGTCTAAAAATCAAGTTTTGGGGCACCTGGGTGGCTCAGTTGGTTGAGCAGCCGACTTCTGCTCAGGTCACGATCTGGGGTCCGTGAGTTCGAGCCCCGCGTCAGGCTCTGTGCTGACAGCTTGGAGCCTGGAGCTTGTTTCGGATTCTGTGTCTCCCTCTCTCTGACCCTCCCCCGTTCATGCTCTGTCTCTCCCTGTCTCAAAAATAAATAAACATTAAAAAAAAAATTAAAAATCAAGTTTTACTTACACCAGTACAAAATAAGATTTTCTCGATTGCCATAGCAATTTTTAAAAAATCTATTCTTTTTTCATTTCCACCACACGGGCTATTTTCTTTGCTGTGTGTATTTCCTCTGATATTTGAATCTGGCACTCTGACAGATGAACTGGAATTATATTGACGTTATAAAAACCAAAACCAAGGCTTGAATCAACTCAGTCCTAATTCATATTATGGAGATCTGCCATTAGCTTATATAACGGTCAAGAGACCAAAACACTAAGAAGTGTTTTCATGGGACTCATTGGGCTATAACCTTCAAAGAGGCAGGGCACTGGTTAGAAAGAAACAAAGAAAGAAAGAAAGAAAGAAAGAAAAGAAAAATAGGTTTCAGTTGTTTCTGAAGCTATGAATTTTCCTTATAAAGATAAAAATTTAGCCTGCAATTAGTTCAATCCCTTATTGGATTAAGGTGAATTTTATCTGGAGGAATAAATCATTATTTAGAGCTTCAATTATCTCTCCAGTGTTTTCATACACACGCATTCAAAGAAGCAAGACCAAATGACTTAGAACCAAAAAGAAGAAGGAGGAGGGGGGAGGAGAAGGAGGAGAAGGAGAAGGAGGAACAAAAAGAAGAAAATAGTTAATTTAAACAAATTTCCAGAAAAGCCAAATATTCTAGTTAATCAGACAGAGAGTTTAAAATAATGAATTAGTATGTTCAAGAAATTAAATTTTCAAAGTGACAAATTTAATAGATAACTAGAATATATACTTTAAAAGAATAGAATTAAAATTCTAGAGGTGAAAAATATAATACTTAACTCGGTGAGTGCTAGAGGTAGAATTATCAACACAGTAGACAGAGACAAGACAAGATTAATGAAACAAGCACAGATCATAAGCAAATGTACAAACAGAAGCGCTGCTAGTTAGAAAACAAAAACAAGAGTGTAAAATATAAAAGAGACATCAGAAAAGATTTATTGTATGTGCAATTTGTATAATTGAAGTGCCAGAGGAAGTAGAGATATAAAATAGAACAGACACAAATATTTGAAGACATAACCATTATGTTTTCTTAAGCTTATTGAAAACATTGTTACAGATTCAGAATTTCTATAAATCCCAACCAAAATAAGTACAAAAAAATACTATTTATTTTATTTTATTTTTTATGTCTTTTTAAAGAGAAGTTTTCGGTTTATAACAAGAATGAGAGATAGGTACAGAGACTTCCTGTAACTCCTCCCACATACACATAGTGCTCCCCATTATCAACATCACCCATCAGAATGATACTTTTTTTTTTAACCAAGGATGAACCCGTGTTAACATATCATAATCATACAAAGTCTACAGTTTATCTTAGGCTTCACTCTTGGTGTTGTACATTCTATGCACTTGGACAAATGTATAATGGCATCTACCCATCATTACAATATCATATGTAGTACTTTACTTCCCTTAAAAATCCTCATTCCGCCTATTCATCATCCCAGCCACACCCACCTTCTGGTAACCATTGATCTTTTTATTGTCATCATTCATGACTTTTCCATAATGCCTGAGAGTTGGAATCAGACAATACATAACCCTTTCATATTGGCTCCTTTTATAAAACATTATTTTTTAGCGTTTATTTATTTTTGAGAGAGAAAGAGAGAGAGAGCCCCAAGCAGGGAAGGGATAGAGAGAGAAGGAGACAGAATCTGAAGCAGGCTCCAGGCTCTGAGCTGTCAGCCCAGAGCCCGACGCAGGGCTAGACCCCATGAACCGCGAGATCATGACCTGAGCCGAAGTCCGATGCTTAACCAACTGAGCCACCCAGGCGCCCCTCATATTGGCTACTTATACTTATTAATATGCATTTAAGATTCTTCCATGTCATCCTATGGTTTATTAGCATATTTATTTTTAGTACAGAATAAAATCCCATTGTTTCAATGCACCCCAGTTTATTTCTCCATTTACCTGCTGAAGAAAATCTTGGTGGCACTCAAGTTGGCAAATATGAATAAAGCTGTTATAAGCAATCATACACAGCTTCTTTTGTGGACATAAATTTTAAACTCCTTTGGTTAAACACCAACAAGCACAATTGCTTGATAATATGTTAAGATTATATTTAGTTTTATAAGAATCTGCCAAAGTGTATCCAAAAGTGGCTGTACCATTCTGCATTCCTATCAGTGATGTGTGAGAGTTCTTGTTCTCCACATCCTTGCCAACATTTGGTGTTGTCAGTGTTCTAGATTTTGGCCATGTTTCTAATGGTATATTATGTAGGACAGCTCTTCATAGTTTATTTGCCATCTGTACATTTTCTTTGGTGGGGTGTTAAAGACGTTGTCCCAGTTGTTAATTGAGTTGTTTGTTTTCTTATTATTCAGTTTTTAAGAGGCCTTTGTATGTTTTTTTTTTTTAATTTTTTAAAATGTTTTGTTTATTTTTGAGACAGAGAGAGAGAATGAGCAGGGGAGGGGCAGAGAGAGAGGGAGACACAGGATCTGAAGCAGGCTCCAGGCTCTGAGCTATCAGCACAGAGCCTGACGTGGGGCTGGAACTCATGAACCACGAGATCATGACCTGAGCCGAAGTCGGATGCTTAATCGGCTGAGGCACCCAGGCGCTCCTGTATGTTTTAGATAGCAGTTCTTTATCAGATGTGTCTTTGCAAATATTTTCCCCCAGTCTATGGCTTTGTCGTCTCATCTCTTGACTTAGTTTGTTTTAATTATTATTTATTTATTTTTTTAATTTTGAAGTAATCTCTACACCCAATGTGGGACTTGAACTTACAACCCCTGGATCAAGAGTCTCTTGCTCTGCTGACTGAGCCAGGCACACACTCCTTGAGTTTGTCTTTTGCAGAGCATGGGTTCCCAATTCTAATGAAGTCTATCTTATTAATTATCTATTTCATAAATCACGTATACCTAAAAATCATCCACACTCTTCTATTGACTTTTAGGAATTTTATAGATTTGCGTTTTACATTTAGGTCTATGATACACTTTGAGTTTATTCTTGTGAAATGTGGAAGGTTTGTGTCTAGATCAATTTTTTGAATGTGGATGTCCAGTTGTTTCAACACTATTGGTTAAAGAGAATATCTTTGTTCCAATATATACTACTTTCGCTTCTTTGTCAAAAATCAGTTGACCATGTTTATGAGAGTCTCTTTCTGGGCTCTGTGTTTTATTGCACTGATCTACTTGTCTATTCTTTTGCCAATCCCACAATGTCTTAGCTACTCTCGTTTTATATTAGGTATTTAAGTCAGGTAGCATCAATCCTCTCACCTATTTTTTTCTTCTTCAGTATTGTGTTGACTATTCTGGGTCTTTTGACTCTGCACATAAATTTTAGAATCAGTTGTTGATATCCATGAAACAGCTGGCTGGGATTTTGATTGGGATTGCATTGGCTTTATAAATTAAAATGGGATAAGCTGACATCTTGGAAATAATTGAGTTTTCCTCAGTATGAACATGGAATTTCTCCCCTTTTGTCACCCTTTTTTTCTGTTTTGTGTTATTCTTTTCTTGGTTTTATTCATCAGAGTTTTGAACTTGTTCTTACATAGATCTTGTACATATTTTGTCAGATTTATACCCAAGTATTTCTTTTTTGGGGGGGTGCTAATGTTAATAGTATTGTACTTTAAATTTTGAATTCTACTTCTTCATTGCTAGTATATAGGAAAGCAATTAATCATATGTTAACCTTGTATCCTGCCACCTTGCTTGTTGGTTCTGGGAGTATTTTGTGTATTCGTTCAGATTTTCTACATAGACGAGCATGTCCTCTGCAAAGAGAGTTTCATATCCTTTTATTTCCATTTTTTATCTTATTCCATTAGCAAGGACTGCCAATAAGATGTTGAAAATGATATACTATTTATTTTTTAATAGAATGTGTGTCAAAATTCTGTGTTTTGAACTTTGAGTGACTTGTTTTGTTTTTATAAACCTTACAAAATAGTTGTTTCCAATGCTATCATATTAACTATTGTGATTTTAACACAATTGGAACAGTGTTCTAATTATGCCCCTTAATGAATTCTCTGGAATATACTACTCCATTAAAGGAATTGTGTCATAAGTTCTCTGAATGGCCCAAATCTGCTCTACGCCTTTATGTAAATAATCACTATTGAGTGTTGTCTCGGTATACGAATGCCTATAACTATTTCTTAGAATTAATTCATATAAACTTCAACTTCTACCTTCACAAAAATTGACCTGCTCTCATATGATATTTTCCTTATGCTGTTGCGTAGGGATGCATACGTATTGATTTAGCAGGGCTAGAATTTCTGATGCAGTCTCTAGATGTTCTGGGGCCTCACCTTCTATCTCTAATGAGAAAGGTATTATAGTCATATATTTTAAATAAAATCTGTGCTCAGACAAGTTGTTCTCCACACATTTCATCGATTCTTCCCTTCTTACAACCCAGGTTCTTTTACTATTATACCATAGATTTTTAATTTGGTTGCAAAGAGTTGCCTTTGGAGGACTTCCCTATGGACTTCACAAACCACGAGCCACACTGTGCGCACATTCATTCGTGTTCCATGGGATGGTGCACAATCTGCACTGAGTTTTCGACGTTAGCTTTAAGATTGATCAGTGAGATCTATTTCAAACGACGGCTCTGACGGTTTGAGTGTAGCTACCTGAATTTCCACGTCGTGAAGGATTCTGAAGCTAAGGCTGTGTTCCCTGGCTCGGAGTTCAACAGTCCAATGATCACTTAGCCCTTTATGCCATTTTTTAAGGGAGGGTTATGATTGGCAAGTGTGTCAAACATTGGCTCAACATCCTCCAGCAAAAGCCACAGTAGAGATAATTATTGGACTGGGGAAAAAAATCAACAGTTTGGGAGGAGAACCAACTGACTCATCACACAATTATCTTAAATATGAATATGGAGAGTGCTGTCAAGCATGCTCTGGAGACACGGTTTGGGGAAGGGAGATGGCTTTGAGCATTGGATAATACAGTTGCCCTCAAAGACTTTTTGTCTAGCTGCCGGGTCATCCTGATTTAGGTCCTTTGAAAGAGTGAGAAATTCAGTGATCAGTTTCCTGAGGTGAGTGCGTGTCAACACATCCATCATGCCATTTAATCCATGCTGCAGTATTAGGTATCATATTCCTGACTGAGAAAGGAGGAGATTATTTATTTTTTAAGTTGCTGATCTAAAGTCACCAATTTAGTGAGTGTCAGCAGGACTTGAAACCATAGATCATGCTCATCCCACCATAGACGTGAAAAGGGAAAGGGAAAATAAAATGCCTGGTAGAAGCCTTACAGTGAAACTTGAAGGTGCTTTCCTTTGACCCCATTCTAGAGTATAAGCCAGACCAGGTTGACCAATTCCTTTGTGCTTCAGCAGAGAAAGTGTTGGAGTAGAGTAGAACTTCGGTAGGTGGTACAACCATGCCACATAGACGGTCACATGCTAATAAGGCATACGAGTTACAGTCAGTAGGAATAGACCAAGCGGGAATGAGTAGGAATGCCACAACAGGAATAGAAATTCAAATCATAAAGAAGATGTCAGCCTAGAAATCTTGATTCCCAAAGGACTCACGACACGAAGGAAGGCGATACTGCAAGTTTTCTAAAGGGATAGTCTCATGACCTTCTGGAATAACAATTAAAAAGAGAAGTAATAGAATATCATTATGTCGGTTAATTTTACGTGTCAACTTGACTAGGCTATGGTGCCAAGTTCTTTGGTCAAGCACTTATCCAGAAGGTTCTGTGAGCTGTTTGGTGGCTGTGCGTCTACAGGGTGGTGATTAGCATCGACAGTCAGCCCCCTCCAACTGACTGAAGTCCTCAAGAGCAAAAGCGGAGATTTCCTGGAGCAAAAGGGATTCTGCCTCAAGACTCTAACATGAAAATCCTGCTGAAGTTTCCAGAATGCCGGCTTGCACTATGAATTTCAGATTTGCTAAGTTCAGCAATCATGGGAGGTAATTCCCTAAAATCTGTCTCTCTGCTTCTCTCTCTGTCTCTCTCTCTCTCTCTCTCTATTCACACACACCCGCCCACCCCCCCCCACACACACTCACACACAAAATACAACTAGCATGCATGTATGAAGCATCATATAATATATTACAATATATAGTGAGATATTTATTATATTATGTTTTATTTACATATAATATATATAAGTATACTATATATAAATATAATATTCTAGTCCTAAAAGCAAGGAGCTAATGTGGCCAAAGTCCAGTGAACAAGGCAAGGAAGTTTTAGAAGGTGAAGTAGACAGATAATAGAGAGGAAGATTGGGCAGGGCCTTGGGGTCAACTGTAGATTGGGTCACAGGGAATGAGATGAGAGGCCATTAGAAAGGGCTGTGAGGTGAAAAGTGGCATAATGCAGCTTCCCTTGAAGTCATAGATTGAAGGGTAAATCTACATGCTGTGAAGATAATAGCATGTAAGGGCCCAAGGAAAAAAGCAGGGAAAACCATCACTTCCATCCTGTGAGAGCTGTTGGCATCCTGGGAAGCAGTGGTCATATCCCAGGACATTTTTAAATGATGCTGCCAGGGTGTAGGCATTAAATGTGGGGTGTGAGCAAAAGAGAGGAATCAAGGGTTGACTCTAAGAGTTTTGTTCCAAGCAATAAGAATGAGGAATTTGTATTTCCTAAGGTGGTAATAAAAATAATGGGAAGAACAAGATCTGAGGGAGAGTAAAGAATACAGATTTGTTATTCTTTCTGGATATCTAACTGAAGGGTTAAATAAGCGGTTCAATATGGAAGCCTGGAGTTCAAGGGCAATGTCGTAGATGGGTGCATTATATATTCATGGAGATGCTGTAGTAAATTGGGCATTCTTCCCGTGAAGAGAAGTATGATTTTCTACCGCTGAAGAATTTAGTGATATCTGTACAATATTTTTTAAATATTGGTATGTTTTAAACAGAACAAAACAAACAACAGAAAACAGCCCCCAGGATTCTGACGCTGACCTAGCACTCTGCTGGGTCATGTGTTTCTTCTGTTAGACATAATTTCACAGAATACCTACCCCAGACAGGGTTACTATTAGACTACGACAAGATGTGACAAAGTTAGGTTACCTCATAATTACGTCTAATCATTGACCCCGACAAGTTATCACTGGGTCTCCCCACAAAATGCCAAAACCCCCTGGCTCAGCCAAAATGAGTGAGTGTTACTGCTTTACCAATTGTAACTTCATTGTAATCTCCCCTGTTCGGGGATAAGATGTACTGGCATTCTCAATCATAGAATTGCCCCCACTTTCTGGTAGCATCCAATCTATAGCAGATCTCTATTTCCTCCGGCCCTTCCCCAAATCAACCAACGAGAGCCCAAATCCTGTAAAAATTCTTCCTTACGCTCTTACAGACACAGCCACGATGCCTGTCTCCCTTCTGGCACCGACTGAAAAGCCAGACTTTCCAACCATAGGCACGTCGCTGGCAGTCTCTCTCTAGAGGGCAGAGAAGTGTAATATGGCACCACTAATCAGAAAAAAAAATTATCGGGATCTATCACCATTGCTTAAAAAATATTGTCATGCTTTGAGCCGGTAATAATGATAGTGGAATCCAACATCAGGAAATAAAAGTTACAGCTCCCCAAACAGACTAAGACAATGTCCTATGTATTATCTGCTAAGCTTACCCGGGAGAAATTCTGTTCAGGAGATTTGACACGAAGCCATGCAGGAAGAATTTTGTGCGTTTTGTTGTTGTTGTTGTTGTTGTTGTTGTTGACTGTTTTCCTTTATACTGCAATCCTCTATGTTTTTTTCCACAGTCTAAAATATTTGCAAAAAATCCATCTGAGGGGCGCCTGGGTGGTTCAGTCTGTTAAGCGACTGACTCTTGATTTCAGCTCAGGTCCTGATCTCACAGTGTGTGCGAGTGAGCAGCGCGTTCTGCCCTGACAGTGCGGAGCCTGCTTGGGATTCTGTCTCTCCATCTCTCTCTCTCTCTCTCTCTCTCTGCCCCTCTCCCGCTCATGTGTGTGCTCGCTCTCTCTCCTTCCTCTCTCAAAGTAAAGAAATAAACCTAAAAAAGGGATAACGTCTGTCTTGAAATAGACAATTTGGGGGTTCTAATATGAAGGAATATTCAGTAGCTTCCCTTCTTAGAGTTGCACCAAACTGAGAGTAGATACTTAATAAGCATTTGATGAATGGATAGAATCAATCTGACAACTGAGAGCTGTATAAAGCAGATACCACAGGGCATGTTTTTAAAAAAGTAGTTTCTGTTCAACGGACAGGAATCATCAGTGCTGTGCTGCTTAGAGCTGGTTGAAGAGGTTCACTCTGGAGCCAGCTGCACAGACTCTATTTGTCTAGGACGGTTCTGTTATTCTGTATGCAGAAAACTTCACACAGTTTTACTTGTGACAAGGGCCAGGGCAAGGTCCCCAAGCAACTTCTAATTGGCTGCAGCAGTTCCTTACCGACCTTGTCCTTGGTTGGCCCTTGTGGAGATGATTTCAAAGTGCCACGTCCCCAGGACCAAACCCTGGAGGGCGGGTTCATTGGAGCTTAGTAGAGTCTCACACGAAGGTGAAAAAGCATAATGCAGTTGGATGGACATAAAGTTTGGAGTCAGGCAAAACACAGTTTAAGTCCTGGCTGTGCTATTTAATAGCGGGGTATCTGAAAACAGGTCTATAACTTTTCCTGTAAAATGGAAATAATAGTTATACTTACCTTGCAGTGTCCTTGTGGACACTAAAAATAATGTATGGAAAGTATTAATGAGTGATTATGATAGGTATGAAGAATATGCATTTGTTCACACATATATAAAACTACCTTAAAATAATGAGTTTATGTCACCCTGTGTTAAAGATGATTACAACGTAAATCTAATGGAGCTGAAAGGAGTGAATTATTATATATGTGTGTGCGTGTATTATGTAAAGGAATATCACACATTATGGTATGTATGACTTGATCATAAACACACACACACACACACACACACACACACACACACACGCAGGCACCAGGACATTTAATGTACATTTACTCTTTTTTTTTAACAAAGTAAATTTTTTTGATGTTTCTTTTTTAGTTGTTTTAAGGGAGAGAGAGAGAGAGAGGAGGGGAGGAGCAGAGAGATAGGGAGAGAGAGAACCCCAAGCGGGTTCCGTGCTGGGCTGCAACTCACAAACTGTGAGATCGTGCCAACAGTTGGCAGCTTGACTGAGCCTCCCAGGTGCCCCGATGTACGTTTTCCTTTTAGATTTCTTATGGTAGTGACCCCTAGCCAGTTCCTACACCCTGACCCTTAAGATACCACGTGGGTTCCACCATGCACTCTTGCTTCCTCGCAGTTACAAACTACATCTCAACAGGGATTGCTCAGATTTTAGGTACAATTTCAAACTTAGGGCAAAGTGATGCAATGAATTCCCATACCCTTTTTCCTGAAATTCACCGCTTACCCTTTCACCTTGCACCTTTTGCGTTGGCATTCTCTCTCTCACGCTCTGTGTCCCTCTGAAACATTTGAGAGGAAATTTCAAGAGGACATACCCCTTCCCCCTGAAATTTCCACGTACATTTCCTAAGAACAAGAACAAAGACACTCTCGTGTAGTTCCTCTTCATTCGCTGCTTCCAAACAGGTGCTCAGTGAGCCATTTGCTCTAGAGACGCTTGAGGGGAACACACCGGTGTGATTTGACCTGGATATTTCCAAGCACACTAAGGGGGCTCATTGACACGTTTCCGACCTGGTGTGCACTGTTCTGAGCTTCTTCGTATAAAGAGCTCACAATACCCACCCATTCCACCATGGTGACATGGATATATTTTGTGGCTTCAGAGGCAAAGAGGATTCAGAAATGGAAAGAAATTCAGTTTCAAGGAAATAAGAAGTATCAGGTTTTTGCATCTATGATTTCATGGACATAAATTCATACCCACTGCGCTAAGGATTAAATTCATTACGAGTGGAGAAGAGTTGGCTGAAAATTAGCAGGTGGCAATAATGATGGGGATAACGGAGTATAAATAGATTTCCAAGGTCTCTGAGAGAAGTCAGTAGTTGGGAGGTTATGTGGGAAAGATGGGAAGCAGGGGGATATTCAGAGATGGGGGGAGGTCATTTTGAACTTTTAAGACTTAATGTTGAAATCAGGCATTTGAAGCTCACCAGCTTCCTCAGACCTGCGGTGCTCGTCTCCAATGAGGCTTTCTCAAAATAAATAAACAAACTTTAAAAAATAAATAAATAAAAATCCAGAATCTTAAACGATCTGACCCAAATTTGCCTTCCCAACTCTACTTTCTACTATTCTATTTAATTTCTGCCCTCGTGGCAAATTTGAATGCTTTCCCGTTTTTCACATACGTGATTTTTGCATGCGTCTCTCCATGCTCCATTAAATGCCAGAAATGGCACTACGTTACCACCTTCACATGGCCCGATTCTAGTGAATCTTTAGCATTCAACCAAAAAAAAAATATCTCCCCAAAATGCCAAGACAGACCCACACAGGTACGTGCACGTGTGCGTGTAAGCATGCCAGCATGCACGCACACACAAACTGTCTTGTCCAAACTGCCACAATCCTCTCCTGCTTCTCTTAGGCACTTATTCTCTATCTCATCTTTAAAAAAAAACTCACAATAATGACTTTATAGCTTAAAGCTGCATACACAGCATGGTAGGGCCAGTAGGAATGGGAGAGCAGTATGAATAAAGGAAGGAAGGAAGCTAAGATACGACATGAGATGTACTTTATAACCATGAATTCAATTTGTTGCGTCAAGCGTTTTCAACAACACAAAAAAAAATGTAATGCATTTTATTTCCAAAGTGGTAGAATAAATCCTTAAAAAATTAATCCACGCAAAATAACTTGAAATACTGAGCTTCCTGGATACATTTATTTTCCCAAGTCGTTCTTTTCTATCCTGGAATTCAAAAAGGATTTTCATCAACAGCTATCATTTCTGGGCAGGATTTTGTGACAGGGTAATATCTCTAATGTCTGTGAGTACATGAAACGTTATCACACAGCATCGGGGCCAGGTTCCTCCATGTCTGCAGAGGCAAAAAACGGATTTGTCTGCCATATACGGCATTAAGTTGGATTTAGTAGCAACTCTGGGACTCTAGGATTAGATTGTTTTCAAAATGAAAACACCATCTGTGAGAGCTGTCCATCAAGGGCTGGATTCATCTTTTTGTTCTAGGAAAGCGTTGCCCTAATAAATGCGGGAACACATTGGGGGTGGGGGGCGGTTCACGGTTACTTTCTTTTTCCTCCACACCTTTAAACGATGTAGGTTTCATTTGCTTACATGAAAATGGAAGGTTTTTATAGTAACATGGCACCAGGGGCCGGGAGTTTGTCCGAGTTGCCCAGAATCGTACACGGTAGGCACTCAGTAAGTGTTTGTAGAATGGAAGTGATGAATCCATAATGCTCAGAGTTCTTAGTAGATTTCTGTTTTCTCTGAAATGAGTTACAGCGAAAGGAAATTTCCACAACAGATTTTTTACAGTGACATAGCCACATCTAAGAGCAGCCGTTAAGCTTTTTATGTCTAAAAGGTGATTTTTCTCTAGACATATTAAATACTGCATCTTTCCTTTGTAGTCACATTTAGGTGTGTTTTTCATTTTCAGGACTTGTGATTCTGATATGAAATTTTGTAGAAATTATTTATCTCACCCTTTTTAAAATAACTCAGAAACCTCGTACATCTGATCTTGACAGAACTTTAAACTTCCTCTTATTTCTGGATTTTATTATGTCCTCAGCGAATCACACCAATACAATCCATGATATTTCTTTTCCTTTGTGGAGTCCAACCTTGGAAAGCTTTTACTCCCTTACCAATGCAACGCTGAATCAGATTATCGTCATCTATTTCCCCCAAACAAATAAGTAGATAAAAATGACAGCAGGTTCTGGAAACATGCTTCTCGTTTTACAAATGTTTCCCCATTCTGTATTCTAACACAGGATTATTAATTTTGTCAGGCAAGAGGAGTTGTGGGTCACCCATCTAAACAAAGACACATTTTGAAATGACATATTTAAAGGCAATGCTACTGGTTTATGCATAACATGTGTGGGAGCGCTGGGTGGGTGTTCGCGCTGGGAATGTAGCCGTGGATGAGTCTTGGTTGACAGGCCGAAGGCCAGCCTGAGTGATCACTTTAGAGCACAGTTATGTCACTTTCAAACCGCTGGCGATGGAGGGAGCTGTACTCCAATAGCAAACGGAGGATCAAGAGATGTTCTTGGTCTTAATTTGTCAGGATGCCACTCTCCAGACTATGAGAAGGCAAATGGTGAGCACTTTAACGGGGCCTTCAGTGAAGTCTCCACCGCAAACCCTGTTCCCTCCACCTCCTATCGGCATCCTTCAGATCGCCTCTCCTCCAGGAAATGTGCATAAACTTGGTTTTATCTTTTAAATGTTTGGCTATCAGGATAGAGGAAGAATAAGCCCAAAGAAGATGATTCTTAATGATGGAATTTAAAGCCTTTAGACACCACAGTGCGGACAAACACTGGGGATATGAGCTGTCTCTGAATTCTTTACATCGCGTCATATGGGAACAACAACATTAATGCCCCTGTTTGGGATCAGTCTTAACCTTCTCTTACCAATCGGTGGTATTCCACTCAGGCTGTCATAACAAAATACCACAGGTAGTGTGAGTTAGACAAGAGAAATGTATTTGCTGGAGGCTGGAAGTCTCAGATCTGGGTCCAAGGGTTTGATGTCTGGTGAGAGATGGTCCCACCTTGGCTTGTAGACAAATATACTTGCTTTGTTTTCACATGACCTTTCCTCTACGCACATGGGAAAAGAACCACTCTCTCTTTCATTTCTAAGGACAGTAAGCATATCAGATGAGGGCCCCAATCTTATGAACTCATTTAACTTAATTACTTCCTCAGAGTCTCCATCTTCAAAAACAACCACGCTGGTGGTTAGGGCTTCAACATATGAATTTGAGGGAAGACACATTCAGTCCATAATAACAAACGGATTCTGCTTTTGTTTCATGAGGAGCTTCATAGGTTTTAAAGTAGTAATTTCAATCACAGACTACATTTATGGGTTATAGGCCCCGAAACAGTCTCATTCAGTCCATGAGAAATATTAGCAGAAACATGATCATATGGACATGTTTGTTTACCATTTCAGACAATTA
This sequence comes from Acinonyx jubatus, assembly GCF_027475565.1. Taxonomy (NCBI): domain Eukaryota; kingdom Metazoa; phylum Chordata; class Mammalia; order Carnivora; family Felidae; genus Acinonyx; species Acinonyx jubatus. The sequence goes on along the minus strand of NC_069383.1, from coordinate 100,472,889 downwards.
TAGCTTTCTTGAAGTACACCCAAGGTCATCTGCCCACCCTGGTGTCCACGGATTATAGGCTAATGATATTCCAAAGGACTCAAGTTGTGGCATGGGGCAGTATAAAATATCAAGAACTATCCAACAATTCGATGCTGAAAATATGAGTGAGAAAACCCAAATGACAAGTTGTTTAAATAACCTAATTAATCAACAATTGGCCAAGTGACATTGAAAAATGAGTCTTTCTGTTACAAACTCCCAGGGCTCTGTTCTTCTGGAATCACGGACTAATGTGTGGTCATAAAAGAACCTTGATGCCTTCTCCCAGTGGTGCTGATCCAATCCTCACCTGGGGAGAACATCACGATTGGCCTGTTGTACCTACAGAGGGCAATTTATCTGAAAGTATAGCCAACAAACCCAATGTGATCTTCTTGGCCTGGACATATTATCACTTGTTTGCTGAAAGGGCACAAACTTGCAGTCTTTGATTTCATTCAAATTTCAGAAGGAACGGGGAGAGTCTGCAGAACTTCATCCCTGTGATAGACGTCACCGTGGATACAGTTCTTATAATAACTGCATCAATTCAAAATAGATGATACAAGGGGTGCCTGGGTGGTGCAGTCGATCAAGCATCTGACTTGAGCTCAGGTCATGATTTCATAGTTCATGAGTTTGAGCCCCACATCGGGCTCTGTGCTGACAGCTCTGAGCCTGGAGCCTAGCTTCGGATTCTGTGTCTCCCCCTCTCTGCCCCTCCCCTGCTCACACACACACATGCACACATGCACACACGCACACACGCACACACACACACTCTCTCTCTCAAAATAAATCCGTAAACCCCCAAAATAAATAAATAAATGATAAATAAATAAGTCTTAAAAATTAAAAAAACAGATGAATTTAAAAAAATGTTTATAGGGGCGCCTGGGTGGCGCAGTCGGTTAAGCGTCCGACTTCAGCCAGGTCACGATCTCGCGGTCCTGAGTTCGAGCCCCGCATCAGGCTCTGGGCTGATGGCTCAGAGCCTGGAGCCTGTTTCCGATTCTGTGTCTCCTTCTCTCTCTGCCCCTCCCCCGTTTATGCTCTGTCTCTCTCTGTCCCAAAAATAAATAAACGTTTAAAAAAAATTTTTTTTTTAAAAATAAAAAAAAATGTTTATAAATCCATGTAATACTCACTGAAGGTTCTAAACAATCTTGATCCTGGTGCAGTTGTGGTGAATGCGTGAGGGGTGGGCCACCTGGGCCCCTGAGGAGTTCGTCATGTCTGGAGTGAGTGATGTTTCCTGGATGGTCAGAATGCCTGGAATTGTTAGCATGGGATGGTGAGCTCACCCTTTGTGGGCCAGAGTTGTTGTCATTGTGCTTAATTTAGTCAACATGACATCATTGTGTCTCTAGGAGTCAACCTCTGTAGTCCCTGGCAAGTTTGGGATGGCCACTCCTCTGTCTATGCCTTGTCCATAATGGCCCTGCTCTAGCCTCTCACACCCCCTTACGAAAACTCAGAGCAGTAATAATTTATAATATATAAGAAATTGTAATAAAATATGCCTGCATATGAGGAAATTAGAAGCTGTAATGTCCTGGGGAAAGTGCTACAGATAAGGAATTTATAATAGCTATCATAGGCGATAACGTCCTTGGAGAGGTAAGAACGGCTTAGGTGATGTTTATTACCAGGATCTCACGAGTGGCTGAAAGGATCATATTTGGGCAAAGGAAGTTCTACTGGATAGCAGGATTTTCTGGAGACCTAGTACCACAATTTGTAAGTATTCCATCTTTGTCCCCAGCTACCAGGGATCTCCCCAACTCCAACACAGGGCATTGAAATTCCCCAATAAAAGTGTTATATTAGGGGCGCCTGGGTGTCTCAGTCAGTTAAGCACCTGACTCTTGATTGCTGCTCAGGTCATGATCTCCCAGTTCATCAGATCGAGCCCCACATCTGGCTCTGCACTGACAGCAGGAGACTGCTTAGGAGTGTTTCTCTCTCTCTCTCTCTCTTTTTTTTTCTCTCTCTCTCCACTGCTCATGTGCTCTTGCTCCTTTAAAAATAAATAAACGCTTAAACAATGTATATACTAAAGCCTCTTGCAAGGCATCGCAGACCTTGATTCACAAATGAGATTGGGTGTGGATCTCAGCACCGTCATCACTAAGGTGTCACAGGACCCTCATCAAACAAATCAATTTATTCAACCTCCAATTCCCTCCCCTCTAAAAGGAACTAAAGCGAGCACCCGTCCCATAAATTTTCCCAGAGGATTAAGTGAGAACATATCTGTGAGGCACTTAACAGATTCACGGCATGGAAAAAGAGCTTAATAAAATTGCAATTATCAAATCAACCCAATGTGTGTGTATGTGCATGCCAGAGGGTTACACTAAGGTTCATCCCAGCAAATTTTTTTCTTGGTCACTGCGAGGAAGTGCATCTATTAGCTAGATCGAGCGATCAAGGAAAGACCAAATTCGGTTGATCGTTAGGGAATCTTTGTAAACTTCATGCCCAGATAACTTTGGAGAAGCTTGATAAAAATCTATTTCCCAGCTGAAACTTTGGGAACGTACCTCAATTTCCAGAAATTTTCTGGAATTCATCAGGCAGTCACATGACTGGTGAATACTGGACCCCATATTATGGAGTTTCAGTTATCTCATGACTGGGTCTCAATTCCTGGTCCATTTGCAAAGGGTGAGCCTCATGTATCTGATTCTGGCAAACGGATTGTGACCCTAAAATGTCCTGCTGGGTTTTCCTGGTCTTTCGCTTGTTCACGTGAAGTAAAAATAGTACAGTCACAGAATGGAAGGAGCTCAGGTCCCTGAATCTGCCACTTGGAAGAAAGGAATGAAAAATAGTTGATCATAAACTGGTTGAAGTACACTGACCACCTAAGTGTTATTCGAAGGCACTCAAATTCTCCTCACTGTCCTTTCAATGATTTTGGGATAATTTTCTTAATTGATGAAAAGGTTGTTTGCATTTCCTTTGCAAGATATGTTCCTGAAGTTAGGTTAAAAACTTTAATTACGATCAAGGTATATAATTTCCTCAGAGAGTAAATAGCTGTCCAATCATTAAACTGTGTGAAAACAATACTGAATGAGGTACACAAATTTTGAGGAGGAAAGTGTGTTTTGTATTTAGAAACCAAGAAGAAAGATAAACATGGGATGTTTTTGATAACAGTGGAAATTAAAATCAGGGTCAAAGAAAAAAAGCCTTTCAGATCCAAGTTCCTGTCCAGGTGTGCTAGTTCATGATGTTACTTACATTAGTGATCTCATCACTCAACGCCTCGAATCCAAAATGGTTAAACAGGAGTCTGGATAGTTGAGACAGTCAAATGTGATAGAATGTAAAACAGCTTAGCATATAGTAAGTATTGAATAAATATGCTTCTTGTCCTTTCCTTGAGACAAGATTTCATCAGGAAATGGACAAATAACTAAAGACTTATAATAAGTAACAATGTCAGAATACGGTATAAAAGTAATAAATGTTTGGGCGCAGTTTTAACAAAATTAATCAGCTGAGTAATAAAATTATAATCACACATACCTTTGGCAACCGTAAGGCCTGCGATCTATTAGCAACCGAAGTATTAGCAAAATCATTACAAATAAGCACATGAGAAAATGCAGGGAGCGATAAAAATCACAATCAGGAAACTTTCAAGCGAGCTAGGGATTTTCACTCACTTTCTTAAAGAAGTGATGTTTAAACTGAGGACTGAAGAATACGCACATGGAGGCGGATAGAACCTTCTGACCCTGGTGCACAGAATGTGCCCAGGCTTAGATGAGAGGGCAGGATGACTTTCCCGAGGTTACCTTGAGTGGGGATAAAACAGCAGAGGAGAGAGGGTGTGAGCTCAGGGAGGTTTGGTGCACGAGGCGAGCTCACGCAAGGTGTTAGGAGCGCGTGAAGAGATTTGACAAGTGCTTTAAGGGCCATGGGAAGTCACGTGAGTTGGACCGCACGCATGGCTATGGTTCTTCACCTCTCTGTGTCCATGTCCTTTACCAGGTAACTCTGCAGTGCCCACTTACTCTATCCCTTGGTGCATCCATATGACTTCCTTCGGTCAATGGAATGAGGTGGAAATAAAGAGGCACCAGTCTCTGAACCCAGGCTTCTAGAAGCTTCCCATGCTTAGTGCTGTGCTCTCAAGCTTCTCTCAACACCAATACCATGCAAAGTGATCCCAGGACAGCCTCCCCGTCACAAGAGGTGATGAAACGTGCAGAGAGTAGATTTTTCTGAACTGAGCATTCTTAGTTGAACTGCCCTAGATGAGACCCCTCCTCCCCCAACCCCGCTCAGCCAAAGATCCCCCAGCCCCTCCCTGATGCATAAAGTGAACCAGCTGATCTACAGAGAGAAAGAGAGAGACTCCATGCTCAGCCAGAGACTACTCGGGCCTCGATCCCAACGATCGACCTGAGCTGAAATCAAGAATCATTAGCCCACCAAGCCACCCAGGTGCCCCTGAAAGATTATTTTTGATGCAATACCCAGATAAAACATAGGGCATAAGATTACAGGCAGAAAAATCATTAATTGTTTTTTAATGTTTATTCATTTTTTTTAGAGAAAAAGAGAGACAGAGCATGAGTGTGGGAGGGGCAGAGAGAGAGGGAGACACAGAATCCAAAGTGGGCTCCAGGCTCTGAGCCGTCAGCATGGAGCCCGATGCAGGGCTCAAACTCACGAGCCACGAGATCATGACCTGAGCCGAAGTTGGATGCTTAACCGACTGAGCTACGTAAGCGCCCCAGACAAATCATTTTTAAGAGGAACTTGCCAGCCATTGTTTCAGAAGAAAATGAAGATGACCAGGGAGAGTTAGGCAAAGAGTTGGGAGCTATTTGAGGCATAGGAAAAAAAAAAATAAAGGGCTTGATACAATTTGTACATGGTGGGTTGACACTGAGGAATGATAGAAAACTATGTTCTCATTTGTGATGTTTGCTAAAACCGGGGAAACTTAGGCGTAAAAGGTTGAGCCCAGAAAGGATGATGAAATTTTAGATGGTTCTTTCTATACAATAGGAATAAATTAAATTATCCTGGGAAGGTTGTCATAGCGATGATTTTGGAATTGTGGCCTGAAGGACAGTTTTGAGAGTCATTCACGACCAAATGGGAAGACATAAAAATGTCTGTTGAGTTATGGGTGAAGCTTGAACCAGGTGGCAGTATTTTAAATATAACACCCAATAATTCTGGTATATCTTGATCTTGGGGGAAGTATTTTGAGAGCTTTGCCAGACAAGCACATGCATGGTGGGAGGGAGGGGTCCCCGTAGATACATCAATGATGTAAAGGGCCTAACCTAATCTTTTCTGAGTTTGCTGTAGGAAACCTTGTAGAAAATATGTGTCGCATCTTAATATATCCCAGGCTTATGTCTCTGATAGATAAGGAAAAATATGGACAAATTTGAACCCAGGTACCTCAGCACGGACTGGCCCATCTGCATCCATTAAAATAGCGTGTCTCTTGGGGCGCCTGGGTGGCTCAGTCGGTTAAGCATCTGACTTTGGCTCAGGTCATGATCTCACAGGTCGTGAGTTCGAGTCCCGTGTTGGGCTCTGTGCTGACAGCTCAGAGCCTGGAGCCTGCTTCGGATTCTGTGTCTCCCCCTCTCTCTCTGTCCCTCCCCTGCTCACACTCTGTCTCTCTCAAAAATTAATAAACATTAAAAAATTTAAAAAAAACAAAAACAAAAACAGTGTGTCTCAACCTCAGCGTTATTGACCTGTGTTGGGGTGGGGCTGTCCTGTGCATTATGGGATGTTCAGCATCATCCCTGGCCACTAGTCACTGAATGCCTGTCATATCCATCCCACCTGCTATGACAACTAAAACTGCCTCCAGACATTGCCAAATGCCTGAGAAACACTGCTTTAGAGGACAGGTGATTTTTATAATTTTAAAAGTGAAGTAATCTAGCATAGATTTGACCAAATGTGTCAAAGCCACGGTAATAAATATTGGTGTATATTGTTAATTAATATTTAGTGGCTGTTTATTGTTTTGAAGTGTCGATACAAAGTAACTTGCTGGAATAATGAAAATATTCCCTATTTTGTTACCGGTGTATATTATATGAATGTATACATTTGTCAAAACTTACTGAAATGAACTCCTGTGGTCTGTGCATTTTATTATAAATAGTTATACTTGAAATTTTTCTTTTTTTTTTTTTTTAATGGTTATTTGTATCTGAGAAAGACAGGGAGAAAGGCCTGAGCAGGGGGCAGGGCAGAGAGAGAGGGAGACACAGAATCCGAAGCAGGCTCCAGGCTCCAGGCTGTCAGCACAGAGCCTGACACGGGGCTCAAAGCCACAAACTGCGAGATCATGACCTGAGCCAAAGTTGGACGCTTAACCAACTGAGCCACCCAGGCACCCCCATACTTGAAAATTTTCTAAAAAATAACATCTTATTAGCATTCAAGATAAACTGGGAAGTTGATCTTTGATTTTAAGCAGCACAATGTGATACAATTTGAGTAAGTGCATTCTTCAACATTGTTTTGCGATGTTTTACTTAATGTTGTTTACTGTACGCTTAATTTACTGCATTTACAAAAGTTGTTTAAATGTTTTTGAAGATTTTGTTGATTGTATATGTAAATTTTCCTTGTCTGACATGTAAAATTACTTAAAAGAATATTTAAATTCATAAATACAACTTAATATATTAAAAGGAATGTAATTAACTAGGTTTTAAAAGATTTTAAACAGAGTTTAGTCTGTTCAAGTTAGGTTAACCACACCTTACTCCAAGCATAAGTAAAGGTGATTTTGAATTCCCTGGGTTAAAAAAAAAGTATAGCAATTTACAAAAGTTGAAACTTAAAGGCCAGAGGTGCCTGCATTTTTAAAGTTTTAACTTTAAGAAATTGAAAATTAATGTCTAATCCAATAATTAAAAAGAGTTCTTTGCTTACACACGGGAAGCATAAGTCAAGGGCAAAACCATAAGAAGCTTTAAATTAAAGAAAGCAAAAGAACACTCAAGGACACTGAACAGAAGTCACCCAAGACACGGGAAGACAGCCCCGGGCATAGCTCATGCAATCCAGAGATTGTGGCCAGTGTGTAGGAGAAGAGGTTGTGGCCAATGTGTGATGGAAATGACAGAAGAGAGAGGGAAGAGAAGATCTCACTCTGTTCAGCGTGGTGCTGTGACAAAAGCACTTCCGGAAAAGCACATTTGAAGTGAGAAAAGAAGTCATACCAGCAATGGAATAAATACGTTCCCAAGCCAATTACCTTTTCTCTCACCTTTCAACATATTCTTCCCCTACAGGGTCCAAAACAAAGTAAGCGTTACAATTGGATATTACCACCCCAAGTGACAATCACTTGCTAATAACCCTACAAAACCAAAGGAAAGCTGGGTCGCTCTGCCACAGAATCAGGAAGAAGTTACAACATCAGTCTCATCATCTACTGGTTGCTTGTGACACCAAAATGAAAAATGGTGTTGCCTCGTAAAACGTTGAGCTTTGGGAAAAACTCTTGACTCTTATAACACTAATTTCCAAATAAAACTAAAAGCAGGTAAATAAAATTTTTTTAAAAAACTGCCATACTGTTAACCTGACTCTTCAAGTTTGAATGCAACAGAAGAGTTAATAAAGTCTATCTATCTGTCACCTATCGACCTGTCGATCAATCATCACCTAATTTATGTATGTATGTTTTGCGTATGCATGTGCATATATACCATCTATTATGACAGTGAATTTACCAAAAATCGACATATGGAAGAAGTGTCAAGCTTACTTTATCTCACCAAAATACTTCTCAGAGGCTTTGACTGGAATAACTTGTATCAAAACCAGGTTCTACATATCAATAACTGTGTGCAATTGAGCAAGTTGCCTAAATTCTCCAAACACTGATTTCTTGACTTGTTGAATACGGTTCACCTGCGATGACTTGGGACTAAGGTATGTGAGTTACACACAATGCTCAGTCTAGGACAGTGTGTCCCAGCCTGGACATGAAATCGCCCAAAGATCTGGGACACAGATGCCTAGACCCCACACAAGACTTGGATGTTCGGTAGGTCTAAGAGGAGACGTAGGCCCATTTGTTTTTGTTTTAAAAGTAGTTCTGATGGGTACACCTATGTGGCTCAGTCGGTTAAGCATCTGACTCTTAATTTGGGCTCAGGTCATGATCTCACACTGTTCATGAGATCGAGCCCTGCGTCAGACTCTGCGCTAACAGCTTGGGATTCTCTCAATGCCTCTGTCTGCCCCTACCCTGATCTTTCTTTCTCTCTCGCTCTCTCTCTCTCTATATATATGTCGAAAATGAACAAATAAACATTAAAAAAAAAGTGTTTCTGGCGTAGTGAGTAGACATGCTTAATAGGAAAACGAGTATGTAGTACATTCTTAGCAAGAGGTATTTACCATCATTGTCATCATTAACTGTAATGCCTGGATTCTGAATGGAATTTTCACAGCTAGAGAAGTTATACTGACCTTGGCAACCAAAAGTAGTCATGAAGGCAAATGCAAAGAAATCACTGATTCTAAAAGGTATCATAAACTTCCCACTCTAAGAAAACCTTCATTCTCTTAGGAATCTTCATTTTCATAGAGGTAGACTGGGTGACAATTATATCCATCACCATACTGTGATTTTTTTGAGCAAAGGGAATATAAAATTGTGTCTTCCAGATGAATAATTATAATCAGAATTTAGGGGCGCCTGGGTTGTTCAGTTGGTTAAGGATTCGACTTCAGCTCAGGTCACGATCTCATGGTTCCCAAGTTCGAGCTCCGTGTCGAGCTCTGGGCTGACAGCTCAGAGCCTGGAGCCTGCTTCAGATTCTGGGTCTCCCTCTCGCTCTGCCCCTCCCCTGCTTGCACTCTGTTTCTCTCTCAAAAATAAGTAAACATTTAAAAAAAAGAATTTAAATTGATATAATTTTAATTAAATTCAGCTTTCTATAAAAATGCTGCATTTGAGGGACGCCTGGGTGGCTCAGTCGGTTAAGCCACCCAGGCGCCCCTGTCCAGTTGACTTTCGGACAACTTCTGAACAACATGAGTGTGGGTCTGCTTATATGTGAATAATTTCTTACGAATACAGTGCAATACTACAAATGTATTTTCTTTTATGATTTTCTTCACATTTTCTTTTCTCTAGTTTCTTCACTGTAAGAATGCCATATATAATACATATAACAGGCAGAACTTTTATGTTACCGTGAAGGCTTCTGGTGAATGGTAAACTGTTTGCACTTAAGTTTTGGGGGAGTCAAAAGTCATACACAGATTTTAGACTATGTGGGAACTTGCACCCAGCTGTACTGTGGGGTCCCATTTGAAGGAGATGCATAGAATTATATCTGTATTGTAACTAGTGCTTATCAGTTTGAAACAAATGAAGAAAAGCAGAAAATGTAGTGTTTTCAGTTCATCAGCAAAATAGTGAAATTCACTGCAAAGCACATGAATTATTAAGAACTTTTGAATTCCCGTTGCCCTTGGGTTTCTCAAGTTTGCTGAACTTTCTCACATTTTATGAGTCCTCAGGACTTCATTTGCAAAATGTGGCATTTCAGATAAACGCAGCCTTCAGCACATATTCTGCGACCATGCAGATGATGTGTTAATCCTGACCGGCTCTCCACCGCTGATGAGGACACTTGACATTTCATCAAGGAGGCATTTGAGATCCAGGTAGAAGCTCTCGGGAAATGTAAGGGCCATCAGATGCTGAGAAAGCCACTTGCAATTGATTGGTCCCACTAAACAGCTTCTGTTCCAGGCTCCCGACAGGACCTGGGCGTGTCCTATTGTTTCCTTCCCTCGGTTTTGTGATGACAGTTTTCAGCTTCGTTGTGCGGAAAGGAATAACTTTCTTGAAAGACTGACATCGGTTTAATTCCTCAATACAGTTACACCTTTCTACTAGGACATTATTCAAAGTTACTAGTCTTCTCCTGTTGAATAACAGGAAGAAAACATCTTTAATAATAACTTCAGTAGTCATTGAAAAATCATGCCATCAGTTTCTCCTCAATATGTGGGGTGTGGCGGAGGGAGGGGCAGCATATCTGAGGCTGTTCCTCTCCAAAGTGAGCTTTGCCAGAAGCTCTTATCTCCATATTTCACTCACTGGTTAATTGATATATATCTTGCATATATATATTTTTTCATTTTAGAGAGAGAGAGATAGAAGCAGAGGGAGAGAGAGAGAATCTCAAGCAGGCTCCACATTCAGCACTAAGCCCGACAGGGACCTGAACCCACCACCCTGGGATCATTACCTGAGTGAAATCAAGAGTGTGATGTTCAGTGGACTGAGTCACCCTGGCAGCCTCATATTTTTAAGTAGGCTCTACACCCAATGTGGGGCTTGAAATCATGACCCTGAGATCAAGAGTCTCACGCTCTACCGACTAAACCAGCCAGGTGCCCCTGCAACTTAAATGTTTTCAAGTTACATCTCACTCTATAGGGGCTTTCCAGTATGAAATTTTCACACACACACACACACACACACACACACACACACACACACATTTCTAAAAATGAGAGAAGATACATCCTTTTCTGTCAAAATTTAGCTCACCATTAAAATCAGAAAAACACTGTATTCACAGGGCTCCTGGATGGCTCGGTTAAGCATCTGACTTCAGCTCAGGTAATGATCTCATGGTTCCTGAGTTCAAGACCCATGTCGGGCTCCTTGCTGACAGCTCAGAGCCTGGAGCCTACTTTGGATTCTGGGTCTCCCACTATCTCTATTCCTCCCCTGCTCACACTCTGTCTCTCTATCTGTCTCTCAAAAATAAACGAAGAATAAAAAAAATAAGAAAAGAGAGAAAAACACTGTATTTAGGATGGAAAGAAGAGGAAGAAACAGCCACAAAGGTCCATCAATGTAGTGATCACTGCGGATCACTGCCTTTAAGGCAATATGTACTGAACCAAGCTGCAAATAAGGCAGAGATATTTTTTTTTATGTTTTATTATTTATTTATGAGAGAGAGAGGACGAGAGACCGAGCATGAGCAGGGGAGGAGCAGAGAGAGAGGGAGACACGGAATCCGAAGCAGGCTCCAGGCTCCAAGCAGTCAGCACAGAGCCCGACGCAGGGCTCGAACCATGACCCGTGAGATCATGACCTGAGCCGAAGTCGGATGCTTAACCGACTGAGCCCCTCCCCGGCGCCCCGAGGCAGAGGGATTTGTGTCTTCATTTGTGATCAGGATGCACCAAAAGCACCTGACTTTGCTGAGTTATCTGGAACTTAGTAATTACTGAGCTGTAACTTCAACCTAAAACATAAGTCCCAAATCTGAATAATTGATCACAAAACCTGCCTCCTCAGAAGGATCTAAAGCTTTTGGTTTCTCTTGACCCAAAGACAAAGTTTTCTTTCCGGCAAAAAAAAAAAAAAAATCTTGGTTTTTCATCTTACAGTGTGACTCGATGTATTTTATATAAGAATGATATGAAAAAATATATATGCCTCTAATTGTGTCAGGAGAAATCCATTTTGGGCAGATAACTTACTCTGTGTATATTGGTGACCCCTAAACAGCTTGGGTTCGAACTGTGGGTGTTGACTTATACATTAATTTGTTTCAATAAATAAATAAATCACACACACACACACACACACACACACATATACACACACACATACATAGTGCTATAAATGTATTTTCTTTTATGATTTTCTGTTTTGTTTTAACTTTTATTTATTTTTGAGAGACAGAGAGAGAGAGAGAGTGCAAGTAGGGGACGGACAAGGGAAAGGGAGACACAGAATCCCAAGCAGTCTCCAGGCTCTGAGCTGTCAGCACAGAGCCCAAGGCAGGGCTCAAACCCATGAACCATGAGATCATGACCTGTTCTGAAGTCAGACACTTAACTGACTGAGCCACCCAGGCGTCCCTCTTACGATTTTTTTAATAATAGTTTCTTTTCTCTAGCTTATTTTATTGTAAGAATACAGTATAAACTATGTACACACAAAATATGTGTTAATCACTTTATGTTATCGGTGAGGCTTCTGGTCAACGATAAGCTGTTAGCAGTTAAGCTCTTGGGGAGTCAAAAGTTATACTCAGATTTTCAACTGTGCAGGGTGTCAGCACCCCTCACCTATGTAGTGTCCAAGGGTCAAGTGTAAATGTCATTCTCTCCTTGTAACTTGCCTCTTCAGAAGTTGGGATCTAAACTTCGTTACCAACAACTGTTTTTCAGACAAGACCCAGATTTCTGGTATATCTTTATAACCCCTTTCCATAAAGTTTCTAATTTCTTCTTTTCCATCTTTATAGTAACTGTATTTTTATGTTGCCTTATTTTAAATGGACCTAAATATATTACTGAGGTTTGCATTGTAATTTGATATATTCTAAATCATGGACTTTTTGGAAAAATTTACTGCAAATCAGAAAAAGCGTAAGGCAGTTACTTGCTACAAGTTTCAATGTTTTGTTGTTGTTGTTCAATTAAAATTAGCAGGAACATTTTTTCTTTTTTTAATATTTCTTTTTGGGAGAGCACAGGGGAGGGCAGGGGCGGAAAGAGGGGGACAGAGGATTCGAAGGGGGCTGTGTGCTGACAGGCTGACGGTAACGAGCCTGATGTGGGGCTCCGACTCATGACCTGCGAGATCATGACCTGAGCCAAAGTCAGATGCTCAACCGACTGAGCCACCCAGATGTCATGCCACCCAGGAACATTTTTCTTAATCCTAATTTTGTGCCTTGATTTATCTTCTGATAAATGCCACCCAGGAACATTTTTCTTAATCCTAATTTTGTGCCTTGATTTATCTTCTGAAAAATGGACCTGAAAAGAGTAGTTTTCCTCCTAGTTTTGCTGTGAAGGGTAATGAACTTGCTGAATGACTAGCCCGCAGAGGGGACTCTCACAGAGGACACTCAATACCCATTAGCCATTATGATGGCGGTCAGGTAATAAGAATGCCAGCCGCCTTCACACCGAACGTCATCATTTAAATTTCTCAAGTCTAGTGGAGGAAACACCACCCGCACACCTGCTGCTTCTTTTCCTCGCTTCTCTTAGAACATCATGTACTAAGTCACTGGTTTGCTTGTTTATATTCCCAAACTCTCATTAGAATAAAATAAAGGGTCACATTAGCACCAGCCTTGTCCCTACCCTGAGCCACAGACGCCTCCGGGGAGAACAAGGAACTGCTCCCAAAACATCTCTATGTCCACCTACTCCCATATTTGATGAACCATCAGACTGTTTTCAGGCAGGGTTTGTGGAACCAAGGCTGAATCCAGTTCTTAGCCGGGTGTGGACGTGATGCAGTAAATCAGGCAGGTGCTCCTACGGCACTTACATCCAGTGGAGACAGAAACCGGTTGTGCTAGCTAGAGCCTGGGCCGATGGTGGGGTGCAGAGGGTCCCGGACAGAGAAATGGGACCATCCCCACCATTGCACTCCGTCTCCTGGGCCACAGCATATGGCTTTTTAGATTTCTCAGATGTAAAGGAGACCACCCCATCTTTCCAGCCCCATATCGACATATCAGGCTCTGGCTCCATTAAGAGAACGTTCCCCAGGTTTGAGGGGAGGGAAGTTCACCCATTCCCACCCTGTGAGTTGGGGAACTGACCACTCATGAACAAATTTCTGCAGACACTCCCCCCCGCCCCAATCTCCCATTTCCCTGAATGTATGAGAGTCTGAGAGTCACAAAGCCAGTTTTAGTCCTTTGGTTTCTAGTCCTGCATGGTGGTCTCATGCCTCATTTTGTTCTGGAGACGTCCTTTGTATCGACTGTCTGAGAAATCCAGTAGAAACTGAGGCAGAAAGGGTGCAACTTTCGCCTCCTATATTATAGGCATTGACTGTCCCTACAGACCTAAACTCCAGCCAAGGAAAGAACTGGGAAACTGCAGACAGAAACAGGTCGTTTCCTTTATTTTGGCTTTTGTTTGTGTTTGTTTTGTTTTGTTTGTAATGCAAAAACAATGAACAGCCAACAGCAGATGAAGTCTGGTCTAAAGTGTGAGGTACACAGAAGTATTTTATTATTTTATTTTATTTTATTTTATTTTATTTTATTTTATTTTATTATTTTATTTTATTTTATCTTATTTTAATTTTTTATTTTGAGAGAGAGAGTGTGTATGCACATGAGCAGGAGAGGGGCAGAAGAGAGGGGGGGAGAGAGAGAATCCCAAGCAGGCTCCACACTGTCAGTGCAGAGCCCAGCACAAGGCTCAAACTCATGAACCCTGAGATCATGACCTGAGTTGAAATCAGGAGTCTGACGCTTAACCGACTGAGTCACCCAGAGGCTCCACAACCCAGAGATTTGAAAAGAAGCCCTTATTGGACCCAGTGTTTTTCCCAGAGAAAAGTTTGTTTGACCTCTTTATTGAGGTAGAGAGGGAAATGAATGCCGATGTCTCACACATACCTGCGGTTAACCACCCATACTGTTTCATAAAGTCTCCAGGGAAAAATATAGGACTTCTTGGTTTCGTGTTTGTTTGTTTATTTTACTTTAGCGGGTTGTCTAGAATAGTCCCTGCTGACTATTGCTACCAACAGCAAGATTCCAGGTAAGCAGAGTCCTGGTTGAATTTTACATGCAATGCATGACAAGAAATCAAGTATCTGGAAATTTCTAGGAGCTAAAATAAACTACCCCAAACTACAACAGTGTCCCCAAGAGTGCTGACTCCCAGATTCTCTTTTACAGGGACCGAGCAGGGTGGAAGGCAGCCAGCATGAGGGGGAAGGGCACTTCTTCAGAAGTTTGTGAACAACACCTCTACCTTTGTGCCGCGTTGGCTGAAATTAAAATTTGTCCCCTAGCATCGTGGCCATTAGAGATATTCAAAGCAAGCGTAAAAAGACTATGCTTTCTACCTGAAAATGTTTGAAGGGTATTACTTTACAAGGTATAAAAATTCAATCCAGAAAATTTAAAGAAATGCTCGAAGTGTTTTAGCACGACTTGTTACAATGTATGTGCCATGTGGATTCCATTAATTTAAGTGCAAAGGAAGAGAAAGAAAATACAGGGAGACACCTGATACGCCTAATGAGATGGGATTGAGACTGAATCCTTTAGGGGAAAACCAGTAGATTTCACTGGCTGGGAAACATGATTTGGGAATTAGAGTGAGGCAGATGTTAAATCTAAGGAGCAATACTGCGTGCCTGGGTGACCCAGTCCATTAAGCGACTAACTCTTGACCTCGACTCAGGTCGTGATCTCATGGTTCGTGAGTTTGAGCCCCCTTAGACTCTGCACGGACGGTGTAAAGCCTGCTTGGGATTCTGTCTCTCCTCTCTGTCCCTCCCCTACTCGTGTCCTCTCTCTCTCTTTTTCAAGATAAATAAAACTTAAAAAAAATAAGTAAATAAACCTAAGTAGGAAGGTACACAGACACAGGGTTTATCTTCTGAGGTTTTTGGCCAGTGGGGTTCTATATTCCATTGGACACGTCTGTACCCCCCAACACCTTTGGTATCTTCAAACACCTGCCTCTTCATGAGGAGTTCGGAAGCTCCTACTATTTTCTCTCACAGGCAACGTCTGGCTTCACTTTGTCCTCATTTCCTCCGGACTAAGTGATCGTTTTCCAAGTTCACCTGGATTGTGGGATTAGTCCAAATGTGCGCCCTTACGATTTTGATTCACTATGCTATTACTTTTACATATTTACATTCTTACTGCAAAATATTCCGTGGGTATAGCTTTTATAGTTCTTAATGTGAAACACTGCATGCTATTTACTGAAATTTGGACAACAGGCCAGTATTGACGAAAAATCATATAAAATTCCACCAACCTGGAACCAATGTCAGCATTTTGACGCATTTCCTAATGCCCTTTCTTTCTATAGATATATGTACATAGATATATTTTATTATAAAATTGAAATCATACTGTGTAGGCAATATTCATTCCTTGTTAGTAAGCGATGTAGTTCCTAATTATTGAGCTAATGTAATAGGAATGAAACAAATACCATTATATATCAGTCTTGTATATCTCTGACTACTATTTAGAAGTATTTATCTATCTGTGATGTCATTAGGGCAAAACTATAAAAATTTTATTACTCTTAATACATCTAGCCAGATATATTTCAGAGAGGAAGGGCCCTGGGAAAAAATACATTTCCATTTTATAGGCATCACTTCTAGAACTTTACATCTTCCAGGAACAGATTGTGAAGGTAAAGAGGCCTCCCCCAGGGACTTGGTGTGTTTCACAGGAACTCCAAAAAGAAAATGAAACTACATTCTAACCATCAGAAACTGTCAGGGAGGGAAAGAAGGCTATTCCAGAATGTACCATGAAATAAATGAGTTTTCATGAATGGATAGGCATCATTTCCCTTTCACATTCCAAGGGTAGCCCGTGACGCAAAGCTGAGCTCGCACACTTTTTGCTGCTGGTTAATCCTTGCAGGGAGATACAAACTGGCTGGGTGTTCTCAGTCTCCTTGTTGGCCAGACTCTGTGCCTGACTTGGTTGAGACCTCATCCATTAGTCAAAATAATTAGCTAAAGAAAAATTCCGCGGCACCTGGGTGGCTCAGTCCGTTAAGCGCCCGACTTCGGCCCAGGTCATGACCTCACGGTTTGTGAGTTCAAGCCCCCCCCGCCCCCCCCCCCCCCCGTAGGGCTCCATGCTGACAGCTCAGAGCCCGGAGCCTGCTTCGGATTCTGGGTCTCCCTCGCTTTCTGCCATTCCCCCATTCATGCTCTGTTTCTCTCTGTCTCCCTCAGAAATAAACACTAAAAAAAATAAAGAAAAGAAAAAAAAAAGAAAATTCCATCGAGTCTGTCCCTGAAAGTTTCTGTGAAATCATGGACGGATAGAAAGAAAGATCGGAAGGCTGACTGTGCCTGAACCCAGTCCTTCGTGGCCCCTATTTAAAACCAGTGAGAAACGACATGTAGAAGTGTAGCCACAGACAGAATCCCCCGTTTCTGAGCACAGCAGCTGTCTGTCAATCCTTCCTGCCCTCCTTCTCGAGGTTCAGACACTGCAATGAGTTGGAGTTTCCCCGAGTTTCTGGCCCTTTGCAGTTTCTCGAAATGTCTTATTTTTACTCTATCCCCTCCTAAATCTGTTTGTCACTCAGCTTGGTACTCGGTGTCATAATTTCTCAAAGCAGAGACTGGATGGAGAAGCCCAGTCCTCCTTTTCCTCTCCCTGCTTTACTGGCTTTCTTACCTTCAGGCTAGTCCCAAGCTTGCCTCCTTTGCTCTGACACCACTTTGACCAGATTCATCTGGATCACCTCTGCTCACCCGCACTTCCAAGGTGACCTCCCACCTGTTCGCCCAGATTCTATTACAGAAGCCACCAAGATTTTCTCCAGAGAGCACAGTGATGTGTTAACTCCTGTGTTTGCTCATTGGTTGTTTAGTGTATCCCAATGGCTTCTCCTTGCGTTTCTAATAAAACCCATTTTTCTTTCGAAAACCATAGGAGAGCCAAGTTCTGATAACATTGGAAACCTCCTATCTTTCCCACACCTTCAGACCTCTGAGTCTCAGGCCTTCAGCACAGACTCTGTTTTGCCTGGAATCTTCTTCACAGAGAAGACTCCCTCTCTGACATGTTTCTGAGCTATATGGCGTCCATAGAGCTGATCTGAATTATCCTCTAATCTCATTCTATCTTTACTTCTTCCTTAGTACTTACAGAAGTTTTTCATGTTTTGTTTACTTCTCTTTCATGTATGTCTCACTCTCCCCTTGCTCTATGGGATGAGTCTTCGTCAATTTTTCCCTAAAGCCTAATACGTAGTAGAAACTCAATTCATAATTGACACAATAAAATCTTCATTAAACAAAATGCTATGTCAGACACCCTTAGAGCTTTTACTTCAGCGAAGTACATTTTTAATAATCTTTTTAAAACCTTTTTTTAATATTTATTTTTGAGAGAGAGAGACAGACAGAGTGCGAGCAGAGGGGCAGAGAGAGAGGGAGATACAGAATCCGGAGGAGGTGCCAGGCTCTGAGCTATCAGTACAGAGCCTGATGCAGGACTTGAACTCACAAACCGAGATCATGAGCTGAGTGGAATCTGGATGCTTTACCAACTGAGCCCCTCAACAATGTACATTTATATATTATTATTATTATTTATGATTTTATTTTTTAAAGTTGATTCATTTATTTTGAGAGAGAGGGAGAGAGACAGAATCCCAAGCCAGCTCCACACTGTCAGTGCAGAGCCCAACATGGGGATCGAACTCATGAACCACGAGACCATGACCTGAGCTCAGATCAGGACTGAGCCATTCAGGCTCCACCACATTTTTTATATTATTGACATTTTAAATTTGTCTTAATGTTACCTGCTAAGTTTAAAGACCTGAACTAACATCAGAAACAATCATCATTAATTTTGGGTGAATACCTTTCCCGAAACCTCTCATTAGAATGAGTCACATATTTCAGAGAATAGAGTGAGGATCCCACTGAATATTGATTTCAATAGAATCTGTTAAATTTCTTTTTAATTTATTCTGACAAAAGAAAATGGACTGAAGTAAGAGTGAAGGTATGTGAATGACTATCAAATGTGTCTTCATCACAAAAATACACGGTCTAGATAATCATCCTTTGTTAACAAAAATATTTGAAAGCAATACAAATGGGGAACAGCGATCAGACAGAGAATGTGTTATGTCGGAAGACAGATGTGAATATTATATAGTAGAAACTGAGAAAATTGCCTTTTGAACTTTGGAAGGAACAGAGCTGGAATGGAGGGAAAGGGACCCTTACACAGAGAGAGAGAGAGAACTAGAACAGAAGGAGACGGAGAGACAGAGAATAAACCGGAGGGATGTAGGCACAACTGTGAAATGGTTTGCATGCTGTTAAGGGCAGGGAGGATAGCCAAGCACAGTGGTTAAATTTTTCTTAAATTTTATGTAGTTTAGTCGGATTTATTCATTGGATTATTTAGTTTTTAATATTTTAAAAAACGTTATAATGTTTATTTAATTTTGAGAGAGAGAGAGTGCGAGCGGGAGAGGAGCAGACACACACACACACACACACACACACACACACACACACACAGAATCCGCAGCAGGCTGCAGGTTCTGAGCTGTCAGCACAGAGCCTGACACAGGGCTTGAACTCCCTGACTGCGAGATCATGACCTGAGCAGAAGTCGCAAGCTCAACCGACTGAGCCACCCAGGCGCCCCTATTCATTGAATTTTTTAAAAGGTCTGTAACTTATTTTCCCCCAAACTTTTTTTTTTTTGTCTATTGGTTTGGTTCTGTTTTTTTATGTTTATTTATTTTTATTTTTTGAGAGGGAGAGAATGAGCAGTGGAGGGGCAGAGAGAGAAGGGGAGAAAGAATCCCAATCAGTCTCCACAGTATCAGCACAGACCTGACTCGGGGCTCTTTCTTACCAATTGTAAGATCACGACCTGAGCCAAAATCAAGAGTCAGACGCTTAACCACCTGAGCCACCCAAGTTCCTGTGTTCTGTTCCGTTTTGAACACTTGAGAATATCTGTGCCTTTGTTATGCTGGTTGGGTATAAAATATGGGTCAAACTTATATTTAATATCTGGCTAGATTTTCTTCTCATGTTAAAAATTGCTTGGAGAAATCTGGGCATTGATTCTATTTTATATGTAGCTTTCTCTTTTGGTCTGGTTGCCTGAAGAATTATTCCTGTAATTTTGAAATGAAATTATTTGAATAGTACTCGCAGGGTTTTTTTTTGGGGGGGGGTGATTTTTCCTTGCGCTCATTCCATCTGTAGATTTAACACTGTCTTCGTATTAAGAGAATTATCCTCAATGAATTTTCTATAGTCCATTTTGTGTGTTCTCTCTATTATCCATCATTTACTGATCAGAATGGCAATAGCAGATTTAAAAATGGTAATCCGTGGTTAATGAATTCTTGAAAACATAAGCATTCAGAACAGAATTAAGTGCTGTTGATGAACAACAGTCCTTTCTTCTCAGCCTCCCCCTCTGATTCCCAGAAATAACACTATTATCAGTTTGATGTTTATCCCTTCTGCATCTTATTTACTTCCATCATATATATGTACCCTTACAAATATTTAATGTTGTTTTGCCAACTTTATTACATTGAGCGAACATTCTATCATGTTTATAAGGCTACCTTTACTAGGTTTTCATTCAACAGTATCTTTAAATATATGTTAGTACATGTAGGTGTCAGTGGTTTCAACTTCTGGGAAGTACTCTGTATTTTAATCAATCAGTTCATTTAGCAAGCCTTTTAATAATGGACATCAAGTTTGTTTACTGTCTATGCTATTGTAGCACCCAATAAATATGCAGAGAGATGGAAATTTGCCTCTGATAGAAACAGTTCTGGAATTAATGTCTCATGGAAATCTTACATTTCAATGGATTTTCAAAATTCTTTTCCAAATAGATATGCCACGTTTCATTACTGCTACAAAGCTAGGTTTGTTTCAAATTCTCTACTAAACAGAGTAAAGTAGTCCCCCCCTTATCTGAAGTTTTGCTTCCCAAGGTTTCAGTTACCCCCCAGTCCACGTGGTCGGAGGCAAGAGGACCGTCTTCAGGAGGATTCCTCAAAAGGTTGTCCGCCCCCAAGTCGTGATGCCCACATCATTCACCTCGCCTCATCCCCACCACGGGGGCATTATATCTTCTTACATCATCCCAAGAAGGGTGAACACAGGACAGTAAGATTTGGAGAGAGAAAGAGACCACATTCACATAATTTTTTATTATAACATATTGTTATAATCGTTCTATTTTATAATTATTTGTTGTTGCTAACCCTTACTGTGACCAATTTATCAATTAAACGTTATCTTAGGTATGTGTGTATAGGAAAAAAAAGCATGGTGTATATAGGGTTCCATACTCTTATAGTTTCAGGAATCTACTGGGGATCTTGGAATGTATTCCCCACAAATAAGGAGCAGGGGACAACTGTATTATGAAACTTGTTAATATTTTCTGGATGGCTTCAAAACTTAAAAAGAAAAGAAAAGAAATTAAAATAAGATAAGATAAAATAAAATAAAATAAAGTAAGATAAAATGAAATAAAATAAAATAAAATAAAACAAAACAAAACAAAATAAAATAGTTTTATTCTCTAACACTTATGGAGATCAGAAGTCCAAAATCAAGGTGCCTGCAGAGTTAATTCCTTTTAGAAGCTCTTCTTATCTTTCCTAAATCTGCTCTCTTTGCGTCTAATTAACTCTGTTTTGAGTTTTCAAATTATGTTCTTATTTCTCTGTCATCCTTATTTCTCCAGTATCCTTTAAGGTCTTATTTAAATTCCACTTAGTGAACGTACAATGTGATGTTAGTTTTAGGTGTAGAATTCGGTGATTCAACACTTCCATCGCAGGTGGACTCCTCAATCCCCATCATCTATTTCACTCAACCCCTGCCCCCCATCCCTGCCCACCTCCCCTCTGGTAACCACCAGTTCTGTAGAGTCAAGAGTCTGTTTCTTGGTTTACCCCCCCCCTTTTTTTTTTCTCTCTCTGCTTGTTTGTTTTCTTTCTTAAATTCCACATGGGAGTGAAGTTATATGGTATTTGTCTTTCTCTGATTGGCTCATTCCGCTTCACGTCCTACGCTAGCTCCATCCATGTCATTTCAAATGGCAAGATGTCATTCCTTTTTATGGCTGAATAATATTCCATTGTGTGTATAAACCACATCTTCTTTATCCATTCATCAGCGGATGGACATTTGGGCTCTCTCCAAACTTTGGCTATTGTCGTTAGTGCTGCTATAAACATCGGGGTGCATGTATCCTTTGGCATTAGTACTGCAATTGTTGGATCATAAGGTAGTTAACTTTCTGAGGAAACTTTTTGCTTTTCATTTTAGGAGGAACCTCCATTCTGTTTCCACTGTAGTGGCTGCACCAGTGTGCGTTGCCACCAACAGTATCTCCAGTCTCCTTTTTAATCTCCTTCAATTGTTTCGCCAGTTTTATTTTTGTTGTTTTTGTGTTCGTTTTCCATTCTTGAGATTTATCTTCTTTTAAACGTCTATCATGGTTAAGAGTTTCTGTTCCTGGGGCTCCTGGGTGGCTCAGTCGGTGGTGTGTCCGACCTCAGCTCAGGTCATGATCTCACGGTTTGTGAGTTCAAGCCCCGCGTCGGGCTCTGTGCTGACCGCTTGGAGCCTGGAGCCTACTTCTGATTCTATCTCCTTCTCTCTCTTGTCCCTCCCCGGCTTGTGCTGGCCTGTGTGTGTGTGTGTGTGTGTGTGTGCGCGCGCGCGCGTGTGTGCGCGCGCTCTCTCTCTCTCTCAAAATAAATAAATAAACTTAAAAAAAAAGAGTTTCCATTACTTGAGGCTCTTGGAAATTTCTTTCTCTTTTCTGGGTTTTATTTTCCTCATCACCCTCTCTGACACTTGCATATTGGATCATGTTTTTCGCTTCTGAGGAGTATTTTACTTTTTGTCATGCCTTTGCAACTTTTTATATTTTGCTCAATGGAGGAAGGTATATTGTTTCAAAAGGGTGAGTAAATTCTACTTCATTATTATCCTACCCCTGATGCATGAGACCCATCAGTCTTTTTCCCCCCAGTTCATTCTCTCTCTCTCCTTTCTTTCCTCCCTCCCTCTCTCCATGTCTCATTCTCCCTCTCCCTCTCACCTGCTTGCTCTCTCTCTGGTTTCCATGCACATACATTTAATTGTTCTCTTATATCACCTTTCTATTTTGAAAAAATTTGTAGATACATAAAATATACATAAAAGATACTGTACTTAGAGCAATTCTTTCCTTTATGCCTCTCCCTCTCTCTGGATCTCTCTCCATATATACACATTTTGCTGAAATATTTTAAAATAAGTTACAGATGATATGCTGCCTTAATCTCAAGTATCCCTGTATGCATTTTCTAGGTAAAAAGACCCCTTCATCTCTAACTTCAGTACCATTATCACACCACACCCAAGAAATTAACTTTAAGTCAGTCCAACCCCCCAATCAGCAGCACGCCCTTAAATTTCCCAGGATGTCCACAGAATGCTTTTTGTGGCTCCCTCTCCTGTGGTCCTGGAGCCCAGCTGGAGTTCCTGCACCTGTGTGCTTACGCTCTGTGCATCTGGTCCCACCCCAACCAGTTGATTTTGTTCTTTGAGGACATTCGACATTTTCGATGAGTCTTGGCCACTTTCATTGTAAATTGCCCCCAAACCTGGATTTCTTTGATTGTTTCCAAAAGTGTAGATTCACGTTAATCATTTCTGGCAAGAATTGACGAGATCACCATTGCGGATTTTCTCTTGTGCTGCAACTCAAGGCGAGTGCTATCATTCTGTCCTATGTAAGTGACACACGGGGAGCCTTTTCCTTTTGTGATCTGTGGGAGAATACGTGGAGAGTGTGAGGCTTTCCTGCTGACAACATATATGTACCCAATAGCCCCTGTATGGTCCCTTCTTCCCTTATCCCTGAATGGTACAGGTTAGGAATATTTCACACAGCAAGTGAGACAATGACTTTCTAACTTTGTGTTTCCTATGAAGTGGGAGTGTTGTATAAATACTAACTTCGTAGATTATAAAAAGAAGGAAATTGGGTAGTAAAGGGGAAAAACATGAAAACAGATTGGCAATGAGCTGATAATAGTTGAAACCAGGTGATGGCCCCATGATGGTGATTTATTACAATATTGTATCTACTTATGTCTATACTCATGTTTCTTTGTTCAATCCACTAAGATAAACTCCACTTCTGGTTTTGGTATTCAAGTTGTACCAAGGTACTGTACCTTTTTAATTTTTTAAAATATTTTTAATGTTTATTTATTTTTGAAAGAGAAAGAGAGAGAGAAAGCAGAGGAGGGGCAGAGAGAGAGGGAGACAGAGGATCCAAAGTGGGTTCCATGCTCCACGCTGGCAGCAGAGAGCCCGATGTGGGGCTTGAACCCAAAAACCGTGACATTATGACCCGAGCTGAAGTCAGATGCTCAATCAACTGAGCCACTCAGGGGCCCCTGGTCTTTTTTTTTTTTTTTAACATTCATTCATTTTTGACAGAGAGAGAGAGAGAGAGAGAGAGAGAGAGAGAGAGCCTGAGCAGGGGAGGGGCAGAGAGAGAGAGGGAGACACAGAATCCGAAGCAGGCTCCAGGCTCTGAGCTGTCAGCACAGAGCTCGACGTGGGGCTCGAACTCACAGACCAGGAGATCATCACCTAAGCTGAAGTCAGAAGCTTAACAGCCTGAGCCACCCAGGTGCACCTCTGTTTCTTTTAGTTTTTTCTTCGTTTTCTTTTTAATGTGAACATTGAAGTCATCCTTTATGACTCCAAAAATAACCTTTTTATTATCTTATCTGCATCACATGAAATAGTGGTGATTCAGGGAAAGCTGACACCTACATGATACTGGGTCATTCTATCAAAGGACAGAAGTATCTTTCTATTTGTTCTATTTTTTCACGTCTATGGCCGTGTTGTTCAGGGATGCTTGGGGTTTTCCTCGTGTGGTCCTCACACATTTCTTCTTAAGTTTATGCCTGAATTTGTTATTTTCTCCTCCCAGCCTCTCTTCCTCCTCCTTCTCCTAATTTTGGCTATTTTAGATGAAATTGTCTCTGCTACCATGTTTTATTCTTTAATAGCTCTACGCAGAAATGATCTTTATTTTCTATTGCCTTAAGCACTTTTAAAAATCCTTGTATTCATGTTATTGTTGCTTCTGCATTTCCAGCTATATCATCTGGAATAGGAATAGATTCACTGCGTGATAAATGTTTGCCCTTCTCTGATTGATTCCACTGGTATCCTTAAGACAGATTAAGATATTAGAGGAACAGCCTATGCGCTCGCACATCTGTAGTGCCCCCCGTGAGGAAATGTCTTTGGTTTTCCATTTCATTTCCTAAGATGTCGTCTTTAGGAATATTTCTCTGCTGTATTATAAAGATCAGGTATTCATGGTACACAAACATTTATAAAATCTGAGGAAAGGAAAGACAGTAGAAAATGAAACGCCCTTATTTCATTTATTAAAAAAAATATTTTAAGTGTATTTATTTATTTTGAGAGAGAGATAGCACAAGTCGGGGAGGAACAGAGAGAGAGGGAGAGATAGAGAATTCCAAGCAGGCTCCACACTGTCAGTGCAGAGCCCAATGCGGGGCTCAAACTCGTGAACTGTGAGATCATGACCTTAGCTGAAATTAAGAGTCGGACACTTTGCTGACTCAGTCACTCAGGCGCTCCAAAATGCCCTTATTTTGAAGCTTATGACATTAAGTGTATTTCTCCCTTTGGTTGGTACTTGAGAAGGTATTTTCTTGTTTCCTTCTTACTTAAAACAAAAAACCCAAAACAAAACAAAAACATGGGGCACCTGCTTGGCTCAGTCAGTTAAGCGTCCGACTTCAGTTTAGGTCATGACCTTGCCATTCCTTCCTAGTTTGATCCCCGGGTGGGGCTCTGTGCTGACAGCTCAGAGCCTGGAGCCGCTTCGGATTCTGGGTCTCCCTCTCTCTCTCTGCCCCCTCGCACGCACACTCTGTCTCTCTCAAAAATAAACATTAAAAAAATTAAGAAAAAAAAAGAAATTCTTAAAGAAACGGAAAACTAAAATTAATTTAAAAAACTATTAAAAAACACATTCTTAAAGAAAAGGAAAATTAATCTATTGACCTGCCAAACTAAAGCCATTTCACCTTAAAAACATCTTAGTGAAGTGATACATGTATGAAACGTGCACACGGACCCATGAAGTTTTTACGCTATGAACCCACTCATATAAAGAACACTCAGAAAAAGAATCAGATGACTCCTGGCATCCGGAAAGATCCCTTGACGTTTTTTCTTTGTTTGCTGCCCATCCTTATCGCTCTCACAAGGCAGATAGAACATGGAATAATTTGATTTGTTTTCTACATTTGATAAATGGAATCATAGCATACACATTTTTGAGTGGTCTAGGGTTTTTGCTCAGCATGTGTTTATGAAAGTCATCTGTATTTTTGAATGCAGGGTAGATTTAAATTTTTA
Source organism: Acinonyx jubatus (assembly GCF_027475565.1). Taxonomy (NCBI): domain Eukaryota; kingdom Metazoa; phylum Chordata; class Mammalia; order Carnivora; family Felidae; genus Acinonyx; species Acinonyx jubatus. The sequence continues at coordinate 100,446,830 of NC_069383.1, read as the reverse complement.
TTGCATACATAGTATTCCATACTACAACCGACATTTATTCCTTTGCCAGATTTTTTTCTTTTTCTTTTTTTCGAACCTTGGCTTACTTGTTTTTGTGTACTATTTTGATCTTTGTTTTGTAACTTGAAAAGAGGATTCTGTGATCTGTCTTCAGACTGTCATCCTTGCCAGCCATTCTTTCCTGCGTTTTTGAAGTTTTGCTGATGGTGAACTCCAGGGAGAATTCATGGACTTCCTTCAAATTCTTGTGAATGAGAAGAATAAAAATGAGGTTGTTGATCAAGGGAGTCTGGCTTAACAGATATTGTCACAGACTTGATTACAAAAGGACCATAAAGAGTGCACGTAGTATCCTGTAGCTAGATGCAAATAGACACCTTAACCCCAGGGTAGCAGATGAGGAGAACACATTCCATTGTCTGTTACAGGAAATACAATGACGGTGCAGAAATTCACTAGCTTTTATGTCGTGTGTGTGTGTGTGTGTGTGTGTGTGTGTGTGTGTGTGGCTAATACACAAAATAACAAGCCTATACCTATACTTCTGACTATATCATTGACATTATATTCAATTACCCTGTATTCTGGGTGGAAAATTATTTTAAATTTTATGCGTGTCCCGGTTTCCAGTCAGATATATCCAAAAATGTAATAAAGTGAATTCCGAATCCTGTGTTTTATCATTAGCTCTGACACTTAGTAGCTGTGTAAATTCGACCAAGTTATTTATCTTTGCAATAAAACATAAAACATCCTAAGGGCAAGCAATTAATCTTTTAGTGCTTAACTGAAAGGTAAATGCTTATAAATGTCTAATGAAATAACTCATAATATTTTCTGCATGCTCATTGATGCTTCTGGACTAATATATCAAAATTAGTTGATACTGAAAGGAGTTCATGGAGGTGAAAACATTCTCTGTGATTTCAAATATAATGGAACTAATATATCGTGATAGTTAGGAACTTAGTTTTAGGAAAAATTTTAAATACCTACCTTTGTGAAAAAAATTGAAAATCTACAGAAGCTTATTATGAGGGTGTTTTAAAAATATTACAGTGTAGTCTTTCAGTTTCTACTACCATGTTATAGTATATATTTAGAATTTTCAAAAATCTCATATATATATATTACAAATAATTAAAATCCTCAAATTTTTTTTCATTCACTCATTTATTTATTTATTTTTTCGCTTGTTTGGTTATAATTTATTTTATTTTATTTTATTTTTTAAATTTACATCCAAATTAGTTAGCATATAGTGAAACAATGATTTCAGGAGTAGATTCCTTAATGCCCCTTACCCATTTAGCCCATCCCCCCTCCCAAACCCCTCTAGCAACCCTCAGTTTGTTCTCCATATTTATGAGTCTCTTCTGTTTTGTCCCCCTTCCTGTTTTTATATTATTTTTGTTTCCCTTCCCTTATGTTCATCTGTTTTGTCTCTTAAAATCCTCATATGAGTGAAGTCATATGATTTTTGTCTTTCTCTGACTAATTTCACTTGGCATAATACCCTCCAGTTCCATCCACGTAGTTGCAAATGGCAAGATTTCATTCTTTTTGATTGCCGAATAATACTCCATTGTGTGTGTGTATATATACCACATCTTCTTTATCCATTAATCCATCGGTGGACATTTGGGCTTAAAGGCCTCAAATTTATAACAGCATTTCATTTCAAATTATAGTTCTAGAAGATTCTCTGCCTCTTTCCCTCTGTCCCTCTTCCCAGCTCATGCTCTCTCTCTCTGTAAAATAAAATAAAGAAAAAACAATTTATAGTTCAAGAAGAACTTTTTTCCAGGATATTTATTAAAGACGCTAAACCCATAGTTTTCTTCAATGGTATAAAATAGAAAACTAATAAACATATTAAAAATGCAGGAATTCCAACCTATTCAAATGAAATTCACAGAACTGTTTAGAAAATTCCAAGGACAATTTTTAAATTATGGCATGCAAGAATAATCTCATTACAGGTGTTTTCCATTATGCTCTTGAAGGGGTGAAAAATTAACAAGCCATCATTTAGGCTGAACCCCATGACTCCTCCATCAAAAAATGCCGTTAAATGTGGAAAAATAAAAATCAGCAGTGGCAGCAACAACAAATAAACATAAACTTTTTAAAAAATGAAAAGACTATTCAGGTGCCTGGGTGGCTCAGTCGGTGAAGCGTCCAACTCCTGATTTCAGCTCAGGTCATGATCTCAGGGTTCGCAAGTTCAAGCCCCATGTCGGGCTCTGTGCTGACTGTACGGGGCCTGCTGGGGATTCTCTCTCTCTCCCTCTCACTGCCCCTCCCCTGCTTACGTTCTATCTCTCTCAAAATAAATAAACAAAACTAAAAAAAAAATGAAAAGACTATAAATACAGAGAACAAGTTGATGGTTGTCAGAGAAGGGGGGGATGGGTAAAATGAGTGAGTGCCAGTGGGATACAGACTTCCCGTTATGCAGTAAGGTGGGTAAGTGGGGCAATAAAAAGCACAACATAGGGAATGTGGCCAATGGTGTCCTAATCTTAATGGATAAGCTGGTAGTTACACTTGGACACATAGCATAATGTATAAGCTTGTGGAATCACTATGTTGAACCCATGAACCTAATGCAACACTGTATCACCTGTGTTCTAATAATAAATAAATAAATAAATAAATAAATAAATAAATAAATGAAAAGACTCTGAAAATCTTCACTATCATCTTTTTTGACCTGAACTTGACAGTCTATTCAACCTAGTCTAGTCTATAGTCCAATGCATAGTCTATAGTCTAATGCATCCCATTACAATGACAGAAAGGTGGGGATATAAATAAGGAGGGCATAAAAGAAATGAAAGGCATTAATATCAAAATGGGAAGAATTTTAAGATTAATAATACCTAACATCATTCTTTTTTTTACCTTTGGAAATATTAGAGAGAAATTTACTAGAAATATTGTTAGGGAGAGAAAGAGAGAGAAATTTATAGATGGGCTTCAATATGGAAACCCAACATTCTGAATGCACAGAGTGATCCCCATTATAGAATGAGAGCTGAGTTCCCAGATTTGACCCACGAGGGGATCTGGGCATCATTGGAGAAAAGTGGTTTGCAAATGGTTTCCAAATAACTCAGGGTTTCCATGGTGATGCCTTGGTAGCATTTCAAACCACTTCAGGGGTTTGAGGAGGGTGTGCTGGAGACCCCCGTTCTCCTTAAAGAAAGCCTTGTTCTTTCTCTGTTTGGTATCCCAAGACTCGGTGTGAAGTTCCATAACAGCCAAAGAATAACAACAACAAACAAATGAAACCGCTATTGTGGAATTTGGAGCACAAAACCTTTCAAAATGCTACCTTCAGTGCAAATGGTTTGAAAACTGAACCCCAAAAGTGTAACATAGTCTCTAAAGAACCTATGAAAAGTTGTCCCATGGTGGCTGTGCTTTAAGGAAGATGTAATGTAACTGCAGCAGCTCACAACTGAAGTGACAGAGGGGTGCGGAGGTGGCCACATCACCAAGGTCCCCTGGATTAAACAAGTCTGTCACCAGACGCCTGTGCCCCAGATGGGGCTCTGCCCGGAGCTTTTCCAGCCCCTCAGTCGGGGCTCCTGGCTCGGTATTCTGTTACATTCAAATCAGTGAAAATCAATTAACTTATACTCTCATCTGTAAACACAGGGGTAATAACAGGGCAGAAATTTCTGCTGTATACATTTCTGTAAAACACTGGCTTCTCAAAATGCCTCCTGAATACAACAGTTTCTGGGCAGATTACAGGTAGAACATGCAACTTTGTAACCAGAGCAAAGAGGTAAACAAGCTGGCCCGGTAGTTCAGTGGGAGGCTGCCTCCAGGGGGATTAGAAATGCTCCAAGAGAACAAGAAAGTAACTTCTGTTTGCAGATGCTGAGACCCAGGGTAGAAGAAAATGCAACCTGCCCTAAATGTACAGCTAAGCAGTGCCTGGGGCGTCTCTCTGGAAAGGAAGCCTTGTATACAGATGCCTATGCTTCTTTTTAAGAGCCTTGTTGTGGCATAATTGACAAGTGATTAAATGTAAATATCTGTAATGTACAACCAGGTATTTTTTTTTAAGTTTATTTATTTATTTTTGAGAGAGAGGCAGGGAGAGGGGAAGAGAGGGAGAGAGAGAGAGAGAGAGAGAGAGAATCCCAAGCAGGTTGCACGCTGTCAGTGCAGAGCCCCAGGCAAGGATGGAACTCATGAACCGTGAGATCATGACCTGAGCTGAAATCAAGAATCAGATGCTTAACCGAGTCACCCAGGTGCCCTGCCCCCCAACCTGGTAAGGTTTTTATTTTTTTATGTTTATTTATTTTTAAGACAGAGAGAGACAGAGTGTGAGTGGGGGGTGAGGGGCAGAGAGAGAGGGAGACACAGAATCCGAAGCAGGCTCCAGGCTCTGAGCTGTTAGCACAGAGCCTGACGTGGGGCTCAAACCCACAGACGGTGAGATCATGACCTGAGCTGAAGTCAGACACTTCACCCAGGCGTCCCACATTGGGCTCTGAACTGACAGCATGGAGCCTGCTTGAATTCTCTCTCTCTCTCTCTCTCTCTCTCTCTCTGCCCCTCTCCCACTCTTGCTCTCTCTGTCTCTCTCTCAAAATAAATAAACATTAAAAAATCAAGAAACCCTCTGTCAAGGAGAAAAGAGATATCAAATGCCAGCCTCCCCCTCTGCTGTTTTTCATCTCCTGGCTCATACTCTTGAAAATTTACATCACCTTGGGAACTCTCCTTTGCCTAAAAACAGAAGGTTTTCCTGTCTCCATTTGTTTCATTTCAAATAGGGAAATATACAAACAGCTTTTATTTCTCACAGAGAAAATTGATTTGAAATATCTGATCAGTTTCTGCCAATAGGTGAATTCCACTTAAGCGATATTAGGTAAACCAATAAATAGTTACAAATGAAGTCATAAAATAACACAATAAATCAATGGTTATTCCACTTAATTTAACTGATTTCATTTAAAACAACGAAATTAAGCTGCTGTTTCCGTCTATCACATAGGCATACATCTTACAAAGCTCTTTGCATATGGGAAGGCTGTTTTTGGTGACTGAGGTTTATTTAACAAGACATCCAAAAGGAAGTAGACCATTGTTATGTCAAGAAAGTGGCTTTAAATTTTGGAAATAGAAATTATTGTTACACTCAGAGACACGATATAAAATAGCCTTTGTTTTTTGTTTGTTGGTTTGTTTATTTTTTAAGAGTTGCATATCACAAGGGCGCCTCGGTGGCTCAGTCGGTTAGGCGTCAGACTTTGGCTCAGGTCATGATCTCGCGGTTCGTTGGTTTGAACCCCACATCTGGACTCTGTGCTGACAATGCAGATCCTGCTGGGGATTCTCTCTCCATCCCTCTCTCTGTCCCTCCCCCTCCACTCTCAAAAAATAATCATTAAAAATAAGAGAGCTGAATATTCCAAAATTTAAAGTTAAGTTTATGTGTTGACCTCGAAGTCTCATTGTTAAATAAATAATTGTATGAGAGTTGGGAGTTAGAGCAGTATGAAATTATTTTTGGACTGGCTGGATTCCGTGAGACAGTAAGAATCTTACAAGTAGGGCCACTGGACAAGAGGGCTTTAGAGATTTGATGATATTCCTTCTCAGGGAAATAAGCTGTCTTTTGATAAAAATCAGTCAAAGCATCGTGTCCTTTTAAACCCTATGCATACGGTTGTGGTCCCTGCTGTCCTGTAGATGAAGGGGCATGGTGTTAACCAGCTGATTAGGCTGTCCCCAAATACAGTTGGCGTTCGTAATAGTAAGCCCATGATAAAGAAGCAGTTCCCTCATATTAAAAATAACATAAATATTGATTGTCAGTTCATTCGGATTTTCAGAGTAGTACCAAAAGAAATAACCGAAGTAAAATATATGCACTCATTCCTCATTTAAAAAAAAAATTATTGGGTGCCCGGATGGCTTAGTCAGTTAAGTGTCTGACTCTTGAATTTGGCTCAGGTCATGATCTCCTGGTTCCTGAGTTTGAGCCCCACTCCAGGCTCTGTGCTCACAGAAGATTCTCTCTCTGTCCCTCTCTCTCTACCCCTTCCCTGCTCTCTCTCTTTCTCTCTCTCTCAAAAATACAAAAAAAAAAAAAAAAATCAATCTCCCCCACCCAAAAAAAAAACTTAAAAAAATTATCATTTGCTCTAATCCTGGGTTGTATAATCGAATGATACAATTTTTTGCATTCTTTTCCTGGAGTCAGAAGTCATCACATTGCTAGAGGAAGTAATGCTATTTTTCTTCTGAAAACTGTGACTAATTAAACGCTCCTTCTGGACGGCCTTAATGCTCCGTGTGGAGTGGCTTTGAGACAGGGTAGACAACAGCAAAATCAAACCATCACCACACAGAACTCCCCATTCACACGTCTCTGGGTTTCAGCCTTGCAAACCACAAATTAAGCAACTCTCCACGAATCCAAAATTTGCACTATGCTTGTAAAGCCTGTGGTCGCTTTAGATAATTGGTTCATCCACATTCAGCCAACTCTTGGTGGATTTTTAATTTTCTTTAACAATTAACTGATCCTTGGTGAAATACGCTCTTCCCTACTAACACTGCACACGATCCAATTTCAACTTCGTCTGTTGTCAGAACTGCAGGAATCTCTCCAAGTGTGGGGCAATTATATTTCTAAAAACAGAGCAACACGGAGAAAGCAAATCTGTTTTTGGCAAGGACAAGGTATCATAAAGTAGGAGACTTGGTGGAATCAAATAAAGACGTTACACATACAATTGCATCCCCCCCCCCAAACACACAGAGTAAATTAGAATTTTAGAAGGTGTCTGCTTCCAAAATAAACAGGACACATCGGTGTTAAAAGCCCAGTTCTGCAGGTTACCATCCTGTTTAATTACCTTCTCAGGTTAGGAAAACTTGCTAGTGCTTGTTCTCTTCCAAGGCACATTCTCCAGAATTTTAACAGTATATAACTATATCATTTAAGACACGTTTAAGTTGCTTTCTGGATTTAAACAACATTGTTTTTTTTTTCATTGACGTCCTTGCCCTCATTTGCAACCCCTCCCCCAACATCATTCATCCACCCTCTCATTTATTTGGAAAATTTTAGCAAATTGCTTATATCTCTACCAGACCTTTTCACTTACAAAATCACTATAGAGTCACGATGACAACCAAGGTCACGTTTTGTTTTTGTTTTGGGGGGTTTTTTTTTGACCTGTTCTGGCCATTTCTGCAGTCCCAACGTTGTGGTCTACACTAAATTAAGCACAGTGAAAATAACTAAGAATTTAAAAATTTGCCACGCAAAGACAACACTCCATTATCTTGCACTGTTATTGACAATAACTGTCGCTGTGCTAAAACTTGGATCTCACCCTTAAATATTGTCAAATCTGTCCGTGCACCGGTATCACCTGCCAGTGAGGCTGGTGCAGTTCTGTGTTTGTATTTGTTTTATGGAGAGACAATGGGAGATGGTTTCATTGGGTTCTGGGAGGGCGGCTCAGAGGCAGGGGCACCTATCAGGGGAGGTCCCGAATGCCACTCAGCTGGCCTCTCTCCAAGGACTCCTGGATCTACAGAAACACACAGCCAACAAAAGCCAAGGGGACCATGTCCATGAAGAACTTGCCACCGGATGCCTTTTGAGAGCTGGGGATGAAGCCATTCTTTGCTGTGTGGGCCCCTGGACTGCAGAGAAGACGAAAATCACCTGGAAAACTCCAGAATTGAACCTTTCCATCGCAGCCGTCCATATGAACATTGGCAGAGATATCAGGGCATTTGGCCCATGTCTCTGGGAGCCTCACAACCTGCAGACCGCAGTCCATGGGACCAAGCCGACGGAGATATTAGTAGGGGTCAATTCGTGTCAGCGGAAGTTGGTATCCGGAAAAGGTGAGTTCTGGAGAGCAAATCATTTTCTGTTTGCATAGCGGTTTACAAATCGGCTGAAAGCCACTTGGTTAAAGAAGAAACAGTATTCCGGTGAAATATTTATTCTGCCAATGTGCTGTTCAAAAATAAACATGTGAGGTTTAAAATAATTAGCGGTTATGCAGAGACGCATCGGCGCGCGTGTTTCCTGCCCTGCCAGGCTTTTCCTGCCTGGACTCTGTGGGGTTGAAATGAAGACAGTCAGGCTGGAACTTGAGGAGGTGTGATGGTCACACACTGTTACAGTTCAGAGTATCTAAAACCTATGCTTTCTTCCGCAGCAGCGTTTGTAGCCCCTGGGACGTCCGGGAGGCGCCGTCCGTTAGGCATCCCACTCTTGATGTCAGTTCAGGTCACAATCGCAGGGTTCTTGAGATCGAGTCCCACCTCAGGCTCTGTGCTGGCAGCATGGAGCCTGCTTGGAACTCTCTCTCTCTCTCTCTCTCTCTCTCTCTGCCCCTCCCCCATCTCTCTTTTTTTCTCTCTCTCTCAAAATAAACAAATAAATATTTTAAAAAAAGTGTGGGGCCCCTGGGTGGCTCAGTTAGTTAAGCATCCCACTTTGGCTCAGGTCATCATCTCATAGTTCGCGAGTTCGACCCCCACGTCTGGCTCTGTGCTGACAGCTCGGAGGCTGGAGCCTGCTTCGGATTCTGTGTCTCCCTCTCTCTCTGCCCCTTCTCTACTCTCTCTCTCTCTGTCTCCCTCTCAAAAATAAATAAACATAAAAAAAAACACAAGCATTTGTAGCCCCATCTACACCTCCATTAAACTTGTATTTGTAAACCCCAATTTTTATTGACTTAATGCAATAAAATGTCTCATGGGTGGATGATACCCCCGGCCAGTCGGCCACTGTTTTCCAGATGGGCATTCGAAGTTCCACCCCCATCCCCACCCCCACCCCCACCCCAGGGCCCTGCTGTCCAGCAGGTGGGGGAGGAGACCTACCCCACGAGTGCCCGCACCACAGCACGGATGTTGCGTTTTATGGGTCAAGTGATCCCACGTCGGGGGAAGACAAGCTGAGAAATACAGCCCCTGCCTGTCCAGCCCATTCCGGAAACAACTCCCTACCAGGAAAAGAGTGGCACAGACGAAGCCGTCCCTGCCACGTGTGAATCCCACCCGTCACCTTTACAAAGTCCCCGAATCCCTGAATCAGATTTCCACAAGCTACCGGCAGCCCGTGTCCACACGGGGCCACATCCACAGGTCCGCAGGAAACCACCCCAAGGACTGGGGGGTGAGGTGGTGTCTGAGAAAGTAGGGGAGACTGCTGACATGGCCCTGTTCCCAGGGATGCTGAGATGTCGTGTACCCTCCAAGTAACCAGAGTCCAGCCACATGTGGTCAATTAACAGTGATCTGTAATCATGAACTGAGTTCTGGCACCATGTGGGTCCGTGCAAACCATGCATCGACCAGGCGTTCTGTGCCCAGCATCGCTCTGTTTGTGTTTTCGAAGTACCAAGAAAAGCCTCATGGACTCAGAGTGGGCTTCTTTATCCTGTGCAGCCACTGGCTTCTTCCACGTATGTGCTGACAGATGTCCTCTGCCCTTTATTCCTCATGGGAAACATGCCCTCCCTGACCTACTTCGTGTAGAATGATGCCTGTATGAAAATCACTGCCTGCTTTATTCCAACGACTTTTTGGGCCTACTGCTGGTTCAGCCCCCGCTGAAAATAGAATGAGAAAATATTGAAACAAAACACAGCAAAACAGGGGCGCCTGGAAGGCTCAGTGGGTTAAGTGTCTGACTCTTGATGTCTAGTCATGATCTCACGGTCGTGGGATCCAGCTGTGTTGGGCTCCACGCTAGGCATGGAGCCTTTTGAAAATTCTCTCTCTCTCCCCCTCTCTCCCACTCTCTCAAAATAAATAAATAAATGAGGGTTGCCTGGATGGCTCGGTCGGTTGAGCGTCCGACTTCAGCTCAGGTCATGATCTCGCGGTTCATGGGTTCGAGCCCCGCGTCGGGCTCTGTGCTGACAGCTCAGAGCCTGGAGCCTGTTCCAAATTCTGTGTCTCCCTCTCTCTCTCTGCCTGTCCCCCACTCACACTCTATCTGCCTCTCAAAAAATAAATAAACATTAAAAAAAATGAAAAACTCGATCTTCATTCCAATGTAAGCGAGTGGTATTTCTGGCCACGTACATGGATAAAAATGGTGAGCCCTATTTCCTGTAGGTATAGCCATGCACGCTGACTTCAGGATCTTTGAATCAGGACCAGGAGCATTAAGTCAATGCCACTGGCTGGTCCATCTTTCAGGAGAAGGTCCCGAGCCCATTTATGGCAGTGTTTGGATGAAGGAGTGTAATAATAGCAAGTTAGCCAATGAATGCCGTGCGGAAGTAGGAGACGTAGGGAGTAAAAGCTACCTGTTTCAAGAGGCCAGAAAAGCCGGCCTGTTTGCCAGTTGGGAGATAAAACCCATATAGAACTCAGAAGGGAGCAAGGAACAAGCGTTCCGAGGCTTGGGGACAGGGTTTCCTTGTGTTAATGGGTCTGGTAGGCAGACATCTAAATGTGCCTCCTTCCTCCAAAATTCTGCCCCTTGGTCATTCAACGAAATAGGAATCCAATTGCTTCTGAAAGGAGACTTTACAGATGTTACGTTCACTCATCAGGTGACCTTAAAGCAGAGATTATCTATCCTGCCCCAATGTAACGACAGGACCCCTTCCAAGCAGAAGGAGGGCAGAAAAGGGGTTCAGCCTGGGAAGAACTCGAAGACCCAGTGCCAGCTCTGTGACACAGGGGGTCCAAGGACCCTAGACGGGCTCCCAGGGACAAAGGAAATGGCAACGTCAGTCCTTGGAGGATCTGGTTTCTGCAAAGGATCGGCATGAGTTCGGAGGCAGATTCTTCCCACAGCCTCTCTGAACGCGATGACAAACAACTTGATTTTGGTAATAAATCGGGGTGAGACCCAAAGCACAGAACCAGCCCAGGGAACCAGGACTCCTGACCTATGGGACTGTGAGATAATACATTTTGTTGTTTCAGTTGTAAAGTCTGTAGTAATTTGTGATGGCAGCAATAAAACCGAATGACCCAATCGATACTTGGTGTCTCTTCCTCCCTGCTGGAAAGTTAGGGAAGGGCTAGGCCAAGGTTGTCCTACTGTGGACAGGAGAGCTGTAGAGATTTCCTTCGTACAGTTATGGATGCGCTTCATTCTTCCTAATGATGCGAGGCCATCCCTATTTAGACATCCGCCCTTATGAAAAATTACTGTAAAGAATATTCTTCAATAAATACCTTACGTGAGTTTTTCTATAATATGGATCCATAGGGAAAGAATTGAGGAATCAAATGATGTATATATTTTAAACCCAGATCACATCAAACATGTCTAAAAATTTCCTACTAATTTTTAGTCTCGCCAGCACTAACGTGATGACCTCTTTCTCTCTACCTTGCCGATAATGGGGAATATCAATGTTAAATATGCTGTGAATCGTTTCTCCCTGATATTATTTTATCATTTTATTTAGTGTAGATTTGTTCATATCCAGTAAAAGGTTATTTTGTAAAGTTGGATTTTATCTATGATCACTGGGTTTTGGGTCTTGCACAGAAAATTCTCTCTCTCTCTCTCTCTTTCCCATATATATATATATATATATATTTTTTTTTTTTCTTTTTGCCCTACATCAGATTTCCTAGGCATTGTTTCTTTATTTGTTTGCTTGTTTAAGTTAATATAACAAGTTTTGTTTTCCATTTGAAAACTGTTTTTAACTCTGCTATTCGTTCATTTTACTTTTTTTCAAGGCTTAATGTGTTCCATTATTTCTAGCTTCTGAGGTTTTATACGTATTTTAACTCTCTTACATCCTTTTTACAAGACGGTCTTTTGCTACTCTTTGTTTCTAATGCCATGTTTATGGGTGTGTGTAATACCCATGTGTACTTTTTGCCGGTTTGGGTGTTAATATCCACATCTTTCCAGCTCATGCGGATTGTATCTATGTTGGACTATGCAAGCTGTAAGGATGACGTCAAATCAGATAAGTGAGCTGCACACTTGACCAGTTTCATATGGTTATGTAGAAAATGAATTTAAAATTTTGTATGTCTTGCCTATTGTTTGATGTGAGCACCGTTAAATTTTTCTAGACTTAGTTTGCTATACCCTAAGATTATGAAAATACTTACTAACCAGCATTTTCTCGCTTCTGTAATCTTGCTTGCTTAACACATTCCTCCCCTTCCCCCTTCCCCCTTCCCCTTTTTTTTCTCCCGCCACAAGTAACGGACAAAGCCTTCCCACCAAAGGACAGACAAAGGACGCCCAATCAGAGAACAACAAATATCCTTACTTTAAAATCAACTAATCAGGCCCCCCATAATCTGAAACCTCCCCTATGCTATTTGTCTCTGTCTATAAAAACGCTGTACCAACCCTGATTGGGGCCTCTTAGCATCACTGGCAACGAGTGCGCGGAGGTCCAGGTTCGAACCTGCAATAAACGATCCTTGCCACTTGGTTTTGACTCACGACTCTGGTGGTCTCTTGTGGGGGGTTTCGCGACCTCGGGCATTACAGTTAGACAGCTGGATGGCTGTTAAAATCTTTGTTCCGCAATGCTATAACTTCATGCCCTTGCACTGTAGCTCGATATACTTGTGATTTGCTTGTTGTAACATCGGTTTCTAAAGGTTAGACTGATAAATCAATAGATATTCAAACGTGAAGTGTGTGTATATGTATATGTGTGTGAATTTAAGGAGTCTTTTCAAATTTACCTTAAAAAAGTAGAATCACTAGATCCACTTTTTACCAAGTATAAAATGCCCAGGTACAGCCTCACCATATTTTCTTTCATCTTGGTAAGACTGACAGGCTAACAAATGGTAACTTATTTCTGCAGTGATTTCAATTATGGTCTTAAGAGCCAAGCTAAGAATTTGCATTGGTTTTTACCGGTTAATAGGTCTGTTGATTTATTTCCGTGTTTCCATTGATTTGGGGGCACTGCCCACTTGAATTGGGACTGTTGTTTCAACACAGAAAAAATTCTGGTACAAACGATTTGCCCAAACTCCCAGGCGTATCCTGATGCTTTGGCAGCCCCTCCCATGGGACCCCAATCTCTAAGAACTGGCATGGCCCAGTAGCCCTTTCCCCGTAAACCTTGAACTAGTGTCAAAGCCAGCATTTGTCTACAGGTCTGTTCCTACCCTCTCCTGTTGTTAAGTATTGTTCATACGGTTCCTGAGTAGAGGAGGCTCATGTATATAATCAGCAATCACCTTCTGGTGACTATATACACTTAATCTGTTCTCTAAAAATGATCCCTTGGAGCGCCTGCACGGCTCAGTCAGTTGAGCATCTGAATCTTGATTTTGGCTCAGGTAACAATACAGAGGTCATGGGATTGAGCCCTGCATGGGGCTCCATGCTGAACGTGGAGCGTGCTTAAGATTTTTTTTTCTCTCTCTCTCTCTCTCTCTCCCTCTGCCCCTCTCCCCTACTCACACCCTCTTTCTCTCTATAGTAAATAATAATAAATAATAAAAACAAAGGTGATCCCTTGTTTAGCCACTTAAATTTTTTTTATTACGTCTTAACATTTTAATCATATATCTGGCAATTATTTTCATGATTTTTAGCTTTCATTTCTTGATGAGGAAGGATTTCCCAACAAGAGTGAAAGATGTTTAAAGTATTTTTTCCTATTTCTGGAATAGTTTCGTATATCAGCTTCTTTAGACTACTTTGAGCTATTTGTTTTATAATATGGAGGAAGTTATATTTTTAAGAAAAATTTTCTGGAAGATACCCACCCTAAAACCAAGGCCCCTTTGTCATATGCAAAGTGTCCTTGTCCTTGTCGTGTGCAAATACCTGCAGTGATGTAGCTTAGCTCTTTCTGTCCCGTTCACAGATTTTCGTTCTTATATTTGCATTATAGCAGATGTATGGTGGATGTGAATATTTGGCAGGCCAGATTATCATTTACTGTTCTCTTTATTTTAGCTTTAAAACTTTTGAAGTTTGTTTTGATAGCTTTTATCTCTGAATAATTATCAAACTTGTTTCCTACTATAATAATTTATATTTATAAAAACATTGTGTTGACTTGTCAGTTGGCTCTCGATTTTCAGGATCCTTCAATACTTTTAAAAAAATGTTTATTTTTGAGAGAGAGAGAAAGAAGCACATCATGAGCAGGGGAGGGGCAGAGAGAGAAAGGGAGGCACAGAATCCAAAGCAGGCACCAGGCTCTGAGCTGTCAGCACAGAGCCTGACACGGGGCTTGAACCCACAAACCGCGAGATCGTGACATGAGGCAAGATCACGGACGCTTAACCGGCTGAGCCACCCAGACGCCCCAGGATCCTTCACAGTTTTGGACACAACCACACACTCTTTCTAATGTTAGGCCCGCTGCCCTCCCTGTGTTTCTGAGCATTTTCAGAGATTTTTCTACAGCGCTTGTGTTTTCTCAGAACTGATAAAGTACTCAGATTAAAGTTTCTATGAAAACTTTATCTTAGACAACTATACTTTCAAATGTACATTGTATCTTCCTTTGGAACATACTTTAATTAGCATATATCTTCTCTGTCTTCCGTTTTAATTCCTCCTCTTTCACAATTTTCTCTTCTACATCCTTTGCTTTTACAACTCAGGAGAGGTTTCAGTTGCCTTCCTCTGTATTGATCCGATTTGCAATACCAGCTTACTTGATGCTCATGAGAGGCTTTCGCTTGCAGATTTCTTTTTCTTGCTCCTTTCTCTGGAACCTAAAGTACCGGCTCCAGGTTCAAATTTATTTTTCTTCTCCTCAGGACACTCTTTTCCTTTCCTGCACCTGCCTTCCATGTCTTATCCCCCGTATTTTCGGTGAGGCCGAGGTCCCCTCCCTCTGCAGCTTGGGCACAGCGGGGACATCGCCTGGACTCCCTGCCCTACTCCCTGTGGCTCCCACCTGAGCAGACGCGTGCACAGTTTTGCTTGTGATTCACAAGAGAAACCACTTGGTTCTCAGACACAGAGTCCTGGGAAGCTCGTTTTCTGCCGGAGATGATTTGTTGGCTTGCTTTGTTGTAACAAAAAACGTGAAACACTTCAGAGACTGACCTAGTTCCCAAGTCAAGGTTTCTGCCATCTCTACTTACACGATTGTAGAAGAGGGTTAGCCGCCAGATCACATACAGTTTTAGCGCAGAAAGCACCCTGTGTTTTCAGCGGAGTGGGCTGAACGTGGAATCTGGTGTCTAGGAGGTTCCTGGAGGACTGCGGGGGTGGGGGTGGGGGCAGGCAGGGGCAGTCACTGGGAGCTGCGTGTTCCTGAGCTTGACCCCACAGGAGTGATGCCTTCCTCCCCCCTGCCCCCTACCTCCGCCCACTGGAAACAGGTGGCTCCCCCTTCTGTGCTCAGAGTGGCCCCTCCACTGCTGGACAGTTGCATCTCTGTGGCCTCACTTGCCAGCGGAGAACAGCCTGGAGAGGGCCTCGAACTTGTTCAGCCATGCAAACCTCATCCAGCGCTTTGAGGCCACCAACGGGGTGTCGATCCTGAAATCAACATGCAAAGCGGGGTAGGAAATGCAGTTTATCTTTTTCTGTCCCTCATTGGACAAGAACTCACCCCAGAGGAGGCCAAAATTGTGGTGTGTGAGCCAGTCCGCACTGTTCCGGGTCACCCGTTTTTCTGTATGTACGTAGCTGTCAGCTCCCGGTTTCCTAGCACAGACTGATCTGAGTACAGCCTCCTCCCTGCCTTCATTACAGACAGCTCAATGTGCATGGCACACACATTGTTTCCTTTTTTGTCAATCTATCTCGAAGTGCTTCAGTATTTTTTTATTAAAAATAATTTTTTAACGTATATTTATTTTTGAGAGGTAGAGAGACAGAGTGTGAGCAGGGGAGGGGCCGAGAGAGAGGGAGACACGGAATCCCAAGCAGGCTCCAGGCTCTGAGCTGTCAGCCCACAGAGCACAACGCGGGGCTCAAACTCACCAACCTTGAGATCGTGACCTGAGCTGAAACCAAGAGTTAGACACTCAGCACACCGGGTCATGCAGGCACCCCTCCTATGTCTTTTTCAAAGTTTTTTTTTTTTTTTAATTTGCATATAGCTGACACACAATGTCAAATTAATTTCAGGTGCACAGCACGGTGATTCAACAACTCTGTACATTATGCTGTGCTTCTCACACATGCAGCTACCGTCTGTCCCTATATGACAGTACAGTGGGCACTTAAGAAGCTAAGCCAGGAGCTTCCCTCTGGGGCAGTAAGACCCAGAAATGCTATAGATGATATTTCTGCTAATTCACAAAGTATATACGTAGACAACCTTCACCAGACTCAAATGTTCTCGTAAGAAGTTTATTTTATGCTTTTGTGAAAACCTAAAGTTATTTAAAATCGATGATGTAAGTGAAATAATATCTATCACTAACCAATGTTCTCCTCGTCTGGTCAAAAGTATGTTTTTGGTTGCTACTGAATAACGACTAGACTCATGGCTGATGGTTCTGGTAGCTGGAAGAGAATCAAACCGGAGTGGGTGTGCCCTCTCGTAACCATAGAGGGCAGAAAGTAGACACTTGGGAAGTGGTCCATGAAACGTCACTGTCCTCTAGCTCTTTTTTTGACACAGCCTGTGCCATATTTATGAGCAAAACTAAGGCATGTTGGACAATTGCACAGGGGACGAATAGAGGGCGTTACTTCATATGGCCCAAGGATGCCTCTCACCCTGCCTTACTTATTAGACAGAAGTTCCCATGGAACTATTAGTCTCTCGTTCCATGATTTTTCATGGATTTTCAGTAATTCAATGAGTTTTGATGCTGTGATTTTTTAAATATTCAACTTGTCACAAATTTTGCCTGTGGGAACTCCATCAACCTGGAATCCATGTCTTTTGCTATGATCTTGTTAGTCTTGGACAGTCCCTCTGCTTCGTGGTCCGAGATGCACCAGGGCCACACGATGCTGTCTTTCCCCCAAGTTGGAAAGCAGCCATCCTCAAAGGAGCCGAGATCAATTTGGTAGAAAATGGTATTTATAGACTCCAATATCTACTGCTGATGTGTTCACTGCTAGCGACATGACATTGCTTTTCGTCTGTTCTATATTTTTTTTTAATTTTTTTTTTAATGTTTATTTATTTTTGGGACAGAGAGAGACAGAGCATGAATGGGGGAGGGGCAGAGTGAGAGGGAGACACAGAATTGGAAACAGGTTCCAGGCTCCGAGCCATCAGCCCAGAGCCTGACGCGGGGCTCGAACTCACGGCCCGCGAGATCGTGACCTGGCTGAAGTCGGACGCTTAACCGACTGCGCCACCCAGGCGCCCCTTCCATTCTACATTTTTTAAGTTTATTTATGTATTTTGAGAGAGAGAGAGATACAGAGCATATGAGTGGGGGAAGGGCAGAGAGAGGGAGGAAGAGAATCCCAAGCAGGCTACATGCTGCCAGCACAGAGCACGTTGTGGGTGTCAAACGCATTAACCGTGAGATCATGACCAGAACCAAGGTCAAGAGCTGGACACTTAACCGACAGAGCCACCCAGGCACCCTGCTTTTTGTCCGTGCTTTTTGTCCTTTTAAAGAGTAGACCTACGGATATCTTTATCTGTATCTATATCAGTATCAATATCAGTGTATCCATATGCTTTCTGCAGACCTTGAGTTCACACTGATATCTGCAATTTTATTCCTCTTGAGATGTTAGAATGTCTCTGTTCCTATGATTTTGTAATCTTATTATCTTTAATTCAAATGTCCCGTAACATCATTTACAAAATCTAAAACCTACAACAGCTTCAAGATTCCAGTGCAGATACTTCTACAAACAGGAAAACCGAATGAATAAAATTTCATTCATTCATTCATTCATTCATTTCATAGAATGCATCCTATTGTTTTTGAAAGTTCTACAAATAACCCTTTTCAAGATGGTTTTGCAAGTCATTTGATGACGAGTAGGTACATGCATGCAGTCAATATCATCTTGGTTCCCTGCTACTGTCCCTGTGACTTGCCCATGCAGGGAGCCCATATATACACTTCCAGTTGTCAGGGGATTTACAGAGCTCAGGCGCGCGGGAAGGGGATTATTCCTCATCACTGCGGTTGGGTTTGGATCTGTGATTGGCTTTGCAAGTAGAGGTGACAGACATCACTACCGAGGAGAGAAGAGCCTCCGGATTTTCTTTTTCCCTGTGCTCCAGGACGGCATACCTTTGTCAGGGGCGCTCCTTTCGCATAAGACCCCATCAAAGAAGTCCCGCATGATCTGCGGTAGATTTCGCCAGCAACGCGAACGCGGAGTAAATCGTTGTTATATTATAGGCCACTGAGATCAAATACATACAGAGATCTACAAGGAAGTCTGGTGTCCACCTGTGCCCTGGGCACACAGAATACAACGGCCCAGCAGTCTGGTGTTCTTGGAAAGGTGATAATTCTCAAACTTGCCTGTTCATGGCAGCACAAAAGCCTAGGTTACTAGCTCCTGATCTGATGAGAGTGCACAAAAATGCAAATTTCCCTTCTAGACAAACAAAGTGAAGGTAAATGTCTGTTAGTACTTTCGTGGCCATCTTCACACCTGAAGCTGAGACAATGAGGAGAAAAAAGGGAGTTGATTTAGGGGCGCCTGGGTAGCTCAGTAGGTTGAGTGTCTGACTTTTGTTAAGGTCATGATCTTGTGATTCATGAGCTCAAGCCCCCGCTCCAGGCTCCCTACTCTTCCTTTCCTGTCTCTGTGTACCTAGTGGGATTCTCTCTCTCCCTCTCTCTCACTCTCCCTCGCTCCCTCAAGTGCACTCTCTCTCTTCCAAAAATAAATATATAAATAAACATATTTTAAAAAAAGTTGATTTTCACTTTGTTACATGCAAGTTGACATTTCATTAGCAACCGTAGCATACTTAGGAGGGATTGTTGGGATCTCTTCTACAAGGGCGAGAAGAACCACATTTTCCTTCCAGATCGAGACACTGAGACGGTGTCTCCACAGCAGAAGAAAGGGCTGTAAGAATTCTGGAAGGTGGTCGCGTCCATGTGGTCTATTTTTGTTTTTACCTTTCTCTTCCCCATGCCGATTGGTAGTAAATATCCTAAGATGGAACTATCTGACATTTTCCTGAACACTCTAGAAAGCTAAAACAGTAAAAGGAAAGACAAAACAATAAAAGGCACTAAGAGTGCCTTTTAGGCACGAGGGGTGTTCACAAGTACTGAAAAACAGAAGCCGGCAGGTCTCAAAGTCAGCAACAAGCATTTATTTCTGAGGTTTTGAAAGGGGCTTGTCTTCATCTGCCTGGGCTGTCACACAAAAACTGTCGACTGAATGGCCTGAACGAGAGAAATCTACTTTGCCACCATTCCGGGGGCGACAAGTCCAAGATCAGGGTGCTGGTGTGGTCGGGTCTGGTGAGAGCTCTCTTCCTGACTTGCAGATGGCTGCTTCTGTCTGTCCTCACACGGCTTTCTGTCTGTGTGAGTATGGGGAAAATCTCCCTCTTTTCCTCTTATTACAAGGCCACCAATCCTAACACAATAGGACTTCACTCTCATGACCTCATTTAACCTTAATCCCCTCCTAAGGGTCCTATGTCCAATATGGTCACGTTGAGTGTTAGGGCTTCCACGTGTGAATTTCCGGGAGACACAATTCACTTCACCCAGGGCTTCTAGAACAATGGGGAGAAAGGCCCAGACAGTCACATGGAGGGAGTAACAACTAGATATGTTATTATTCTATCATTTTTTTAACTTAAATGTCTCAATGGTGAAACCATATTATTGTTGTTTTAGAAATATACACACTCAGCATATATTGTAAAGGCACAGCAAGGAATCAAGAAGTAACAAATAGAGGGGCGCCTGGGTGGCTAAGTCAGTGAATCGTCCAACTCGGGATTTCGGCTCAGGTCATGATCTCATGGGTCATGGGATCAAGTCCTGTGTCAGGCTCTGGGCTGACAGCACCAAAGCTGGTTGGGATTCTGTCTCTCCTCCTCTCTTTGCCCTTTCTCTTTCTCTCTCTCTCTCTCAAAAGAAATAAATAAACTTTAAAAATAAGAAGTAAGAAATATATATCATATTTCTCTGCTATCATGTGGTGATATTAATTGAGAATCTCCATGAAAATAATATGGAGCACAACATTGTGCATGAGATATCAGCTTTTCAGGGAAGGTCTCGTGAGTCTGGTGGTCCTCAGATGTGGCCAGAATTCCTGCAATATCATTATGAATTTCTTTTTCTGGGAAATAGAGGGTTCGGTCCTATTTAGTGATACAGACACTCTAATTTGGTCATTATGGAAGACAGTGTCATTCGGCTTTGGAGAAACAGGTCATATGTGATAGAAGAAAATCTAAGCCCATTGTCACTGCAATGGAAAGAAGAAAAGTACATTCTTGGAGCAATGAATGAAAAATTCATGGAATAGATGGGAACTGAGTTGAGGTGTAAAGAATGAGGAGAAGTGGGGTATTGGGGTGGCTCAGTTGGTTAAGCATCCTACTCTTGGTTTTGGCTCAGGTCATGATCTCACAGTTCATGGGTTCAAGCCCCACACTGCACTAGACAGCATGGAGCATACTTGGGATTCTCTCTCTCCCTCTCTCTCTCTGCCCCTTCCCTGCTCACTCTCTTCCTCACTCTCAAAATAAATACACAAACATTAAAAAAAGGAACAAGGAGAAGATTTATAAAAGAGGAATCTGTGTATAAAAAGAGGAACCCTAGATCAAAGGGAAGAAGTTGGTATAAAACATAGAAGATTGCATTCAATAAAAATGAATCAGCTTTAACATGATTTTAACTTAAAGACATTTTTTTTACATTTATTCATTTTTGAGACAGAGAGAGACAGAGCATGAGCAGGAGAGGGGCAGAGAGAGAGCGAGACACAGAATTTGAAGCAGTCTCCAGGTTCCGAGCTGTCAGCACAGAGCCTGACGTGGGGCTCGAACTCAGAAACCATGAGATCATGACCTGAGCCGAAGTTGGAAGCTTACCCCACTGAGCCACCCAGGTGCCCCTCCATGATCTGAACTTTTCACTGACAATTGTTACCTGGAAACAGTTCTGACATATGACCAAGAGCATGGGATTTCAGACCAGACCAATAAAGGGTCATTTTCTTCTGCTCCACTGCAAACTCTGTGAATGTCACCTACCTGTGTCCCAGCACCTCGCTATAAATGGGGACAATAATAGCACCCGGTTCACTGAGTTACGGGGGGATTATTCCATGGCTTTAAAGCACCTACACAGAATCTGCTCCACTTAAACTAAGTGCTCAATAAATATAAGTGGTTATTACTCTAACTCATGACCAGATCTGGTCATGACATCTATTTGTAGCTAATGGAAGTGATAGTAATTCCTTTAGCTAATATTAATTGATATTCTTCAATAGTAAATTCAGGCACCACAGTGAAGCTTTCTTTCCCACTCGATTATTTTCTGTTACACATCCCCCCCTCTTACGTATATACATATAACATGAACTATATATAATAATTACTCTTGGGGCGCTTGGGTGGCTCATCTGGTTAAGCCTCTGACTTCGGAGCAAGTCATAATCTCATGATCTGTGAGTTTGAGCCCTGCATCGGGCTTTGTGCTGACAGTGTGGAACCTGCTTGGGATTCTCTCTCCCTCTCCCCCTCTCTCCCCCTCCCCCCACTTGTTTTCTCTCTCTCTTTATCTGTCTCTCTCAAAATAAATAAGTAACCTTTAAAAAATTGAAAAAAAAAGAATATGATAAGCATGAATAAATAAATAATTACCCTAACATGGGTGGTTGACAGGTGATAACATGCAGACAACCTTGTGCTGGTCGGGTACTCCCACCTTGCTTCTGGTCATATTGTTCTCTGCTAGCATTTCTTTTCAAGGATGGGGCGAGGTGTCCTAATTAGAAGTCAGGAAGCATACCCCGGCGCATCTCTTCCTGTGCTGTTGGCCTTCGATACCCCACATTCGTGCCTTGGAACCACTGGACCCCCTTCATCTCTGCTGATATATGTTCCTCTTTGTCGTATATCAGGAGATGGGCCGTGAAAAACTCCCCCTCTGAGGAAGCTTCAAAAGTCGTGTTTCCTTTCTTGCAAAGCTCTTTTTCTCTAGTTGTATTTTTCACAAGTACAACCTGTCTTTAATCACTGCGTGACCTTGACAAGATTTAGAATCACAGAACCTTACCATTTGCCTGGACCTGCGGGGAGATCCAGTTGAACCCAATACAGAAAATTTCTCTCCAACATTCCTGACAAATGGCTGTGCAGCCCTTGCATGGATTTCTGCAGCGACAGGGTACTCAATAACTCAAAAGGCAGCAAATCCCACCACTGACTAGCACTGAGAGCATCCTATATTTAGCCAATATATGCCTCCTTACAACTGTAACCCGGGTAGTAATTCAGGGCTTGCAGGACTGAATGGCATCCTGCAGGGTAAGGACCTCTATTCACTTTCTCCAGATAGACTGTAAATGAAATGGGGGGTTTCCTTTCTCAATATTCCCCCATACTGAACTATGGGTTCTGGTTAGTCATCATCACGCTTCAGGGTGGCTCAAACTGAACATTCTGGATATTACCGGAGGTGCAGAAGGGTGTAATAGACCGCCAAAGACTTCTACATCATCTATCTTCATTTATTTTCCGATTGCCTTACAGAGTTGACTCACACTACGCCGGGAGCTAACTAAAGTACCTTAGAGCAGATCTCCAGTTTCCTCATTTATAAAAGTGGAATAATAGGTCTGGGTCCAACTTTACACAGCAAAGGACGTTCATTATTCAAACCTTAAAGTGACTCATACGTCCCTTAATCCATCAAGATATTATTTAAAATCATGTTACGCGTGCACGTGATGAGGGAGCATGGAGCGGGCTGGGGACAAAGTACAGGCTAACAACACCACCCACCCCAAGTGGGATGTGTGTGATAATCCTCGGACACTCCTGGCCGCTCGAGAGCAGGGGAACGGTAAGAAAGCAAATGGTGGACTGGTGGAGATCACAGTCATGCGGGACAGGAGTCTCATTCAGCTTATAGATCACTTAGTGAACTGTAAGAAAAAGACAGTGTTATCCATAGCGTAATCTCTAGAAACCCATAGACTCCTTTTCCTGGAGCCCTAGAATCACCCTCATCAAGATGTAAGGGGTTTAAGTGCCTGCCATGGTGATGTGGGAAACTAAGGCAAATGGAAAATTAAATGCCCTTACTGACTACAGCCCAGCGATGAGTCCTGGAAATAGGCCTAGAAAAGTGACCTTCTTCTAGGAGCTCAATTGCCTCGATGACGACAATCTGCTAGGGGCAAAAGGGAATCTTAGCTTAACATTATCCTGACCCCCCCCCCCCCCCCCCGCCACCAGGTCCTATGAGTCTCCTTAAACACATTCCTCCTTTGCAAACTCTTTTATCTTTAACCCCCAAGTATATGTTCGCAATTATACTCCAAGCATATGGCCCCGGGAAACACCTAAAGGGTCTCATGACTGAGGTTTCACTAAACAGTGATAAATGACATTTTCCTAACCATAGCTAGCCCCTCAAGGTCCTTGAAATTTGCTTCCAAAATTCCTTAGAGACTTATGCTATCCCTAACCCCTTCCCAACCTGAGGGTATATCATCAGTCACTCTTTACATCCCCAGTGAAGCTCTTTCTGCCTATGGGTCCTGTGCCCGTGCTTTAATAAAATCACCTTTTTGCACCAAAGACATCTTCACGAATTCTTTCTTGGCTGACAGCTCTGAATCCCACCATCACCCCAAAACCCTATCATATGTATGTGAATTAATAACTGAAGGCTTAATGTTTTTGTTTATTTATTGAGAGAGAGAGAGAGAGAGAGAGAGAGAGAGAGAGCAAGCGCACAAGCAAGGCAAGGGCAGGGAGAGAGGGAGAGACAGAAAATCCCAAGTAGGTTCCACACTGCCAGTGCAGAGCCTGACATGAGGCTCGAACTCACGAACCATGAGATCGTGACCTGAGCCAAAATCAAGAATTGGACGCTTAACCAACTTAGCTACCCAGGTGCCCCAGTTTTTTCGTGTGTGTTTTGTTTTTGTTTTTTTTATAAAAGTACATGGTGTAAATCATACCCAATGATAGTGAGTAGCTAACATTCAGGGTTGTTAATGCTTTACCAACATTGACCCATTTATTGCATATAATAATCTTGCCAGGGAGAAATCTTTTTTATCTCCACTTTAGGGATGAAGAAAACTGATACAGAGAGAGAAAAGTGTCAGAGCTGATGTTCAAAACCGGAAGTTTGAGTTCTAGAGACCTCGTGTTCCCAGTCTTTATGCTGGCTCCCTTGTGGGCCACCGTCAGGGCAGGTACAACAGGTGTGATGTATGGGGTGCATGTTCTTTGCTATTCGGAGGGGCCGGCAAGGTGTTTCGGGACAAGAAGAATCGAGAATTCTAGTGGATGCACGTAAAACACAAGGGAAATTGTGTGTTTCTCGGGAAGCTTCCACATTGTCTCTCCTGCAGCCGAGACAGGTACTTGGAGTGTTTACATCTTCAATAAATAACAGAGTCCCAAATATGTGTCTTGTTTTCTTGCACGCTCCTGGGAGCTGAAAATCTCTGAAGTTCCTTTGAAAGATATTTAACCGCAAAAACTTGACACGCGATTTGGGATATGGAAGTCCCACTGACACTCACCCACAAATGTTTGGAAAAGGGGGGTTATTAGGACGTCTCGGGCTTTAGATAGGGCGTTTGAAATCAAAGGCGGATAGTGATGGCCTCGTATTTAAGGTGTTCTTCCAATCTACGATAGTAATATGGGGCTGGCTTGTCTTCTCCAAAGTGTAATCACAGGTCATTTTAGGGGGAGTCAGATATTGCTTGTCACTGCAGTTCTTTTCTTTTCTTTTCAAGTGTATTTATTTATTTGAGAGAGACAGAGACAGCACAAATGGGGGAGGGGCAGAGAGCGAGGGAGAGAGAATCCCAAGCAGGCTCGAGGGTGCCAGCACAGAGCCTGACGTGGGACGCGAACTCACGAAACCGTGAGATCGTGACCTGAGCCAAAACCGAGAGTTGGAGGCTTAACCTACTGAGCCCTCCCGGGCGCTCCCATCACTGCAGTTCTCGAACAAGGGGCCACCACTGCAGGCCTTTGAGTGGGGACAACTGTAGGTGATTGGGTTAATGTCACTGGTGTGTGCTGGGGCACTAACTGTACCTTCCACCATCAGTGAAGAGAGGACGGGGCTGGCAATGGGCTGCAATTCCTTTGCTGAATATCATTGCCATGCACACTTCACATGTAGCAAGCTCGAAAGCAAGCAGGAAAAACAGTCCCGTTCGGAATACGAAATCCAAGGTTACATTCTAGTTCTTGTGCTACGTGTCCAATAAGCAGCATTGCAGATAATCATGGTTTTATTATGATTATTTAGAAACTCATAGATTTTATTTATTCAGAAGTGGGCTCTTCTTAAGTCGGTGTTAAGCTTGAACGGAGAGCGCAGTCACGCCTTCGAAATGCAATTTAGGTAAGTAGAAAGGTTTTCGCTGCTGAATGAGGCTATCTCCTCAGAAGTATCAACTGTACTGTTCATTGGTCTTTGATCGGGGTGCACTCTGGCCTTTGCAGGCTAATCTCCTCACATGACGGCACGTAAACTGTGAAAACAGAATGGCTAGCGTTCTTCTCCAATAAAGAGGAATTGTGGAAGATGCAAAGACAGATGGGGCATGATAACCTCCACACCTCGGCTCCATATTGCAATGTAAATTCTTCTAGAAACAATAACATTCTCTTCGGAGGGGTGGGGAGGTGGGAAGACGAGCCCAAGATGCATTTGTGCTACATTCCTTGGGGAAATACAAAATGAAAATGGCATAATTGTTATCGAAGCTAGAGTCCACATCTGCCATACGGAAGATGCCAGCCCTAGGCACCGTGACAGAATGAGGGACTCCAGGCTACAAGCTGTCATGGTCCCTCAGATCAGGAATCAAAGACTTAGGTCCTCACCTTCTGGGTATGCTGTTAGATGCTACCTTCAGGTACAGCTTTCTTTGGGATTCACAATTCCAAGCTCACAGTGCTGTTCACCAGGACCCGGTATTCAATGCCACATCAACATGGGAGGCAAAGATTCACATGTTCCACCCCAACCCCAGACAACTCCCAGGGACACCTCAGTACTAGAGCTCCCCAAGGGGTGCCTCAGGTCATTTCTACCTAAATTTCTCCCTCTGCCGACACCTTCCACCTCTTCCAAGGGGTTGACCCCAATCTCACTCCCTAATAAATATACTGCATGCTGATTTCAATCTCAGAGTTTGCTGCCCTGGGTCCTAAATCTTGACAGTTGGTGCCAGGAATTGTCCAATCAAGGAGAGGCTAAGATGGAATTTGAGAACTGGATTCGGTGGCATCCAGCTGGCAACGAAACCCCCCTGGTGGCAAGTGGAGCATAGACTCCTTGACCCAAGGTCAGCGTGCACCAGCTAGAACATTCACTAGTTATGAACTGCAGTGTTAAATCACGGACAAGGACTGTGTTTGGTGGCACAATCCAGCGTTTGGGAAATTTGGGATAAATCGCAACCGTAAACATAATGGGATTAAGTTGGGTGCCGTTAAGCTTGAGAATGATCAGTTGGCAATTTCACACTAAATGGGCGAGCAGGAGGGCCTCACTCACTGCACAGGAAGCTCACACCAGACCTGGAGCTTCATGGCTAAAGTAGCTGAGCTTTGAAGAAGAGAGACTCCCAACCAAGGCCATTCTGCCACACCAAGTACAGAACCCCAGTTGGGAAAGAATGGATTCTAGGATGAAGAATTGGGACATTCAGGCTGATGCCTCCAAATTTCATGTGTCCCGGATCCCGTTGAACCCTCTGATCTTGCAAAAAGTGACCCATTCCTCCAGATTAAGGGAATACTTCCTAGTAAGGTCAGGAACTGCCCATTGCTTGATGAGAGGCCTCTGTCTTACAAGACAACATGTACGTACCATAGATTCTGTTTCTACCTTTTCTCATAGCATTTAGGTCCATAAAACTGGTAATATTCTGGGCTTGCTAAGGGAGGAAAAGGTATGTACTGTGAAGGAGTTGAAGGACCTAGTTTGCAAATGCTGGCAGGATCTGGGAGAATACTGTAGGGGAGGAAAAAATAATTTTCCCTCTACCATTCTAGGCTCAGATTCCCCATAATAAAAAAAACAGATTCACAGGAGAAAAATTCTACTACATATGTACGTATCGGTTCCCACAAAGGTATGAGGCTTGAAAAAAGTGGCCGGAACAGGAAGCTTTTATACCTTTTAGACAAAGAAACAATACATTTGTGAGGAATTGACAAGACTGAGGGTTTTGAGCCAGCCAGCGGCAGCAAAATGGTGAAGAAATAACAAGGTTTCTTTATACAGCTTTCCTGGCCCTAAATCCCCGTCCCCGGTCTGTGCTGATAAAGATACCTTATATCCTTCAGTACAGGGAAGTTACCTTTCACCAGGAAGATTTAACTCCTGCTTTTAGGGAGAAAAAGAAAGATCTGAGTGTCCTTGTACTGGCTGTTTCTCAAGCACGTTGAAGTCAAAATAATCAACATGCCAAAGCGGCATATTTTGGAGTGACATATCCTGAACCCCTACAATACATATGAGGGTGCTGGATCAAGAAGGGCAAACTGGAAATTTCTCTAAAATAGAGTTTCTCAATATGGGAGCACTCTGCTGAGATACAGGCTTTTGCACGCGAGCAAGAACATGTGCAAACGGGCTACTCTGATGCCCGACTCTTGGAAGCATGGACAGAGTGATGGTCCACCCTGAGGTGGGTGGGGATTCCAGAACGTCTTCCAGTTAGTGGGAAAAGGGTTAAAAAGCTCAAAGTTGTAAAAAAAATATTAAAGTGGAGATATAATAGGCCAGAAAACCCTCCTGTGCCCCACAGGAGAGCCTGAGACAGACGAGGCAAGAGGTAAGGCGGCGGCTGAGGCGACTTGTCCACATGGACAGCCGGCCTCTGTCATTAACCACCCTTGTGTGGGCATAACTGGCATATGAAAGTGAACCAGGGTGGCGGGGTTGGAGACAGCCCCCTTACCAATCTGACAGCTCAATGGTATAACCCGCCAGCGGTAGAAACTAGGTTTCCTAAAATATGGACCCACTCCCTGAGAGCTCAACCAGCTTCCAACATGGCTACATTGGGCCCTTTCCAAGCTGGAAGGAGAGTCGTTCATTTTGTGGCAGGAAGAGTCATGTGCTCCAGGTATAGGTTTGCCTTTAGTACCCATGGGACATCAGCCAGTACGCCTATCCTAGGAATTACAGAGGCTTGATCCACTGGCTCAGGATTCCATAAAATATCATGAAATGCAAGAGTATTGGGGACGCGACCACAGTATCCGCTATTTTTTTTTTTTAATAAAATAACCACCGCTGTCACCTTGATAAAATAACGGAATGGTCTCCATAAAGGCATAACGGATGCTCCAGCTTGGGGGCGGATCTTTATGAGAATGAGGCGTCATAGAACGCAATATGCCCTTTCACGTAATGGCGATTGTACGGTTGTGCTTCCCCAACAAGCAGGATGCTTGGGTCCAGGAAGCAAGAGGTCAAAGTAGAAATCTCTACTAACCATCACTTCCGGTGATCTGGTTGGGAATTTGTACTTTCCATATCCACAGCTCTGTGTTTTGCATGTTTGTACTTCTTGGTTAGTGAAGGGAAAACACATCCATGAGGACCACTGTAAAAGCCCCCTTGTACTACAAGCTACGGCTATAGTTCTGGGCACCCAGGCTCTTCATGTCAGGGGACTAAGTAAGCAAAGAGTTACCATCGTGGCAGGTGGAATCGATTTGATCATCAGGATGAGACAGTCTGCTGTGGGGGCAGGGATGAGCACATCTAGCATTTAGGTGGGTTATTTTGGCCTCTCCTGGCATGTCTGTATTAGATTTCGAAGAAACATCTGACCAGAGGCTCAGATATCTAGGGGATGAAGGATCTCCTGGAAAGTGACACCGATGAAGAAAACTACCTTGCTCAAGGTCATTGCTTCTTCCAAAGGCAGCCAGAATGTGCTGACTGGTCAACCAAAGGATGCTAAGGTTCCACACTCCCACCTCAAATGTAGGAGCTTTGGGGTACCATCCCCGGCTCCCCGGCTCCCCCAGGGAATCAGCAGAGGGTTTCCGGGGACTGAATGGCAATCTCACGTCTCACTCTCTCCAGTCTTGCTTCCTTCTCTTCCCTTCTATGTGTATCAATCCCAAGAGCATTCCCTAAGAACTACTCTGCCAGCTAGTTTCTATAGCAGACTCAGCTTCCCAGGGCAACCAGCCTGTGGCCTTTCTTTTTTCTTATGGAAAAAATTCTATTCTATTCCCCACCTCCCGCCGGAACCATTCAGGAGCTGTTTCATTTCAGGTATTGTAATTTTCAGTTCTACACATTTCAATTTGATTCTTTTTTACAGCCCCTATAACTCCGATGAGACTTCCTGTATATTCACTTATTAAAACTATATTTTATTATTGTTCTTTAAAACACTTATAATCACTTCTTTGTGTTTGTAAAGTTCAACTTCTGGGAACTTAGAGTTTTCATTGTATTGAATGCTCTCCCCCCAACCCCGCCATGACCATGAATTAATTACATTTTCTTTTTTCTTTGTAATTCTGGTGATTTAAAAAAAAGGATTAGGGGCACCTAGGTGGCTCAGTGGGTTAACCGTCCAGTTCTGACTGAAGTCATGATCTCAGAGTTCGTGGGTTCCAGCCCCATGTCAGGCTGTGTGCTGACAGCTCGGAGCCTGGAGCTTGCTTTGCATTCTGTGTCTCCCTCTTTCTCTGCCCCTCCCCCACTCAAGCTCGGTCTCTCTCTCTCTCTCTCTCTCTCTCTCTCTCTCTCTCTCTCAAAACTAAATAAACATTTGAAAAAAAATTTTTAAAGGATTGGGTATTTTGGGTAACACAATCAATTTAGAGAGCCCAAATCCTGTTTATCTTGAAAAGTGTTGATTCTTGTTTCAGCAGACACGTCCATTACATCTGATCACTCTAAATTTGTGTCAATCTGATTTTGTGCTTGGTTAATGAAGATCTGTAGAAAATCCTAAGGGTTTTCCAAGCTTTTCTTACTTTAAGGGATGCAAACCCCAAAAATTCTCTTCTCAGGGATTTTTCCAAAACTTGACTTTAGGTCTGGTTAGGGTGGGTCTGGTTCAGATTTCACTCTAGGGCGCGGTCCAGACTGCATTTCTAGTTTCTCAATGTTTCTGTGAGTGTTCATAAGGTGTTACAGAGATCTCCCATGATCTTAGTGTTACACTTAAGTCTACTGTCTCCTTCACGCAGTAGCAGCTGCCGTCCGCGTACCTTGCAGACAGGGTGGCTTGCCCTGGACACGGTGATGTGAACATGACTTTTGTAAAGGAAAGATTTCGGGGCTCTCTTGTCTAATGCACACCAGATTCCTACAGCCTGGGCTTCAGTGGACTCTGCTTTCTGCTGTTTTAGTTTATCGGGATCTTTGCCCTGCTCAGCAAACAGTTGGTAACTTTCTGTTCCTTTCTGGTGGTCCTAGTACTTTTCATGTGAATTCTCCCCTCAGGGGCTACAGTCCTCCAAAGCCTTTCAGCCAGCACTTAAAAACACTTCTGTCATAGATTTTTTTTTCCAGTTCCAAGTCTGTTTATTATAGAACAATGTCTTGTGTTCTTTCATGAAGGGAAACAGAAGTCTGAGAGAATTTACCTCTGTATTTAAAAATGGAATTTGTACCATTCACTCCGTATTTGCATGAAAGCATGGTTTCTAGCCTTCCAAAAAATAACAACAAACAAGTCATAGTAACTTATTTAATACTAAGTTGAAACTTTCTTAGCTAAATACTTGTTGATGTTTTGGATATGACATTTTATAAGCAATGCAAAGAGATTGGGATTGACACGTTCCAATGTGTGTGTGTGTGTGTGTGTGTTTCAGCACCACCAAACAACTAACTCAACTCCACGCTGTCTACGTGGAGAGGGTGTCAGATTCTCAGGTTAAGGGTTCTACAAGAGGGCCTCCAACCCACTTTAGACACTAGTCTGCATTTCTACCTGTGCTTCTGATCAACTAGTTATATTTGCGGAGATTCCTATAAAGCCTTTCTCGGCTCCAATTAATTTGCCATAGCAGCTCACAGAACTCAGAGAACTATTTACTTATATTGACTAGTTGAGTATAAAGGGCATAAAGGATACCAGTGAGCAGACATGTGAAGCAATACCCAGGGCATGATCTGCAGGGGACCTGAGCACAGGGCCTCCTGTTACCATGGCACTCCAGGCCACCACCCTCCCTGCCTGATGGCATATTCGCCAAACCGGAAGCTCATCACATCTTCTTGTTCAAGAGTTTTAATGAAGCTTCATCAGTAACCTCTTGTCCTCTTCCCAGAGGTTGGTGGGTGTCGTTGAAAGTGCCAATCTTTTAATTCATTTGGTCTTTTCTGTTGGTGGCCAGCCCCATCCTGAGGCTTACTAGGGGCCCTTGTCAGCCTAAACTCAGAAGTGCTCAAAGTGTGGCTGAAGAGTTCTGTGCCAGGAACCACGGACAAAGACTGGGTATATTTCCTTTTAAAGCACACACTCACAAAGAAAGAGTATAGATGTATGTCTTGGGGCTAAGATTCTAACACTGCTGAAGGGTTGATACTTTGTTCTCATCCTGAATGTCAGTGTTTCCTGGATTTCTTCTTCTTCCTAAAGCAAGGCAGAGCAAAGCTTTTTTTTTTTTTTTTTTTTTTTTTTTTTTTTTTTATTTACCAAAAGTTCTATTGTAGTCCTTACCACAGAGGTAGTTGTTGTTATTTTTTTGATATTGTGTAACCCCTTTTATGGGACAAGTGTCTTTTTTTTAGAGGTAGTTGTTGTTATTTTTTGATATTGTGTGTATTTTTGATATTGTGCCATTTTAGAGGACAAATGTCTTTTTTTTTTCTTTCCTTTCTTCTTTTGAAATAAAGATTCCACACTCACTGGCTGTAGTAGAAGCCTGATTGTGCACCTTTGGATCTTGAGGACTGCCTGGAGGGTTTGCAGAAGTTCATTACCAACTGAGAATATCTCAACCTCCGCATTTCCATCTCTGAGCCAAAGGAAGGAATTATGAGTGGCTGAAAATCAGGTCGGAAGACAAGCAGTGGAACCCAAGGTACAAATAAATAAATCCGTGCCAACTAAAACTCGCACAAGTATTTGCCAAGTTTTCCCAAAGATTCTTTTTCTACCAGTCATTAAAATAAAGCAAACAGTCAAAACATGGACAAGGACCATATCCACGAGAAGTACCACAGATTCAGTGAGTATGGAAGCTGAGACCTGAAGGGCAGAGAGAAAAATACAGGAAGTTGAAGAAACTCTTTCACTTCCTTCTTTTAATTGGTGTTCAACTTGGGCCCAGACCATCAACGTCCTTGGGCTTGACTCTGTTTTGTTTTTTTCTCAAAACAAGACGTTTCCTTACTTTTCAAGACTAACACCTTATGACTTCTTGGGATATCTTCCATGAACTATCCCTCTCTCCGGCTCCACTCTCTCTCTAAATGGAGAATATTCAGAGGGAGAGGGAGAAAATCAAAAATACAAAATCATGATGTTGGCAATAAAGACATTTTCTCAGCTCGGGCTCCCAGAAAGTAATGACCATGTCTGTCTTCTTCACCGACTCCTTTATAAGACCTGAAAATAGGCATGTAGTTTTCTATGGAAAAATTTAAAATGGTACCAATCAACACTAATAGGAACTTGTAGGGGGAGAAATTAATTCTGCCAGAAATGAAGGGAGAAGAAGGGACCTCTTCATGAGACATTATGAATAGACCGCCATTTGGGCTGAATTTTGAAACATCTGATCTGAGCAATAGCTCACTTGGAAGAATTATCATTTTTTCATGGAATTCACTCATTATTTCAGTAAGCAGTTAATTTATATGTATTTAAATTGCCCAAGACACTTGTAAAAGAAATGCTGGCCAAAAATAAATATTTTGCTTGCATTGCTGGAATTTTCTTAGGTCAGATAGAGCACTACTAAAATAAGCATGCATAAATAATGACTAACAGTTTAAAAAGCCATGCAGAGGAGATAGAGGGTGCCATGAGATTATGTGACAGGGGAACTGACCTAGCCCGAACTTCCGGAGAGGTTTCCTTTAAAAGGTGAGATTGACTTGAGGTGTGATTGATGAGGGGGCATTTCATTAGTGAAAGGAAAAACAATGCAAATATCCTGAGCAAAGAGAGAGGAGAGAAATTGGTGTAGACTGGGCCTCAAGGTGCCAAACCATGCTAGACACAAAGGCAATAGTAAGACTTTGGGAAAATATTGGAGAATGTAAATAAAACCAAACCCATGCAATCAAATTTGCATTATGGAAAGATCACTCTCCCTGCACTGCAGGGAACGTGGGAAGGGATAAGGCACAGACCCCTTGGAAGAAGCTTTTGACGTAATATAGTGAGAAAATGTCATCGCGTGTACTAAGCTGACAGCAATGAAAACGGGGTGAAGTGGAGAGATTAACAAGATATTTTGAGAGTTAATGAAAGTGGCATACCTTTAATCAGCTTGGAATGAGACAGAGTAGGGGTACCTGCGTGACTCATTCGGTTGAGCATCTGACTCTTGATTTCGGCTCAGGTCATGATCCCAGGGCGTCGGGATTGAGCCCCGTGAAGGGCTCCGTGATGTGCACGGAGCCTGGTTAAAGATTCTCCTTCTCTCTCTCTGCCCCTCTCCCCCGCTTCAAACTTTTTTTCTCTTAATTTTTTTTTCTTTAAGAAAGAAAGAAATGAGAGTGTAAAGGAAAATGTATTACTGATGCTTCCCATATTTCTGCCATATTCATATGTGATGGATATGGGTGCCAGTTACTGACACAGAACCATTGGAGGAGGCACTGATTATAAGGGAGGAAGAATATTGTGAACTTGTTTCCTCAGTTACACTTGAGGTGACCTTAAAGCCTTAAGGTGCAAAGGCACATATCCAATTAAACCTGCTTCATCTTCTCTGATGTTCTCCCTGATAGACAATGCCTAATAGAAGGCCACTGTCATGCGGATATGGTATATGCATAAAATAACCTAGGGAGCGAGCTTAGGAGAGTGTAGTGGTGACAATTCCACATGAAGAGCCTGGATGAAGGAAGAGAAGCCTGTAAAACAGAGTTAGAAATAGTGGGTAAAGAAGTAAATCAAACACAGCAGTGTGGTATCATGAACTCAAGTCATAAGAATATTTCAAGAAAGATGGGCTAGGTTAGTACGTACAAAAGCCAACAATGAAGAAAGCCTAGATCCTTTCTGCAAAGTGGAGATGTAGTCAGTGTTGTTGGATTTTGTATACAAGATTTTGCCGATTCTGGAAAGATGGTAACAGTAATCACACCTGTATTACCTCTCAGCACAGTATTAGTTAATTTATCGCATGTTACTTACTCACCCCTCACGACAATCATATGACCTGGGGACTAATTGTTCCCTTTAACCAATTGGAAACAAAAGCGCAGAATGCAACATTTACTCATTACACAGGTTGGCAAGAGTTTCACAACTTTTAGAAAGATCTATCTAGGGTGGCTCAGTCGCTTAAGAGTTAGACTTTGGCTCAGGTCATGATCTCACAGCTGATGAGTTAAGCCCCGCGTCGGGCTCTGTGCTGACAGCTTAGATCCTGGAGCCTGTTTCGTATTCTTTGTCTCCCTCTCTCTCTGCCCCTCCCCTGCTCACACTCTGTCTCTGTCTGTCTTTCAAAAATAAATAAACATTAAATAAAACAAAAAAAATATATGTAAGTTTATATATATATATATATGTTATTTATTTATTTTGGGAAAGAGAGAGAGAGCATGAGCAGGGGAGGGGCAGAGAAAGAGGGAGAGAATCTCAAGCAGGTTTCTTGCTGTCAGTGCAGAGCCTGATGTGAGGCTGATCTCGAAAACACTGAGATCATGGCCTGGGCTGAAATCCAGAGTCAGATGCTTAACCGGCTGAGCCACCCAGGTGCCCCTGTTTGAGTAATATATTAAACAGAAAGTAGTTTATCTATGTGTTGCTTTTTAAAACAAAAGATAGTATTTCATTTTGGTCAAATGTGTACTCTCTGCATCGCATCCCACGTCTAGAGAAAGTCTTATCAGCCAGTGCGAGCAACAGTGAATAATGGACAGAGTCCTGGGAGCAGCTACCTACAAGAATTCTTTCTAAGAGTATTCCCAAGAGCATTCCGGTCATAGAAATTACACACTTAAATTTGAGTTTATAAACATGCTTTTTTTTCCCCCTGTGGGTTAAAAAAGGTAAATGTGTCTTACTAATTTCTTCTGCTCTTTTGGATGTAAATAACCATCGCCAAAACCTGTCTGTACTTTCAGTGTGAGAACACCTGTCTTTCCCAAAGAGCAAAGGGGAGAGGAATGCAGGTTTGGGAAGGCTTTGCGTAATATCTTGGTATAAGACGGGAGGGTAAAGCCCTGCTGGGGCACATAGAAGATGTGTAAATGTAGGAAAATTATTTAACATTTCGGAAGCTCTGACTTCTGATCTGAAAGTGGGGATGGAAACGTCTTGCAGATATTTTAGAAGGACTCCATTTTATGTATGCAAGAGCCATAATACAGAAGGACACTCTGTAAACTCTGCCATGGTTTATTGCTAACACTATTTTTATCCTATGGTTGTCCTGTGCACAAATGCTGCAGGCAGCATCGAGGGCTTTATAGCAATTTGTGTTTTAAGAAAAGGAATGCCTTTTCCAAGTAGGTAATGGTGTAAAAATTTTCCCTGCGACTTAAAAAAGACTTTTTTTTTGTTTTAAATTAAGAAATATGTTTTAAACTGCTATCCTTGGGGTGCCTAGTCAGCTAAGCATCCTACTCTTGATTTCGACTCAGGTTATGATCTCACAGTTCGTGGGTTTGAGCCCCACGTTGGGCTCTGCACTGACGGTGGGGAGCCTGCTTAGGATTCTCTCTCTCCAGCTCTCTCTCTCTGCCCCTCCCCTGCTCGTTCTCTCACTCTCTCTCAAAATAAATAAAATAAACATTTAAAACACTGCTATACTTCTGTTAAAAATAGTCACAATTTTACCTACCCTGTTAGGACACTCAGATATTCCATTATCTGAACATTAAGCTTCTTTGTATCTGCCCTATTATTCTGAAAATAAAATAAGTAAATAAAAGTTCTTCAGGTAACCATTTGTTAGCAGAGTTATGGATAGAAATTACATATATATATTTATATACATATGTGTGTGTGCATATGTAGTTTTACATACATTTATATTCATATGTATATGAATGTATATACATATTCATATGTATATTCATATGTATATATGCATACACATATATGTATATAGCTAGGTAACTATGTATGTTACATATATAGAAATCAATAGGAAATATTGAATAAAATCTGGAAAGGGTTAATATTTTTAAGATTTGATATATTATTAAAGTATATATACAACCCTTTAAAGAAAAACGAAATATTGAATCAATTTTAAAATGTCTCTCTGTTTCACTGTGTCTACAGTAATATTTCCCATAGATATTATGTATATATACGATATCTCATACCTGTCAGCATGGCTTCGATCAAAAAGACAAGAAATAACAAGCTTTAGCAGGGATGCGGAGAGATGGCAATCTTTGTGTACTGTTGGTGGGACCGTAAACTGGACTACCACTGTGGAGAACAGTGTGGGCTTTCCAAAATATGAAAAATAGAGCTATATGATCTAGAAATCCCACTTCTGGGTATACATCTGAAGAAAACAATGACACTTAATTCAAAAAGATACAGGCACCCTCATGTTGATTGCAGTGTTTTTTACAGTAGTTGAAATGTGGAAACAATCTAAGTGTCCATTGGTGAATGAATGGATAAAGAAACTGTGGTATGTGTACGTGTGTTTCTATGGGTATATATGTATATATACACATATATAATATATATGCAGTAATATTATCCAGCCATAAAGAATGGAGTCATATCATTGGCGACAACATGGATGAAACTTGAAAGCATCATGCTAAGCAAAATAATTCGGAGAAAGACAAATACTATTTGATCTCATTTAGATATGGAATCCTAAATAAAAAAAAAGAAAGAAAGAAAGAAAAGAAAAGCTCATGCATACAGAGAGCTGATTGGTGGTTGCCACAGTGGGTGGAGAGTGAGTGAAGTGTGTGATGGGAGGTCAAAAGGTACAAATTTCCAGTTATAAACTAAAAAGGTCATTGAGGTGTAGCATACAGCACCGTGGCTATAGTTAATATTGTATATGACATATTTGAAGGTTGTTAAGAGTGTAGATATCACAAGAGAAAAAAATCTGTAACTATGCATGGTGGCAGATGTTAACTAGATTTATTGCGGTGATCACTTCACAATATATGCATTTATCAAGTCATTATGTTGTCCACCTGAAACTAATATAATATTGTATGTAAATTAGACCTCAATAAAAAACTAATAATCAACCAAGGTTGACTAAAAGTTGCCTGTGGTATTGTGCACAGGTTGGGGAAGGAGAGTGCATGGACGCTTGGGAGAGGTATTTAAAACAAAATTTTAAAAAAAATCAAAGAAAAAATACATGAACGTGTCCAGTGGTATTTAACATAGAAGCTGCTCCTACAGCTTCTGGAACCAACTATCACAGAGTGGGGGGCTTAAGACCAAAAAAACCCAAATGATTCTACTCTAATTTTAGAGGTCAGGAGGCCAAAGTCAAAGTGGAGGCTGAAGGAAAGTATCATTCTTGCCTTGTCCAGCTTCCGGTGGCTGTTTGCATTCCCTAGCTTGTGACTACCCCCATCACTGCTTTATCTTCACGTGGCTTTCTCTTCCCGTGTCTTCTCGGTGTGCCCATCTTGTAAGGATACTTGCCATTGGGTGTAAAACCCGCTTGGAGGGTCCTGGATGGCCCTCCCTTCTCCAGATCCTGAAATTAATTACATCTACAGAGAACCTTGTTCCAAATAAGGTAACAGTCACAAGATTCAGGGATTAGGACATGGGCGTTTGGGGATCACCATTCCCACCATTTTAGATGCTGCTGGGTGTTACTATGGTAAAATGATCTCTGGGAAAATAATTTTTTGAATCGTCCCATGCTTTATTACCCCCAGCAAGACTCATCATGTGAAGAAACGGGTCATTCTGAAGTAAATAGAATGGTTTAACTTTTTAAAAAACATAACATTTACCAATTTACTGCATATAAAAACATATATATATATATATATATATATATATATATATATATATTATTTTTTTTTTTTCTGAAACAGAGAGAGACAGAACATGAGCAGGGGAGGGGCAGAGAGAGAGGGAAACACAGAATCTGAAGCAGGCTCCAGGCTCTGAGCTGTCAGCACAGAGCCCGATGCGGGGCTCAAACTCACGGACCGTGAGACCATGACCTGAGCTGCAGGTGGACGTTTAACTGACTGAGCCACCCAGGCGCCCCTACAGAAACATATTTTTTAAGCAAAATACACAGTAATATTTTTGGAGGCACTCATATTCCAAGGGATATGTTTTTCTCAGTGTCGTACATTCATACGTACAAACAGGGAACACACACACCTTAAAAAATAAATGCATGAGTTTAACCCATTGTACCAAAGTATTTCTGGGAGAATTTTTTTTAAATAAATTTATCAGTAGGAAGATTTATGAATATAGAAAAAAATCCTTCAAATAATCAAAGTCTCTAATGATTATTGAAAATTGTACTCAGTGATGCTGTTCTCAATCAATCCTTAATTGGCATGCAATCCTAGTGAGCAATTTATTGCCTTGGCAAAAGTTATCAGAAGAAGCGTTCCTAATGGAGATTGTGCAAAGCACAATATGAGCTTCCCATTTTTTCCTCCTAATTGTTATTTTGCCATTACTCATCCTTCAAAGGGAGGCTAGATTTTAATCAAGGGCTCTTTCAGTCTAGTCTGCCACAGACACATTCATTTAGGTGACGAGATGCAGTATTTTTTCCGAGGATGATTGCTGGTCAGTAAAGAGAAGCTTGGATGTTTCATGGCATCAGCCAGATCACTCTTTCCCCACCAACGCTTTTGATCATCACCTGGTCTGGCTTCTGTATCCACAGTATATCTGAGCCGCCACCCTGTACTTTTTACGACGATCCTAACAAGGTTTTCAAGGGCAGAGATAATGGAGATTTGCCCTCACCCACCTCCACACGTAGGATTTTACCCTCCGTGTGTGCGATTTGTGTCTGCAGGGTGCAGCAAAGCTAAGAAGGTCATTGAAGATAAGCAGCGACTGAAAACCGGGGGTAACAGGGCATTTGCATTCCGGATGAGATTTCAAAGAACCTGTTCTCTGTGCATTCCATGCAATACAGCACGGCTGATATTCATGAAATCCGATGAGTGCTGTCTGTGATGGGTTGGTACACCCATCACAAGTGAGGTACACAAGTGAGGGGTTTATAGTTCCTACACGGCACTGAGTCACATCCGGTCTAAGGGACAAGGATGGCATTTCACTTGCCCCATGGCCCATCCAAAGATGTGATTGACTAGTGTGCCCAAGTATTCAGTAGCCTGATGGAAAACAATTGACCCTTTGGCTTATCTGTGCCAATACCCCACAGTCCGCAGACCAGAGAACACACTGCCCTGGGCAGTGTCAAAATAGAAGTTGCTATTCTTTTTCTGGACTTAAAACTTGATGGGGCGCCCGGGTGGCTCAGTCAGTTAAGCACCTGACTTTGGCTCAGGTCATGATTTCCTGGCTCATGAGTTTGAGCCCCGAGTCGGGCTCTGTTTTGGCAGCTCGGAGCCTGGAGCCTGCTTCGGATTCTGTGTCTCCCTCTCTCTCTCTCTCTGCCCCTCCTTCACTTGTGCTCTGTCTCTCTCTTTCTCTCAAAAAATAAATACACATTAAAAAAATTAAAGACAAACGCACAAACAAAACCCTTGAGTCACACATGAACAAGCATGAGTTTACAAGAGAGTAGTGAGTGTAGCGAAACTATCAGGTGGCCAGCCACATGGAGGGGAGACAGAAAGATGGTAGTTTAGCCACATTTTCTCTCTCAGGCACGTAAACCCTAGAGTGAAGGCAAGCGTCCCACGCTCCCAAGGGCAGGCAGAAGAGAAAGACAACATGTCACAGATGGCCTTGCCTGGGCTGTGTACGCGGCATGAAAAGTTACAGTTGGGGCACCTGGGTGGTTCCGTTGGTTAAGTGTATGACTCTTAGTTTCAGCTCAGGACATGATCTCTCAGTTCGTGGGCTCAAGCCCTGCGTTGGGCTCTGGGCTCACTGTACAGAGCCTGCTCGGGATTCTCTCTCTCTTTGCCTCTCCCCTGCTCTCTCTCTGGCTCAAAATAAATAAATAAACATTAAAAAAAAAGGAAGAAATGAAGCTTTTCCAGGGGCAGGGACTAAGGGCTGGTGCTCAGGGCATGTGTGTTACAGGTGGGTTACATGTGGGTAGCCATGTTCAACAACGGCTGTCAGCCTGGCACTATATCAGAACTTACAAAAGTCCTTCCGCTCTCCTTCCAGCAAAACAGACCAGCTTCTCAATGGATTCCTTCCCTCAGCCTGTGGTGGGAGATAGTGAGTAGGGGTGGAAATCATTCACTGGTATATTTTCCCCTGTCTTTATTTGTAGGCCTATGATTCAGTGACATTGTCTTACCTAGTTTTTTGTTTTGTTTTGTTTTTTGTTTTTTGTTTTAACGTTTATTTACTTTTGAGACAGAGACAGAGCATGAACGGGGGAGGGTCAGAGAGAGAGGGAGACACAGAATCTGAAACAGGCTCCAGGCTCTGAGCTGTCAGCACAGAGCCCGACGCGGGGCTCAAACTGACGGACCGCGAGATCATGACCTGAGCCAAAGTCGGCCGCTTAACCGACTGAGCCACCCAGGCGCCCCTCGTCTTACCTAGTTAAATGACTTTAAAGAATGAAAAGATTTTTCTGATAAAATACCGGCTGACAATACAAAGTACTGTTGTGATTGATTATTTTGTGCTCAACGTAATCACAACACCTTGGGAGGGCCATGATATAATTTATTCCCAGAGGAAAAATGATCAAAACAGAAAGATGTTTCTAAGTAGCTGATAACCAGCTTTGTCTGTTTCATCCCAACCCCTCTACTTCTGGGAAATGACAAAGAAAACGTTAAGAATGATTCATTCACCCAAGTGTTCAAGTAAAAGGAAACTCCAGGGAGAAGGAATCCCATGCGCAGAAATAAAGAATTAAAGAAACTGCAGCGTGTTTGCGTGTGCATGTGCGTGCATGTTGGCACATGTATGCGTGTACGTGGGACGATGCTGCAGACGGGGCTGGTGTCTAAGATCCTGCAGATAAAACTAAAAAGGCCAGCAGCATTCATTTGACGATAGAGCCAGTGACCATGCAAGGGGGCCTGAAACTTCATCTTCAGGAGAATGTTCTTCAAACTGAATTTGCCACAGATTGCAGGTCAATGAAATTGGTTTAGGTGATCACGAGCGGGATTTCTTTAATGAAAATAAACTATTAGAGAGCTGGAAAAAAAATGTCTGCCAGCACTTTATTATACTCAGCTCCTCATTTACATTCATTAAATTCAAAATCAGAGTGTGGGAGAATCACATGCAATTAACAAAAGAACAATAGCAATCATGTATCCGCGATCCCCAGTTTTCAATTGATGAGATAGAAACTAGGCCTGAGATGCAAATGTCTGTTCAAGGTCACACAAGCGACTGGGGCGCTGTGGTCCAGGTTCAGAGCATGGCCTCAGTTCTCTGGTTGCTTCTATTCTACCAGGGACCATCGTCTTCAAAACCTTAGCTGTCAGAGGTGGGGGGGTGGGGGTGGGGTGGGAAACATCCTGTTTGGTATCTATAACACGCAAGAATTTATTTTTTTTTAATTTTATTTTTAATTTTTTTTAACATTTATTTATTTTTGAGACAGAGAGAGACAGAGCATGAACAGGGGAGGGGCAGAGAGAGAGGGAGACACAGAATCTGAAACAGGCTCCAGGCTCTGAGCGGTCAGCACAGAGCCTGACGCGGGGCTAGAACTCACGACCTTGAGATCATGACCTGAGCCAAAGTCGGACGCTTAACTGACCGAGCCACCCAGGCGCCCCAAGAATTTATTTTTAAAAAATGGTGATAGGAGCGCCTGAGTGACTCAGTCGGGTAAGCATCTCAGCTCAGGTCTTGATTGCATGGTTCATGAGATAGAGCCCTGCATCCGGCTCTGTGCTGACAGCACAGAGCCTGCTTGGGATTCTCTCTCTCTCTCTTTGCCCCTCCCCTGCTCATATTTTCTCTCTCTCTCTCTCACAAAAATTTAAATAGATAGATAGATAGACAGATACTTTAAAAATAATGATACAAATTATACATATAATAACTCCATACAGTGGGTGTTCATCTGAATTCCAGAAGTTTCATGCTTTTATGACCACCTTTCCCATAACTTGCCCATGTTTTATACTACTTAATTTGTTGATGCTCTGGGCATTGGTGTCATTGAGCCCTCTATCCAAAGGTGTCACTCTTGTACACAAAGCTGAGCTAGTGTGGTTGAAACAACAATTTAAGTGGTGATATCGGACTGGGATGATTGTTGCAAGTGTAATGAATTATTATTTTTTCCCTATGGGCAACCACTTGACCGTGGCAACTAACACAATCCATCACCTGCTGGCAGGAGACCAAGAGCAAAAAGAGAAGTGATTGGAAAGGATACCATCAGCTCAGGAGTTTTACGGTCAGTAAAATATGGAAGAATTAAAGGAGACTCTGAAAATAAGTCGTATTTCTGCAAACCAAGGTCTGATTTTATACAATAAAGAGAAAAGAGATTATAATCGGATCTGTTTTATAGCAATGATAAGGGACCTGTAACTAAAGGAATATTTTATTATTTGTATTTAATGTGAAAGTTGAAATGCAGAAAGTAGCTATTTTTATGTATACTCAAGACAATATTTTCTATAATAAATATATA
The DNA here is from genome assembly GCF_027475565.1 of Acinonyx jubatus. Lineage (NCBI taxonomy): Eukaryota > Metazoa > Chordata > Mammalia > Carnivora > Felidae > Acinonyx > Acinonyx jubatus. The sequence continues at coordinate 100,403,814 of NC_069383.1, read as the reverse complement.
TTTCTCTGTATAACACGTTTGTGTTGCTCAGTGGAGTTTCAAAGAAAGGAAAGTGTATAGAGACGAGAAAAGGAGAGTAAGTCAGACAGCACAAAAGTACTTTTATTTTTTTTTAATTTTAAAAATGTGTCCAAAATTCAGAAAACTTCAAAGATTAACATGAAAAAGCCTGACCTCATCACGAAGATATTATCAACTATTATTCTATATATTAACTTCTTATTTTTTGAAAATGCATTTACTTTTGCCCCTTGGTGTATCAGTGAAGTGCACATTAATGACTCCATGTTTCTTAATATTTACAGCATAACATATTGTACTCATTCTGGAACTTTCTTTTTGTGCCTTATCACATTTATATAATCTAATATACACAATGGAGTGCAATCATTTGAGCAGCTGATAGAGCTCCATCATAAGAGTATGCAAAGAGTAATTTAGTTTTCTCACTTCCATTCCATACTGATTTAGCTTGTTTTTAATGTGGCAGAACAGGAAATAAAACAGGGGTGCTTCCATCTCCACTGGCATCGAGATAAGACATCATCCACTATAAACGCTCAGGGTACCCACTGTTGGAGCATGTAGCACGTTATGTTACACAGGTAGGTCTGGACTGTCGTGGGCTAAAGCAATTCCACTCAATTTAAACTCCAACCAAACTTGCACAGACATGTTTTCTCACATCCATGCTATACTCGTTGGTCTTTAATTTTTTGCCATTATAATAGGGTAAACTAATACCATCTCCTTTAGTGCACAGTTCAACAATCGCTAGTGAGAACATCGTTTGGCAAATTTAATCGCGTTGTAGTTTCCTATGAATTTCCTTTTTGATATATTTTGCCTAGCTTCCTATGAATTTGGTTGTTTATAGCTTTATATGGATTTTTAAAATGTTCTAGGGGAGGCTGGGGGGGCTCAGTTGGCTAAGTATTTGCCTCTTGTTTTCCTCTTAAGTCATGATCTCAATGCTCATGGGATCAAGCCCTTCATTGGGCTCTGTGCTGAAAGCATGGAGCCTGCTTGGGATTCTCTCTCTTCTCTCTCCACCCCCTCCCCTGCTTGTGCTCTCCCTCCCTCTCTCTCAAAATAAATAAATATTTAAAAACAAACAAACAAGTAAATAAATAAAATCCTCTATGTATATCCTACCAACTATTACTTTTTCTAATTTTTATAGTGGTTTTTTTATATTACACAGCTTTAATTTTTGGTTAATTATCCTTACGTTTGATGTGGGGGGGTTTAGAAAATATCTTTCTCTGGTTTGGAATTTTCCTTTTTATTCCTTGTTAAATAAGGGATGTTATCTTGATTAGGTGGTTAATAAGTTGTAAAAGTGTTTTCTTTCTTTCTTTCTTTCTTTCTTTCTTTCTTTCTTTCTTCTTTTCTTTTTCTTTTCCTTTTTTTTTTTTTTTTTTTTTTTGCCTAAGAACATTTCGTTGTTCAACTTTTATAGTAAGCTTTTATATTTTGGAACAAAGTGGAGATGCTACAGATAACAGTGAGAGTTTCTGTCATCCCTCATACCCAGCTTCCCCTAATATTAATATCTTCCAGTACTAAGGTACATATTTCTAAGCTAAGCAAATAACGTGGGTATGTTAATATGATCTAAAATCTAGACTCCGTTCAAACCTGACTCATTTTCCCACTAATATCCTCTTTCTGTACCACATTCCAATCCAGGATACCACACTACACTCAGTCATCATGAATCCGGACTCTCTGTGACGGTTTCTCAATCTGACTTTTTGCCACCTTGACGATTTTGAAACTATTTTGTAGATTGTCCCTCCATTTTTTTCTCATCATTGGACTATGGTTATGGGTTGTGAAAAAGAATACTACAAAGTGCCTGATCTCAGAAGATGTGTGATAACACTGTAACTTATCACGGATGATGTTAAATTGATCGCTTGGTTAAGGTTTCTCCACTGAGAAATTATTATTTTTCACTTTCTGTACTCCATTTATTGGAAGCAACCCAGCCTCGCTAAATGCAGGGTTTGGGAAAGATGATTCAGCTTATCTCCTGGAGTGGGGGAGTGTATTTACATACATGTTGTGGAATGCTTCTCTAAAGCAATTTTGTTCTTTCTCCCCCATTTATTTATGTATTCAATTATTTGTTTGTATCACTGTAAGATCATGATTATTTCCTTGGGTTATAATTCTATACTGTTCCCGTGTATTTTGTTGTTCACATTGGTTTAGCTTTGACCATGAGGAACTCCATCAGGTAGGCTCCTACATCTTTTTGACGTGCAGACTTCCTGTTGTCACATATGTTCTTATTTTTGCACTATTAGCCGTTCCCAGTTCACGTTGCATTTCCCCTGTCCTAACCCTAGAATCAGCCCTTTTCTCCCAGACACAATGGTCCCTCTTACAGGAGAATGATATTGAGACAGTGAGTTCTGGGGGCACCTGGGTGGCTCAATTGTTTAAGTGTCTGACTCTCGGTTTCGGCTCTGGTCGTGAACTCACAGATGTGAGATCAAGCCCCACATCAGGCTCCACACGGACAGCACAGAGCCTGCTTGGGATTCTTTCTCTCCCTCTCTCTTTGCCTTTTCAACTCCCTCCCTCACTCTCTCTCTCTCTCTCTCTCTCTCTCTCTCTCTCGCTCGCTCTTGCTGTCTCACGCACATGTGCGTGAGCGCTCTCAAAAATAAATACATAAACATTAAAAAAGAAAAAGTGAGTTCTGGTCACCAGGTGAGTTTGTCACTACCACGACGTCACTATCTAGACCCTCTCTTGCTGTTCAATTTTAATCTGTTAATTATATTAATTAGAGGCCCCACCTCCTAACACCCGCACATCAGGGTTAGGGCTGCAACATGTGAATTTGGTAGGGCAGGGCAGGGGTTGCTGCGTGTGAGGGGGAAAACAATCCAGTCCACAGCCATCTGTTTTCTTTATTTTGATTTCTCTTCTCATGGTTTAACATATGCTCTATTTCTGTTTATTATTTCTTCTTAGAGTGTGTGTGTGTGTGTGTGTGTGTGTGTGTATTGAATTTAACCTAGTCTGAAGTTAATTGATATTCCTATTTTCTCAGAGAAACATGAGCTTCCTAGAAAATTTTAGGAGAATTCTTCTTCCTCATGTTCCTATTACTTTTGACTACTCTTCTTGTACTATATGTTTTTAAGCTTCCAATTTTTTTATAATTGCTGGATATAATTAATACATTCTTTTTTTTAAATTTTTTTTAACATTTATTTATTTTTGAGACAGAGAGAGACAGAGCATGAACGGGGGAGGGTCAGAGAGAGGGAGACACAGAATCGGAAACAGGCTCCAGGCTCCGAGCCGTCAGCACAGAGCCCGACACGGGGCTTGAACTCACTGACCGCGAGATCATGACCTGAGCCGAAGTCGGCCGCCCAACCGACTGAGCCACCCAGGTGCCCCTTAATACACTCTTATATGTACCACTAAGTAACAATTGATTTGCTTACTTTTGTTTCTTTCTCCCCCACCTTTTTAAATTAAAAAATATACATTTTCTTCACTATTAATTTCAGTATATTTACAGGAATGTAAAATTTCTTATTATTTTCCTAACTCATTAAAGTAGTACTTTGGATGATGGGTTAGGTGGTTGTGGAATTCTAAATTAGGATCTCATTTTAGGGGGATGGTTTTTCCTTAGTCTCCATTTTGTTTTCATTGCCATAGGTGGCCTCTGGGGTTGACAAGTTACAATTACTCTTGCTGTTATTTTTGTGCAGTTATTTGGTTTTTGCTTTCTGGTAACATTAAAAAAAATGTTTTAAATTTTAGAGAGAGAGAGTGTGCAACCTGGGGAGAGGGGCAGAGAGAGAGAGAGAGTGGGAGAGAATTTTAAGCAGGCTCCACATTCAGTGTAGAGCCTAATATAGGGCTTAATCCCATAACCCTGTGATCATGACCTGAGCCAAAACCAAGATGTGGACACTCAACCAACTGAGCCACCCAGGGGCTCTCTGGTAGCATTTTTTAAAGGAATCATTTAATTCAAAGACAACAATGACTTTCTCATAATGTACACATATGTATTCAACTTCCTGATGAAGATACCAAAGGTTATCGGATCACCAAATCTCCCTTTGGTCAACCTTCAGATTAGTACCTGTAAGGCACCCACTGTCCTGACTTCCAAAATTATAGATTAATTTTTCCCATCATTCACCTTATAATGTAGGGAAACATATAGGCTTTTTTTTTTAACGTTTATTTATTTTTGAGACAGAGAAAGACAGAGCATGAACGGGGGAGGGTCACAGAGAGAGGGAGACACAGAATCCGAAACAGGCTCCAGGCTCTGAGCTGTCAGCACAGAGCCCGACGTGGGGCTCGAACCCACAGACTGTGAGATCATGACCTGCGCCGAAGTCGGATGCTTAACCTACCGAGCCACCCAGGCGCCCCTAGGCTTTTGTTTTGTTTTCCTTTATGCCTGGCTTCTTTCACTGCACATGTGTTTGTGAGATTCATTCATTCATTCATTCATTCTCATTGCTCTTTGGTTTTCCATTTTAAGACCATACCACAGTTTATCCATTCTATTAGTGTGTTTGGTTATATATTACATAGCTTGTCTTTGTGTTTAGAATAGAAAATAATTGACCATAATTCCAAAATAATATTATGCCAATGCAGAGAAAAGTTAAATACATGATAGGCATCTTTTTATGCTTCCATCTATCAGAGAAGTCAAAAGTGTGTTGATGTTAACTTATAATATTCTGTAAGTTTTGATGCACTGGGCAAAGTGAATTTAAGGCCAGTTAATTCTATGTATTACTTGGTGCAATAAGCTGGCCCTTGTAGAAATGGACATAGAGAGCCACTGTCTCTATAAAATATAAATTTATAAATTCACATTAGGAAATTTTATTATAATTACCTAGTTACTGTGTTTTAGTAGAGCCATTGTTTAGTATTATATCCTTGGTCTGTGGATGAAGGAAGTGTAAATAGTCTTAAGTGAATTTTTTAAAAATTTTCTTCATATTTGTCACGTTTGATTTATATAATTTGAGTAGTCCTGTATGTTTATTCTCTGTCGAAACATACGTGGAATCAAATCAGACTAAACCATCCAGAGGAGAGCCGAAACTTTAACTGGTTCTCATTTCAGTGGAGATTTTCCTTTGCTGAACTCTCAGGAGGGAAGGACCTGTAAGAGGAACACTGATGTTTATTCCTCTCAACCTCTTGATTGAGATTCCTTCTGCTTTTGTGCGGAAATGCATCACTTTGTCATGGCTGTGCTCATGGACAGGAGGTTCAAAAAGAGAGAACAGGCGATTAATCAATCCACATAGAAAATACTCGAAATGTTTCAATTATTTATTAAAAAAATTGTTTCCATGATCTGGGCTTTGAGATCCTTTATTAACTGTCAACATCATGGGTCTGCAGCTGGAGCTGCTCTTCACCTCCATCCATTATCTTGTGAAGGGTGGTCCTTGCAGGGCTCTGCTAACATTTTCATAGGCATTTAATTAGCTGTCCCTGGTCCTATTTGCTCCATTCAGTGGAACTCTTTGCCACATGTGACGTTTGAGAGAATTTTTAAAGTTGCCTAATGTTATTCTCAAAATAAGTATATCCAATCATAGTATTTTCAGAGAGAAACATACCAACAAATATCTTTTTTTTTAAATTTTTTAAGTGTTTTTATTTATTTTTGAAGGAGGGAGAGAGAGAGAGAGAGAGAGAGAGAGAGAGAGAGTGCATGCACGGGGGGAGGAACAGAGAGAGAGGGAGGTACAGAATTCGAGGCAGGCTCCATGCTCTAAGCTGTCATCAGAGAGCCCAATGCGGGGCTCGAACCCACGAACCGTGAGATCATGACCTGAGCCCAAGTCGGACACTTAACTGACTGAGCCACTCAGACGCCCCTCAACAAATATCTTGAAGCCAGTTATTCTTCTCTCACAACCATATTATAATTTTCTAATTTCGTACTTGGCTTTAATTTCCTAAATCAGCAATAGATTCAAATATTCTTGAAAGTTTTCTATTCATTTGGAAAATTATGTGGCATTCCAGACATTTCTGAAGGTGGAAAGTAGAGGGTATCAGACCTCAGGGAAAAATAGCAAGAAAAAAACGGTATTTGTAGACAAAAACACATGCAGAAAAAAGTCTGCCCCCGTGGGAGTGAGGTCAAGGAGTAGCTAGCTCAGAGAGTTGAAAGATGCTGAAAAGACATTTGAGACTTTGGGATTGAGGAAAATCAATTTACAGTACAGAAGTCTGTTAGCCTCCTCACCACTGAGGCTGCACAGTGGCTTTTGTCTGCACAGTAAAGCAAAGGTAGAGGGACTATAAATGCACAGGACTGCAAAGACAGGTCAGTACTCACTCCCCAGGCAGAAAGTGTGTCAGCCCAGCAACGAAGAAGTCAGTATAACCTACTTCACAGCCCAATGATAAACATTGGGAGAAGGATAAGTGAACATAACATGGAGCTAAATAGTGATTCTTCAATACAAAGTTGAGCAGATCACCACACATCACCCAGTATTTGAGTAAAAGCAGCACCATGAGAGGAACACCAAACTCAATATGGAGAAGAGCTAATACCTGAAGAAACAGATTTGATAAAAGGAAACAGAAGACCCTGGTATGATGAAACCTTGTATCTTACAAATAATCCGTGCTGTATATTTGAAGAGATTTGAACCAAAATTAAAAAAAAAATGCACACTACAAACTTAATCTTTTGATTAAACAAAACAAAACAAAACTTCGGGGGTGCCTGGGTAGCTCAGTCAGTTGGGTATCTGACTCTTGATTTCGACTCAGGTCATGATCATGATGAGATCAAGCCCCATGTTGGTCTCTGTGCTGATGGTGCAGTTCTTACTTGGGATTCTCCCCCTCCCTCTTTGCCCTTCTCCCACTCACATGCTGTCTCTCTTTCTCTCAAAATAAATAAATAAACATTTAAAAAATAATAAAAATAAAATAAACTTCAGTGGATGAACAGAGCAGCCAAATAGATACAGGAGCAAAGACAATTAGTAATTGTGACTATTTTTGTTACTATTATGACAATTGAATGGTTCACATAGAGCAAAGATGTAACATAACACAAAGCACACATGACATAGATAATACACCTACCTGAAGACATGAACTTCAGACTAAATGCATATCACATACATACATATAACCCCACCTTGTCTGTAGAACTAGTAATTGAGGGGCACTTGGGTGGCTCAGTTGGTTGAGCGTCCAACTCTTGGTTTCAGCTTAGGTCATGATCTGAGGGTTGTGGGATTGAGTCCTGTGTTAGGCTCTGCACTTAGCATGGAACCTGCTTAAGATCCTTTCTATCTCTCCTTCTGCCCCTCTAGCCCCATTCACACTCACTCTCTCTTGCTCTCTTAAAAGAAAAAACAAATAACGAAAAAGAACTGTTAATGAATGCATACAAGCATACAAACATCAGATAAAAATTTGAAATGACAACTTTATGTGATTTAGTCACAAGTGGCTAGGAGTATAGTCATTTAGGCAAGTGACTGGGAGTATAAACTTATATGCTGTATATTTTTAAAAGATATTATAAGGTTTGATTATATCTAGAAATAATTCAATATCTTTATATGTGTTAATACTTAAGGGTAAAACACTAGTAAAACCGACAAATATGTATTATTTCTGAAATAATATTGGGAAAGAGGGTTGATAATTATCAATAAACTCAAAACAGCAGAAACAACGAATGAAATGGATGTCAAATGAGACATAAAGTATAAAATATAAGGAAGGATATGCTAACTGTAGTATGGGGCTACATTAATTCCACTTTTAAAATATACTCATTGATTTTGATAAAAATAAAAATTTTAACTATTTTCTGTATATTTGGGATATACTGTAAATCCTACAGCAAGGTCAAGCAGAAGAATGGAAAAGATACAAAAGCAAAGCAACAATGAGAGTAAATATATCTAAATTAATGTAGAGAAAGTGTAATGGAAGGTTAAAAGCAATAAAGGGAATGGGTAAATATATTTCATATTGATGAAAGCTTTTTTTCTCCACAAGATGATGTCATAATCAGAAGCTTTAATGTCTTCAGTGTCAGAACTTCCAATCACAGATAGAAAAATCTAGAGAAAAATTGAGAAATTGAGAAATCATTAATGAGAAGAAGTGGCTTTAATATGTCTGTTCAAAAAAAAAAAGACAAATTAGATTAAAAATAAGTACAGGTTAGGGGCGCCTGGGTGGCTCAGTCGGTTAAGTGTCCAACTTTGGCTCAGGTCATGATCTCACAGTTCGTGAGTTCGAGCCCCTCATTGGGCTCTGTGCTGATGGCTCAGAGCTTGGAGCCTGCTTCGGATTCTGTGTCTCCCTCTCTTTAACTCTCCCCTGCTCATGCACTGTCTCTCTCTCTCTCTCTCTCTCTCTCTCTCTCTCTCTCTCAAATATAAATAAACATTAAAAAATTTTTAAAAAATAAATACAAACATTAAAAAAATAAGTACAGGTTTGCATATACATTACAGATGAAGCTTTTATGTTATTACTTCCATATTTTTATTTGGTATTATTTAGTGTGTGCTTTTAATGCTTATGTCAGTATTACATAGCAATATTTAGAGAAAAGTACAAAGAAAACAATATACACTTTGAAGTGAAAGCTAATTGTTGTCACAAAATGGAAAAGAAAATTGAAATTGTTTATGAAAAAAATTAAAAAAATAGAAATGAGAAAATAACCACAGTTACAGAGAACATTTTTTTAAATGTAATGACATATGTATAACACTATGCCAACAAATTTGAGAATCTGTAAAATGAATCATTATACACTGACCCTAAATGAAGCAGTCAGTTTAACTTGAGCCATAATTATAGACAAATGCTGATATTAGCCAAAGATATTCTCCCCGGGAAACTGTGTCAAGCTCACAGTTTTCCGAGCAAAAGTTTAAAAGAGAGATCATTTCTTAGCTCTAATTTGTCATACAACAAAGAAAAGAAAACAAAAAGAGAGTTTCTTAACTCTGACCTCAACCATGACCCTAACCTGAAAAGCAGAGACAATTTGTGAGCAGAGAAATCTGAAGCGTTGCCAGTTTAAGTAGGTGCAAAGTTTCTTTATAGATGCTCTGATCATTTACGATGACGAGACAGAGGAGTATTTCCCCCAGCTTCGGTGCTGTCCTATTGCATACATTGACCCAAATGGATGATAACTAATGTGGGAGGTGAGGAAGGGGCATTTCCAGATGATCGGCAAGTGGAGATTCATGGTAATTTCACAGTTAAAGCTAAATGCCCTGAAAGAAGAATGAATGGGGTAGATTTGAGGAGATGGGCTCCTTCCCTGGCAGGCACCAGGAACTGGGATCCGGGCCAAGGTCTGGAAATCAACACTTCTACTGTGGATGAAAAAAACCCAGAAAACTCACCTCACTGATCTAGGCATGTGGCAAGAAGGAAGCTGATGCTGGGGTCATCGTTGAAGAGAGTCTCCAACAGGAGAAATCACAACCCAGGGCCACCCAGGGCTGGAGTAAGTCAGCCCGAGGCAAATGATACAGATGAACCAGGTGGCAGCAAAACAGGTAGGAACTGAGGGCGCTTGGGTAGCTCAGTCGGTTAAGTCGGACTTCAGCTCAGGACACGTTCTCAGGGTTCATGAGTTCGAGCCCCACGTCGGGATCTGTGCTGATGGCTCAGAGCCTGGAGCCTGCTTTGGATTCTGTGTCTCCCTCTCTCTCTGTCCCTCCCATGCACACGCTCTCTTTCTCTCTTAAAAAATAAATAAACATTAAAAAAGTATACATATATAAAAACCAGGTAGGAACTGATGACAGAAAAGTGTGGCTTATTCAAGTTTGTTTGTTTGTTTGTTTGTTATAACCTCTTTTGAGGGCCAGACAGACACAAAACTGAATAAGTACAAGGAAGCCTTAAAACCCAGTGCTAAATGGGGTTTCCAAGCGGAACTGGAGCTGAAGGATTGCAGGCAAATGTGAAGGTTAATACCGGGAATGACTTATATACACCGAGGCAAACACCAAGAGTCCTCCTATCCGACGAATGGGGAAATTAAAACCAGAGCCGTTTGAAAGATATCTTAATTAAGTGTGCCTAAAACATCTCAAGGAAACTCTGAAACAACAATAAATAAAACACCGAGTCCTAGGAATTGAAATGATGCAATCGTTTGTTTTCAAAACTATTCTAGACATTAAATACAAGCGTAGCTTTTTCAATACCTCGGGCTACCAGGCAGTTTCAATTCCTTGAAAATAAAGCACTGTCAACTACACATCGTGTTTATTTGTGGCCTGTGTTTTCTCTGTTCCAGTGAGCATCTCCTTATTACAGCCTTATGGAAACATGAAGTCCATATGAGGGCGTGCAGGGAATAAGAGATTCTGTGGATTTCCCTTTCCCAGTTGCAGAATTCCTTGGAATATGTTGGCAGTATGCATTGCTCAATGGCATTTACGTGTAAGAAACATCATTTTTTTCCAAAATCAATGCAAGTGTGGCTTTGAGTGTGAAGTCCAATTTTCCCCCTTTTTCCAGAGGCATGGAGATAGATGTCTTCCATGAAGGCCGAGAGGGGAATACCTTCCACTCTCCTGCCCCAGAGTCCTAGAGACTTAACTGTGTCTCACTTTATCAATGCCGGTTGGCAACTTTTCCTAATGTTGAATGACGTCACTGCAAGATGTCTGCCTTCTGCCATCTGGGCAAGGTAGGATTCTCTTGCTCAGCCTGGGGGTTGGGAGTGGGTGTGATGAGAAGAGTCCAGGTGGACAGTATAATCCCATCATGCCCAGGCAGCTGTACAGCTGCCCTGCTCCCAACCCGCCTTCACTTCTCCATCCCTGGATTGGTCAGCTCTCCCAAAGCCCCATCCTTGTGTTTCATCCTTGTCCCCACCACCCTTTTATTTCACAAGATTAATGGTTTGTGGAGAACTTGTTGTCTGTCAGTTCAAAGTCAAAGACTCCTTAAGAACTTGGATTTAGGAAAAGGTCATGCTTTAAACATTTTTTTTAAATGTTTATTTATTTTCGAGAGAGACAGAGAGACAGAGAGACAGAGTGTGGGCAGGGGAGGGGCAGAGAGAGACACATACACACAGAATCCGAAACAGGCTCCAGGCTCTGAGCTGTCAGCACAGAGCCTGATGTGGGGCTCAGACTCACAAACAGTGAGATCATGACCTGAGCCGAAGTTAGATGCTTACCCAACTGAGCCAACCCGGCACCCCTAGGTCATGCTTTAGTAAGGCAATAACTAGTCCATCGCTAAAAGATGTGTGACCCACTTTTTTCAAAAGGAATAAAGGTATTTATTCAATTAGTCATCCTTGCTACATTAAATTTTCAATTGTTCCCATTAAAAAGACAAAAAAAAAAAAAAGATCTTTACAATGAAAATGAAACTCTTATGCCCTAGAAGAGAAATATTTCCAAATGTATTATTTTCCTAGCTGGTTAAAATAGTTGATAAATGGTTATTTTTTTTAAATACACACATATATACACCGTGAATTTCATGGCAGCCCAAAGTTGATATGTTCAGCAATAACGGTACAGGGTACAAAGTGTTGAATAATGCAATATGCTAGAATTACTTCCATTTTCTGAATGATAAATCCAATTTAATTAAGTCTGACTTTGAATGCTGTGGACTTCAAATGGGTTCTTAAAAATATCTTCCAACTGCTCTCCAACCCTTATTTAGCATGCCATATTTTGAATGCTTTGTTCCTAAGGAATATCAAGTTTATTATCCAGAGCATTTTCAGAAAAGAAGAAACTTTTTTTCTCACTAAATCACTGTGAGCACAGATCATTTTTCAAGCTAATAAAGTCTTAGTATTTTCCAAATAATGCTTAAGGAAACACCAAAGGAAAGAACAGTAAATACCCGTCCATGTGTAGAACATTATTGAATGCAAATAGCATCCACTAGATATTCATAAAGATAGCAGTTATACATGAATATACAGCAACCAGCTTAAAAACCCATTATTCAAAGGAAGGCTTGTCACATCAGACTGAATTGCAATTTCAAGGAATGCCAGGCAGTTACTAATAGATTGTGTTGTTGAGAATGATATGTTTTCAAAATTACTTGTAGTGAACAAAAAAGTAGGTTATGGAGAGTCATTGCATGACCTTAAAATCTAACAACCTCTTCCAGAATCATTTTTATTAGGTCGAGATGAAATCACTGCTCATCAAGACCGCATTCTCTGTAGAAATTTAGGGGCAGGGTCATTAACAAAGTTAATGAAAACACTCGCAGAGACTGGGGATGTTCTCATTGTGGGATAATTCAGATTGAATGATGCGTCGCAAGATTTGTTAATTATAGAGAAACCTAAAAATATGTAACTATCAAAGTACCATTTAATAGTGACTCTAAAATTTAAATGTCTAAAATATCAGAATCTTTCACTTGAGGAAGGACCACAGGAGCATAGCACAAAGCATATTGGGTTAGGAGCAGTGGACCTGAATTTTTGTCTTCCTCTGCTGTTAAATAGGATAATAGACTTAACTTGATGATGTTGTTAACAAAGCTACCATATCTTCAGCATATACTATGTGCCAAGTTTTCTTTTACTATAATACGTTAGGCACTTTACAGCCGTATTTTACTACATTCTGTCAACAACTCCGTATGACCATATTATACCCATTGTGTCCAAGAGAAGACCAGTTCAGAAAGACTCCAATTTACCCCGAGGTTATCCAGCTTTCGAAAAAGGCAGCTCACGGTCCCTCAAGGCTCATCTGACCTTCCCATCCTCAGCAAACGGTGATGACAGTACCTCTCTCAAAATTTGTGAGGAGAATAGAGGAGATCATACCTGTGATAAGGCCAGGTAACATATGCCGGATGCTTCAAATAGTAGCTTTCGGATGATTGATACCGTATGCTTAAAATCACGTTCCAAATGAATCAGAAAATAAAGCTTAATCACTGTATCAAGTAGCCCATGCCTGGAAGGGAGTTTCAGATAGTAAAATGGGGCTGAACTTTGGACACCCCTCCCCCACCCGGGCTCACACCTCCGCTCCCACGTTGGCTCCAGAGGCTGAGTCCAGGGGCAGGAAATGGAACTACATCAAGGGACCAGCAAGAATTGAGACACAAGTTTGGCTGGTGAGAGTTCACACAACCAATCACCTGCATGGATTAAAGCAGAAAGATAGTCATAAAAAGGGACAGACCAACTCTTTGGTCAGCGACGCGCGAATGAAGATTGAAGGGTGGTCTCGGTAAATGTAAAGAAAGACATACCCATCAGCAGAGCTTGGCCAGCCCTGAATGCACAGCACGTGGAGAGTCACAGAGACCCAAGTGGTCATCGGAATTCACGTTCTGGTAGGGACAGTGAACTATCGAATGGTGGACCCCAAGCATCGCAAGCCTGTCTCGGTGTGATGCCTGATGCGGCAGTATTGGGTAAAACTCATTATTTGTTTTGCTTTTGAGCCTACCGTGGTGTCACAGTGCCAAATAGCGATGGGCATCTTGGGCTCGAGCTTGTAGTCCGATCTCCTGGGAAGAAACTGGTTCAAATCCCTCGGGCGCCTGGGTGGCTCAGTCGGTTGAGCATCCAACTTCGGCTCAGGTCATGATCTCACAGTTTGTGAGTTTGAGCCCCGCATCGGGCTCTGAGCTGACCGCTCAGAGCCTGGAGCCTGTTTCCCATTCTGTGTCTCCCTCTCTCTCTCTCTGACCCTCCCCCGTTCACGCTCTGTCTCTCTCTGTCTCAAAAGTAAATAAATGTTTAAAAAAAAAAAATTCAAATCCCCACTAGCTGCCTGACTTGTAGTCAAGTGTTCAGGAAACAGATATCTGTTTCTCATTTGCAAACTGAGGATCGTAATCGCTCCCCCGTAAGGCTGTTTTTAGTATTTAATGAGAGAATTTTTTTTCAAGGCTTGACTAACTCCAGAATATAGGGAAAAATAGTTTCAGGAGAGGATGTCCCTTTCTCCACCAAAAAAAAAAAAAAAAAAAAAAAAAAAAAAAATCACCAAGCAACTCGGTGAAGTTTAATCAGGCTTCTTGTGTGTATGTATCTGCCTTCAGACAGAGACTGATAACATACAGACACTATTTATATCACTTAATGACAATTACTAAACTGCAGGGAAATCCAAGCATTTTGAGTTTTCAAGTCAGCTTAGGGAACTTTAAAATGGAAATTTCCAAAGTGGACACAATGATCCCCCTCCCCCCCCCCCCCCCCGCCCCGTGTATGCTTGCTTCTGACCTCTGCCAATGATGCTGTATTTCAGAGGGTCAAGAATGATGAATGTACATGAACATATTCACACAGATTCTTCAAGAAACGTAACAGCCATAGCTGTAAGTACAGCAAAGTGTGCCTCCACGACTGTACCCCAGCCTGTAACCTGATATAGGGGTGAAAACGGCTGTGCTCGTGGCATGAGAGACTGTGTCTCTAAGGGCGCCTGGATGGCTCAGCTGGTTAAGCTTCCGACTTCAGCTCGCCTCACGATCTCATGGTTCATAGGTTCGAGCCCCGCATTGGCTCTGCACCGACAGTGCGGAGACTACTCAAGATTCTCTCTCTCTGCCCCTACCTCCCTTTGTGCTCTCTCTCCAAATAAAGAAATAAACTTAAAAATATCATATATATATAATATTTATAATTTATATTATTACCTGTGGCCAGGTAAAAGCCCAGGTTGGTCTTTCCTCTACATCTTTATTGCCCAGAAGCTTCTCCCACACTTCTTGTTCTGTAAGGACTGTTCTCTTCTTTCTGTGACCTCTTCTAACCAAAGCACACCTGTAGAAGGACAGAGACATTGGCTCTAATTTCGAAAGATCTGTTCTATGACATTGTTCACAACTCTAACCTGAAGGGATAAAGCTACCTTGATTATCGTCATAGACAGCAATACCAATACTGTGATATAATTTAGCACTTCAAAGCTGAATAAGAAATTTGTCTTTCCTAGGTCCTTTTCATTACTTGAAATTGCTTTGTTTTCTTTATGGAATGGGTTTGCTCAATTCCTGCAGAAGAAAAAACTAACTGGTTCTGAGACGTACTTAAAAAGAAAATGGGTCTTTCGTTTCTACCATGACTATTCCAAAAGACCCACAATTTGGGGGTCTCTTCTAGAGCACTGCATGAGATGCCTGCATGGCTCAGTTGGTTGAGCGTCCCACTCTTCATTTGGGATCAGGTGGTGATCTCTTGGTTCATCAGATTGAGCCCCACGTGGGGCTCCAAGCTGGCAGCATGGAGCCTGCTTGGGGTTCTCTCCCTCTCCCTCTCTGTCTACCCTTCCCCACTCGTCTGCACACACGCACGCACACACACACACACACACACACACTCTCTCTCTCTCTTTCTCAAAATAAATAAATAAACTTAATAAAAAAGAAAACAAAACCTTTCGAAATACACTTACATTCATTGGTTCATTTCCTCATTTGTGAAATGAAAAGTTAGAAGATAAGAGTTAAGGGCCCTTCACAGAGCATTCTAGAATTCTCTGATTTATCACAAATAGATGGAGATACAGTGACATCCCTAAAATAGCACTTCCAGGGATAAGATTGTGGACCCCGAATCTATCTGGCCTTTCAAGTAAGATGTCACCATTATTAAGAATAATCATTAAGACCAATGAGAAAAGTCAGAGTTTTTACCCTCGGATTATACCTCCTCTTTATCATAAATGAAGTAAATTGAGGAAATATCATTTTATGATGATGCTCCCCAAATAAGGACAGTTGTGTTTGGCACAAATCACTTTTCATGTAATACATACTGCAATACTGGCAACCTTGGAATATTTTCAAGCTTTGTATTTAAGCAAAACCTCATTTCTAAAACTATTAATGTATTAGAAAAAGAGATTATTTAGATCTATTGATTGAATTTGATTTTCTGACAAGTTTCACTCATTAACTGATATCAAGAATTGAGGTTAGATAAAGAAAAAAAACAATAATTCTCCACAAGGTTTTTTTTTTTCTTTTTGTCTCCATATCAGATTTCTGTCAAATATTGATTTTTCTCGAAGTAACTGTTGGCAGTGGGTAAGGAGTACCCAATTCCACCAGAAGTAGTTTGGAATGATTTGAGAGTTCTTTCCCTTTTGAATTTTCTATGACCTGTACATGATCTAAGGGGAAAGGTTTCTTCTCTGTATTTGGTCTTCTAGTTGAAAGTTCATGTTAGGAGTAATAACCCCTTCAAATAAGTGGGTGATTAAATCAATCAATCAATCTTGATATAGATATGTACATGCACATATATAAACAGATGGATAGATAATAGATAGCCGATAGATAGATAGATAGATAGATAGATAGATAGATAGATAGACGATAGATAGATGCTGGGTTTACGTAGTGTTTAAAGAGGAATTGCTACATATATCAGGGTGTTTTGTCTATTTGTGCACTGAATTTCTTTGAACACATATACCTCTATTTATATACCATTTTCCGGTTGCCAATTTCCAGAAGCTACAACAACTAAAGCTGCTATGAATATCCTTCCACATACTTTTCAGTAGACATAAACCCTGATATTTTTATAGCTACATATCTGGAAGTTGACTTTCACAGTCATGGGGTGTACATACACTTAGCTATGCTGGGTACTGAAAAATATTTTCCAATTTAATCTTTTATCTTCAGTGGAAGAGATTTCCAGTGGTTCTATTTTCACAGCAGCACTTGGTAAGGGCAGTGTTTTTAGTTTTACTTATTTTATTTGGTGTATCATGATATTTAACAGTGTTTACTTCACATTTCTCTGCCAACTGTTTAAGGTGCGCGTCTTCGCATTTATTCATTCAACATTTTGATAGTCTCGTTATGGACTGCCTATCCAAGAGTTTTCGAGTTTTTTCTCTCTCTTTCTTGAATGTGGTTATCTGTCTTTACAAATTACTTGTAGGAGTCCTTTCTAGAGTCTACATGCATCCTTTTATCAGATATGTAGATATGGAGTGTGGATACCTTCTTTGAATTTATGGCTTCTATTAATTTTTCTTTCTTAGAGATACTTTGTTGAACAAAAGTCTTAATTTTCATCCAGTGCAATTTACAGTTAAGAAATGTGGTAGATTTATATCCTCTTTAAAAATCATTGCTTCTCTCAATTTCATGAGAAAATTTTCCTATGCTTTCTTTTAGAAGCTTGGTTGTTTAGGGCTGGTGATTTCTTTCAAATAAATTATTTTATGTGCTAAAAGTTAAAGTTTATGATTTGTTTTTCTTCCATCTGGATACCCAACTGCCTTGACATCAATTATTGAAGACTATTCGTCCCCCTGCTGAAATGCAGTGAAGTTTTTATCTTATATCAAATAACTAAACAACTTTAAGTCTACTCTGTATGCTGTTTCATTTTTTGTCTATATTTTCAACAACACCACACTTCCTTGGTTAGTTAAGCTTTGTAGTAAGAGTTGATGCATGGGAAATTGAGTCTTTACGTTTTGTTCATCCATTTTGCCCTTCCTACTATAGATCACTTTTGTTTTTTTATACATATTTAAGAAGCAGCTCATCAATTTACACACACTCACACGCACAGATGCACACACACACACACACACACACACACACACACACACACCCCTGCTGGATTTGTCTAGGTAGGAATTGCAATGAATCAATAGATCAGTTTGAAGAGATGTTGAATTGCAATACTGTGTCTTTATTCTATGAACATAATATATTTCTCTATTTATTTAGGTCTTCTTTAATTTCTTTCAATGATGTATAGTTTTCAATATAGATGGATTATAAATTATGAATTACATTTATCCCCAAGTGGTTGCTTTTTTTTGATACTATTGTAAATGACATGTTAAAATATATTATTTTCATCATAGGAATGCAATTTATATTAGTATGTTGACTCCATATCTGGCAAACTTGTAAAATCACATACCATGTGTACTAAGTTGTAGATTTGTATATTATTTTGCACTTTTCCATATGCACAAAGAGTATCATCTGTGAAAAATATCTGCTTTATTTAAAGTTCTCCAATTTTGCATCTTGAACTTGCCATATTGAATTGGGTGGAACTTTCAAAACAATATTAAATATAAGCAGTGATAGTGGACATCTTGTCTTGTTCTCAAATTCAGGGGAAAATACTTATTGTTTTGATATTTGGTATAATATTAGTTCCAGAAGGATTTTTTTTCTGTATCAATTGGTTTTACAAATACATTCATAGAAAGGGGTAAAATTGAAGAAAACGATATCCATATTAATATAGTAAAGCAAAACCTTGTATGATATAGAATCTATAATTTATCTATATTCAATATAAATGCAAAGAACTATTAAAATGACATTATTTAGAAAGTATCATAATTATGACAATTATCATAAAGACGAGGAAATAGATTTCATCAAACTACATTTTCTTCAAAATAACATGGTTGTCTGGGATGCCTGGGAAGCTCAGTTGGTTAAGCTTGTGACTGGATTTTGGCTGAGGTCATGATCTCATGCTTCGTGAGTTCAAGCCCCACGTCACGGTCCACTCTGATAGCATGAAGTCTGCTTAGGATTTTCTCTCTCCTTCTCTCTGCCCCTCCCTTGCTCATGCTCTTTCTCAAAATAAATAAAAATAAAATAAAATAAAATAAAATAAAATAAAATAAAATAAAATGGCATAGTTGTGGCGCCTGGGTGGTTCAGTCGGTTAAGCATCCAACTTCGGCTCAGGTCATGATCTTGCAGTTTGTGAGTTCGAGCCCCAGGTCAGGCTCTGTGCTGACAGCTCAGAGTCTGGAACATGTTTTGCATTCTGTGTCTCCCTCTCACTCTGCCCCTCCCCTGCTTGTCCTCTCTCTCTCCCTTTCTCTCTCTCTCTCCCCTCAAAAATAAAACATTAAATTTTTTTAAATGACAGTCGTCGTATGAAAAATTGCACTTGGGTTCGTGTAAATGGCTTTTCTTTCATTATACAGTCTTATTCTTTCTTTCTCTTTTTTTTAATTACTGAAGTATACTTAGCATACAGTGTTATATTTGTTTCAGTTAAACAACGTAATGATTCAGCAGTTCTATACATTACTCAGCGCTCATCAGGATAAGTGTGTTCTTAATCCCCGTCACCTATTTCACCCATCCCCCCCACTCACTTTCCCTCTGGAAACCATCAGTTTATTCTCTGTATTTAAGAGTCTAGGGTTTTTTTGTACTCTCCTTTTTTTTTATTGTTTGTTCATCTGTTTTCTTAAATTCCACATATGAGTGAAATCATGTGGTATTTGTCTTTCTCTGACTGACATATTTCACTTAGCATTATACCCTCTAGATCCATTCATGTTGCAAATGGTAAGATCTCATTGTTTTTTTATGGCTGAGTAATATTTCATTATAAATATCAATAGATATAAATATAAATATATAATATTTATCTTTATATTTATCTTTAAATTTTTATCTGTTCATCTATCTGTTCATCTATCCATGGACATGGGCTGCTTCCATGTCTTGACTATTGTAAATAATGCTGCAATAAAGATAGTGTGCATATCTTTTCAGATTAGTGTTTTTGTTTTCTTGTGTAAATACCTAGTTGTAGAATTACTCGATCATATGGTAAGTCAGTTTAAAAAAATTTTTTTAAAGTAGACTTCATGCCCAAGGTGAACTTGACTCATAACTCTGAATTGAGAATTTCATGCTGTATGGACTGGGTCAGCCAGGCGCCCCTGGTTATTCTATTTTTAATTGTTTTCCACAGTGGCTGCACCAGATAAGTCCCACCAACAGTGCACATGAGTTCCTTTTCTCCACATCCTCACCATCACTTTTCATTTTAATTCTAGCCATTCTGACAGGTGTGAGGTGATATCCCATTATGGTTTTGATTTGAATTTCCCTGATGATGAGTGATGTTGAGCATTGTTTCATGAGTCTGTTGGATAGCTGTAGAAGGTTTTGTGTGGTTTGCTTTTATCAAACAAGGGATTTTTTTTCTATTCGTACTTTGCTGAGTTATTTTATTGCAAATTTTAGAAATTTTATCAAATAATTTTTTTCTGCATCGATTGACATAAACATGTTTTTTCCCTCTATTTGCTTAAATTGGTGAATTGTATTAGTTATTTTGGTATATTATCCTAACCTTGAATTCCTGGGGTACATCTTTACATGATAATATTTTAGTTTTCATAATGCTTTTTTGATCCAATAGGCTGTCTTTCCCGACTTTTCTTGCATCCAAATTTAGAAAGATAATGACCTGGAATGTTCCTGTCTTTTGATGTCTGTTTCAAATTTTAGAATTAATCTGGCCTCATTAATGAGTTGGAGAGTAGCTATTTTTATTTTTATTCTCTAGAAGAATTTGTGTAAGATTGTTATTTTTTTTTCTTAAACGTTTGGAAGAATTCACCAAAGGAACTATCAGACCTGAACTTTTCTGATGAAAATGTTTTTCATTGATTCAATATCTTTAAGGATGACTCAGCTTTTCTAATTACTCACATGCTAATTTTGGAAAATTTTGTTTTTCAAAAATTGCATCTAAAATTAGCGTAAGATTGTTCCTAGTATCATCTGATTATCTGTTTATGATGTTTAATATTCAGAGCGATGATAACTGGTGTTTCCTCATTTCCTTCATTCTTGCTCTGGGCTTCTCAATTTGATTCACCTTGTCAAAGGATCCAACTAGTTATTGTCACTTTTCATTCTTTGTCTCTTTTCTACTTTCTATGTCTTTTTAAAAAATACCTTGCTATTAGATTCTTATTTTTATATCTTTGCTTCTTTGTTTTTGGAATTTCCATATTCTTACTGTCCCTTTATTAGCTCCTTTAAAAAAAAGCATTATTAAGTTTTTTATGAAAATTTTTTTAATGTTTATTTATTTTTGAGAGAGGGAGAGACAGAGCATGAGCCGGGAGGGGCAGAGAGTGAGGGAGACACAGAATCCAAAGCAGGCTCCAGGCTAGAGCTGTCAGCACAGAGCCTGATGCAGGGCTTGAACTCACGAACCATGAAATCATGACCCGAGCCGAAGTCATGCTTAACCAATTGAGCCACCCAGGCACCCCATCATTATTGTTTTTAATTTTAATTCCAGTATAGTTAACATACAGCGTTACATTAGTTACAGGTGTACAATATAGTGATTCAACAATTCCATACAACACCTGGTGCTCATCTCTGACCAGTGTACTCCTTAATCCCTGTCCCCTATTTAACCCAGCCACCTACCCACCTTCTCTCTTGTAACCATCAGTTTGTTCTCTGTAGTTAAGAGTCTGTCTCTTGGTTTGTCTCCCTTTCTCTCTTTTTTTCCCCACTACATGTCCTTCAAACAATTTAGCTTCTAAGCACTGCTTTAAATGCATTTCACAAATATTGATTTGTTTTATTTTCATTGTTATTCATCTCAAATATTACCTGATATTTACTATGACTTCCTAACTCAAGAATTATTGAAGTGTATAGATTATTTTGCATACATTTGGAAAAAAAATAGTTCTGTTTTGAGAGTGATTTCCATTTTAATTCCACAGAGGTCAAATATGAACAGATGGATTTTAAAGTTTTTAAATTAACTGAAGCCTGCTTTTTTGCCCAGAATATAATATATTTTGTCAAATGGTCCATGTGCACCCCATAAGAATGTGTATTCTGCTTTTTGAGATGTACAATTTGATATTTATCACTTAAGTTGTTAAATTCCTTTCAAATCTTCTATTTCTTTACTTTTTCTGCTAATTTAATCTTTTTTCATGGTTGTGAATGTACCTATTTATCTTTTATTTCTATAATCTGTAGATTATGGGGCTTTTGATTTTGTTATATTACCTGCCTTGTTATATTAGTATTGTTATATTTTTTTTATTTAAAGGTATATTATTTTAAAGTTATACTACTATATTACACATTTAGAATTATCATTTTTCTAAGCTGATAATTTAATCATTTAAAAATGTTTATCTTCCATTCCAAAATGTTTTTGCTTTAAAAAGTCTACTTTTAATGGTGTCTTCATATAGTCCCCCCTATTCTTTTATTTTCAACATATCTAACTCCATATATGTAAAGTGGCATTGTAAATTTGATTTTTTAAAAATCCCGTTTGACAATCTTTGAGTCTTAATTTTATTTCATTTGATTCAAATACTAATGTAGTTGTGAGTAAACCTACCATCTCACTTTAACATTATGATATTATATCCATTATTCTGACATTATTACTTAAAAGTTTATACATATTTATTGACATAAAATAGCATATTCCTATATCTATCAAAATATTCATCTTTTAATCTTTCTATAATTTCATCATAGTTTTACACGCAAAATTTAGAGCTGAAAATATCATTATTGTTGCAACTTTTGCCTTAAAATAATATTCTCTAACATTGCAACATAAAAGATACGGAAAGCATTTCCAGATTCCATCTAGAATGCTTTGCTTTCTTTGACAGTGAAAAGTACATCTGGTCTCCATTTCTTCCAAGAAATGCACTTCATTAATCCTAGTGGTTTGGCTGGCCTGGAAATACGGTCAGGCCCTTCACGTATTTCTAATCACATTTTGCGGAACACAGAAAGTAGAGACAGGAAGACTTTGCATATATAGAACTTCAAGAGATCTCAGGAACAAGTTAATGGAAAATATTATATGCTTGCTTTACAGACTTTTGAACTTTAAGGTATGTGCAAAGGATGAATAGTTCTGAAATGTAACAAGGAACAATGAAATCCCAGGCACATCTTTTATGAACTCCTACAGACTAACCCAAAAAACTGACTTCTGTCCTGGAGGAAAATGCACTAGCGTTTAAAGTATGGAAATTCAAAGAAAGTACAAAGTTCTATACAAGTGCACCTGACCTTTCTAACCATACAGCAAAATAAATTGACTTTCTAAGTATTTTTTAATGCTTTTTCTTCCTAATCTTTACAGCTACTCCATAAGGAAAATAATTAGAAATAAAAAAATTAAATTCTTGGATTTAGAAAGTTTCCTCAAAATTTTCACAATTATTTAAAAAGCAATACACAGAGAGTGGTGAAATATTCAGATATACATGGAGAATGAGATATTCAAGTCCCAACGTCAAGAGGTAAACACTGTTAATGATTGAGTATATTCTTGAGAAGGACACACACACATACACACACAGATGAGATAGATACATAGATAGAGAGATAGATAGGTGATTGGCTAACATTTATTAAGTAATGAATACGTATTAAGAATATGTATCAATTCTATCTGATCAAAGAGAAAACAGACAAAAAGGATTTGGATCATTTGTGCGAGTCATGTGGGAATTCAATGAAGAACTGGAATTTGAACAAAGCAAGAAACTTCAGAAACCAATGTGCTGTTTCTCCCATTAAACGTCTTCTATCTCCTTCTTTTTCTTCATATACTTAATTAGATCAGTCTGTTCTTATTTCTTTATCAGCATTTATTGCTTTATCTGGTTAAAACACCTATGCATTTACGTCCAAATATGTTCATCTATGTTGTTTTATTCTTTGTATTTGCCAACTACATCTTTTGTCAATATTTAATTTTTTTCACCTTGCTTTCTCTTTCGCTTTCACTGTGTCCATGTTCTGGAAGAGTGAATAGTTGATCTCCTTTTCAATTAATCCACTGATATTTGTGGTCGCAAGTACTATGATTTGCATTAGTTTTCCAATATCCTTTCATTGTTTTTTTTTTAAATGTCCTCCTATTTTCCTTTTTTCTATAGTCATATGAGAATTGTAATTAGCAACAATAACACTTACAACTTTTTCAAATATAATTGAACATAGTTTCTGGCCATGGCCTCTATTAAGAATTTTTTTTTTCAGAATATGTGTGGACTGATGTTTTTTTTTCCATGGTGTTGCTTTCATTATAAATTAAAGTTTTGCCTCTCTTATCTATCATCTATCTATCTATCTATCTATCTGTCATCTATCATTTATCTGTCTGTCTATCATCAATCTTAATCTATGCATGTATCTATCTGTCTATCTTATTATCATCTACCATCTTCTGTCTGGGCCTCTAGCTATGTCGGTCTCTCTACACAGGCGACAAACGTGCCTTTTGTGTTGATCTACTAATCTGACGCATTCAACTACTCTCCACTGCTCCCTTCAGTTAGAATGTCACAATACCTGGGTGGGGGAGAAGGTGTGTACTTTCACAAATCATTTTAACTCATTTATGCGTTCATGACATGACTGTAGGCCAAATAAGCTCAACATCCTATTAGCTGGAGCCTTTTCAAAGGAGATGAAATAAACTGTATTACAAGAGGTGATGGTTGAAACAAAGAA
This sequence comes from Acinonyx jubatus, assembly GCF_027475565.1. NCBI lineage: Eukaryota > Metazoa > Chordata > Mammalia > Carnivora > Felidae > Acinonyx > Acinonyx jubatus. Next base: position 100,379,463 of record NC_069383.1, on the reverse strand, counting down.
ACTGAGAAACTTGTTTTTTAAAACAATCTGAGAAACAGAGTTCTGATGGATCAGTGCAATTATATGATGAACGTTTTTTTTTAAGTAGAAAAGAAGTTATAATTATTAAGTAAGAAGTATCATGCAATTAATCGGCACAATAGGACTGTCTAGAGTGTTTGTTTTCAGGTGAAGAGAGCTTCCCAGAGGAGCTGGCATTTGACCTGAATTTTAAAAGATGAATATTCTTTTTTTTTTTAATGTATATTTATTTCTGAGAGAGAGAGAGACAGAGCACAAGTGGGGGAAGGGCAGAGAGAGAGGGAGACACAGAATCCAAAGTAGGATCCAGGCTCCAAGCTGTCGGCACAGAGTCTACTGCGGGGCTCGAACCCAGGAACCGTGGGATCACGACCTCAGCCAAAGTTGGACGTCCAACCGACTGAGCCACCCAGGCGCCCAGAAAGATGAATACTCTTTCTTTAGGTACCTGGATCTGACTGTATAACCGTTTTGAAATATACCAGGTGCCATCTTAATTTAGATGCATTTCTCACTAGGCTTCTATCAATTCGGCTACTTTTTCAATTTTCATAATCGCATCATCAGATCTGAAAATTAGCTGAGTGTATTGTGGTCCAAGCTGACTCTTAGCATCCCAACATGTCAGGTCATGGCGAGCTGATTCCGTAGTAAGATACACACGACGGTCAATAGAGGTCCCCCTTTGTTTTGTGAGCATCACACGAGGTAGACGTTTTCTCTTCTGCCTTTTTTCGTGAAGAGGTCGAAGTTTCTTTAAAAGGTTGTTTGAGCTTCACCGAGCCCTTCCCACTGTGACTCTTCCTTCACTCGCTTCCATTTCCCAGGAGGAACTTCGACCATCTGGTTCTGAGACAGGGTACACTCTGTTATCTTCCTAGTAGGGGCTTCTTGCTAATAAAACAGTAATCTACACGACATTTTAAAAGCTTGTATTTGTTACCACAGATACGCCTATAAGTGAATTTCTGTTCTTTACGCTAACACTTTACAAGTACATTTCCTTGTCGAAACATGCCATTGGGAAAAACAATGTGTTTTGCTAATGCTTTAGGCTCTTTGGAGGGTAACTTCTGTGCTTTATATGTACGGTTAGTGTATACCTGATGGTACGGGGAAGCAAACAGAAAATCTGTTCCTGTGTGTTCTTATAAACCCAGTCACAGAAAAACTGAGAGCTGATCCATTTTCTACTAACTTCAGAAAAAAAAAATTCCATCTTAGAGCACATTAAGATGAATGCTGTCTTACCTGTTGATGAATAATATGGTTAAAATTGGAATAAGATTATTTTAAATAATGAGATTTTTTTTCCTTTATCTTTTTATCCTCTCCCTTAGAGTGTGATTTAAATGATTACAACGTGGTTTTTATTTCTCATTTCATAACTTTTTTCTGAATGAAAAAGTTAGAGAACCACATTTGGAGTGGACCATTGTAGTTGATGGCAGAGGAAAGGGTGCCATTAACTTTTTGTCTGTGTTGGAAAACATCACAGTAAATGTTTACAAAGAGCACTGCCCGTACTCATTAACTGAAAGGCTCTGTCTTAGCTGGTAGAGGAGAAAGTTGTTTTCACTGTATTATCACCTTCCTTAACGGTATTAATGAAAGCAGAAGAAAAAAATAGATAAACTTGAATTTTTCATTTCTCCTTTGTTCCAAAAATTCCAAGGACAGAATCAAAGCCACGCACCCACAATGAAATGCGGGCTCACAGGCCTTCAGGATGAGAAGGGATGTCAGACGCAAAATACCTCCCATCTCTAAATATGAAGCAGTAATTTTGCTGTGCATCTGGTCAGGACACCGCACAGCATTACAGAGGTTTAGGGGTTCTGATGAATCCCCCATACAGTGTTGCCTTGTTGTAGTTTCTATTGATTTCTATCCCATTTGATTCTTTTAAAATAAATATATATATATATATATGTGTGTGTGTATACACACACACACACACACACACACACATATATATATATATATATATTTACTTCTGAGAGAGAGAGAGAGAGAAATAGCATGATCAGGGGAGAGGCAGAGAGAGGAGGAGACACAGAATCCAAAGCAGGATGCAGGCTCCGAGCTGTCAGCACAGAGCCGGTCGCGGGGCTCGAACTCATGAGCCGAGACGTGAGATCATGACCTGAGCCACAGTCAGATGCCCAACCGACTGAGCCACCCAAGCACCCCTATCCCATTTAATTCTTACAACAGTCTAGGGGGGTTCATATTATTATTAAAAAAATAAAAGAAGTAAAACACAGTTATATTCTTACCTGAAGTTCTGCTTCTCTCAGACGTAATAACAAATATAAATACACGTCTCACAAGCTAATAAGGTGTTCCTACTTATACTAAGCAGGCTTAAAATAACCATTTTACTTTGTTTATAATTTCTTCAGTGAGGAATTTAAAAAGAGCTTAGCTGGGAAGTCCTTTCCCGGGACCTCCCATGTCGTGTCAGTCACATGTGGGCCGGGACTGCCAGGTGTCTGAGAGCTGAACTAGGACAGACGCTCATTTCTCGGCAGTGACACGATGTCACCTATCGACGCAGAGCTCAGCTAGGAGTGGAAGTGGAGAGAAGTGGCCACGTACAGACTCAGCACGGCATCGCGGTAACCACCTCCTTCCAGAGTGACATCCCCTGAGATATACGAGGAAGACATATGGTATTTATTGTATGAGGTATCCTCAAAAGTGCATGCTTCATTCCTGTCGTTCCCAACCAATCGAAGCAGGCACAAGCAATCACGGGTCACAAAGTCATTCAGTGTCAAAGCGATGAGAGAGAAATTCCACAGCTTCGTGGGAAGAACCTCAAAGCCCGTGTTTACATTGCCGCAGCGGAGGGCAGCATGTGTTGAATTCGTTTGCTTCCATACTTTGTCCTGTGGCCAGTAATTTACTAAGGGGGGTCTATTATGCTCAAAGGAAACTTAAACTTACGTCATTTTTTTTTTTTTTGCTGTTTCCTAGGTTTCTATGCAAATTTAGCTTATTCTACAATTCACAAGGTAAATTACAGTTGCTTTATATATATGTATATTATATATTATGCTATATTATATATATTAAGCATATATATATTAAACTGATGACAAACCACCCGGTAGAGGATCCCTTCGCCATTATTGAACACATACCAAAGGACGTGTCCCTGGGCACAGCAAACGGGAACAAGTCATTAACATACGTAGTCTTCGCATGACATTCGTGGGATCTCTCCTTTAGAGTACTTTACACACTGTGTTGTGTATCAATAATTGTGTCTTTGCTTCCCCTTGATCACGTGAAAAATCAATACATTCACACTCTGCTTTATTTTGATACGCTTCAGTAAGTTGTGATCATGTGACTTCAGCCTGTGCTCATTGTTTGACCGCCATGTGGAAACAATTACTTGGTTTCCAGGTATATAAACATCCATGATATATGTCAATTCCCTGTTGCCTCCATCTTTGGGAAATAAATAATACTTTCTGCAAGCTAAAACTAATCAGTGCTCTCAGGGAGATTCAAATTCTTCTTTATTGACTTTCAGGTTCAAAATAAAACTGGGGAGGGGTGCCTGGGTGGCTTAGTTGGTTGAGTGTCTGACCTTGGTCCAGGTCATGATCTCAGGTTGGCCAGTTTGAGCCCCACTGGGGCTCTGTGCTGACAGCTCAGAGCCTGGAGCTCTGAAAGGGGAAAATAAAAGTTATTCCACAGTCATGGAAACACCATTCTTCTGCTCATTTAGGGTTATCTAAACCCATCTGCTGTTGGAAAACGACATCTTTGTTCAGTTGAGAGAAAGGTGCTGTGACTCATGCTCTCCCGGATGGACTGGGGACTATCCTGGAATTTGTGTAAAAATACATCAGAGAGAAAGAAAACGAGTTTTTAAACATCAAACGGGAATAGGAGAAGTGAGAGTCAGTGTGCCTGCCTATAAATTCTGCTTCTTGCACTACAACAGCTGAAGTTAACTTTTATCTCTTGAGTTCCCTGGAAGCAGGAAGCGCTATGTTTTAATCCACTGTTCCTAAGTGCTCTCAAACGAGATGGCAGCATACTTTTTTTGTTGTTCTAAACCGCTGCTACAGAATATTCCTCCAATGGCCAAGTCACTTTTTTGCAAAGCGTGCAAAGCAGTTCGTGCACACACGCAAACACACCATACACACACAGGACAGACCTCTACAAGTGCGGGAAAGACAAGATTGTGATTGGGATTTCATATTTCACGTTGCCATCCTTTTCCAATTAGGGCTTTTCTGCCTTCTGTGCTCAACTCATCTTGTATAAATATATTTTTTCTTCCCCCATTGTAGGTTCCCATTTATTTTGTCCCCGCAACCTACTGCACAGTCAGCCACAGAAAAGATGGAATTATCTTGTCAAAAATTATAACATTAAATTACTCTAGGGGAGCACGCAGGTGCAAAACAAGTTGTTTTTTAATGCAAATTTTGGGATTCTAATCTAAACACAATCTTGCTGCATATCTACCACAGGCTAAAAATAAAACTGATGCATTCAAGAGTATGTGTGTGTGTGTGTGTGTGTGTGTGTGTAAATTCAACTCAGTTAAAGCATTCCTTCTAGATAAGAATAGAATTTTTTTTAATGTCCTGGATCTTGGTGATTAACCGTTCCCAAGAATATGTTTAATATCAGTAAAACTATGTTTCCTAAAATCAGAATATGAAATCCAACCAATTATCTTTAACAATAAAAATAATGTGGCAAAACTAAGATAAGAAATATTATCCAAAGGGCACTACGCTATTTGCATTGAACAGCATTGACTTCCTTTATAGAGTTTTTCTCTAAAATGACTACAAGGTTCTTAGTGCTTATGAAATCATAAAAAAAAAGTAACCAAAATTACGTGTGTAACTCACTGTCATGTTATAAATCTCACTTCATAAAAGCTATTTAGATATCTAACTGAAGACATCTCATACTTTCTTTATGATATAAGAATACTTAATATTAATTTTATGAAGCTAGGCTTTAGAAACTCACGATTTGGAAAAAAAAAAGTCTAGTACGTGTCTTCCTAGGAATCAATCCCCATTGAAAACAATATTGACCTTGATGTCTGCCGGTATTTAATCCCAGGGCCACCTGCAATGTTATCTGGCATGGGCAGAGACTTTAGCTTAAATTTAAATGAAGAAACTTGAGATATGGGTTTTCTCCATCTTAAGGGACACCTTCGTCCACTTCCTCAAGGAACGTGAAGGTAAAGTAAGAGAGAAAAGCAGGTGAGCCTTTAAAACTCAAAACAGTAATCAGCAGAGGTGCCTAGGTGGCTCAGTCTGTTAAGCATCTGACTTTGGCTCAGGTCATGAGCTCATGGGTTCTTGATTTTGGGCCCGTGTCGGGTTCTCTGCTGACAGCTCAGACCCTGGGGCCTATTTTGGATTCTGCGTCTCCTTCCCCTGCCCCTCCCCCACTCATGCTGTCTCTCTCTCTCTCAAAAATAAATGAAAACATTAAAAAAGTAAAAAAAAAAGTAATCAGCAGCAGGAAAGGAGGATTTAGAGAAATGTTTGTCACAAAAGTAAACTTTCAAATGAGGTATACACATACCTGTGTATGTCTATCTGATTTTGCAGTAAGGATAAAGGGCTTGGCTATCAAAGAGAGGGAAGGAAATATGATATCGAAACATCTCCTAAACTCCCAGGCATGGGGGTTTGATCACAAAAGCATTTCAAAATGTGATACAAAAATCATTTGCAACAAAAATAGAGACTGGTACATAGTACCACACCAAAAATAAAGATGCGACTTTTGTTCATAAAAAGAACCTTAAAGGGGGGCGCCTGGGTGGCTCAGTCGGTTAGGCCTCCAACTTCGGCTCAGATCATGATCTTGCGGATCGTGAGTTCGAGTCCCACTTTGGGCTCTGGGCTGACAGCTCAGAGCCTGGAGCCTGCTTCGGGTTCTGTGTCTCCCTCTCTCTGCTCCTCCCCTGCTCATGCTCTGTTTCTCTCTCAAAAATAAATAAATATTAAACAAAATAAAAATAAAAAAAATAAATAAGTAGATCAATTGAATCAATAGCATGAAATCATGGTCTTGTCAATGCTTCTGAGATAATCAGTGAACTGAACGATAAGTATTAGATAATTACCAAAATAGAGCACAAAGAGATAAAGTTACAAAAAGTATGAAAGAAGTTCAGAGAAATAGGAAAGAGGAGGTGAAGTTCTAACCTATCTTCGATGGATCCTGGGATGGAGATAAGGGGCCAGGGTGGGGGGGAGGGGATATTCAACAGGAGAAAAATGGTACATTTTTGCAAACTTGATAAAATGCATGAAGTTCAGACTGAAGAAATATATTAAAACCCGAGGAAGGATAAATAAAATGTATCCTAAGAAAGAAGCTGAAGAACATCAAAAACAGAGACAAAAATCTTTCAAAGAAAGTGAAAGAAAAGAGGAAATTGACTCTTGAAAGTCTTTTAAGAAAGAAAAAATTAAGCAGACCTCTCAAGAGCGAGAAACCACAGACGTCAAAGGACTATCACCAAAGCATGGAGGAAAAAAACTAATTACTGAAGATTCTCTATTCTTTGCTCATTAATTTCTCTTTCATGTGTTCAGTTAAATTAAAGGTAATTTTCAGGCAAATAACTACTCAGAGACTTTTTTCCTCCAATGGACATTTGCTAAAAGAACTGTGAACTATGTACTTCAGTAGAAGGGAATTTGATCAAAGAAGGAAACAAGAGGCTGTAGGAAGCAATGGCAAGCGAATAAATTAGAACATTTACAAAATTTATCACATCCTAACATGAAGGAAGGCTCAAAAAAAGCCCAAAACATAGAAAACATATGGATAATTTCTGCACACAATTCATTAGTATCAGAAAACAGTACAAAAATTACCTACGATCACATAATACAAATAAAAAACTAAGAAATAGAAAATAAAATTAACCTTCTGAATTACTGACTAAAGAAGAAATTATAATGTACTGTTCAGACTGAACAGCACTGCAGAAGAAGGATTTAAAAATCCATAGAAAAAATATAAACCATTACTAAGAAGGAATTTTGGTTCCATGCATATAGCAAAGAACAAGAAAGGCTGAAAATTTATACACAGCTTTTTAATATGCAAATGACAAAACCAATGAAATGGGAATCTGAAGGAAGTACAAGAAAGAAGAAAACATCAGAGTAGGTTTGTTTTCCCTCACGAATTTTATGTGTTGAGTATGGTTTTGTGGGCTCTAAACTTTACACCTAAAATATTTAACAAGTGAATACATTGTATATGTGAGGAATAAAATCAACTTTTTGCTCAAGTCTAGTTTTGTTAACTGCTTCATCTAACCCGGAATAGTAGTGTTTTCTTTCTTTCTTTTTTTTTTTTTTTTGTCCTGGGGTATCTACAATAATATTTTATTTTTTCAAAATAAAAAAAATTAATGCTTATTTATTTTTGAGAGGGAGAGAGAGAGAGAGAGAGAGAGAGAGAGAGAGACAAAGAGGGAGGGAGAATCCGAGGCAGGCTCCAGCTCTGAGCTGTTAGCACAGAGCCTGATGTGGGGCTCGAACTCACGAACCGTGAGATCATGACCTCAGCCAAAGTAGGGCATTTAACAGACTGGTGCCCCTCTACACAATATTTTAAAATGACATAAAAATAACAAGATAAATACATTTTTGATATTCAAACTTACATTACCTCAAGTATGATGAGGATTTTACCTCTGTTTGCTTCTTTCAACTTCTCTCCTAATTTTTCTTCTCTCTCTTCCTCTCCCTCCCTCTGTCTCTCTCCCCCTTTGTGTCTGCAAAGGGAATCACTCCTTTGAATACTAGAGGCATGGCCTTCTTCCCCAAATCTTCTAAATTTTTATCACTTTTCTTCATGTTACCTGACTTGTGGGCCCTAAAACAGACCACAGCTTCCAGTTTTTTTCAAACTTACCAAAGTAGGCATTAACCTTGAACAAGAATAGATCAAGAATGGAAACAAGAATGGATCAGGAATGGAATGCTATGCAATTCTGGCCAGCAAACATACAGGGAGCCAAATTCAATTCATCAACCAATCAGCAAATACATACAGTAATAAGAAGAGAGGTACGTCTTGGTAAGCTTCAACTCTTTGCCCCAATGGTTAGGCTCAACACACTTTTCGAAAGTTTAAAGGACAAGATTTAGGAATACCTGGTTTATATCATTCAGAAAGTATGCCGAATTGTCTGTCCTTTACTGTATTTAAGCTGCAGTAAATCATTACTGAAATAAGAGACTCATTTAAGTGATAAGTTGAAAACCTCGTGAAAGTATTTCTCCCCCCCCCAATGGTGAAAGACCACGGGGTACCAAATACACACAGAGATTTTTTTTCCTCATGTGGTTGATTTCTGCTCACTATGGAAGAGCGTCTAGACCCACCATGCTGACCAGATTACCTCTGGAGCTGAATGTCTGCCGTCTTGTGCATGGCAGGGAAAACATCCCTCCGTCACATCTGGAACACAGACTCATTGCTGATCAAGTGTCCACATGCTCAAAACGGAGCAGAAAGACGCTGAAGCCTTGTACCTCCAGTGCAGCTGTTCTGCCCATCTTGGTGGGATTCTGCCCCTCCGCCACCAAGAGCATCGCCAGTGTGTGGGGATCTGAAGGAGCAGAGAGTATGGTTCCATTGAGAAACCATCAAGGAAGCAAAAACCAAAATACACTGGCAGTGAAAAGGAGGTAAGTAACTTTGCCATGTGTGTGCTTTCTTGAGGATTTGGGGAGATCCCTCCATGCAATATTTGGTAAGAACATGAAGTAAAGCGGGTTGGGCGACTTTGTCAGGAAAAAAAAAATCAGGGGCACCTGCGTGGCTCAGTTGGCTAAGCATCAGACTTTGGCTGAGGTCATGATCTCACGGTCCGTGGGTTCGAGGCCCGCCTCAGGCTCTGTGCTGACAGCTCTAAGTCTGGAACTTGCTTCAGATCCTGTGTCTCCTTCTTTCTCTGCCCCTCCCCCGCAGGCTCTCTGTCTGTCTGTCTCTCTCAAAAATACATAAAAATTTTTAAATTAAATTTGGGTATTTCTTGGCCCTCACCCACCCAAATAAATGGTAAATTGACAAGAGCTGAAGCCACAGCTCAAGAAGGACACGGTGACCAGGAGCGAAAACTCTTTCAAGTTGAGAATCTGGGTCAGCCCAACGGGTCAGTCACCTGCCGCAGCCGATGTTGCAGCTAAGAGTAAGGGCAAGGGAGAATGGGAGTAGAAAGGAGATTTGAGAAATTCTAGTGGCAACTCGGAAAATAGCTATGTGAGGAGCTACAGTTCGCCCACTACTTTTGCTCTTGTCCGTTTCCCCGGGAAAACGGACCCATCGGGATTCTAGACGATTCATTTCTAAATGGGATACATGATTATAAGAATGAAATGAATCCACGTGGCATAGGTCATGGGCTGCCGTGGAATCAGACCTGCCTTCAGGACTGAGGCACTTATTTTTACAGTTGGCAATAATCTTGTCTCCTGACAGCCAACAGCTGGCAGCTCACAGATGAGAGCCTCTCGAGAAATTGCTCTCGGCCAAAAAGCAGCTGCCTTTTCCAAGGTTGTGCCCCCCACTGGAACAGCCTGAATCCAATGAATATTTGGTACGAATCTCTTTCTTCATAACCTGATATGATCCTGTACCTACCCACCTACCAAAGGACGGAGACAGACACCTTCCTTACACCAAATGGATTGTAGCTCTAAATAGGGTCTAAAACCATAACATGCTTAGGTGAAAACACAGGAATAAATGGTTGTGACTCTGAGTTAGGCAAGCCATCTTAGACATGAACCCAGAAGTACAAGTAAGAAACAAGATCACAGACTTCATCAAACTTCAAGACTGTTGGGTTTGTGAAAAGACAAGTCACAGAATGATAGAAGATATTTGCAGATCGTATATTTTATCTAACTTGTATCCAGAGTACATAAATTACAACTCAATAATAAAAAGACGAATCATCCTGTTGAAAATCGGCAAAATACAAGCATAGGCATTTTTCAAAGTGGGTATTCAGAAGGTGTGAGGTGAACCATGAAAAGATGCTCAGCCTCAGAGCCACCAGGGAAATGTGAATTACAAACACCACGAGATGTCACTTTTATGCCCACCAGGATGGCAATAACCAAAAGATGGCATGATGCTAATCGTTGGCAAGGATGCGGGAGAATTAGAATCCTCACACACAGCCGACGACAATATGAAAAGTTTCTTTTGGAAAGTCTGGAACTCACTCAAAAGCTCCATACTTACCATAAAATTGTGTTTATTATTTTTTATTTAAAATTTAAAAAATTTATTTATTTTTGATAAAGAGAGGGAGAGGGAGAGAGAGAGAGAGAGAGAGAGAGAGAGAGAGAGAGAGAGAGAGTGCAAGCGTGAGCTGGTCAGGGGCAGAGACGGAGGGAGACACAGAATCGGAAGCAGGCTCCAGGCTCCGAGCTGTCAGCACAGAGCCCGACGCGGGGCTCGAACTCACGGACCGCGAGATCGTGACCTGGCTGAAGTCGGACGCTTAACCGACTGAGTCACCCAGGTGCCCCCCTCATAAAATTGTTTTTAAAGCTATATACTTACCATATGGCCCAGCAATTCCACTCCTAGTTATAGGCCCATGTAAACCTTGTACACAAATTTTGCTAGTACTGTAATTCCTTAAAGCTAAAAACTGGAAACCATACAAATGCCCATCAACTAGCAAACGGATAAACGATCTCCCATGTATTCAACAATGGATCGAACATTACTTGACAATAAGTTATTAAACTATTCGTACATGTTACCATAGGAATGAACATTGAAAATATTAGCCTAAGCGGGAGAAGAGAGTGACAAAAGAGCACATATTGTAGAATTTCATGAAATGTCAGAATAGACAATCTATAGAGACAGAAGGTATGGTTGCCTGGAGTAGGGACAGCTGTGGGCCATGAGCGTCAACTGCTAACGGGTAAGGGGATTCTTTTGGGGGTAGCACAAATGTTCTAAATTTGACTGTGGTGATGGCTGCAAAACTCTGGATATGCTTAAAAAACGTTCGATGGTATGGTTCACGTGCATGAATTGTGTGAATATATGAATCATATCACAATGAATCTGTTTTAAAAGTTCACTGAGAGGCCCCTGGGTGGCTCATTCGGTTTAGTGGCCGACTTTTGATTTCAGCCCAGGTCATGGTCTCACAGGCATAAGTTCGAGCCCCACATCGGGCTCTGTGCTCACAGCATGAAGCCTGCTTCGGATTCCGTGTCTCCCTCTCTCTGCCCTCCCCTGTTCACATTTGCAAGTGTGCGCACGCTGTATCTCTCTCTCAAAAATAAAGAAACTTAAAAAAAAGTTCATTGGTTCCTTAACTGAAGCATTCAATGGGTGGCAGAATATTTAGCTTGAAAAGCTTTTGGAATACTGCGGTTTTAAAAGCACAGTTTGTAAACAATAAGATATTGAGACTTCTTTTCGCAGAAGCACAGGAGAAACTATAAAACATTGATAGTTTACAACATTTAATTGTAAATGCAGAATTACACTTTGACTATCTTGAATTGTGGGAATATTTTTCTGGATGGAGCACCAATCTTTAATTGGATAAGTCAACAGGCTGCACTGCAGTTGTTCCAATGAGAAAAACTATCAGCGGGCAGCATTTCAATTTGAATAAATATTCAAAAGAGCGACGGAAACAAATCTTTAATGAGATTTTTGTTATAAAAGGACACTTGTTGAAAGTTTAATTCGATTGCAGGCAAAAAGAAATTAAAAAGAAGAAAAAGAAAAGACAGCACCTACAATGAGATCTTGCCTGGAACACTTACAAACTGTAATTAAAAGAAAACATTGTAATTGAAAGTGATAGCCCAACACCCGAATTTGCTGTAAAGCTTATAGAAAGTATATTTTCTCAGTCCAACATATTACATTTTACCAAAAAGACTCAATTGAACATGTCAACAATTTAAAGTATATTAGCTGTCTAATGCAACTTTGAAGAAAACCACAGAAAATTTTACGAAATTATAATTATGAAATTGAAATGATAAGGTATAGAATTTAGAAAATATCAGTGATGTGGTGTTTATAACTGTATCTATAGCCATGTCTATGTCTGTATCTATAGCTATGCATCTTTCTATATCTGTAAGAAACTAACTTACGTAGCCACGTGCCAAGAAGGATCATTCTTTTTCGGTTCTAAAGAACATGTTCAGAAAAATCAATATAAACAAGGTTTTTAAAAAATCATCTGATTTAGTGTACATAGAATACACTGGTTTAGTTTTTAGAAAAATGTTACAAATATATTTTAAAATAATTGTTTAGTAAAAGAGAGAAAGAAAGAAAGAAAGAGAGAGAAAGAGGCAAACCAAGAAACTGACTCTTATCTCTACAGAGGAAACTGATGGTTACCAGAGGGGATGTGGGTGGGGCTTGGATGCAGTGGGTGAAGGGGATTACGAAGGGCGCCTGTCCTGATGAGCCCTGCTGTTGGATGCAAGTGTTGAATCGCTACCCTGTGCACCCGAAACTAATATAACTGCGTGTTAACTATACCAGGATTAACAGTTTTAAATTATGTGTAAAAAAAATAGCTATTTTAAAAGGCCACCAATAAAATAACACTGTCTATTGAAACCAAAATCATTATTTAAAAAATTGTGTAACGTGGGGTTGCCTGGGTGGCTCAGTCGGTTAAGCATCCAACTTTGGCCCAGGTCATGGTCTCGTGGTTTATGAGTTCGAGCCCCGCGTGGGGCTCTGTGCTGGCAGCTCGGAACCTGGAGCCTGCCTCGGATTCTGTGTCTCCCTTTCTCTCTGCTTCTGCCCTCTTTTCCTGTCTCCCTCTCTCTCTCCCCCTCTCTCTCAAAAATAAACATTAAACGAATTTAAATTAAAAAAAATCATTTAACTTTATTTTAGTGTTTCTATCCCTACTACCTAACATGGCCACCGACTTGCTCTTGCCTTCAGCAGCCACAAGATTTCCCCTGGTTTACCAGGTCCCCCCGCCCCCCGCCCCATTATCTTTGATAAATTGGTAGACACTAGGCTTTTCCCGTGACAAGAAAAGTAAAGCTACGTTACATGAGGTTCCATAAAGTTTTCTAATTCAAAATTTCTGGGGGCACCTGGGTGGCTCAGTCCATTAAGCATCCAACTTCAGCTCAGGTCATGATCTCACGGTTTGTGAGTTCAAGCCCTGCGTCAGGCTCTGCGCTGACAACACACAGCCTGCTTGGGATGCTTTCTCTCTCCCTCTCTCTGCTCCTCCCCCCCCCAAAATAAATAAACAAACTTTAAAAAAGAATGCTTCTCCCTCTTTTTTTTCCACTCCTAGAAGAAGGACTTGTGGTCCGAGGGTTACATTTCTCTGTGTTTCCTTGATCCAGTGATTCCTGCCACTTCGACAATTCTGTTCAGTTAATGAGCCCCTTCTCCCCTTTCAGACTACATTGTATGATACTCATTTCCTCGACTGAGTTCTTCAGACATGCTCAGTTTTCTTTATTAAGAACAAACAACACAAAACAAAGGAATGCCGTCTGTCCTTTGCAGAAGATGTTCCCCTCCTCTGTCATGCTAACTGCTCCTTCTTTCTACCCTCATGGATTGTCTACTATCCATCTCAGAGATGAACTTGAAGCATCCCCGTCCTGCAAATCCTCAGCTCCGTTTGGATCTCCTGCAAACTGTCAGGAGCTAAATAATGCTCTAAAGCACGCAATAATGCTGCATTTTTCTCAGTTCTCATTTCCAGTGAGACCGGAGTATTGGAGACCATTACAGACAGAAAAACCAAAAAAATAATTTGAAGTAGTGTGATCTTGCCTTTTAGATGGCTGAGAGATTGTGAATTGTTATGAGTTCCACTGAGAACATCTGGCTACATGAATCAGAAGTCTAAGCCATATTTATGCTGGGGCACCTGGGTGGCTCAGTTGGTTAAGTGTCTGACTCAGTTTCAGCTCAGGTCATGATCTCGTGGTTCCTGGGTTCAAGCCCCACGTCGGGCTCTGTGCTGACAGTGCAGAGCCTGCTTGGGATTCTCTCTTTCCTCTCTCTATCCCTCTCCCACTCATACTGTCTCTGTCTTTCCCAAAATAAATAAATAAACTTAAAAAAAACCATATTCATGCTTGAGTTAGCAAGTTCACTTAACCAAATTTATCCTGAAAAAAAAATCATGTTAAAATTATATCCAGGACATGTATCATCATTTATAATAGAACAATTTGGAAATTACATAAATATCTTACCCACAGAAGCTCGGCCACAAACAATGATATATGCGTGCATTAGCATACTGAACACTGCTAAAAATAAATTCTCAAATAATTTTTAAATATATAGGATCATCTTTCATGTCATGATGTCAAAAGATAATGCAGGAACCACATCTATCTATATGTGGGCTCAAAATTGTATGCATGGGCGTGTAGGGCAAGAAAAAGGAAAAAATATTCCAAAAAGTTAGCTTGGTGATATTTAGAAAAAGGAATTGACTTTTATTTTTATTTTTATTCTTTAAAATAGTTTCCATTGCGTTTCTCCCCAACTTAGATGACTGATTTACTTTGTCACTATTCTCATGTAGCTTTGACAACCTGTATTATGTTTAGTTTGTTATTAATTTCATTTTCTCTCTTTTTTTATGGTTTTTGTTCTTTAGCTACATAGGTGCCAGTTGCTTATTTGAAATTATCTGTTTTGTTGGAATCCAGTATGTCTTACCAGAGACATTTTGGAGAAAGAAACAGGAGAATGAACAAGGCGTCAATATAAAAAAAAAATGATTGTAGGGGAAATTAAAATAGGTATTAATGAATTGGAAAAAAATGAAGCAATACTTAGAAGGTAAAAACCTTGAAAGAATAGATACCTTGAAAGAAAAAGAATTGTAATCAAATACTACTTGAATAAACCTTGGTAAAATTGAATAAAGAAACTGGCTTTGAGAATTAACAAGTGTTTCAGGACAATTTGATAGTGAAGTTTTTTAATCTCTCTCTCTCTTTTTTTTAATTTCAAGGATAAAGAAAGACTCCTGGAAAAATTCCTTTCCGACAAATCCGTATCATGTTTGTTCTGAACTTCTCCTCCACCCAATGTCAGGAGAAAATGGATCAACCCAGAGTGATCTAGTATGTGTGGGCATAGGGCTTGGCCCGGTATGTCTTATAATTCTTCAAACAATTTAGATTTAGTGTATATGCAAAAGTGAAATATAAACACTCTTAGATCCTTGCTTTTATCTGGTTGAAGATGTCCAATGTAGAGGCTATGAGGAACCTGATCATTGACCAGCCTCGTAGTCACCTGCCTGTGCCTAAATGTCTCCCTCTTGTCCCGTCTTTCATCCATCTGGGCCACAAGTGCCTCGTGAACCCCTACTATGCGTCAGGCACTATTTTAAGTATTGGAGTTATAAGAGGGGAAAAGACAGGATCCACAACCTTTTGGTGCTTACATCTTAGTGTTCTAGTAGGGAGCTTAAGGAACTACAAATAAGTGGTTTCTTAACTGTAAAAAAAATACTTAAGGTTACCAAAACTTCTACTTTGCACTGGGTCAAGATAATGTCAAATCACTTTTGGAGTGTCTGAATAGCATGTGTTAAGAGTTCAGGCTTTAAATTTAGACCCTTGGTGTATTTGAGCGAGCACTAAAAATTACTAGCAGTGTAACCGTTGACAAGTTATTTAACTAGTTATCGTATTTCACCAATAAAAGTAAATACCTCATGATGTTGCTTCAAGATTTCAACCAGATAATACATGTAAAGTGCTTATACCATTTCTAATTACATATATATATATTATATATATATACATACATACATATATATACACATAGACATAATGTGTATATGTATATGTATGTGTATATGTATATATATGTATCTATATACACATATGTATATAGATACATAAAAACATATAACATATATAGATACATATATATGTTTAGTAATATTATTACTATTAAAAGAGCCTCTAATATGACACAGCTAAAAATAATAACAATAAAGTGAAAATTAGAAAATGAATTTCCAATATTATCTAAAGCAACAGTAACAAGGTAAAGCACACTTTAACTTCCCTCCTGTTCTCTTCCCTTGTCGGTCTGGGTGGAAAAAGAATGAGTAATGCGTGAAAGGAGGTACGTATCGGGTGGGCGGGAACAGCTCTTTCTTATACACAATCCAATACACTGCATACCTTTCAGTTAACTTGCTCCGACATGAATAAATATCACCCATCCGTCATTTGTGTGCTCCACAGGAAAAAAAGTCAAGAGGGTAAATATATATATATATATATATATATATATATATATTTACATATATATATACACACACACACATATATATACATATATGTTTACATATACATATACATATATATATACGTATATATATATGTTTACATATATATACACACATACATATATATATATTTTCACAGTTATTGAATCACTGCTTACCTATTTTTTATAAACAGAGAGCTAGAATATGCTACCAGTCCTAAAAGCCCAGAAAAGGAACAAAGTCTAACGCAAATTACAAATGGTAGGTTCTGATTCTGTAGTCAAAATGGTAACTCTGGAGATCTCTGATCGATTCGTCGCCAAGTCTCAACAGTGTTCACACAGACAGCAAGGAGGATCCACCATAAAACGTAAAGAGATTGGAACATATCGATGACAGAGTTTTCCTAACTTGTGTTTATAGCCCTCTGTATTCCATAGGAGGTTTAGAAGGTTGGTGAATTCCTTAAGTATAAATGATGTCATGGAGACAGCTCCTCGGCTGGTTCAGAAGTAAGGCACAGAAACCTTTACAGTTATGCTGAGCTGCCTATAAGGAATGAGACTGCTTCATAGACTTTTGAGGAATAAATGAGTTGATGTATTGTGGCCAGAGACTATAATGGCTCCCATACAGTACTCGCTCAATCAGATTGAAGTGGGTGCCATGTTGGAGGCACTGGGAGCCCACTTGTGTCTTTCGTAGTGGTAAATGTACGGGCCCTGTACGCTGGAGGTGACATATCCCGTTCTGGATATGGACACTTCCCCACACGTGACATAGTGGTGTCACCCTCTTAAATGCCTTCATTTTAAATCTGTGCTCTGACAACAATGATGTAAGGCCTTTCCAGAAGCCTGCCTTGGGGGGAGGCCTAGCTTTTTTTAAGGGCAGCCCCAGCAGCATGAAGGAGGCCTGGAAAGGCAGTGCAGAGAGCAATTCTGTGTCAGAGGGGTTGGTATCTGACAAGCATCTGAAGTCTCAACTTGGCTCTCGAGTGAAGGCTGATCATTTCCCTGATTGCTTTCTAATAGCTCTGAGAGGGAGCCCAGGAACCCGCTGGCAAGAAGCCCAAGCCATGGTGCACAGGTGACTGCTGGCCGTGGGCTCAGAGACCTAAGTGAAGGGGCTGTCATTTCACCTGTTGTTTGATGACACTGTGCTTTGTTTTGGCTTTTGTTTCGTGTCCAGTTACAACATTCCCTTTCTTGTATTTATTTTCTGGAGTCTTAGCTTTCCGGAAGAAACAGAACACGTTTTAGTCGCCTATCATGATTGTGGCCCCGCAGAGACATGGAGATCCGCAAGGGTCCTACAAAAACATGAAACAAGACGGCACGTGTTCTGTGGCCCTGCTCAGGATGGGCCGCAGATTTCTTCTTAGGGAAATACATCGAACGTGGATGGGCTTGACTTTGCTGAAGATCTAGAGAAACTTCTAGTAATAAACTCTATTCCCAGTAAACAAGTGTCAAGGTTAACTGGAAACAAAGTGCCTTAGGAGGAGACACAAGAGGCTACTTCTTGCCCTCACTTCAAACATTTCCAAAGTTGAGTGAGCACCTAGCCACAGGTTCCGAAAGGCCCAGAAATAACAGAGCCATCACTTTCGTTTCTCAAAGGGAGCTCTTGATCGAATTTCAGATGTGCCCCCTGTATGAAATGTATATTTTTAACTTGCATTAAATGGTTTATTTAGCCAAAATATTTAGGCATCGTTAACATTAATCTGAACGCACTCGTAAATGATATATTCCACTTTTCTACGTTATTTGATAAGATCAGAGGATTTGGATTATTTCCTTGCACCATGATTTTAAAAGAGAAAAACAAAACAAAAGAGTCTTTTTTTTTAGACCACTGTAAAGCCACAGGCTGTTTTGAGGTGTAATTTGATGGTCTGGGCCCATGTTTGGGGTCTTCAACAATATCCACCTCCGATAGCTTTCAGTTATCATAGAGCATCCATTTTTTTGCTGCAAGTTAAAAATCTCATCCAAGAAGAGGGTATCAGGTACTTTTACCCCTAAGCAAAGAGCCTCCGCTAATAGTCTTAGTTTTCAATCATCGGTACATAAATATGGTGCAATTTACTAATGTCGCCCACTAGCAGAAAATATGGTCCATCATAACATCTCAACTTGCTCTACTTTGTGGATTAATTTCTACCGTGGTTCTTAATCTTTTATTTAGAATGTGTATGGAAATCTCTTAAGGTACATTGCTTTTGAGATTTACACACACGGAATGAAATTATTTTGAACCCGACTGAATGGATCCTTTGCTAATGGAGTGCTCTGTGGAGGTCAAACTGATACTTAGCTTCCCAGTTTCAGGAAATACCTTCTTACATTCAGATCTAAAGGAAATATTTATAATTTGGAGGGCTAACATACTTTTTTACTTCTCTGGAAAATGAAAAGCAGTAAGAGAAACAACTCACTAATCACATCAAAAAGAAAATAGAAACGTTATACTTTCTAATATACACAAAGGGAAGGGCACTTTTAGTCAACGGTTCCAATCACATTCAATCATCAAGTGCTCCAATATAGGCCATTTCACGTGGCACAACTTATTTCCAGTGTTCATGAGAGCACTTACCCAGCGCAGGGCTCCAAAAGGCCTGTTGACTGAATAAGCAGACGGATGAGCACCTTGTCATTCAAAAGTTTCAGCACCTTGTGTTCAGCACCTTGTCATTCAAAAGTTTCCTGAAATCCAAAATTAAAAGGATACTTTGATTTTCATGAGCAAATTTCATTCCTTTTCCAGTTTTTCCCAGGCTCAGTTTGATCTGTTGTTGTTGTTGTTGTTGTTTTGGATTGCATTTTCCAATGTAGAACTTGCAATTTTATTTTCTTCATTTACCCATTCATTTCTTTAGTAAATCTTTGTTGATTACGTACTATACCAAGAGGTATAGCACCTCTTGTTACTACCATGTTAGGTGTTGGAAATATCACAGAAAGTAGGGCAATTTTGATGTCAGTTTTCATGGATCTTGAATTCTAACAGAGAAACGAAAGGCAGCAAAGCAATTTATTAATCTATATGTGTGATTAGTTCTACACAGAAGTATATGAAAGCATATGGAAAGGAAACTGATAGAATCTAGCAAGCGATAAGAATGGGAAACCAGGATAGGAGTCATAAAGAAGCTTGGAACATTGGGTAGAAGCTGAGTGAGGTCAGTGTGGCTCAGACGTAGAGGGTGATGTTGAACTGAAAACAGGTAAGGTGTGCACATAGTCAGGCGTTGGATCACGCAGACCCTTCGTGATCAAGATGAGAATGTTGTGTTTTATGCTAGTAGGAATGGGAAGGAGTTAAAGTACTGAGGCAACAGCATATCACTCATTAGTAAATTAAAACTTTAAAGAAAACTCATCTTGTTTATAACCACAAAGAGTTAAATCAAAGAGCACATACAAAATAAAACACAAACTCAGAAAACATGGATCTATGGAGTGAATGTTTGCATCATCTCCCAGTATTTATATCTTGAAAGCCCTACCCCCAATGTGATGGTATCTAGAGGTAGGGGCCTCAAGAGGTGATTAGATCATGAGTGTAGAGCCTCATGAATGGTATTTGTGTCCATACAGAACAAACCTCACACAGCCCGTACCCCTTCCACCATGTGAATACACAGCAGGAAGATACCCCCTATGAACCAGGATTGGTTCTCACCAGACACTTAGTCTACGAGTGCTTGGATCTTGGACTTCCGGCTTCCAGAACGGCATTCTGTGATGGCAGTCTGAATTAAGATGGAAGGAAGAAACAGTTTGGAGGGAAACTCAGTAGCTAAAGTTGAAAGAATCTGTCCTTAATATGGGGGCAGGGTGGAGTTTTAATGTGTTTCTCAGATTTCCAGGTGGTTTTGTTAAAGGAAACTGGTGTCAAGTTCAAGGATGAGTGTTCAGTGAGAGGTTCCTTTTAATGGATTCTAATATTGGTGAAAAATTCAAATAACGTTCTTGAATAGACCTGGGTACTTAGTCCATGAGCTCATGATAGATCTGTGAATTCACTTGTGAGTTACTGGTATATACCTGAAACTCTGGAGTCAAAATAAATTTTCTATGAAGAATCAATACAGTGAAAATGATGGCACTGAGCTCTTAGGAACTCCAACATTTAAAGTTGGTGGGGAGCCACTGACAAGCTAGCAAAGTATACTTTGCGACCAATCTCAGTGATGATCTTCAAATGTGTGTGTGTGTGTGTGTGTGTGTGTGTGTGTGTGTGTGTATGTGTGTGTCATAAACTCATTTGGAGGTCTATTTCAATATAGTTCTGCTTTAAAACTTATCACATCAAATTTATCAAAGCACACCTGCAAAATTTATTGTTTAAAAAAGATTCCTATTTTCTGAATTTCCAGGCTTCTAGATGCCACAGTTATAAGAAAAAAACATTTTTTTTTCGTATGGTCAGTTAATCTTAGACAAAGTGAAAGCATATCCAAGGGAAAATAGATAGTGTCTTCAACAAATAGTGTTGGGAAAACTAGATAGCAACATGCAGAAGAGTGAAACTGGACCACGTCCTCACACTGTACACAAAAATAGATTCAAAATGGATGAAAGGCCTAAATGTGAGACAGGAAACCATCAGAATTCTAGAGGAGAACACAGGCAGCAACCTCTTTGACCTCGGCTATAACAACTTCTTGCTAGACACATCACTGGAGTCAAGGGAAACAAAAGCAAACATGAACTATTGGACCTCATCAAGATAAAAAGCCTCTGCACAGCGAAGGAAATAATAATAATAATAATAATAATAATAATAATTGAAAAGCAACCTTCAGAATGGGAGAAGATATTTGCAAATGACATAACTGATAAAGGGCTAGTAACCAAAATCAATAAAGAACTTATCAAATTCATCCCCCCCCCAAATAACCCAGTTAAGAAATGGGCAGAAGACATGAATAGACATTTTTCCAAAGAAGACAACCAGATGGAAAACAGACATATGAAAAGATGTTCAACATCAGTCATCATCAGGGAAATACAAATCAAAACCACAATGAGATATCACCTCACACCTGTCAGAATGGTTAAAATGAACAACGCAAGAAACAAAAGATGTTGGCAAAGATGTGGAGAAAGGGGAACATTATTACATTGTTGGTGGGAATGAAAACTAGTGCAGCCACTGTAGAAAACAGTATGGAGTTTCCTCAAAAAGTTAAAAATAAAACCACCCTATGATTTGGCAATTGCATTACTAGGTATTTACCCAAACAATACAAAAAATACTGAATCAAAGGGATATATGCACCCTGATGTTTATAATAGCAAAATTATCACCAAGAGCCATTGACTGATGAATGGATAAATGGTGCATATATATAATGGAATATTATTCTGCCATCTTGCCATTTGCAATAATGTGGATGGAGCCAGGGAATATTATGCTAAGTGGAATAAGTCAGTCAGAGGAAGACGAATATTATATGGTTTCACTCATATGTGGAATTTAGGAAACAAAACAGATACATATATGGGAAGGGAGAAAAGAGAGAGAGAGGAAGCAAACCATAAGAGACTCTTAACTGTAGAGAACAAACTGAGGGTTGATGGAGGGAGGTGGGGGATGGGTATTAAGGAGGGTACATATTGTGATGAGTACTGGGGTACTGGGTGTCATATCTAAGTGATGAATCACTAAGTTCTACTCCTGAAACCAATATTATACTATGTGTTCACTAGCTAGAACTGAAATAAAAATTTGGAGAAGAAAAATTGTTCAAGCAATCTAAGGTCACTTCTTTATAAATCTAAGTTATTTCTAAACCAATGCAGAACTCCATGACCCAGGAAAATCTCATTTTGGGATTGTTTCATTATTCAATTTTTATTAAGGTATAAGTGACATGTAACATTATATTAGTTCTAGGTGTGCAATATACCAATTTAATATTTGTGTATGTATATTGCAAAATAGTCATCACAGTATGTCTAGTTAACATCTATCACCATCCATAGTTACAAAGTTTTTTTTTCTTTTTCTTATGATGAGGACTTTTAAGATATACTCTCAGCAACTTTCAAATATTCGATACAGTATTATTAACTGTAGTCACCTTGCTGTACATGACATCCTCATGACTATTTTATAACTGGAAGTTTGTCCCTTCTGAGCCCCTTTACCCACCTCACATCCCCATCCCACCCCACCTGTGGCAACCACCAATATATTCTCTGTGTCCATGAATTTTTGTTTGTTTGTGTGTTCGGTTGGTGTTTTAGATCTCACGTACAAATGAGATCATTTGTCTTTCTCTGATTGACTTCTTTCATTTTAATGCCCTCAAGGTCCCTTTGGATTGTCACCAATGATAAGACTTTATTTTGTTAAGTATTTGATTGTCTATATACCACAATTTCTTTATCCATTGATGGATACTTCATTGCTTCCATATCTTGTCAATTGTAAATAATGCTACAATCAACATGAGGGGGCACACATTATTTTTTTGAATTAGTGTTTTTTATTTCTTTGGATAAATACTCAGAGGTAGAATTGCAGGATCATATGATAGTTCTATTTTTTTTTTTTTTTTTTGAGGAACTTCCATACTGGTTTCCATAGAGGCTGTACCCATTTGTATTCCCATGAATGATGCAAAAGTATTGTCTTTTCTCCAAGTCCTCACCAACACTTATTTCTTGTTCCTTTGGTAATAGCCATTCTAACAGGTGTTAGATTTTGTAGACTGAGGTTTTGATTTGTATTTCCTGATATTGAGTGATGTTGAACATCTTTTCATTTACCTGTTGGCCATCTGCATGTCTTCTTTGGAAAAATATTCAGATCCTCTGCGTATTTTTTTATTTGGATTTTTATTTCCTATTCAGTTGTAGGAGTTCTTTATATGTTTTGGATATTAACCTTTTATCACATATATGATTTGTAAATATTTATTCCCATCCAGTAAGTTGTCTTTTCATTTTATTGATGATTTCTTTCTGCTGCGCAGAAGCTTTTTAGTTTGATTTAGTCTTACTTGTTTTCTCTTTGTTGCCTTTGCTTTTTGAATCAGATAACAAAAAAAAATCATTGCCAGACTGTTGTCAAGAAGCTTACTAAGTTTTCACCCAGGACATTTATAGTTTCTGGTCTTACATTCAAGTCTTTAAACCATTTTGAGTTAATTTTCATGTATGGTGTACAGTCTAGTTTCATTCTTTTGCATGTGACTGTCCAGTTTTCCGAATACCATTTATTGAAGGGACTATCCTTTCGCCATTGGGAATTCTTGCCTCGTTCGTCATAAATTAAATGACCATATATATATGGGTTTATTTCTGGTCTCTCTATGTCTGTTTTTATGCCAGACTACATAGTTTTGATTACTATACCTTTTTAATATAGTTTTAAATCAGGAAGCATGATGCCTCCAGCTGTGTTCATCTTTCTCAAGATTGTTTGACAATTCAGGGTCTCTGTGGTTCCATATAAATGTTAGGATTGTTTGTTCTATTTCTATGAAAAATGTCATTGGAGAGCACCTGGGTGGCTCAGTCAGTTAAGTATCCAACTCTTGGTTTTGTCTCAGGTCATGATCTCATAGTTTGTGGATTTGAGCACTGCATCATGGTCTGTGCTGGCGGTGAAAAGCCTGCTTGGGATTCTTTTCTTTCCCTCTCTCTCTCTCTCTCTCTGCCTCTCTCTCTTTCTCAAAATAAATTTAAAAAACTTTAGAAAAATGTCATTGGAATTTTGATAGGGATTGCACTGAGTCTGTAGATTGCTTTGGGTAGTATGGACATTTGAACAATATTAATTCTTCCAATTCATGAGTATGGTGTATCTTTCCATTTATTTGAGTCTTTTTCAATGTATTTTATCAATGTATTACAGATATTTTTACTTTAATAACATTTAGATAAACCAATACATTGATATTATATTTTTAAATATGTATTCTTATGAAATATGGTATTTGAAATATGATAGTTTCAACAGAATATGACCTAATTGTAAATCTAAAGGAGTATTTCTTAGCCTCAACATTATGGACATTTTGCATTGTACAGGTTAGAGGTATTCCTGGCCCCTAGCCTCTAGATGCCAAGAGTATCCCTTTTCCCTGGTTGTGATAAAAGAAACCAGCCTAGAATTCTGTATTTTCATTACATTAACTGTATCCACAGTAGTTTTGGGTTATTTTTGAACATTTAGTCATTTTCAAATCATTTTCTAGTTGGGCATGTTACTGTAATTTATAAATATTGAATCAAAATAAGTGTATTATTCTGTGACTTGCTATCTTCAGTTGACATTATTTTCCTAAAATGTAGCCTTTGATAAGTGTGGCTAAATTTTATTAATTTGCATGTCTGCATAGTTTTACATTGCATGAATTCACCATACCTGATTTATTCTTTCTACAACGGACAGTTGATTTGTTTCCAGCTTTTTGGCATTATAGGTAATGTTCCTAGGGACAATTTTGGCCTTATATCTTGGTAGATATTTGAGAGTTTCTCTAGAAGAGTGGCTTTCCACTGGGGACAAGTTTATCCTGTAGGGGACATTTGACAATGTCGAGATATTCTATAGTATCCTATCTGGAAAGTATTACCGACAACTGGTGGATAGAAGCCAGGGATGCTTCTAAACAACCTGCAATGCTGAGGACAGCTGTGCCTGCAACAAAAATTTTCTAGCCCAAAGTGTTGGTCCTGTCATAATGCATATGTTTGAGATATGTCTTAGAACTTTAGTGAAGGTGCCTGTTTTCCAAAATGGCTATTTATATTCTCACCAGTGGTGACTAAGAAGTGAATGAAATTTATATTCCTTGCATTTGATAATATTACAGTTTTACATATCATATGGGTGTGAAGCAGTATTTCATTACAGTTTTTAATTATATTTTCCCAAAGACAGACTGTCACATGCAGAACTTCATTTGGGTGTGTCCGGAGTCTTAGAAGCTAGACTACACTATGGTCTCCTTCAAATGGACCTTGAGAGTTTGTTTGGCGGTTCTAGCAGGGGAGTACAGCTACCCCTGTGCCCTTGACCAAAGAAAGGTCCAGGGGGACATACACGGAGTGGTGAGGAAGGAAGAAGACACCCACCTCACCAGCTAGAGCAGCAGAATCAACCCTGGTAATCAATGAGGTGACAGATGTTGCAGCCAGATCGCCCTCACATCCTGATGATTGCTTCTTAATTGGTTGTAAGTGCTATTTACATAGGTTGGATACTAATCCTTTCTTCTTTATATTTGTCTTTTCCCAGTTTGGTTCTCACCTTTTCCCTTTGATCACAGCATCTTTTAATGAGCAGTAAGACTTAATCTTATCAAGTTTAATTACTAACCTCTTTATTTGTACATTTAAGGTTTTATTTGATACACCTTCTTTCACTATAAAGACAAACAACATTTGGGGGGTTTGGGGGCTCAATCGGTTAAACAGCTGACCTTTGATATTGGCTCAGGTGGTGATCTCACGGTTCCTGAGATCAAGCCTCTCATTGGGCTCTGCGCTGAGAGTGCAAAGCCTGCTTGGGATTCTCTCTTTCTCCCTCTCTCTCTGCCTTTCCCCCCACCTTTCACATTCCTTCTATCTCTCTCTCTTTCAAAATAAATAAACTGAAAAAAAATAAAAATAAAAAAAAATTAAGATACACAGCATTCTCTCGTATTTGTAGCTTTTCTTTTTACTGTGTTTACAAATATACTCTGAGGTTTTTTTTTTTTACATTGTATGTGATAGAATTCTGATTTACCTCATTTTTTCCTTTTGAGAACCATTTGATTCAATGTAATTTATTAATGGTTCTTGTTCTCTCCTAAAATGCAATGCTCATTCTAAATAAATTCTAAATAAATTCTAAATAATTCTAAATAAATTTTCATATTTGAAAACTTTACATTTTAAAATATTGAGTCTTCTATGTGTTTAGCTTACGTGTCCCCTGGTGATTTACAGTGGTTTTATATTATTTTCTCCATAAAAAAAAAATTGCTTGTGTATCTCTTCAGACTTATATTTAATTACTCTTTGGTTGTAGTTTAAAATTTTATGTTTTAAAATTATATTTCAAGCTTGTTCTCACTGTATAAAAATCAATTGTCTGACTTATATTGATTTCAAAATCCACAACTGTGTTAAACTCTCTTGCTAATCTGGCTCATTAATCCAAAGTTACTCTTGATTCCTTTGTTTGACAGTCACATCTAATGCACCAAGAAACTCTGCTGGCCCTAATTTGAAAATCTATCAACTCTACGTCATTTTATCTATTGTAACTCACCACTCTTTGCACCTAAGAGGGTGACAGTGTTTTCCTGCCTTTTTTTTTTTTCCAATTATAACATTCCTCTTATTGGGATGTTAGATGATGTCATTGAAAAGTCTCTTTCGTTCCCTAATTCACTCTGGATTAATGTCAAATTCCCAATGTTCTAGAGGCCTGTCCATGACTGACTCCTGCTACATCCTCGTCAGCTAGAAGTCTCCCCTCCTTGCTCCTCTGGCCAAGTGGCACCGTCCCCTACTTCTTTCCAAAGATGGGGGCTGACTCTTTTATTTCTGCTCCACACACCCTTTCGTCAGATCCCTTCATTCCTCCGTCCCTCAACTTTTACTACACACTTGTTCAAATAGCACCATTCATTCAGTTGTTTCCTACATAAAATGCCCACTTTGCTCCGTGACACTTCTGACCCCTTTCCCTACTCTGGTGTTTGATTTTGGCGGATGTTATTTACTTTGATCTTGCGCATTGCATTTAACGTCTTGTAACATACGCTTCGTGTGCCTATATTATCTAAGTACACAAACTCCGTAGCCCCCAGGAGTGCAGCCCGTCCTTCCTGTCACGGTGTGCTTGGTGTTATAGTAGGTGTTTTGCGAGTGTATTTTGACTTATGTGACTAAATAAATATATTCCTTGCCAATGATTTTTTGGATATATACATATGATCATTGAGCTGTTAATAATGGAGGTTTTGTTTGTTATTTCCCAATTTCTTATACTGCTTTTTTTTCTCCTTTTTCTTTTCTTGCTGGGTGACTGTCATGCTGTTATAATTCTTAATCAAGAGGTTAAGGGCACTGATACTTGCAATTTCCATATCTTAACAGGAAAGCTGTGACACTCACCATTAAATAAGATTCTTGCTATATGTAACAGCCTAAATATCCCTTATCAGATTAAGGCACTTCTCTTTTGTCCCTAGTGTGCTAGGAGTGGACACTATGAATATAAATCTTATATTATTGAATGATGGTGTCTGTTTCTATGTAGAAAACTCTATATCCTCTTTTCAATAATTAAGGTAATAATATACAATAATTATTTTCTCAACTTCATAATCCAAGGAAAATGCCATTTTAGTGTTGGCTTTTTTTTTTAACCAATTCTGAAGTTAATTTGGTAATATTTCTAGTAGCATTTTTTGCCTGTAATCATTCCTTTTAAAAATAAGAGCAGTGGCTTTGGTGCTTAGATTATGATCCTTTTTAAATTTTTTTATTCTGCAGCTTTTGCACGTGATGATTTGCTCCTTGATTATTTGCTGGAACTTACTTGAGGAACTATATGGACCTAATAACTCCTTTCTGGAAGATTTGTAAGTGCTGATCAATGACTTTCAAGGTTATTGGCCCATTCCGTATTTTCATTTCTTGAGTAATTGTGAGTAAATAACATGATTTCCAGAAACTGGAGCATTTACCTTAAATTTTCAAGTCCTTTAGCCCGAGGTGTTTGTGACATCATCTAATTGTTTTTTTAATATTGATATTCTTCGTATCTCTACCCCTTTTAAAAATCCATACTGTTATTGACTTTCTCTTTCTTTTCTTTCTTTATTGTAAGTTCTCCAGAAGTTTGTCACTATTATTTGTACTTTCAAAGAACATGAGATCATACGTTTATTTTTTTGTTTCTATCATGTTAATTCTCTATTAATTTTTTTCATACACTTACATTTCTTTTTTTTAAATTTAACCTTTATTCATTTTTGAGAAAGAGAGAGACAGAGCCTAAGCAGGGGGAGGAGCTGAGAGAGACAGACACAAAGAATCCGAAGCAGGATCCAGGCTTTGAGCTGTCTGCACAGAGCCCAAGGCAGGGATCGAACTGATGAACCATAAGATCATGACCTGAGGCCGAAGTAGGACGCTCAACTGACAGCCATCCAGGTGCCCCCATTTACATTTCTTTACAGTGGGAGGTTAATTTATTATTTTTTAAATCTTTCAAAGCTGGGTCATCAGATCATTAACGTTGAGCTTTTTATTTTTACCAAAGTAAACATTAAAAACTAGGTATTTCCTTCAACGTACTGTCTTCGCAGATTTCCGTAAGTTTTGAATTTGGTCCACAATCTAATGTGAAATCTCAATCAGAGATACTCCTTAAAATTAAATCAATATTTTCTTTTTAGCAAAGTATATGCTCAAAGTAAAAGAGGAAAATGGTAAAATTCTTGTGTGATTTCTCCTACGTGGCACAGCCTACAAGTATTGTTTATGAGAGCTCTCATGGACCCCAAATCACACCAGCACGGAAATCTCTTCCAGAAATTGTTCAAATGACATGCATGCGATGCTAATGAGAAGAAGATAATATTTTAATTGGAAATTCATATAAATATTAAAATTCACTTTTGGCTTATCTCTGTGTCTCCCCAAATCTTTGTGTTTAGTTTTCCTTTGGAAATAACATTAACTGTTAATATATTCAGCACAAAGGTAATAAATACAGAACCCTTTGTTCAATGTATGTAGGAAGGGAAATATCTCATAAAAACTAAGGGTAGAATGAAGTAAAGATATCATTCGTTACTATATTTGTGTATGTTTTGCATTGACAATGCAATGGAATATCCTAGACTTGCTAAACAAACAGACGAAAAAACCCTAAATATGCCAGTTTCAATTTTGTTTTTAGCAGTAAGTTCTTTGTCTTGTATCATTTTGAGTTACCCTAAAGCTAGCGATATTTGTTTTGCTTTATTCAATAAAGAAATCTCACCCTGTTGCTCTTAATATACACAATTTCATTTTAATTTATAAGGTCCACAGATCAGAGGCCAAAATAAAAATACTTTAATTAAAAACACTAAGTGCTTTGGACATTCCAATCGACAGAACTGAAAATACAGTTATGCAGAATTTGTTCTAAAATTCTATTATGCATCCCGAGGAAAATCTACATATGGCCCAGTGGGTATTGTATCCAGAGAATTGAGATAAGTAGGTGAAAATATGCATCAAAAAATCATTCTTTCATAATTGGAAACTAAATTAAAGATCACAAAAAACATGGTATTGTACAAAGCAAAATCCTATAAATAGTATTTGAAGAATTCTAGAGCTAAGTAGATGTTTTTAGCTTAGTGCTAGGAAAGAAGTTGCCTTTTCTAATACACTGTTTCTGTCTTTGATTAGAGGAGACCTATGAAACTACCAAATCCTGTGTGTTTTATGTGTGTGTGTGTGTGTGTGTGTGTGTGTGTGTGTGGGTGTGGGTGTGTTTGGGTGTGTGTGTTGTGTGTATGGAGGGGGGGTGTTGTTTGTTTGATTCTCAAAAAGCTCAGAATGTGATTCTGGCTTCAACTGAAAAAAGAAACATTTTGTTTATTTAACGTCATTCTGCAGTTTTATTATTATGGTGTAAGGGGGAAATCTAATAGATTGAGTTCTCTAGAACAACTTTTTACATTATTAAAGATACACAGGACAAATAATGATTTTCCAAAATTTCAACATTCTTAAACCGTAGCATTCTGTATAACGTGGAGCCCTGAAAAATCTTGGCAATCATGGACAGATAAAGCCAACCATAGACCACAGTGATCTTGCCCTCTTCAAAAACTTATTTATTAATATCTCTACCTTACATTTTTAAAATAAGCATATTTATTGAAAGCTATTAAAACCTTTATTTGCTTCTTATGGAAACATGCTAGGAGCTGGGATGGAGAAATTAAACTCTCTAAACTCTTAAGAAAGTAGTCAGTAATCAATAGCCTGTCTCGCTTTCTTCATCAGGAGAGAAATCCTTCGGTGAGTAAAATAAAGCCAAGGGGTTTTAAAAGGTTTTGGGTCAACTTGATATTTATTTAGATCAACCTGATCAAGCAGAGTGGTTTTTTCCCAGAAGAATTGGACACACAGGAGATCAAGGTTTGGGAGAATAATTTGACTCCAGTGTCCAAAATTCTTACAAAGAAAACTAAGTCATGCTGCATTATGTAACAAATTAAGAGGGATTTGTGGATCAAGCTTGGTGCTTGTTTGCTTATTATAAAGAGTGAGCCGAAAGAAATGCTCAATTAAATGAACGCTGTTGCTAAAATATACCCAAATTGTCTGTCATAATTTTAGTGTTATAACTGTTATCTGTAGAAATTACTCAAGGAACACATACCAGGGTTTTGTTTGTTTATCTAATACACTACCGTGTAATCTGGCATTAACTCGCTTTGCAACATTTCATCTCTTTCCCTTCTCTTGAGCATTCCTCACTCCAGTTGGGATGGATGCGGTCTCCATTCACACTGCACATTTCATAATTCCCTCCCTTCTTCTTTAAAGCCAGGTGTAAGTCTTCGATTCCACAAGGTTTTCTTGCATTTCCCCATTGGAGGTAACATCTTCTGTTTCTAAAATCCATTGCACTTTGTGTTATATATGTCAAATTTCTTACACGTTGTAAGCTCTCCCAGCAAGAGAACAGCTTAAAACACAAACGTAGGTCACACTGTATTCTTTCTTCACAGCTATCTAAGAGCTATCAAAGACCTCTACTTGTCCCACGACAATCTATGTTCTCTGTATACTATACACGGTCTGTGATCTGGTTCCAATCTGCCTTGCAAGTCGCATTAGTTATGTCTTCTTCACTCACCATTTACATTCTTTCAATGACGAATTCCTTGAAGGTCCCCCCCCCCCCCCCCACACACACACCATCTGGAGTCGTTTCACTTCAAGCCATACCTTTGTGCATCAGCTTTGGAGGAATAAGCCAGATCCTTCAACTTGTGGGTGAAAACCAACTTCTAAGTCAAGACAGGGTTACCACAAAATCTTCATTTTCCCTATGTGTATGTGAGCTTTGTGGCAACTCATCTTGTGAAACAAAGTTGTAGTTTCCATAATTTGCCAAAGACCAAAGTTAGACAACCAAATTCCATCAGTGACTTATTTTCCAATGCCAGTAACCCTGGGAAATGAGGTGTAAAATTGGATACATTTTAATGTCCCTGTACCTCTCAACATCCTAGGTTCTCAGCTATTTTCCACATTGTTATGAGGACAAGAACATTCTGAGAATAGGTATCTGAAGTGTGGAGACTGGGGTGGAGTGAAAAGAACTATGTGACATTTAGAACGCTGTAATTGCTAATGTCACCTATTTTAAATATGATTATGCACAGGCATTCACTTTGTACATCCAGTATGCCAGGAAGTAATAGTGAGATAGTGGTGATTTCTTCATGATGGTTCTGTGGTCTTTTGGGGGAACCTCAGGCTTCTTTCCAGCCTGTCAGGTTGCAGGATTTCTGGGCACTAATAGGCTTATGAAGCAGCATATGCTCACAGTTCCAAAGGCTGAGCGACTGCCACCGCATTAAGTTCTATAAAAGAAAATGAAAACTTCAAATTAAAAATATCTTCTTCATGTCCTCAATTGACCCTGGACAAATAAGAAAGGAAAGAAAGCGTAAGTAGGAATCCAGTGTGCTGACAAACTAATAGGGAAGAGCAGTGGTTTAAATTCAAAGGTTGGGAGGATTCCTTTTTGCTTAGGGGAGGTCAGTGTTTGCTCTAGTCAAGATTTCAACTGATTGGACCAGACCCGCCCACTTTGCAATGGATAATCTATTTTACTCAAAATTCACTGATGTAAATGTTGATCTCATCCAAAAAAAACCCCCAAAACTCCCCCAAAACAAAACATAAAACCAAATAAAACAAACAAACAAACAAGCAAACCCTTAGAAACATCAAGAATATCTGGGCACCACACCCAGCCCCATTGACACATAAAATTATCTCTCATGGGCACCTATCTAGACATCAGATTGTAGGATTTCTTTACTGATGCTAATTCTAAGGAAAACAGAATCTAAAATGATTTTGCATGGGATTAGAATGATCTTTCATGTGAAATTTGGATTATAGTACATGAAAGGGCAGAGTGTCAAAATTTTGCCATGTGCATACATGAATTTTTATGAATTGTTTTAGGCCTGCCTAGCAATAAAATCTTAAGTGGATATCATGTATGGAAGCTCTCAGACTCAGACTGAGGTTTACTTATATTTTACCATGAGAGTAAGACTGTTGGTCTTAGATAACTCAAATTTACCTTGATTTGGCAGTTATCATCTTGTGCCACGACCTGTGCCAGTTCAAGTTGGCTTTGAAGAGTTTAGTGATACTTTTTATTCCCATTTGACAAGACATGAGGCCTAGAAAGGTAATTTACCTGATACCCAAAGCTAATTAATAGAAGCAGCACGATTTAGGCATGGGCTGTAAGTTGCAAAATCTGCAGTTTCAATCAGGAGGTTACACTCCGTGGGCATTATAGCTACATTTTTTAGGAGTATATACTAAGGGAAAACACTCACACTGGATTTTTAAATGAAAATAACAAGTTACAAAGTTTTATGGCATTAATACACAGAAATATTGAGAGATATTATCCCTGTGTTCAAGTGACTAGGAGTATTTAATTTTTCCCTTGTTTGCATATTCTACATTTATTGTAACTGACATGTATTTCCTTTCCTTCATATACTAGTGTATATCAAATAAAAAATTATTTCAAACACAAGGGAGGGTTTTATCTCAATTTAAAACACATAAATGGAAGAATAGAGACCCCAGAATTGGACCCACAAATGTGTGGCCAACTAGTCTTTGACAAAGCAGGAAAGAGTATCCAATGGAAAAAAATAAAACACATAAATGGGGGCACCTGGGTGGTTCCGTTGGTTGAGCGTCTGACTCTTGATTTCAGCTCAGGTCAGGACCCCAGGGTCGTGGGATCAAGTCCTGCATCGGACTCCACATTGAGCATGGAGCCTCCTTAAGGTTGTCTCTGCCCCTCTGTCCCACTCACATACTCTCTTTCTTTCTAAAAAAAAAAAAAAAAAAAAAAAAAAAAAAAAAAAAAAATCAAAAAACATTAAAACATTTTAAAAAACCATAAATATTCATGCCATAGAAATCTACTTTTTGTTTTAGAAAGACGTTCCCAAAATGTGTGAGAAGGTGAATCAAGGTGACTTTTTTTCTTGGGCCAAGTGTTGATTAATTACTGAAGAAGTTCAATCTGAAAATTTCTGCTGTGAGGAGAGCTACAATTTTCTAAGAGAAATGTTTAAATGCCTTCTGTTGGAGATAGCCCGCAGTCAAGCAGGTACCTAACTGGCATGTTAGAGTTTGACCCTGATTATTCTTAGCGATCCCTCTGCCCACATGAAGATTCTACCACTCCTGTCTTAGCACCTGGGAAACATGATCCATAGTCTTTCCCTTCTGAGCTGAGGGGAAGACTGTAGATATATAGAAGAACATCTTTGCTAAATGATTTATAGTCATTGAGCTTAATTTCAAGGGCATAACATTTATTTCCTCAAAGTTTTCATTTAATTCAACAGAAAAATATTTATGGCACTCATAGAAGGGAGTTGTGATTCCAGAACATGTGATTTGTCATTTATATTCTCCAATCCTTTGTTGATATGTAAAAAAAATATTTCTCATGGACCCATAATTGCATGACCTTAGATAGGCTTCGCATAATTATATTCTAAGCAATTTAATTAGGTTATTTGATAAATTATGGTATGGAAAAAGTTAGAAAACTTTCCATGATAAATGAAAGCATATTTGACCTTTCCTTCTACCACGGAGTTCTAAACTATAAAATAATGCTTCTTTGAATCCAATATGTATACCTGGTACACAGTCCCTTAATATGGAACTTAAAGTAATTATCCCAGATTTATGATGTGCTTATCTTTTTTGGCATTCTTCTCTCGTTGCTTGCTTGTAGTATATCTTTTTTTCCAATATTATTAAAAACTTTTGTATTTCGCATACAGAAAAATTCACATTTTTGGCACACAGTTCCATGAGGTGTGGCAAATGCCAAAATATGAGTGGTCAACCCCACAGACAGGACAGAGAAACTCTTCGGTATCTCAGAGACTTCCTCAGGCAGCTACTTTGTGTTCAGAACTGCCCTCCCCACACCAAAGCCTGCCATTAATCTGTTCCGTCCCCATCTGTTTGTTTTCATTACATAATCGTTTTTTTATTTTGTGCTACTTAAAATCCTTCTGACTAGAAGTAGAGTAAAGACACAAAATGGGTGGAAATAATCTCAGGAGAGCATTTTACATAAGCTTGATGCAAAAATATTATGTCACTGGCTATAGAGAACAGATATAAAGTGACTGCCATGTCCTGACTCCATACAGATTCCAAGATTTGATTAAGATCATTATTGTCATTAGGGCACCATAATCCTGCAAACACATTGTGTTACCTTCAATGTACAACGCACAGTGTAGCGTGCTGTTGTTAAAACTTTTATGTGGAGATAATTGTAGACTCACATCTAGTTGGAAGAAATAATGCAGAGAGATCCCTAGCACATTCGTGGAATGTAATATACAACCAAATCTGGAGGAACTCTCAAAGGCCAAGTTGATACATGCAAAATGGAATACAATTTGAGAAACTCCCCAGTTATAATAGGAAGAGAGATTTTTACAAATGTATCTTGGTGAATGTGTCATGAACCTGTAAAGCTTTTTACCTTGTGCATGATTGCATACAAAAAACAAAATAGAACTCCCACAACACTACAGAGCAAAAATAGAATTGGGTGTATCATTTCAATCAGAATTTGAAAAAAATGCTTCACAGCCTAATATAGCCTATTTACTTTAGCCATATTCTTGTTGGAATACCTGAAATACTAGAATAATTTAAAATTTTTAAAAATTATGTGTAACAAGAACTCTTTTCTTGACCAGACATTAGTCAGATACCTCTGAGCCTTTTGTTCCGCTAAGCCTGACCTCAGCCTTTCTGTCCATCCTCCTTGAGGCCAGATTTTGGCAGGAAAACAAAACAAAACAAAACAAAACAAAAACAAAAACAAAACAAAAAACCCCAAAAACCCAAAACCCAAAAATCCAAGAAACCAAAAAAATACCAAAAAACCAAAACCAAAGCAACAACAACAACAAAACCCACTGAATCCATTTGGAGAGTCTACCATTGACCCTGATGAAGCCGTTCTTCCTCACCCTTGGTGTTCAAGTCCTTGCCTGCCTTGAGCAAGAATCCCTAGAGGCCAATGGAGCATGGATCCCTCTCCCTGATGTTCCTCCTGGTAACTTTCCATGCACAGACCCCCTCGCTCTGTTTGTTGGTTGTAAATACCCAGTTGCCTTAGCTGTATTCTGAGTTGAGTTCCATGTTATACTGAAATCTCTCTGCCTTTCTGAACTCATTTGAATAAAATTGGTCTTGCTGTTCTTAATAGGTGTCCAGTACAAAATTTTCTTTTCCCTGCTTTAGCAGGTATTAGCATGGCAGCTCTCCTACATTGTTTTTTTTTTAACGTTTATTTATTTTTGAGACAGAGAGAGACAGAGCATGAACAGGGGAGGGTCAGAGAGAGGGAGACACAGAATCCGAAACAGGCTCCAGGCTCCGAGCGGTCAGCACAGAGCCCGACGCAGGGCTCGAACTGACGGACTGTGAGATCATGACCTGAGCCGAAGTCGGACGCTTAACCGACTGAGCCACCCAGGCACACCTACATTGGTTTTTTGATTGAACACTACCTGTGTACCAAAGGGAGTGTGAGAAAGACTGCTCTCGAGGGCCAACAGGCAGATTTATCAAGGGAACATCTCCAAGAACCTGTCACAGAACTCCTGTAAGCCTTTGTCATCCCCAGAAAGGAGAGATTTTGTGAGAATATCTTTGGATAAAGCTGTTCTGAGAGCTCCTCTCTATCCCATAGACAGGCAGGATGCCAGCCTTCCTTCCCCCCACCCCCATACCCCCCCTGTGTGCATAGACCTAGGAAAGGAAAAAGTAAATCCTCACCATCCTCCTCCTCTTCCTTCCTTGTTGATGCTCAAGACTGTTATTTCAAGGTGCATCTGGGTGGCTCAGTCTGTTAAGTGGCTGACTCTTGATTTTGGCTCAGGTCATGACCTTGCAAGTTTGTGAGTTCGAGCCCTGCATCAGGGCTCTGCATTGACAGCATGGAGCCTGTTTGGGTTTCTCTTTCCTCTCTCTGCCCCTTTCTCTCTCTTTCGTATATATATATATATGCATTTTATCCAGTTTCCCCATGACGATAACGTGTTATAAAGCTTCAGTAGAATATCATCACCAGAGTATTGACATTGATACAATTCATGGATCTCATTCCAATTTACCCCATTTTACCTGTACTCATTTGTGTGTCTTGTAGTTTTATGCTACTTTTCATAATACCTTTACCGAGATATAATTCACATACCATAACATTTACCCTTTTAACTTGTACAGTTCACTAGTTTTTAGGATTTTCACAGTTGCCCAAATATCACCTCTATATTGTGACACTATAACAACCCCAAAAGAACCCCGTACCCTTCCGCCTACTCCCAACTTCTAATCTGTCTTTGGTCTCTATGGATTTTGCCCATTTTGAGTATGTTGCAATAATGTAATGCTACAACATGTCACCTTTTGTAAGTGACTCATTTCACTTAGAGAATGTTTTCAAGGTCCATCCATGACATAGTTTGCATCAGTCCTTTATTTTTTTTATGACCAAAAAACTGTTCCAATTATGGACACACACTATATTTACAGTGTTTATTGATTCATCAGTTGAAGGGCATTTGAGTTGTTTCTTTTTTTTTTTTTTCTTTTTTTGGTTATTCTGAATAATTCTTCTGTCAACATTCACGTTTGTGCCAACATATGTTTTCATTTCTCTTGAGTGTGTACCTGCTGGGAACGTAAATGCTGGGTCATCTGGCAAGTCTGTGGTTAATATTTTGAGGTTTATTTTGAATAAACACCCTAACTCAGACTGTTTCCAAGGCAACTGTTACCATTGTACATTTCATCTGCTGTGCTGAGGGTTCTAATTTATCAGAGTCCCTGCCAGCTTTTGTTATTGTTTGTCTTTTTTCCCCTAAGTTTTTATTTTATTTATTTTGAGAGAGAGAGAGAGAGAGTGAGAGGGGCAGAGAGAGAGAGAGAGAGAGAGAGAATCCCAAGCAGGCTCCCAGGTGTCAGTGCGGAGCTGGACACAGGGGCTGATCCCAGGAACCGTGAGATCATGACCTGAGCCAATATCAAGAGTTGGACGCTCAACCGATTGAGCCGTCCAAGTGCCTCATATCGTTCATTTTTTTTGATGATAGTCAAACTTGCAGGGGTGAGCTGGTACTTCAAGATGGTTTTGATTTGCATTTCCTTCATGGTTAAGGATGTTAAGTATCATTTCATGTGCTTATTGGCCATTTGTATATCTTCTTTGGAGAAATGGATCTTCAAATGATTTTCCACTTTTGAAATAAGTTTGTCTATTGTTTCATGTTGAGTTGTAATAGTTCTTCGCAGAGTCTGGATACTAGACCCTTATCAGGTGTATGATTTGCACATATTCCTCTCACCTGTGGGTTGTCTTTCTTCACTTTGTTGGTAGCACTCTTTGGAGAATAAACTCTTTTAATTTTGATAAAGTTCAGTCTATTTATTTTTTATTTTTGTCGACTTCATTGCTGTGTTTCTGGTGTCATACTTAAAAGAAACCATTGCCTAATTCAAGATCATGAAAATTTATGCCTAAGTTTTCTTCTAAGAGTTTGATATTTTAACTCTTGTGCATAGGGCTTTTTTATATATTTTGAGTTAAATTTTGTATATGATGTAAGAGGGGGTCCAGCTTCATTCTGATTCATGTGGCTATCTAGTTTTCCCAGCACCGTTTGTCAAAAAGACCACTGAATTGTCTTGACACACTTGCTGAAGGTCAGTTGTTTACCCTTACAAGTTTATTTCTGAGCTATCAGTTGTTTTCCACTGATCTGTATGTCAACATTTAGACCAGTATCACATCTGTTATTTTTTTAATTTTTAAAAACCGTTTATTTGTTTTTGGAGACAGCGTTAGAGGTGGAGGGGCAAGAGAGAGAAGGAGACACAGACCTCAAAGCAGGCTCCAGGCTCTGAGCTGTCAGGACAGAGCCCGACATGGGGTCCAAACCCACGGACCAGGAGATCATGACCTAAGCCAAAGTCGGATGCTCAACCGACTGAGCCCCCCACGTGCCCCCTCGGTATCACATCTTCATTACACATCTTTGGAGCAAGTTCTGGAGTCAGGGGGGGTGTCCTGCAACACTTCTTGTTTGTTTCAAAACTGCTTTGATTTTTCTGGGTCCCTTGCACTTCCATGTGAATTTTAGGAGCAGCATATTAATTTCTGAAAACAAAAAAGCAGCTGGAACATTTACAGATGTTATATTAACTCTTTACAACTTTTAGATGAGTATTGCTATCTTATTATATCTGAGGTGGACATTTTTCTATTTACCTATGTCTTCTCTACCTTTTCTAGACCATGTTTGAGATTTTCAGCGTAAACTCCTACACTTCTTTTGTTCGCTTTACTCCTAGGCGTTTAATTGGATTTTTGTTTTGTTTTGTTTTACTTTTATTATGATTTTTGTTTTAGGTGGGTTCCACCCGCCCCCCCCCCATGTGGAATTTGGACTCATGACCCTGAGATTAAGTTGCGCACTCTGCCAACTGAGCCAGCCAGTTGTTTGATGCTATTGTGAATGAAAGAGTTTTCTTTCTTTCTTTCTTTGTATTTTTTATTGCTGGAATAAAAGTACAAGAGATTTTTCACGTGGATTTTGTATTCTGCTGCTTTCTGAATGTTTCTTGGTTGGTGGAGTGTATGTGTGTGTATACTTAGTTTAATAGATTTTTTTAACAGATCCCTTAGAATTGTCTTTATATAAGATCATGTCACCTGTGAATATAAGTAGTTTTATTTCTTTCTTTCTCAAATGATGTCTATTTATTTATTTTAGAGAGGGAGAGAGAGTGTGTGTGAACATGAGCAGCAGGGGAGGGACAGAGTGGGGGGGGAGAGGGAGAGAGAGAGAGAGAGAGAGAGAGAGAGAGAGAGAGAGAGAATGAATATTAAGCAGTCTCCACACCCAGCACAGAGCCCAACGCAGGGCTTGATCTCACAACGGTGAGATCAAGACCTTAGCTAAAATCAAGAGTCAGACATTTAACCTACTGAGTCACCTGGACACCTCTCATATGGATGTTTTTTATTTCATTTTCTTACCTGGTAGCCCTGACTGGAACTTCCATTACAATGCTAAAATGAATTGATAAGAATGAACATCTTTATGTTTTTCTAGACATTAGGGTGGGATGATTTAGTTTTTCATTGCAAAGTATGATGTTAGTTTCAGCCTTTTTGTAGATTCCCTTTATCATGATGAGAAGGTATGTTGAGTGTTTTCATCATGAAGATGTTTTGGATTTGGTCAAGTCTTTTTTTCCCCATGTTGAGATGATCATTTATCTTTTCTCTTTGATTTCATCCGATTGTTGTGGTATTTTATATTAATGGATTTTTGAATGTTAAGTCAAATTTTTCCTGGGATAAATTCTACTTGATCATGGTGTATAATCCTTTGTGCTGAAAATATGTGCATCTACACACAGAAAAGATATTTATCTACAGTTTTCATGGGCTGTCTTTCCCTGGTTTGAAACAATCTGTAAAGATTTGGGGTTGATTTTTTCTTTGCTAAAATTCATTTGCAAAATCATAGCGGGCTGCTCTGTTTTTTGTGTGAAGATTTTCAATTACCATTTTAATACATTCGTTTCGTTGTCTTTAGATTTTGCATAATTGCATGAGTCAGTTTCATTGGCTGGTGTCATTGTTAAATTTGCCTATTTTTTGTATATTATTCATATGGTTGGCATACATTTTCTCATACCTTCCTTTTATAACCTTTTTGGCTTTCTGTGACTGGTGTAAAAAAAAAAACTTTCCTTCATTTGTGATTTTAGTAAATTGAGTTTTATCATTTTTTAATGTTTATTTATTTAGTTTTGAGAGAGAGGAGGGGGGAGAGAGAGAGAGAGAGAGAGCATGAGCACGA
The DNA here is from genome assembly GCF_027475565.1 of Acinonyx jubatus. Taxonomy (NCBI): domain Eukaryota; kingdom Metazoa; phylum Chordata; class Mammalia; order Carnivora; family Felidae; genus Acinonyx; species Acinonyx jubatus. The sequence goes on along the minus strand of NC_069383.1, from coordinate 100,338,871 downwards.
GAGGGGCAGTGAGATAGAGGCGACAATCCAAAGCAGGCCAACGTGGGACTCAAACCTATGATCCGTGAGATAATGACCTGAGGTGAAGTGGGACACTTTACTGCCTGACTCACCCAGGCGCCCTGAGTTTTCTCATTTTTTTTTTTCTTGGTCTATTTTAGCTAAGGCTCTGTTGATTGTGTGGATCTTTTCAAAGACCCAATTTTTAGTTTTGTTGATTTCTTCTATTTTTGCTTGTACTATATTTTTTGTATTAGTTACCACTCTCATCTCATCTTTGTTATTTCGTTTGCATGTTTTGTGTTTATTTTAATCTTACTTTGCCAGGGTCTCAAAGAGGAAAGTTAGGCAATTTATCTGAGATCTTCTTTCTTTCTTAATATTGGTATTTACAGCCCCAAATATTCCTTTAAGCATTGCTTTTTATGCATCCCATAAGTTTTGGTATATTGTATTTTTACGTTCATTTATCTCAAAGTGTTTTGTAATTTCTGTTGTGACTTCTTTGATCCATTTGAGTTTTGAATAGTGTAATTGATTTCACACATTTGTGAATTCCCTTAATTTCCCTTTTTATTTGTAATGTCATACAACTATGCTCAAAGAATATATTTTTTATGACATAAATCCTTTTAATTCCATCTAGACTTGTTCTGTGTCCTTGCATGCCTATCTGGAAGGATAGTGTGCATGTGAAAAGAACACATGTTCTGTGATTGTTGGATCCAATGTTTTTTCATCCATAGTCATGTAGTCTGTTAGTGAGTGTATAATATGATTCACATCTTCTGTTTCTTCGTTGATATTCTGTCTCTTTGTCCATTGTGAAAGTGGGCTTTGAAGTATCCAACTATTTTTTTAATTGTCTATTTCTCCTTTCAATCTGTATTTTCTTTTGGGGATCTTTTGTGAGGTGGATGTACATTTGTAATTTTTTTTTTTATGGATTGACACTTTTGGTGTTATGAAATGTTCTTTTTTATCTTTAGTAAAAATTTTTGTTTTAAAGTCCACTTTGTGTGATGTCCCTAGAGCCACTCCAGCTCTCTTACAAAATATTGTGACATTTCCCTCTGCCCCCCACCCTTGCTTCAGGTACAAATTTTCCATTATATATATATATATATATATACACACACACATATATGTATATATATGTACATATATAAAATATGTATATATATGTACATATATACAAATACATATATACAAATTTTCCATTATATATATGTATATATATGTACAAATATACATATTATATATATATTTTTTTATTTGAGAGAGAGAGAATGAGCAAGGGAGAGGGGAAGATGGAGTGAGAAAGAGAGAGAGAGAAAGAGCGAACACGCTTAGTACAGAGCCTGACGCAAGGCTCAATCTCACAACCCTGGGATCATGACCGGAGCTGAAATCAACAGTTGGTCATTCAACCGACTCAGCCACCCAGGTGCCCCCAAATCTTGGTTTCTTGAATTAGTTCTTCTCTCTTCTCTATTTTAAAGACTTTTTTTTGTTCTTGTTTCTTCAGAAGCTCAATTATGATGTATTTTGGGTGTGAGTTTTTTGGGTTTTTCCTATTTGAATTCACTCAGCATCTAGACTTTACATGTTCATTCATTTTTCCTCCTTTGGTAAGTTTTCAGCCATAATTTCTAAGAATCCCCTTTTCAATCCTCTTCCTTCTTTCTTTATGTACTTGGACTTTCATTTTACAAATTTTAACTCTTTGGTTATTCCAAAATCTCTGAAATCCTGTTCATGTTTTACGTCTACGTAACCTCCTGTTTAAATTGGGTACATTCTCTTGCCAACCTTCAGGTGCACTGACTCTATGCTTTGCTTTTCCCACTGTACCATGCAAACCACCCAGGTGATTTTTCTTCTTTTTCTTTTCTTTTCTTTTCTTTTCTTTTCTTTTCTTTCTTTTCTTTCCTTTTTTTTTTTTTTTTTTTTGCAGTGACTTTATTTTTTAGTTTTAAGTTTTCATTTGGAACTTTGCTTTAATTTCCATTTATTTTCTGGGTTTTTTTTATTTTTTTTTTTATTTCAAAAGAACTTGTCATTTCTTCCTGAAGTACGGTTATATTTTAAACCTCCTTTCTGATGATTCTGGCATCCGATTCATCTTGATGTTGGTGTCCATTATTTCATTTCATTCAAGTTGCACATCTTCGTATTCAATCATTTATGGATGACTTTTCTATCGTATCCAGGTTATTTTTGACATAATATTATGAGTCTCGGGACTGTTTAAATTCCTTGTTTTCAAATAGTTCTCTGTTGTGGCATGCCATTTGGAATTCAGTCTTGCTAGGTTCTGCCTCCACAGTTTAAGCACAGAGCTAACCCACCCTGCTTCATCGCAATTGGGTAGAGTGGAAGTTTCACTCCTTTCTCATCCACAATAGCACCTTTCTGCCTCACTGACTTTGAATTGAGGTCTATGCTCAGCTTCTCTCTGGTCCTTGCTTACTCCAGAGAAAGGCTTCCCCGGATTGTTTTGTTGCTGCGGGGTGTGGGCGGAAGCTCAGCTTCTTGCTGGGCCCTGAGAACAACAGAGGAGGGAGGAGGGAACAGAAGGCCAACTGGCCTTGCCTCCCACCATGTTATTCCGCCTCACTGATGCCATGTCCCGGTGGAGGCTCAGCTCTCCCCTGGCTCTAAGCTACACGAGAACTGTGTGGGGACTAAGGTGCTGACAAGCCAATCCTCGCTGCACCACCTTGTTCAGTCTCACTGTTGTAAGGCTGGAGTGGAAGCTCAGCTCCCCATGGTGCCATGTCACCACCATTGTGGGTGAAGGCAAAGACAGATGCTCAAAGGCCATGTTGAGACCTCTGGACACCAGGTGGGGGTGGAGGCAGCCGGTGCTGATCTCTGTCAAGGCTGTCTTGACAGAACGATTGGAGGACTGCCTGCTTCTGCTCAGCAGAAGACGGAAGAGCGGGCCTCCACTCTGCCCTGCCTGTTGGCACTGCTGTGGCTGGAGAAGCAGAGAGCCATCGTCCCATTCTGCCTTATGGAAGAAGAGGGGGACCACCTTCCTGCCTGGCCAATTGACACCACTGTGACAGGCAGTTGGAGCATTGCCTCTGGCTTCTATGGAGGGGTGTGGCAGGATGGAAAATCAGCTCTGAACTCAACCTCACTGAAATCATAGAGCGTTGGGAGAATCCGGAAGAACTGCCATTTTCCGTTGATATTTGACAAGTCTAGGGAGGGTGTTTCTGGAAAGCTTTTATTCTATCCATTCTCCCTTTTCTGGTCTTATGGTTAGGGGCAATAAGCTTTTCTTGGAGCTATTTTTATCTGGGCTTGTTTGAGGTTCCTGGTTGAAGGCTTCTAATGGTGTTCTGTCCAGGATGTAAGAGGTAGTGAGAAACCCAGAGGTGGATTTCCTGGAATTCTCTGGGAAGTCCTCTTTCCTCCCACTTTTCTGAGTCCTCCTAGGCTTGTCTGATGTGCTATGTCCAGACATTTTTAGTTGTAAGAAAAAGGATCTGGGAGGGATGGAACTACTGTATTTTTGTTGAAACCGGGACCACGTGACATTCAATCTGATGAGAACCACGTTCCCTCACCACTTCGTCCTTTCCACCAGATTTGACGCTGAGGTGGGAACAGCTACAGAGAAGATAACGGGGACAGTAGAGAGCAGAGGGCTTGGCCTCCTCCTCCTCATTGCCAGTGAGGGTGAAACTGAATCATAAGACAGGCTTCAAGTCTTGTAAATCACAAGACAATAGACAGTTTTGTTAATGAGGCAACAGTGACCATTGATTGTTTACTAGCAAAATTGACCAAAAATTAATGGAATCTGCTAGAAAGCTTCAGAGGCAGGGGAAAAAGATACCCCGACTAAATATAATAATTTGAAGTGACAATGAGTGAGTGAGCCAGAAAGAGAGAAAGAGAGAGGGAAAGTTGCCTTTTAATTGGGCAGTGAGTTAGTCATATCCAACATACCAGTTATAAATGGAGAAAATGTCATTCAACTAAGAAAAGAGAAGAGAGAGGGAAACAAACCACAAGAGACTCCTGAGACTAGAGAACAAACTAGGGGTTGATGGAGGGAGGTGGGCTAGATTGGTGGTGGGTACTAAGAGCACTTGTGGTGAGCACTGGCCAATATATGTATGTAAGTGACAAGTCCCTAAATTCTACTGTATGTAGAATTCTACTGTAGGCCAATATTGCACTGTAGGTTAACTAACTAAAATTTCAATAAAAATTTTAAAAATGTCATTTAACTGAGGGGCACCTGGGTGGCTTAGACAGTTAAATGTTCCACTCTTGATCTAAGCTCAGGTCTTGATCTCAGGGTCATGAGTTCAAGCCCTGCATTGGGTTCCATGCTGGGCTTGAAGCTTACCTTAAAAAAAAAAAAATATATATATATATATATATATATATAATTTCCATATATATATCTCCATATATATATTTCCATATATATTTCCGTATATATGTATATATGTATATATGTATATATATGGAAAAAAAACTTGATAACACTTGTAAATAAAATATCTTTGTGAGAAAAAGTAGAACGGATTAAGAAATTAAAGATAATTATCTCTTGAATGATACTAAATATTCCACTAACACTTTTTTAAAAATACAACAAAATAGACAGAACACATATAAACCCTTAAATAAATGAAAGAAAATCTCTATTTAACCAAGGATTTTTTCTTTATACTTAAAATAAAATATCCAAATATTTCGAATACAAGTTCTCAAAATATAATAGCTATGAAGTAGCTTAGGGACTTCAAACATGAGTCACCAGAAACAATTGTCTGAGGCTTATTTTTCCCTGAGTCTACCTTAACCTCATAGGTTAATGTTTTCATGTGGCCTAAGTAGTGACTATTCATCCAATATTTTGTTCTAAAAACATGATATATAGAATGTTCCATGAGAATAACCTTGGGCTTTGCTGAAGTGATCCGTAAATATACTTTTTGAGCTCCTTTTGTATAGCTTTAGTTTTCATGTGTAATCCATAGACTTCCAATTTTCCAAGACATTCCTCTAAAAGTACTTATAATTTTAATATACATAGGAAGATAACATGTCTAAAACCATGATCAAATAATTCACTAGGAGTATTTAATAAAAATAGTCATTATTCATTTTTATCAGATCAAATTTTATAAAATCCATACCAAGAGTTTTTTCAGTGACACTCAACAAGTTTGTGGGTTAAAGATTGAATGAATTCTTTCGTACTCTTGAGTGGATAGAACAGAAATTCAAAAAACAATAATGTTATATAAAGTCAACGAATGAATATTACAAATTATTTTCTTAAATTGAGGTTAAATAACCTAATTTATGTTGTATACTCTATATGTAGTAATGAATATATGTGTATTATGTGTGTGTGTGTGTATATATATATATAATATTGAATGTGTATCTATATATGTATATACAGTATGATAGAGTAACTGTAATCTCTTCTAAAAATGCACTTTAGAGTTCACATTAAAAAGTGGGAGAAAAAAGGTGTACTCAGTTTATTTGAAATTTTGTGCTTTATTTCATTCCTATTGCAAAATAATGTTAAATAAGCATTTGTTCTCAACATTCAGCAGACTCATAGGAAGTTTTTGTTGCTTACACCAGATTGCTCTGTGACTATATTTCAAAGTAGTAGGATAAAGAGGCAGTTTACAACCAATGCTTTCAAGTAATTCTTTAAGCCTATAAAACCACATTTAGGCAATTTTTTCCCCTTTCAAGTAAACAGTAAAGTATATCCTGGAGCTAATCTTGGATTTGGTCTGGTTCTAAAAAAGGCTTTGTGATAAACTTCGTAAACATTAAATTTTAAATCATCAGCATTCAAAAGGGTTCTGGTAAAACAATGCTTGTTGTTGTGTATGCATGTTCTCGAAGGAACAACCAGAGTTGGGCAGTAAAGTGATCAAAACAGATTTTATCCAGGAATATGAAGTGGGGGAGAAAAGGCGTCCATACAGAACCAAGTTCAATTCCCAACAAAGCATGGGCAAGTGGGGATTTATAACCAAGGACAGGGGAGAAGTCGGTCAACAGAAATCACTAAGAGGAAACAGAAGTGTGTGTGTGTGGCGGGGGGGCGGGGATTTTGGCTAAACTGGCATAACAGGATTCTCCCTAAAGACAAGTCAGGATGATCAGACATCCTGGGGGAGGGTGCAGGATGAGGAACCTGATCAGATACCCAGGGTGATCAGGGTGACAATATATCAATGGTTGGGGACCAGTTTTTACAGTGACGTGCACAGATGGGTTGAGGAGAAGGTTCAGGGGCCTGACTAAATTTTGGTCAAGCAAAGAATCTTTGCGACTGTGTGCAGCTCAGATTACACGTGTATGTGCGCAAGCACACACACACACACACACACACACTCACAGCCACTAGCTTTTCAGAGAGAGCATTGAGATCAAAATGTTCACAAAAATTCCACAATGTAAAAAATAATAATCTGTTACGTAACTTCCTAATAATTAATAAACAATACGAAGTGGAGATCAAGCTTTTGAACTCCACAACTGGTTATGATTTGTACGTCTTCAAAAGGACCGATGGCTGTTGACAGGGAAGGGAAGTCAGTTCTTTCCCTGACCCATGAGGGGCTGAGGCAAACTTCCATTTCCTCAGCAATATGACCCCTGCCTGTGAACACATTTAAACACAAGAACCACTGATCAAGATGCCCTTCTTAATCACATAGGACTTACCTGAATGCTAGCGATTCCTGCCTGTTGGAGGTAACAGTGTTTGATGAAGTTTCTTTCCTACCCTCACCAGACAACCCACCAGAAGTGAACAATGGGCAACATTAGGCCATAAGGGTCTTTGTTGTTTGCCGTGATCAGAAGAGCTTTGTCCAGATTTGCGTCTACACTTCCCCTCTTAATTCCTGTGGGCAGGGCCAGTCAGGGGTCCCCAGTGGGGCTGGAAGACCAAGGTAATGGGTTTCTCACCTATAGAAATATATTATACTGATGTTAATATACAGATGTGCTTCCTGAGTCACCAAATGAGAGGAGTTCTTTCACTACAAAATAAATTGAAGAATTTATTTTAGGAAGCCATTAAATGCTATTTTTCTGAGGCCTACTGTTCCAAGACATTTTTGAGTAGATAAATTGTCTCATATTTACCATTAGGATGGATCTTGCAACAATGTCAGGTGATAACACAGAGGCCACTGGAGCCATAAGATAATGTTGCCAGTGGCGGACCATGGACCTTTCTGCAGTTTATCTCGGGGTGGGGGGTAGGGTGGGGGGGGGGACTCTCTGACCTAACCAGGTTTTTAAAAAAAATTTTTTAATGTTTATTTATTTTTGACAGAGAGAGAGAGAGAGAGAGAGAGAGAGAGAGAGACAGAGCATGAACGGGGGAGGGGCAGAGAGAGAGGGAGACACAGAATCGGAAGTAGGCTCCAGGCTCTGAGCTGTCGGCACAGAGCCTGATGCGGGGCTCGAACTCACCTACCATGAGATCATGACCTGAGCCGAAGTCCAAGGCTCAACCGACTGAGCCACCCAGGGGCCCCACCAGGTTTTGAATATTAGGAATTTTGAACTGCTTTTTTATGTCTACTACACTAATTTTTTGCCAATTACCTGTTCATGACCTTTCCTCAAACTCTGCTAGAATATTTTTCCTCCATAGATACTAAGCTCATTCATCCTTTATTTCTCTTACCTATTATCCATAGCTTTCTAAATGTGTCTTTTAATTTAATTGTTCTTGTTTTTTGTAATGAAAAAGTTTCTACATCCCATGGACTCAAATCCATTGATCTTTTTTATTTTTCTGTGAATTCTCTTAATGTTCAATGTAATGTCTTTCACTTCCCAACGCTACACAGATAATCACTGTATAAATATTTTCTTCCAGCACTTTAATGGTTTTTTTATACTAAATAGAAATCAACCATAATAGTGACTTGGATTTTCTTTATTGCCATTTATTATTATCTGTTGACAAAATCAGACAAAATCCCCAAATTATCACTTCTATGTTTCTTACTGTGTTTTGATTAAATTTTCATTGCATTTCTTATGAGGCACATATTTTTATGTGTTTGTACTGCATCTTATTTGACATGCAATGGTTCATGAAAGATATGAATTAATGGTGTTTATATCGTCAGTAATATTAATCATTTAACATTTCTTTTTTTTTAAATTTTTTTAACGTTTATTTATTTTTGAGGCAGAGAGAGATAGAGCATGAACAGGGGAGGGGCAGAGAGAGAGGGAGACACAGAATCTGAAACAGGCCCCAGGCTCTGAGCTGTCAGCACAGAGCCTGACGCAGGGCTCGAACTCACAGACCGAGAGATACTGAGCCAAATTTGGACGTTCAACCGACTGAGCCACCCAGGCGCCCCTAACATTTCTTTGAATGCTTACTTCCTTGGATTTAACTTGGTTTAGTATACTTCCAAAACTTTCCACGGAAAGACAATCTGGAATAAGATTTATTCAGTTCGCTTATGTTGTTGAACGTTCAACTCTCGGTACAAGCTTCCTTAGAGGAGGCCCTGTGATCTTTATCTAGATTCTGAGGCCATTCTGTTCTTCAGTCATGTTTCTGTTTCTCTGACACTTCCAGGAGAGGGTTTGAATTCATTGATCTATAGGTTTTCAAGTGAGGGTCAAATTTCCAAAATATTTCAAGGATCAAAGACTGCTTAGAAGAGTGAAGGTGTGATGAACTAGAATTAACAGCTAGAAGCTGTCACCCCAGTGACACCCTTCAGAGCAGGGCGGGGAATCCCAGCTACAACTCCATGTCTCATATCCATGGGGGCCACATTAGAAAGACAAAGGTATATCCTGATGAACACTGAGTAATATATAGAATCGTTGAATCACTGTATTGTACACCTGAAATTAATGTTAATACTCGATGTTAATCACTGGAAGTAAAGTTAATATGTGTGTATATATATATATATATATATAGAGAGAGAGAGAGAGAGAGAGACAGTTTTAACTTTCCTGCCCTGTCTGCATTACCTCATCTTCCAATCAGTTCCTGGATCACTTTTTAATAACTACCTCTCCACCACTCACTGAGGAAATTAGAACTCATTTTCATAATGGGATAAATACAGCATCATTACGAGGCAAAGTAGCTTCAGTAAAATCATATGACCTAAGCCGGCCAGGAACAGGTATTTATGGAACAAATTCTTTGGACTTAGTGTGGGGTCTGGGTTGTGTAAAGGTGACAAAGTCCCAGCTTTCCTTTGAAGAAAATATGACTATGGCGCATTAATCATTCAGAGAATAACAATAGCTAAGAACATTACACTGAAAAGTATTATTATTATATGTAATAGAAATCAAATGACTATGGGCATATTACGTTCCAAAGTTACGTCCAAGCCTTTCACAAGGAGCGGAATTTAAGCTGGACTTTGATCAGTCCATTCAAAGATGTCACCATGAAGATAAAAAGCTGACATGAGGGACAGACAAATGTTTATTTGGATCAAAGAATCACAATTTTGGGAGCGCAGATTCAAATAATAACCAGTAGCAGTCCCACCTGTGTGATGAAAACAAGGAAATTTTGTGAGACAGACGAAGGCCGAGTCAGTTACATGAGGTGGATAAAAGAAAAGAAAATGGCCAAATGGTACTAACAGGCTGAGCTGCCTTGGGTTATAGATGGATCAACTGTTCTATTGGTGCTAACAAAGAATCCATTCCCGTATACATTAGTGAACTACTTTGACTTCAGGAAGTTCTTCCCACAGTTGTATGGTCAAGATGCCAGTTGTCCCATTGGCTTTATGAGAAACTACTTGTAAGACGGTTGCCTCTTCGGACCCGGTCCAGGGGTCTTTTAGCCCGCTTCCGGAGTTCATGAGCCACTTGTGTTAGAAAGAAAATGGAGCTTTTCCCAAAATGGAGTCTCTCATGGCCAGAAGTTGTACACCACAATTCCACAAAGGAAAATGTAGTTTGCACAGATTGTGTCTCTGATTTTAGAGCATGTGTGGAAGAAATCTTAGGGGGATCTCAAATGATGAGACCTGAGTGTTCCCAGGAATTGCTGTCCTCCCTTACTTAGTGCTTTGATAAAAACAACACACACACAAAAAGATAAATAGCGTTTTTGGCATAGGCCTATGTATCATTTACATTAACAGAAATGCTTCACTAGAAATGGCAGCTGCAGTTGCAAATTGTAAATTTAAAATATTTTCATTCACATTTTGGAAACCAAAGCACTGTTCTATGTGCTCAAAATATCGATCCACATTACCTGCGAGATAACAGTGCCTTTTATGAATAAAATATTTAAAATTCAAATATATACGGTGTGTTTGTGAAATAAAGTTGAAAAAACTATTTGTTAAATTTTTGACTATCTGGAGGACCAACTGGACTGACTCCCAAAAGCTAGAGGGACAGGACCTGTGGGCAGAAAGAGCTTCACTGGGGTTGTGACAGGTAACTGATTATATATCCTCAGGTTGGGACGGGGTCAGGGAAAGAGTCTCTAAGGAATTTTTGAAGCACGATTTCCGGGACCTTGAGGGACCAGTGGCTGTTAGGAAAACACCATTTATTACCGTTTAGTAAAACCTTAGTCATGAGGCCTTTCAGATGTATATCAGGGGGGCATAATTTTGGAGTATGATGGCCAGCATATATCTTGGGACAGTTGAGATAAAGGAAGTTTCCAAAGAAAATTTTATATGTTAAAGTGGACTTACAGGATCCTGGAGGGTCAGGATAATGTGAAGCCAAAATTTTCTTTTGCCCCTAGCAAAGTGTCATCATCGAGGCAGCTGAGCTCCTTGAGGGAGGTTACTTTGCCTGTTTCAAGGACTTGCCAATGGGCTATAGGCAGTAGAGGAGTTTTCATTTGCCTTAGTTTCCCACATCACCATGGCCAGCACTTAAACTGCTTTCTTTTGTTCTTGGGTTGCTAGGAGTGTCTGAGGAATATCACGTATATTTCACCTGGGTGGTGGGGGTGCGGGGGTGTTAGATTGTACTTTGCCCTCAGCTTACATTATGCTCCTTCGTCATTACCAGGCAATGAACTCAATTCTGATGCTAGCTACCTGGAAACAGTATAAGATCCCACAGGTGAAGAGCTCAGTCTTATAGGCCTGCCCTTCCCCCCACATCAGATGCCAATTGCACGCCCAGATTGTGACCTGTGCTTCTGACTGTCTATAGGTTGGAGGTTCCCACAACACCTTCTTCGGGGTTCCTTAATTTGCCGGTGTGGCTCATGGAATTCAAGAAAACTCAGCAACTAGGTTACTAGTTAATTACAAAGGATAGAATTCAAGAATGACCAAATGGAAAAGACGCATAAGATACTGGAGGGGACATGGAACTTCCATGTTCTCTCTGTCACACCACTCTTCCTCTATCTCTACCTCCAAAACCCATCATTTTGGGTTTTTATGGAGACTTGAATATGTAAACACGATTGATTAAATCACCGGTCTCTGTCAGTGGTGGTTGAACCCAATCACCAGCCCCTCTCCCCTCCCCCCGTCCCGCCCCCACCCCCCAAGAGGTGGGACTGAAAGTTCTGACTCCCTATTCATCTTATTGTTCCCTGGCATCCAGCCCCTATTCTTATCTTAGTGATTTCATTTCACATCCATTTCACTCACAGGCTATGCAGAGTAAGGGAAACTGAATTCTAGTAGATTTTTTTTCTTTTTTCTTTTTTTTATTTTAGCATTTGAAGTTCTGTTTTTGTTTTTGCCTAGGGAGTTAAAGTGGAAAAATAGAGAGAAATTCAGATAACATTTCTGTCAGAGGCGTTTCAATTTTAGCTGAAGGAGAGTGGGTACAGATGCACATCATTTATAATGAGTTGAAATGGCTATAACAGAGGTTGATCTTAGCTCCCTGGAGTGCATTACCTGAATACTATATTTCAGTTTCAGTTTCTCAATTAAAAACAAACAGGCAAACAAACACACTGTCAACTTTCAAAGAGTAAGGAGCTATTAGGGGAGGAGAAATGATGATAAATAAAGGCATGATGACGCCCCAATGGTAAGCCAACTTTGTAAGTGATCTGAACAATCTTGGGGAGCTAAGACTGAGATCTAGCTACTTCTCTGCCCTGTCTCATCCAGCAAATCCCTGTAGATATTTTTGAAAAATCCATGTCCTCCGATACCCCTGACACATCTGTAAACTGTGTGCAAAGATACAGAGGCTTGCCCATCATGGACAGATCATCGGCACTATCTAAATGTATCACTAAGTTCTTTGTTTCTCACATCATTTGTATGGGGGTGTTTGGCTTTCCTTTCGAGATCCACAGCGTCAGGGCTTTTGACTGACGCAAGTAGATTTTTGCATCTGTGGACTTTACTTGCACTGGACAGACAAATCAGGAGTATGCAATGCTGATATGTTTTCCCCAGGCCTTTGTTTCAGTGGGTATCACCTGCAGGAGCATTCTACCTTGGACAGTAGCTGGCAATATGCAGAAGCCATCCTATCTCTGTGGGAGATGGAGAAAGCATGAAAACAACCCTGTTCACAAATATTCCACCAGTGAGTCCCACGTCTTCTTTCAGGCACTTTCTCTAATTGACGGAGATCTAGAAACCTATGAGAGCCTGGACTTTCTGAGCCATTACTTTGGCATCCTATAGGGCCAGAAGTAAGGATTTGGAAGCCAATGAAGTGGGCTGTGTCAGATACACAGTAGTTATCATGCATATGGTAGTTGAGTAGAGTCATCTTGTAGGTGGTAACCATAGATTAGCTAAAAGTATACCTAGGTCACGGCTGGCTTTGCCAACTTTTCAGAAACAGCACAGGCCCACAAACATAGTATCATTCTACACGAATAAGGTAACACGATCAACAAAAGGCTGGAAAAAGGCATGGCTGTGAGGAAAAGTGTGAACACGTGTGCTGCCGCATGGAGGTGGTTTGAAGGAGTGGGGTTTGGAACCAACGCCAAGAATTCTTGAGATGTCTTCAGTGCCTAAAGGTGTTTTCATTATAGCCTGGGGACCAAACCCATGGCGTGGAGAGCTGCCCTTGAGGTTGTGACGAGTGACTGGTTCTAGAAGATTTTCAAACCTATGGAGGGGAAGGTGATGTTGGGGCTCTAGGAAACGGGAGTCTGTGGATTCCTGGGGGTCTGGTTATGGATAAGATTTTGTTTTGTTTCTTCTAAATCATTAGGACAGTTCAAACTGATAGAGAATCAGGTCCTGTATGACTGTGATCTCTATCAGGCGAGCCCTTGTTTTTCCCTTTCTTTTGTTCTGGGGCAGACAGGAGCGCCTGGGGTAAGTCACACATATCCCGTGGGGCCTGGTGGGGTGTTAGCTTGGGCTTTGCTCTCAGTCTGGCTTTTGCTCCCTCCTCAACATCACTGAAAGTACAAATAACAGCGAGTAGTTACTGCTTGGTTACACCTTACCAATCGCTTCATATACCTTAACTCGTTTATTCTTAACTACTCTCATAATATTAATGTTACAGTCATCATTTTACAAGAAAATAAACTGAGGTTTTCAGGATTTCAAGTTTCTTCCCCAAATACATTTATTCAACTGGTGAAGTCAGAATACATTTCAGGTCTGTCAGACAGCAAAGAGATTTTCTTCCTTTGAAAGTGTAAAGAAAAGAGACTTTTTGGTTTGGAGCTCAAACACCACGACATGAGGGAACTTTGGGGAGACTCAGAAATGAGGACTAGCCTGATCCTTATTTGTCTGAACGACGCACGTCCAGTTGGCCAGGTGTTAATGGAGTTTTAAATATTTTTAAATGTATGCGATATGGGTACATTCAACCATTATTACAAAAAAATTAACGTTTATTTATTATTGAGAGACAGAGAGACACAGAGAGTGAGCAGGGGAGGGGTAGAGAGAGGGGGAGACACAGAATCTGAAATAGGCTCCAGGCTCTGAGCTGTCAGCACAGAGCCGACGCGGGGCTCGAACTCACGGACTGTGAGATCATGACCTGAGCCGAAGTTGGACTCAACCGACTGAGCCACCCAGGCGCCCCAACCATTATTCATGTGAACCATCAAAACATTTGCTGGAGGTTGAGATCCTCTAAGAACACATGACAGGCTCCACCCACTGTCTGTGCTGTCACAGAAATTACCGTGTGGAGTACCTGTAGGTGTGTCACAGCTTATTAAACCATAATTGTGGAACTGTAATTACAGCAGATGTACCACAATGTCTGAGCTGTAGAAAGCAACTTCCTCTTAAATCATAAGAGAGGAGCAAACTTTATGTACTTTGCCAGCAATGACAGGGTTCTATTAAAATAAAATACTGCTGGGGATGCAAAATTCACATTTCGAACAAATGCAGAAAATGATTACACTATCCATCACTTAAAATAAACGTATTCATATTATAATCATAGCTGGGAAACGAGGTAGAGCCAGAAGAACAGCATGTTAAAAAACATCCTATTTTGGTAGATATTCTTATTTATGTATTAGTTTACAAGTTATGACAATTACCTGCGACTAATAAGGCAATGACATACATATTCACATGCCCGGGGAACTTCCATTGCTGGTTTGCAGCAACCTGGACCCTCGTCCTTGAGATGTGTCGCGTTACGGAACTACTCGGGTCATCTGTACAGGTAGGTTAAGTCAACTCCAGCCTGTCAGACAGGTTTTATCTCTTCCAAACAGCTGAGATTATAAAAACACAAAATCCAGTTCCCTGAGCATTTGCAGATGTCCTTTATTGGGGAGCTCAACTGCCTCATGGTCAGCAATACTCAGCTCACTATGAGCATCGCAACCAACCTTGTTCTTTGTGTGTCTCAGGGAGGGGGACGAGGTGATGGCTGTTATTGTCACTGTCGCGGCTTTAGGTTTGTCTTCATGGGGACTCTCTCCTTGTTGAAGTTGACCTATCTTGCTGATGAGATTTTGGAGTGGTTCGTTGGGGGGTGGGGTTTGGAGCTGATGGCCAAGAAAGAATTCTTGAAGACGTCTTTGGTGCAAAAAGGTGATTTTATTAAAGCACAGGGACAGGACCCATAGGCAGAAAGAACTGTCTTGGGACCATGAGGAGAGACTGGTTATATAGTTGGGACTTTGGGGGAGGTAAAGTCAAGGGGAAGTTTTCAAAAAGACTTCCATATACTGAAGAAGATTCACAGGATACGGGAGGCCTAGCTATTGTCAAGTTAAGGTTGTTTTTCCCTCTAGCAAAAGCATTAACCTTGGATGGTAGGGGAGAAATGTTTTCCTCAGCCGGCCTCAAGTATTTGTCAAAGAGCTGCAGGATTTAAGGAAATTTAATCTCACCTGCCATTTCCTTCTGCCTTTGTTCACCACATCACTGTGGAGAGGAAGGTCCTACTAAGGCTCCAGGAACCTGAGTCTATAGGTTTCTGAAGATGAGGCTATTGATAAGATTGCCTTTTTCTTATAATTTACTAAGATATTTGTAAACTGATGGACACTCCTGTCCTGTAGGACTGTGATCTCTGTTAGTTGGCCATTTGTTTGTTTGTTTGTTTGTTTGTTTGTTTGTTTTTTAATTAAAGTTACTTGAGGAATAGTTCGTGAAAGAAGGACACTCTGTCCCTCCTTTGTCCCTCCTGGAAGCAGGAGATAAATGTCCTCTATGAAAGGAATCTTCCCTGTACGAGCAGGAAAGATGGCATCCCTAATACCAGAAACGGGGAATTGAGCATCAGGAAGGCTGTATAAGCAAAACTTGTTAATTCTTCACCATTTTACTATCCCTAACTCAACCCCCTTTGTGTTGTCCGTTCTTCACAATTTGTTGTTTTCTTTTTGTCTAAAATGTAGAAAAGCTTCCTGAGTCTCATAACTTTGTGGGGCTTCTGTAAAATATACATATAATTAAATGTGTTATTCTCCTGTGAATTTGTTTTATTGCAGAGGGGTCGAAGGCAATAACCTAGAAAGACAGAGGGAAGATTATTTCTCCTCTCCTGCGAAAGCAAATTTAATTATCCCATTTTTGTCATCTTTGTTGCAGGTGGCTTGCCTCACTGGTTCACCTGCTCCTTGTAAGAATCAAATAAACAATTTAAGGCAAATGTTTTATGTTGATGGATCAAAAGCATCGTCGTGATGTATAAATTCTGGCTACATTTCACGGGGTAAAGTGGAAGCTGTGGGAAGGCTGGAATTCGGAGGGAGTCAGAAGAGACACTTTACCCAGTTTAGCCATTATTGGAGGCACAGTGGTTTGGCACAAGGAAATGCAGATTTGAAATGAGAAACTATCCATTTTCAGATATATAGTATCAAGCAGCATTTTCTTGTATGAGTCATTTACTCTCCTAGAGTTTCAGTTTTCCAATCTTAAATGAGGACTAACAAGAGTAAGCATTTTTTTTTCTGAATACAATTTGGATTAAGGAGGTACCTATGAATAAGTGTTTTTTAAGACCTGACAGATGAAAATGAATGACAGGATTTATAGGAAGTTGAAGGAAATACATCAAAGATACTAAAATTGGTTGAGTTTAGGACTAAAAGTCGTCAGAGTCTTGACACATGAATAAATCACACCGTATCCTGAAATGAAGATGGTGATTGTAGTTTGTATTATTGGATCTGAATTAAATTTACAATGGCGAGGAAACTTACCAGGGAACATTCTCTCTGGAATATGTAGAGATTGAAAGTATCTTTATTTGTGGCAACTTCCTCTCAACGGAATGGATTCTTTTTTTCCATCTACCATATTTTTGCCATCATCTCCCTTTCAAGGTAGGAACTCAGCTACACTTAGATAGTACTTATTGATTAGGATCTCCATCGTTTGTCGTTTGCCCCTGCCCTGTCTTACTAAACTTATCTTTCTAAAGTACCATTGTAAACATGACATGAATCAGCAAATCCTGCTACCATGATTCTTTTTTTTTTTTAATTTTTTTTTAGCATTTATTTATTTTTGAGACAGAGAGAGACAGAGCATGAACAGGGGAGGGGCAGAGAGAGAGGGAGACACAGAATCTGAAACAGGCTCCAGGCTCTGAGCTGTCAGCACAGAGCCCGACGCGGGGCTCGAACTCACGGACCATGAGATCATGACCTGAGCCGAAGTCAGACGCTTAACCGACCGAGCCACCCAGGTGCCCCCATGATTCTTTTTACCAATGAGAGTCAGTATTCCTGGAAATGTTTGCTTTTCAGCAAAGAAAGAACAAGTTGGCTATCGTCCTTAAGAAAGGGACTCTACTAATTTTTATGGATCTTTGGGAGGATTAATAAAATTCCACTTTTAACAGGTGAACTATATGAATTATCAAAATGGTTAGGATTCTTTTAATTCTTTTCCTACGACCTACTGATTTAGGTTTACACTGTATGTTCTGGTCCTAAGTTTTGTTTTCAACCTTTCTCACTCTTATGCTATAACCAAAATATCCTACTCATAATTTCTTATCATCATTTTTGCTGATACTAAATCCTATGCCAAAAGTGGTCTGAATGACCCTTATTATCTTTATTTTCAGCATGAACATTCCTTAGCTCTCTGCTGATTTCTCTGTCGTCTATTGTGCATGTCAACATACTTAGCACACTTTTCAGTCCTTTCCACTGATGCCTATTCTGTAATCACTGATGAAATTATATATGCTTGTTTCATGTACATGATAGACAGTGAAGGTGGCAAAGTTAGGCAACATAATATCCCACTGTCAAAGTCATAGTCAATGCTTTTCTTGAAGCACCTAGTAACACATGAAAATACTTTTATTTTAACAAGTATATTGTTTCTTATCTGTTTATATGTCAGTTTATATAACTAACCTTTTATCAATTCAACAGATGTTTTTTGAGCAACCACTGAATGTACCAGTGACTGGTCTGGGCAATAGGGATATGGCAGTTATCAAAATCAATGAAAATCCCTGCCCATTTCAAGATACACAATAAACAAAATAAGTCAATTAAATACTTCATAGAATAAGGTGATACAATGTTATGAAGAAGGCTGAGTTCCAAGTGGGAGAGGAAGAAATTTTAAGTAGAGGAGGGGAGAAAAAAATAGTTTTTCTCTACCCTACGGAGTTCTTGCCTGAGACCCCCTGTAATAATGGACAGATTAACAAAAGAAAAACAAACTAAAGTTTATCAACATGTGTATCACATGCATAGGTGGAAATTACTTAGAAAAAGTGAGTAACTCCCTGAATAGCCCAAGCCACCACCTTTAATACCGTCTTCAGCTAAAGACAAAAGAAAGAGCTAGGAAGGAGCAAAGGCTAGTTACGGAAGTTGACCAGGAAAAGCACAGTAAATTGGGTGAGGGTTGTTATGCAAACTTAAGTCTTGTCTTTACCTTTGATAAGATTTTTTTTTATGATTTAATGTCATCCTTCTCTAGGGGCACCTGGGTGGCTCAGTCAGCTAAGCATCCAACTCTTGATTTTGGCTCCGGTCATGATCCCAGGGTCTTGGGATCAAGCCCTGCATGGGACTCCACGCTGAGCATGAAACCTGATTAAGATTCTCATTCTCTCTCTCTCCCTCTCCCCCACTCATGCTGTCTCTCTAAAAAGGTAAAGTCATCCTTCTCTTCCAAATACACAGAGGGAGATGATTACAAATGGAAATTTCCTTTATACATGTAAATGTATCTTACAGAAAGGCAAACTTCTACTTTTGTTTCCAGAGTTTCTCCTGTGTCAGCTGTTTCTCAAAAAATAACCATCTCAAAATAATCTTTATGTCAAAAAAGCATATTCCGCTACCCTTCAGTAGTCAAGATAGATCTCACCGAGAAGGTGATATCAGGACAAAACTTTGAAATAAGTGTGTCCTAAAAATACCTGGAAGGATGAGCTTTCTATGCAATGAGAAGTCTTGTCTTTTTCTTGGGGCTAGAGACCTAACAAAAGACAGAGAGGAATAAGGTGAAGTCCTCCTTAACTGCAGCCAGATTATTTTACTTATTTTTTTGAGCCTTGTAGACCACAGTAGAATTTTTGACTTATACTCTGCCTGATTATGGAGATAGCATAGAGAAAGTTTAGTAAATACGTGTCAGGATCCGACTTTACAGTTAAAGGTGATTTTCTGATAGGAAATTTGACGATGTCCTGAAGGAGAAAATGGTGGAAGCAGGGAGAGATGTACAGAGGCTATAGCAATAATCCAGGCAAGGGATGATGGAGTCTTGGAAGGTGTGATGGAGTGCCCAGATATCAAATATTATTTGAAGGTAGGGACCACAGGACACAGTAAATGATTGTATTGGGAATGTGAGAAAAAATGAGAAATCAAGAATGAGTGTAGGTTTTTCTTCAAGAAAATGGGATATTGCATTTTTCATTGAGTAGAAGAGGTTTTTGGTGTTGAAGATGAAGAAGTCATGTTTTTGGACGTGGTTTGAATATCTATTGGTCAAAGAAGAATCCGGAGTTTATTAGGACCTTCAGGCTCAGTATTTAAGCTCTGAGCATCAGTGGTGTTTGAAGTCCTGAGTCTGGATGAGATCACCAAGGGAAAGACTTGGTTGAGAAGGCAGATGATGTAAAGACCAGACCCTGAGATACTGACTTAAAGAAGAGACATAGTGGCACTCTTCTGAGGAACTTTAATGTCAAGGGTGACACAGAGATTGGGCTATCTTTGTAGAGGTGGGATCAAGAGATGATTTTTCTCTGCAGACGAGACATCAGTAGGTTGAATACTGGTCCCCCAAAGATGTCTGTGTCCTAATTCTCAGAAGCTGGCAATGTGTTATTTTTACCTGACGCACACTTTGCAGGTGTGATTCAATGAAAAAGTTTTAGATGGAGAGGTTATCTTGATTCTCTACACGCACCCAGTGGAATCCCAGGGATCCTTATTAGAGGATCAGAATCAGCAGCAGAAGATGTGATGACAAAAGTAGAGGTGGTGATATGTGGAAAAAGCCACAAGTCAAGGACTGTATGTGGCCTTTAAATGCTCCAGAACTAGCCAGCCAGAGTAACACCTGCGTTCTAGACTTCTGCCTCCAGAACCGCATGATTGTGAATGTATGCCATTGTGCTGGTGGGAATAATCCAGTAGAGAAGGAAAAGTTAGCAATGCAGGAAAGAGAATGAGGAGTTGCCACAATGACGCTCTGAGGAAGGAGGATGGGACAGGGCTTCGTGGACAAGGAGAGGGATTGGCATCTCCTCCAGATGACTGTTTCCATAATAGCAGGAGGCAGGAGAAAGGTAGACCAGAAGGCATTGTATGTTGCTAAATGGGTAGATGTGATAAAAAAAAACCCCAAAAAAACCCCAAAAAAACCAAAAACAAAAACAAAAAAACAAAAAAACCAAAACTGAGCCATGAGATCATTATCTGAGAGGAAACCAAGAGTCCGACACTTAACTAACTGAGTCACCTAGGCGCCCCAGGAATTACTATAGTTTAATTATGTTTAAAATATTTAAATTAAAAAAAAATTTAATGTTTATTTATTTT
Source organism: Acinonyx jubatus (assembly GCF_027475565.1). Lineage (NCBI taxonomy): Eukaryota > Metazoa > Chordata > Mammalia > Carnivora > Felidae > Acinonyx > Acinonyx jubatus. The sequence continues at coordinate 100,318,404 of NC_069383.1, read as the reverse complement.
CGAGAGAAAGAGAGACAGAGTGTGAGTGGGGAAGGGGCAGAGAGAGAGAGAGAGAGACAGAATCTGAAACAGGCTCCAGGATCTGAGCTGTCAGCCCAGAGTCCGATGTGGGGCTCGAACTCGTGAACTGCAAGGTCTGACCTGAGCTGAAGTCGGTCGCTTAACTAACTGAGCCACCCAGGCACTCCTAAAATATTTAAATTTTAATAAACAAAAGCAGGAATATATGTACTGAAAATCCCAGATTTTCTCTGTTATATTTTAAGGCCATACATTGTGTGTGTGTGTGTGTGTGTGTGTTTTTGTTTGTTTTTTTTTCTGTCAAATACTGTTTAAAAAGAGCTTGTAAATAATTTTCCTAGAAGTATCTGAAAACTAAGGGATTTGTTAATGAGCTCTTAAAATGTTCACATTTAGGTCATAAAAGACTTAAAATTAATCATATATCAGTGCTTAGAAAATGTATATAGACTTTGTGTTTGTAAAATACACTCATTTATCTCTAGCAACATTTGCAAAAATAGCGCACCAAACCATGTGACCTAAATATTTACCCTCTGGCATTTAAATTAAGCTGATTAATATTATTCATCATCCTGTCTCCACAAAGTAAACGGCTGCTAAGACACAAGCAGTACAGGATGTCTCAGATTTCAAAACATTACTCATGCCTATTTTAAGGTACTGAACCTGAATCGGTAACCAAGGCCGGCTCCAAAGGGGAGGAGTTAACCTCATCTTGTAAACTGTTATCCAGGGCTGTGTATGCTGTTCTGCGTTTTATTCCTGTATCTTCACCATATGAAGGGAATTGGAATTCTGGCTTAGTTGAAGCAGGGTTCTGGACAGCAGAGAATGCTGTCATCAGGGGCGCAAAGAATCATTTACTCCTCGATCAGAGAGAAAGGGTATTTCTGTTTTATCACAGCCCAACCAGATTTAAGGGTCAAACTCTTATTCCTCAGGGATACACAAAAGCAATGTGTTGCATTGGAATGATTCTGTTACAAGGACCTTCCAGCTTTGCATCACTTATTTTTTCCTCTCTTGTCCAAATGACTCTAGCAAAAATATTACTTGTGCCACATTCTACCCATAATTCTTTGCAGTGCTCTTTCACTCTGGGCGTGCACATTTGATTCCCCATGATGGTCTTAAATCCAATCATACATCCATCACCAGGAAACCAAATTAAGTGGAGTACCTTTGCAGATAAAGCAGGGACGCTCCTGACTCAGACTGGAAGGAATAATGTTAATCCCATTATAAATGTCGTGCTGATGTCACGTAAGGAAAACAGATGGCTCTTTCAACCCTGCTTCTCATTTGTCATCCTCCACTGTGAGGGCTCAGCCATACTGGGTTGAATATCTCCCTGTAATATTCTCTCTGAATAGCGGTGGGAATTCATAGAATGGGAGCCAGATGTGTGGTGGTTTGTGGGATCTAAACGCTGCCACCGAAAAATTCACAAGGAAAACAGTTGGAGGTTTTAAAGGGCCTTCCAGGGGCGCCTGGGTGGTGGCTCAGTTGGTTAAGCTTCCGACTTCAGCTCAGGTCATGATCTTGTGGTTCATGAGTTCGAGTCCCGCATCAGGCTCTGTGCTGACAGCCTGGAGCCTGGAGCCTGCTTTGGATTCTGTGTCTCAATCTCTCTCTGCCCCTCCCCTGCTCGCTCTCTCTCTCTCTCTCTCTCAAAAATAAATAAATGTTAAAAAAAAAAAAAAGAGTTTAAAGGGCACTGCATAGTCTCTCCATGGCCACCTTTCTCCATTGTGGAGAGCACCTATTAACCAGAGGTCAAAGTCAACCCAACAGACAAAATGGAAGGTTTCTGTATGATACTCTCCCTGGAAGGAGTGTAAATACCAATCCAGCAATCACTCTACGCCACATCCTATTGGCTGGTTGCCAGTGTCTTGACTAGATCACTTTCTTCAGCATTGTACATGTCCGTTGTGACACAATTATAATCATTGGTAATCACCGCTCAATGTTATCTAGAGGGAATCGAGTCAATAGTGGAAATCAAATAGCAGATGGGTTGAATTTACTAAAAACTTGAAACTGAAACTGAAACTTCTGTGCCTAGGACAAGGCTGTCGTAGGTAAAGAGAATGTGCTTTAATAAATATTCGTTGGAATTATTCCGAAATTATTTGATTTTGAAAATGTGTCTCGTGATGGCAAGCTACTTGCTTACAAAAATACAGTATTCAGTTATCCTACGAATGCATTTTTTTACATCCTTTCCTTTCAGTTTTTAATTAAATTCCAGTTGGTTCACATACAGAATAACATTAGTTCCAGGTACACGCGTTAGTGATTCAACAGTTCCATACATCACCCAGTGCTCATCGCGACAAGTGCGCTCCTTATCAATGATCCATTAATCCATATCCCTACCCACCTCCCCTCTGGTAACCCATAGTTTGTTCTTTATAGTGAGGAATCTGTTTCTTGGTTTGCCTCTCTCTATCTCTCACTCTCTTTTCCCCCTATGCTTCTTTGTTTTGTTTCTGAAATTCCACATATGAGTGAAATCATACGGTATTTGTCCTCCTCAGACTAACTTATTTTGCTTAACATAATACCCTCCGGTTCCATCCGTGTTGTTGCAAATGGCAAGATGGAATGCGTTTTTATGGCTGAGCAATATTCCTTTGTATACATATGACACATTTTCTTTTTTTCCATTCATCAGTTGATGGACCTTTGGGTTTTTTCTATAATTTGGCTATTATTAATAATGCTGCTGTAAACATAGTGCTGCATGTATCCCTTTGAATTAGTGTTTTTGTATTCTTTGGATAAATGCCTAGGAGTACAATCGTTAGATCATAGGGTAATTCTCTGTTTAACTTTTTGAGGGACCTCCATACTGTTTTCTAGAGGGGCTGCACCAGTTTGCATTCTTACCAACAATGTAAGAATTGTTTCTTGCGTTGCTGATTTTAGCCATTCTGAGAGGTGTGCAGCGATATCTCATTATAGTTTTGATTATTTATTTATTTAGAGAGACAGCACGAGACGAGGGGGTGGGGGCAGAAGGAGAGGGAAAGAGAGAACCCTAAGCAGGCTCTGCACTGTCAGTGCAAAGCCTGATGCAGGGCTCAGTCTCACAAACCACGAGACCATGACCTGAGCCGAAACCAAGAGTCAGATGCTTAACCAACTGAGCCATGCAGACGCCCCTGTAACTTTGATTTTTATTTCTCTCATGATGAATGATGGTGAGCATCTTTTCCTGTCTGTTGGCCATTGGTATGTCTTCTTTGGAAAATGTCTATTCATGTCCTCTGCCTATTTTTTTTTAAGTTTATTTATTTTGAGATGGACAGAGACAGTGTGAGCCAGGGAGGGGCAGATCGCACACGAGAGAGAGAGAGAGAGAGAGAGAGAGAGAGAGACGGAGAGAGACAGAGAGAGAGAGAGAAACAGAGAATCCCAAGAAGGCTCCGTGTTGCCAGCTGTAGAGCTGGATGTGGGGCTCAAGTCCACAAAACTGTGAGATAATGACCTGAGCTGAAACCAAGAGTCAGATGCTTAACCAACTGAGTCACCCAGGCACACCTCTCTATGTTGATTCTGTATCCTGTGACTTTAGTGAATATGTGTATCAGTTCTAGCCATTTTTTGGTGGAGTCTTTTGGGTTTTCTATAGAGTATCATGTCATCTGCAAAGAGTGAAAAGTTTTGCTTCTTCTTTGCCGATTTGGATGTCTTTCATTTCTTTTTGTGATTTGATTGCTGTGGCTAGGACTTCTAGTACTGTGTTAAATAACAGTGATGAGAGTGGACATCCCTGTCCTCTCCTGACTATAGAGGAAAAGCTCTCAGTTGTTCCCCATTGATGATAGTAGGTGGGCTTTTCATACATGGCTTTTATTATATTGAGGTATGCCGAACGCATTTTGCCAAATTGTATGACCATATGAAATTGCCATTAATAAATAGCAATAATCCACATGAAAGTATAATGCACAAATAATCTGAATATCCAGAAACCTTAAATGAACACTCTGGGTGTTATGGAATCCCCTCTTCCCAGGTATGCCAACATTGGTTGGATCTCACTTGACTGGATTATAAATTCTTTGAGTGTAATAACATGATAGTAAAACTCTACTTAGCATACGCTACATGGTCAATGTCTTTTGGCTAGCCTGAGCAGGTGTGTGCATGTGTGTGTGCACATGCGTGCACACCCGTGGAGAGAGAGACACACACGGACCCAGAGAAGACCAAATGAACCTTGTCAGGCTTCAAGAATCACTTACCCCCGGATTTAATAGCCTTGAGAAGCAGGCATAAATGGAATGACTTGGAACACTGGAGGACAAAGACACGCTCATGATTCACGAATGCTGAAAATGATGACATTGGAGGGAGGGGCACATTATAAGAAAGATAATCTCACACTCACGTATTTTATCAAAACACACGGCCACGGAAACACATAACTAAGGGCCATTTCAGGATGCTGCCATTTAAGCAATGCCGTGAGTATTAGAGAAAATACATATATGGTTAGTACAGTAGCTGAGAAATAGACGCTCAATAAACACTCCCTGATAAAGCATTCGTATGCTCCATGAAAGGAAAGGAAGATCTCTGGAAGCATACATCAGGAGAGTTTTGTGGTCACTGCTCTCACTCTCCCCATCTGCACAGATAGCACGGGGCCAACTGGCCAGAGGGGCCTGTGATGTACAGCACAACACACAGGTACAGGTGCCTGCGGAGGGCTGATGGCTTTGCTTCCCCTCTGGACTCCCTCTACTCTATTTACTCTAACTGCCCCCCTGGCCTGGAAGGGGAAAACTGACTTTGACTTGTTTAAAAACATTAGAGCATGCATGATTGTGATTCAGGGGGTTATTATCTCCGACAAGATAAATAGAGGACACTCAATCATGTTGAAATCTTGGTGGAAATGAAGTTCGGGTATCAAAAAGTTAGACGTAGCATATTTTTGGTATAATCTTAAATGGTTCTTATGTGATTCTGAGTTTGGTTGTAGCCCTAGAGTACAGATAAGAAACCTGAAGAATAAAGATTTGAGGCATTTATCCGGGATCATTCTATTAAATTTATCTAGTGATCTTTCAAACTGATGTCTTTCCCCCCTGTAATGTAAATTCCAGGCGGCGGGGGGTAGAAGGGGTGAGTTGAATACAACAGTGACCATGAATCAAATCATTTTAACTGAACACTGAATGCCTATTTTATGCGGGCACCATTATAGACGCTGTCGGCAGTAAGCAGGACAAAGATCCTGGGACCTGCAGCACCGACAGCTTCAGTTTAATGAAAAAAGGAATTAAGCATGACCACTGTCCAAAAGTCTATAAAAAGAAGTTAAAGGAAATAGAAGAGAGGGTTGAATTGATGGTTAAGATTATAAGGCTACGGGCACCTGGGTGGCTCAGTCGGTTAAGCGTCTGACTTCGGCTCAGGTCATGATCTCGTGGTCCGTGAGTTCGAGCCCTGCGTCGGGCTCTCTGCTGTCAGCACAGAGCCTGGAGCCTACTTTGGATTCTGTGTCTCCCTCTCTCTCTCTCTGCCCACCCCCCACTCACAAATAAACATTAAAAAAACAAACAAAAGATTATAAGGCAAGATTTCATTCAAGTGGAATAGATAAATATCAGAAAAAATATGTATATACCATATAAATTATATATATATATATATATATATATATATATATATATATACAGCATATACATATATATATACACACACACTGGGGACGCCTGGGTGGCTCAGTCGGTTGAGCAGCCGATTCTTGGTTTTAGCTCAGGCCGTGATCTCACGGTTCATGAGTTCGAGTCCCACATGGGGTTCTGCACTGGCGTTTGACATTCTCTCTCTATCCCTCTCTCTCTGCTGTGCTCTCTCGCTCTGTCTCTCAAAAAAAAAAAAACAAAAATAAATAAACTTAACAAAATATGTATACTAGACATATATATATGTATATATTCTGACACACTCAATATATATGCCACATATACACTATATATATATATATATATGTACATATGGCTGTGTATTCTAACATATATGCTATATATTGTACATATTCTAGATGTGTGTGTGTATATATGTATATGTATTTGTGTCTATTTCAGTCTTTTACTAAATGAATAACCACTTTGAGAAATTAACCTAATCTTTTTCTTTAATAAAACCATTGAGTTGCTAAGCTCACCAACCTCCTAGGGTTTTGGTTGGAAACATGAAGTACACTCAACCATGAGGAGCCAAGACCTTGGTCTGACGCAGAGTAAACCCACTGTACACAGCCCTGGCCATTATTTTATTTATTTTCGAGACAGACAAAGACAGAGCATGAGCAGGAGAGGGGCAGAAAGAGAGGGAGACACAGAACCCGAAGCAGGCTCCAGGCTCTGAGCTGTCAGCACAGAGCCTGACGCGGGGCTCAAACTAACGGACTGCGAGATCATGACCTGAGCTGAAATCAGACGCTTAAGCGACTGACCCACCCAGGCGCCCCTACGCTTTTCTTTTTTTAATAGGTTGTGAAGTGCAACATTTCTACACACCCATCCCCCTTATGCTGGCCATAGGGATCCTGTTCTGATGGTAAATTATTAATTTAACAACCCTATAAACAAGGTTGTAAACTGTGTAAATGAACAAAACAATTCATTTCCCAAGGAAAGCCGCTGTTCCTTCCAGTGCCAAATGGAGGCTCCAATCCCTCCATGTCTCTTCATTGGGTTAATCCCAGGCTGCCTGGTTATGGTGTTTGCACAGCAGGTTCAACCGTAGAGCGTCAACGTCTCCACATACGAATTATGCTTGAGATCTGATCAAAACTGGTGATGGCACGGCAAAATTGATATAGATAATAGTGTCATTTGCTTACAGAGTGCACTTGAAACAGGATTTTGAAACCACTCTGTTTTCTCTCCCGCTGGAAGATATCGCAGGAGTTAGCCAACACTGCATCATTAAACTGGAATAACAAGACAGCTAAAAGTGAATTTATCTGTGTGGGCAGTCATTTTGGACGACTTCGTTGATAGCACCATATGTTAGCTACAGTTGGCACCTTCCACAGGGAATTGCAAATGTTTACAGATGCTTTGAGGGAGACGTTCTTTGTGTTCTCACGCAGGGCTTGGCACGAGGAGGTGCTTGCCCAGGAAAGATGACAGAAAGGTATATTTTTGATCCACTATTTTTTCTGCACTCCATCTTTTTTCTTGTGTTCCATATTTAAAAGACTTCATTTATCCGGGGTGACTCGGAGGCTGAAGATAAAGTGTGGCTTCCCGGTCTCCACCCTTGGCTCCTGTCTCCTGTCTTCCCACCGTGGCTTGGTAATAGATCATTTTGAAACTCTCAGACACAGTGTGGAAACAACTTGTTCAGAATTATGTTCAATGGAGTCGTTTGTTCTATAGAGGTTGCTCTTTGAAGCTCTTGATAGAGTTTTTAGAATGGTATTTTGAGTCCTCTTAAAAATCAATCAGAATGTCAACAGGAGAGAATTTCCGCTCAAGCAATGTGTTATAATTGTTAAATTGGGACTAGAAAGTGAAAACAAAATTCTATATGTTATCAGCTCTCCTTGTAATAGTCGCTACAAAAACTTCCCAGGTGAAATTTGTGAGGAAAATTAAACGTAGAATTTTTTTGTTGTTGTTGTTTTTCTTTTTTTTTTGTTTGCCCATGACAATCTCAAAGTGTCCTAGTCTGGAATATAAATTATATGCTCACCCTAGTTATGGCTTGTATTCTTACTTTCAGCCCAGTTCTCACCCTCCATGAAAGCCAAGGTTCCTGGGTAACTGTGGATGGATGGAACCAAGCCTTGCCTAGGCTCTTGCATCATGGGAACATCACAGAAGCCATCATGGCGGACAGAGCAAGTGAGTCCCACCTGCATCTGCCTCCACTTATCTTGGTGACTTTGGACATATAATCTACATTCCTGGGCTTTAGTTTTCACATTGATAATACTAAGGATTTGGGGGGAAAAAGTATTTTCCAAATCTAGCTCTGACAGCATCTAACTACCACTTTGAGTTCACTTTCCTTCATGCAGCATCCTGGAGATGTGGCTTTCCTGGTTGGGCTATAGTTCTCAGCTGTCTTTTGTCTATTGGAATCATGTGACTCATTCTTCCAGATGGAATATGAATGGATCTTTGTGGTTCACATATGGCCAAAGCAGTATAAAAGTAGGTATACTGAGGCACCTGGGTGGCTCAGTCAGTTAAGCGTACAACTTCAGCTCAGCTCATGATCTCATGGTTCATGAGTTCAAATCCCAAGTCAGGCTCTGTGTTGACAGCTCAGAGCCTGAAGCCTGCTTTGGGTTCTGTCTCTGTCTCTGTCTCTCTCTCTCTCTCTGCCCCTTCTTTGCTGCTGCTCTCTCTCTCTCTCTCTCAAAAATAAACATTAAAAATTTAAAAATAGGTATACCTCCTCTATTGTTTTTTTTTTCCTCCCATCCATTGGCTGAATGGAAAGGAATTCCAAGTCCTAAAGAAAATAGAACACAGACTAGAGAAATCTAAGTCCTTGAATGACCAACCATGAGCAAAGCCACCCACCAACGTTTGATTTTACATAAATAAGAAATAATTTTCTATTTTTCTTCAGCCACTGAGATTTCTAGGACTATTTGTAATAGCATCCAACGGATCATAAATCCGTTATTGCCTTTGAATCTAATTTGAGCTTTGACCTAGTAATCATTGACATTCCCATCCAAACTTGCGTACTTTCCAGTCAGACAGGTCAGATGCTGAGAATACAGTGTTTGTTTTTTTCTGTCCTTGGGGAAAACATATATATGTAATATATAATAACACACACACACACACACATATATATATGTGTGTATATATATATATATATATATATATATATATATATATATATAAAACATGGCTAAAGACGTAGTGTTAAAACAGGTAACTTGACTTAGTGGTAATTGGAGATTAGACCCCACTCTGCTAAATAATGTAGAGGTCAGTGTTATCAGCAAAGGTTTAAACACAACATTGTTTAGGTCAAAATCAGAATTAGAGACATCTCTACTTAGAAGGAAAACCATGGAGTTATAAGAAGAGAGAGAGAGAGAGTGTGTCTTATAGACAAAGAAACACCACCCGCAGAAATGAGTGACATAAATGGGTTAATATCTATGGAATTAATATCAGAAATAGATAGAGACATAAAAATAAGATCCAAGAAAGCAAGGACATGGATGAGGATTTTCAGATGTCCCAATACAAATGTACTCAAGCAAGCACAGGACAGAGAAGAGAGAGGAAGATCCCCACTGGAGACACAGAAGCAGAAAGAAGGAAATAGTTTTAGCCCACCCAGTTTACAATGTAACCAATTCTATTTGGAAGTACTACTTTAGGGATGCCTAGCTAATGCATATATAAAGTTTTTTTTGTTTTGTTTTGTTTTGTTTGAGAGAGAGAGAGAGAGAGACAAGCACCAGTGGGGGATGGGGGGGGGGGAGACACAGAATCCAAAGCAGGCTCAAGGCTCCAAGCTGTCAGCACAGAGCCTGACAAGGGGCTTGAACTCGCAAACTGTGAGATCGTGACCTGAGCTGAAGTCGGACACTGAACCAACTGAGCCACGACACGCCCCCATTTTTGTGTTTTTATAATCCAAATGTGAAGAGGTGTTTCCAGTATCAATACAGCTTTCATTGAGATGCCCCGTGGAATTGGCAGTAACTGATCTAGGAGGTGAAGGGCAGCCATCAACAAATATTTGGGTGGTAGAACAGGTGAAATCTCAGCTGAGCACATCATTATGTTGCTAACTCTGTTCTAGATGTCTGTCTGTTTTGCTTGGTGTGTGTGTGTCTGTGTGCATGTAGGGACAGTTACACGTGCACACACAATCCTCAGTATGAAACCTACCTGTCTAAATGGAAATAGATAACTTTTTTTCCTGAGAAACATTTAGAGCTCTTTTGCGAAGTCTTTTAAGGAATTGATATATCAATATTTTCTGTTTGGAGAGAATTAAGTGCAAAATTACAACGGGGAAGGAATCATAGCAAGTGGCTCAGGATGAAAAACAGCAAGGGAAATATAATAATAATATATTCAGGGGCAATGTGTGATTGCCAAAACGTGGAGAATTTTCCATAAAAGAGACGCATTGACCTCTGACAATTAGAATATAAGTAGAACAAAATTTTGAAACCGCAGGGTGGAGATAATAAATATACCAGATATTTAAACTACAGTGATTATTATCATAGTTTTGCATGAAATTTGGTGTGAGCTTTGCAGCCATCGAAACATAAAAATGAAAGTCGTATCTGTTTTCAGCGCCTAATAAAAGAAAATATCATTAATTGTTTTTTTTCTAACACGGATCACTGAAACTAATTACCGCCACAAAATTGCCATATGGTCACTGAACAAGAAATTGGACAAACCTAAAAAGTGGTTTTACACAAGAGAAATTCCTTATGTGGCAGTAACTTGTATCTATCTTCAGAAAAAAGCTAAGTATCCCCTATGCCATTACTCACTGAAGTGATATTTGTGAGAAGGTAATCAAATGAGATTTAACACCTAACCTGAGGCAAGGACAAATTTAAAAATTGTTGGAATGAATGGATGGATCGCAGGCATCCATTGATTTTCAACTTGCAGTGACAGATGTCATCAATCACCGATACTATTTACTTTCCCTGTGTGTGCGTGTGTTAGAATGGGGGGGGGGGAGGAGGTAAAAATGTACACTGTTGTGTGATTTAATATTTATAACTGGCAAAGGAGGCACTAAAACAGAATGCCCCTCCTCCCACTATGATTGCCCCTCCCCTGGCAAAATGGCTCCTTCCCTGCTGGAGAATTGAGTAAAATCAGTCAGTTATAGCTATAAAATAGCAGGAAATTAATCTGAAAAGTCCCAAACACAATCTCTAATGTGGGTACACAAATAAGTCAAGGAGTTCCTGCAAAATCAAGCCAGTAAGTTAAAGAGGAACTTAAATTTACTCAGCAGGGTTGAATTATGGCAAATTCCCTGTGTGGACTTCTTAACTTACAGCCAGTTTCTCCATGAAAAATTATTTAATGATATTTTTAGTGCAAAAGAAATCACCTTTGGTGCCATTGTAATATATTTGTTGATTTTTTGAGGTTTATTTATTTTGAGAGAGAGAGAGAGGGAGAGACTGTGAGTGGGAGGGGCAGAGAGAGAGATAGAGATAGAGAGAGAGAGAATTCCAAGCAAGCACTCTCACACACCCTGACACCATGACCTAAGCCTAAACCAAGAGTCCGATGCTCAGTCGACTTAGCCACTCAGGTGCCCCTACAGTGCTTAAAAGAGAATCTCAGTTATAAGAAACAAGTGGACCATTCCTAGAATCTAAGCATTTTTAAATGCTTTGTAGAAATCCATAACAAGTCCATGTGCTAAAAACATTCTGAAAACCCCCAAACTATGTATAAAGTGAGGGAACCCAAAAGGAAATGCCAAGGCACTCAGAGAATTGTATTTTGGGCAAAGCAGTTATTTGGAGAATTGATCATTAGGTAGGGTTTTTGTTTTTGTTTTTGTTTTTGTCTTAGAAACAAACCCACTGACAGTGCACACAGAGATCGGGGGTGGCACGGCCATGACCAAGAGAGAGCAGGACACGCACCGTCCTGGCCAAGGTACCCGTTCTGCCTAGAGTGTTCTCAGGCTGGGGCTGGCAAAGCACAGACACAGAGTCAGAGCTATTGCCTTGATGGCAGGCGTAGAGACCCAGGAACCAGCAAGCGACACCACGTGTGCATATCTGTATTCTCACATGTGTTTCCATGTACATATATGGACACAGTGCATTCAGAATATATAAAACCCCTCCAAAGCTGATCTAGGGAAACAGGTCAGGGGTAAGACGCCTCAGCTCCCTGAGGGCCCCAGAGGCTAAGGAAACATCAGGAAAGGGAGAACATCATGCTTTGTGTTGGATGCCCAAACCTAGTCCTTCCTGTTCTGCCGCTTAGACTTGCTGTGTGACCTGGGGCAAGGTAGTTACCATGCCTGAGTCATGGAAAGATTCACTGGATGGTGACAACTGCCTTCAGGACCCCAGATGTTCCTTGACTTTCTCGTCTTGAGTCCTTAGAACACTTAGCCTTTGTCCCACCCACCTGGTCCATTCCGGTCACCTGTTCTGACCCATACTTACCCCATCCTGTTCATATACTTGGGGACCTCTTGCCCAGGAGTTTGCACCCTCACAGTTTGAGCAACAGCTGTGGCTTTAAAAACAAACAAACAAACAAACAAACAAACAAACAAAAACTACTGTTAAAATTAAGTAGAGAATGGGGTGCCTGGTGGCTCAGTCAGTTGAACATCTGACTCTTGACTTTGGCTCAGGTCATGATCCTGGGGTCCCGGAATCGAGCCCCACCTCAGGATCCATGCTAAGCATGGAATCTACTGAAGACTCTCTCTCTCCCTCCCTCCCCCCCTTTCTTTCTCTTATCTTATCTCACAGTTTGTAAGTTTGAGCCTCGAGTGAGGTTCCATCCTGACAGTGCAAAGCCTGCTTGGGATCCTCTCTCTCCCTCTCTCTGCCCCTCCCCTTCTCTTGCTCTCTTTCTGTCTCTCAAAATAAATAAACTTAAAAAAAAAAAAAAAAGGACTCTTCCTCTGCCCCAATCATGCACACTGTCTCTAAAATAAAAAAAATAAATAAGTAAAGAGATGGTCTACTTTGAAGAATTATCAACACAAAGTAATTTCCCATTTTATTTGTGTATCCATGAGATCATCTGGAAACAGGAAATCCTTATTATTACAAAAACCTCAAACCTGTCTAAACCACTGTTTCTCAACCCATTTTTATGGTGAAAAGAAAATTTTTTCCAATAACTCTCAGGCCTATACTTTTACAAAATGAAAGAAAAATAACATCAAAACAGGCATGAAACAAAAATTTCTATTTTTAATGATTATATTCAACAGAAAAATTATTTTCTCAAGTTGCTATAAAAGTTTCTAGATTTTGTTTCCTTAACCTATTATGGACTAAAAAGAAAAAATTGAGAGTCCACTCCTGCCAGAGGTCCACATTTTAAGTAGCCAACTCCTAAGAATTATTCTCATGCATTTTTATACCCAACAGTATGTTGTCTGGGTCAGGATTTGGGGGAAAAGTAGATAATTTTTCTTTTAACAAGTAAAATTGTTCAAGATTGAACTTGATGAAAGTCTGCATTGCTAATCAAATGGAGATTTGTAGTTATTGAATATCAGTTTTGGGGTAGTCAGTGAAAACATTATTTTTTAAGCTTGTGTAGACAGTATTTAATGTATCTTTGTGGAAAACCAAAGGTTTTCCTCCAACAGCAACTTTAGATAAATCCAAAGTACCTAAAACTCCAACCGTGCCTGACAGAAGCTTAAAATTTTTCTTTTAGCCCACAAAACATGACAAATGTAATTTATCTAGTACTTGGGTGCCTTAAGCCTAAAATGATGTCAGTTTTAAGTGATAGCATTTCCTGGTGAAACTACCAGGATTTGAGTGTCTTGTAAAAACGAAAGCAAGCAAACAAACAAAAAACCAAACTGACCGGTGCTATGATTTTATTTATCCATCTGAAAATTAAATGTGTGTCAACCAGATGTTTTAGGCCATTTTGACTTTTTTTTGGGGGGGGGGGTGCTGTAAAATGAGAGAACATACTTTTGAAGCCACTATTGGTTTCTGACAACATTTTTGCTTCTCTACCTTCTAAGGCATGTGTTTTGTTGAAGAAAACCATTCTACGCATTTTAAATCTAAGTTAAAGATACAGGTGGCTATGGATGGCAATGACCCTATTTGAGACTAAACGCCTCTGTTGTAAAGTCATCTCCATATGATATTTTGATCCAGGTTCTGCAAAAACCCCAGGTCAATAACAAATTCACCAAATGTGTCTAGCGATGCATACTGAAAGGAAAATTCTTTCCTCTCTTTTTACCAAGCTGTCAGAGTATCAGGCAATGACCACCATTGGACAAGCTCTACTCACAATTCCTTTGAATTTCATGGGGGCTATTGGATCGTAACATGGGGTATGGTAATTTGTGTTTTTTTGAAAACAGGACAGTCTGCCTTTGCACTCCCACCAGTGGGCTCCCGGGGAGCTGTGAGATAATGACGGTTGTAAATGTTTAATACTGCTGAAAAATTTAAAACTGGTTTTTCAACTTGTCAGAATTTACGGTATTTGAAATCGTGTTTGAACATGATTCTTGCAGCTCTTTCCTTAAACTCCCCAGCTCTGATAATATTTGCCTCTGCGGCTTTGCCCCTGGAGACCGCATACCATATTTCTTTCCTGCTCCCTTCACACGCCACACATCCCCTTCTTTTGGTTTGTCTCTTATTGAGAAGGAATTTGTTATTCCTCAAAGTGAATCTCTTATGTGTGTGTGTGGAAAATATCCACTTTTTGGTTGATTACTTGCTCTTATATTTCGCAATTTTCCCCCAGCTTTATTGAGGTGCTGACAATGAAAAAATTGTGTATATCTGAAGTATGCAACCTGATGTTTTGATATGTGAATACATTGTGGAGTGATTACCACAAACTAAGTAGCATATCCATCAGCTCACAGTTACTGTGTGTGAGTGTGTGTGTGTGTTCGGTATGTATCTTTTGACCACTATCTCATTTCCTCCACCCTCCAACCCCTGGCAACCACTGTTGTACTCTCTATTTTGGAGTTCAACTTTTTTGATTCCACATAAAAGTGAGATCATCCAGTGTTTGTCTTTCTGTGTCTGGTTTAGTTCACTTTAATACTATCCTCCAAGTTCATCCATGTTGTTACAAATGGCCTAATTTCCTTCTTTTGAAAGGTTGAAATAATATACTAGCGTGTGTGTGTGTGTGTGTCTGTGTGTAGTTATCTCACTTCATATATTCATAGATATATAAATATATATATTTATATTTATATATATAGATATATATATGAATATAAAATATTCAAAAATATATATATTTATACCACTACATATATTCATAATATGTATATATATATTCATACATATATATATATATTTCTTTACCTATTTCTTCATCAACTTACATTTAATTTGTTTCTGTGTCTTGGCTACTGTGAAAAATATTGTAATGCATCACATTTTATATATCATTGAATTTCTCTCTTTCAAGTTTTCAACTCTATGACTTTTAGAAAAATTACTGTGCCATGAAGCCATCACAATGAAGCAATATTAAGCACAATTAAGCAGATTTTCAAACAATGAGATCACTTAGTCTCCTTTTCTTTTTTAATTTTTAATGTTTATTTATTTTTGAGAGAGAGAGACAGAGTGCGAGCAGGGGAGGGGCAGAGAGAGAGGGAGACACAGAATCCGAGGCAGGCTCCAGGCTCTGAGCTGTCAGTGCAGAACCCTATGGGGGGCTCGAACTCACAAACGCTGAGATTATGACCTGAGCCAAAGTCGGACGCTTAACCAACTGAGCCACCTTGGTGCCCCTACCTAGTCTCATTTTCAAGTAATCCCAATTTTCATGCTCTGCCTCATGCAAACAATAATTTCTTTCCTGTCTCTGCAGATTTGCCTTTTCTGGATTTTCATATAAATGAAATCATACAATACGTGTTATCTTGTGTCTTACAATTTGAATCACCATAATACTTTTGAGAGCTATCCACGTGGTAGCATGTGTCAGTGTTCTGTTCTTTATTGCTCTATAACATTCCATTGTATTGATATACTATATTTGGTATAACCATTTGCTGGTTGATAAACATTTGGGATATTTCCAATTTTTGAGCATCGTAAATAATTTTTCTAAGAAGATTTGCATGAAAATTTTGTATGGGTATCTACTAAGTTTTGCAACGGGTAAGTGAAACTCTTCAGACTTGGTTCTTTGAAAACCTGCAACTGGTTGAAAACATACTCAACATTATATGTCATTAGAGAATGGCGAATAAAGTGACGATGAGATATTACTACACAGCTAGCACAATGGTGAAAATTAAAAATAATGTCAACACCAAGTGCTGGTAAGGAAGTAGAGAATAGGAATTCTCATCCATGGCTGGTAGTAATGCAAAATGATACAGATGGAAAGAAATTGTGGCCGTTTCCTGCAAAACTCAATATACTCTTACCATATGATCTGGCATTAATGCTTCTTGCTATTTCAGCTTCAAAGGAGATGAAAATTTATGACCCACAGAAGCCTGCGCATAGATGTTTGTAGCAGCTCTATTCATAGTTGCAAAAGCTAGGAGTCAACCAAGATGGGCTTCGGCAGGTGAGTGGGTAAATAAATTATAGCACACCCAGACAATGGAATAATTTTTCACTGCTCAAAGGAAATGAGTGGCCCAGCCATAAATGCAACAGGGAGGAACACAAATGCATATTACGAAGTGAAAGAAGCCATTCTGAAAGGCTGCATACTGTATGAGTTCAACTGTAGGACATTGGAGGAGAAAACAATACTATAGAGACAGTAAAAAATAACAGAGGTAACTAAGGGTTAGGGAAGAATACCTAGGCCGAAACTGTAGAATGTACACCGGGAGTGAACCCTACTGTGGACTATGGCCTTTGGATGATAATGATATCATGTGTCAATGTATGTTTTTCTGTAGGAAGAAATGTACCCCCTCAATGCGGGCTATTATAATAGGAGAGATAAGGGGTGGGGGTGGGGGCTGGTGGTGTTTGGAAACGCTAGAACTTTTGCTTCATTTTCATCTGAATCTAAAACTGCTCTAAAAATCGTCCACTGAAATTCAAAACATAGATATATTTTCATTTCTTTGGACTTTTGCATTTCCACGTAAATTTTGGGATCTTGCTTGTGAGTTTCTGCAAAAAAAAAAAAAAAGTTTTGTTGGAACATTTATAGAATATTTATAAGATCCTTTGGATTTAATCTCCACTTTTTGAAACCTACTTGTTGAATCTATGGACCAAATTGGGAGAAATAACATCATTGCACTTCTGGGTTTTCCAATCCAAGAACGTGCGCCTCTCTATTTATTTTGAACTCCTTTATTTTACTGCCGTAATTCTTTTTTTTTATTTTTTTATTTCTCAGGGTACAAGTCTTACGCTTCTTTTGTTACATTTATTCATGAGTATTTTATTCTTTCTGATGTGGTTGTGAAAAACCGTATTCCTAATTTCGTATTGGTCATTGCTGTAAATAGAAATGCGATTGGTTTTTCAGTATTGTCCTAATATTCTAAAAACTCGTTCTACACGTATTTTACTTCTAATTCTTTTCATGATGCCCTCAGACCTTTCATATCCAAGATCATGTCGTCTGTGAGAAAAGATAGTCCTACCCCCTCTTTCCAATCTAGGTGCTTTTTATTTCTTTTTATTGCCTGATTGGACTAGCTAGCCCTTTCGGTACGTTTACTAGAAGTGGCAGGGGCAGACGTGGCTGCCTCATTCCTGGTTTTAGGCAGAATATCTTCAGTCTTTCATCACTAAGTACAATGCTCACTGTGGATGTTGCGAAAGGAGTTACCGCCTGTGAAAATCATAAATGTGCATTGGGTTTTTGTCCAATGTTTTACCACGTCTATAGAGATAATCATGTGGTTTCTATTCTTTGTTTTATTAATATTATATTGATATTTGCATATTCTGTGTTCTATTGAAAATAATGTGTTTTCCGTTGTCATTGATTATCATGTTTCCTAGATACTAGGCAAGTTGAGAGTGTTTTTTGAGTTGTCTGTATTTTTTTCTGATTTTTTTGACTAGATGTTCTATCGATTATTGAAAGTGGAATACTGAAATCTTCAACTATTTTTGTTGAACTGTTTCTCTCTTCAGTTCTAAGTAGCATGTATTTTGGGGCTCTGTGGTTAAGTAAACATATGTAATTATTCCGGCGGAATGGAATCTTTTAGTAGTATAAAATATCTCTCTTTACCTCTAGTAATACTTTCTGTACTATAATTTTTGCCTTAAAATCTACTTTGTATATTAGTATAGCCATTGCAAATCTCTGATAATTTGTATGGCATATCTTTTTCCCAGCCTTTTACTTTGGAATTATTGGTATTTGAATCTCATTTGTCTTTTGTGTACAGTCTGTAGTTGGATTCTGTTTTTTAATCATGTCATTAGATTGCCTTTGAATTGGAGTACTTAATCCATTTATTTAGACTAATTATATGACTGGGTTTTGCAGTTTGCTTTCTATGTGTTTTATGTCTTGTGTGTTTCTCTATTCTTCCATTATTACTGTATTTTCGGTTGAACAGGTATTTCTTTGTGGGACACTTAAATATAAAAAAAAATTTTTTAACGTTTATTCATTTTTTGATAGAGACAGAACATGAGTGGGGGAGGGGCAGAGAGAGAAGGAGACCCAGAATCCGAAGCAGCCTCCGGGATCTGAGCTGTCAGCACAGAGCTGACACGGGGCTCGGACCCACGGACCGTGAGATCACGACCTGAACCGAAGTCGGATGCCCAACGACTGAGCCACCCAGGCGCCCCTCTTTTTTTTTTTTTTAGTATGTTGTCTTATTTTCTTAGTGGCTTCTCTGGATACTGCAATATGCATCTTCACCTAAAACAATCTATTTCAGACTAATGTTAATTTGATTACATAGTACATAGAAACTGCTCTAATATCATTCTCTTACTTATCCCTTTCCTGGGCTATTAGTAATCTACAGATTACATCTTCATACACTGTTAAGCCCATCAACAGTTTTATACATTATACATAGTTTTTGTGGTTTGGTTTGTTTCTTGTTTTGTTTTGCTGTGAATGTCTCATAATTTTTTGTTGAAAAGCAAGGATGTTAGGTACTATAGCAAATCTGAAATGAGTTCTCACCCTCCCATGAGGTTTGTTCCTAACACTTTTTTTTTTCCCCTCTTGTGCTGTTCCTTTGCTTAACAGAATTCCAGAATGGATTTTATAGGTTCTGTACTCAAGGCTGTATGAAGCCACGGAGTTCTCCGATCATTTTTATTTTTAAAGTGCTATTTTTAAAGCCTGGCCTTCTCAGGGGCTGCCTCTCAGTCAGCATAGTTTGATGATTAGTCAATAATGGGTCAGAAGAGCCCCTTAAATGCCCTGACCCGATAAGTATCATACACATTGGGGATTTGTGCTTAAAGGCTCAACTTCAAACTTTAGGATGGTAAAAAGCTAACGTAAGTCATTCTTAGCTGTAATTTCCTGTTATGCAGGACATTAAGGCCAGCCATTGATGAGTTATCAGGCTCTATCTCTGGTCCTTTTTGGGCATATGCCTACCGCTTCTCATATATGTGTGGCTGTATCAGTCAGCTCAGGCTGCCACAGTCAATGACCACAGACTTGTGGCTTAAACCACAGACACCTATTTTCTCACAGTTCTGGATGCTAGCAGTTCATGATCACGTTGCAGGTAAACTCAGTTTCTGAAGAGAATTCTCTTCCTAGGTCATAGACAGCCACCCTCTTGTTCTGTCTTCGCATGGTCTTTCCCCTTTGTGTATAGAGAGATCTCTGGTGATTCTTCCTTACCCTATAAGGACGCTAACCCTGTAGGTTTAGGGTTCCACCTCATTCAGCCTTCCTCGCCTCCCAAGAGCTCTATCTTCAAACATAGTCATGCTGGGGATTATAGTTTCAACGTATGAATTTGGTGGTGGTGGGGGGGAACAATTGACTCCATAGCAGCAGAATGCGTTCAAGCGTTTCAAGATCATACATAATCATCTATTTCTTATCTCTGAAGTTGTTTATCTAAGTTTTTGCTGGCCTGTTATCTGTTCCACAAAAATTCACAGCCTTAGACAACTGTGATTACTAATACCTTGGGGAAAGAGCTGCATCCTTGGGGCAGAGATCTGAATCAAGTCCAATAGTGACAATGCCCCGGGAATAGAGTCTCCTCAGAAGATGCTGGTAGTGTTACCAAAATATACAGGGCTTTGGGCTGGGGCTTTATAAAGGTATGTGACACAGGTCTCCCTGTTTTCATGGCCATCACAGCACCATTCCGAAGGTAGAAATGGTGCAAACCTCAATTAAAATACCACACGTCTTGCTGTTCTTGCCAAGATGCAGCAGCTCTTCTGGAATGAATGTTTTCTAGTTTACTCTGTGCTTTTGGTTAAACTTTAGAGTTCAAAGATGATAGTTTTTTTCTTTTTTTTTTTAATATCGCCGTTGTTTCTGTGGGGCCGAGGAATGAATAACATCCTCACTCCATTATTCTAGAAGTCTAATCCCTCTTGTTTTGCTCATCGGTTAAACTAACAAAATGATGTACAGGTTTGTTACCGTTACTGTTAGTATTTGCTGAGTGTTTTTTTACTAGAACAAAATTAATTTTGCTTATTTTAAAATTGGTACCTCTTTCTGCCTTATTACTATTAACGTTATTTATAAAAAGTGATGAAAACGTACATTTTGATGAAATTCTATATTATAATTGTGTTTCAATTCTAGAACAAAAAGATATTTAGTATGTTCAGATTCTAGTTGGCATGTAAAAAGCTTGGAATTCTTCACTTCATCCTAACAAAAAATAAAAAGCTCAATGTACTGAAAATTCAACAGCTTTTCTGAGAGCTATCAGGGGTCAGTTGAGATCACAGAACAAACAGCTGCCCCTAAAATTGGAGAGACATACAGGCTGATATTGGGAATCACAATTTATTAGAGCTGGACCCCAATGAAGGAACCAAAACTTCAGTAGAGACCAGTGCTGGGGCGGGAATATCTGAACTGTGATTAACAAATTCCTGGAGGATCGGTGTGGGCAAATCTGGGAGTTAAAAACTCTGGGGGGGGTCCCCCCACACTTTTGTGAGTTGAATTTCCTAGAGCTCTACCAGGTTTTGACAGTAAATAGCTGAGAAAGCTGAGAAACATCCCCCTGGGCTTTAGGCAGGGGAGTTGAAAAGTAATATGTGGAAGTATGCCAGAACATTCTGTTCTTCTTAAAAAAGATTGCTCTCAAGATAAATTATTTTGCCAGCACCTATTACCAAAGTCTATTGGGGTTTTATCAGAATCTAACTACTTAGGGGAATGGAAAGACCCAACTCCAGTCATCTTAGCCTCCTCAAGCCATCCTGCATCACTTCAGGTGGGAGGCAGAACTGAGATGTACTTGTAAAGTTCGCAACCCAGGGGCACAGGCTTCCTAAAAGATTGAGATCTCATCATTGGACTACAGAATTCTTTCCCTCTCCATAGGCCTCACCACCACCTCAGTAAAGACCTATTCAGTAGTGTTCCTTTCGCCTACTATATCACTTACAGTTTTCCACAAAAAATTACAAGGCTTACCAAAAGGCAAAAGACATAATTCGAAGCCACAGAGTAAAGATCAGAATAAGACTCAGCTATGGAAGGGATGTTGGAATTACCAAACATTTAAATTAAAACGATGAAAAATGTAACAGCATGCAAGGTTGGGTGATGATGTAAGCAGAGAGATGGAAATTCTAAGAAAGAATTTTTAAAAACTGCTATACTGGAAATAGAAACACTACTAGTAAGTAAAGCTGAAAGAGTTCATCATCATGAGACTTACTTTATGATAAATAATAAAGGGAGTTTTTCGAACTGAAATGAAAGGATACTAATCAATATTGTAAAACATGAATTTGTAAAACTCACCAGTAATGATAAATACGTAGTCGAAGTCAGATTTCCTAATTTTATAATGGTGGTACACATATCATTTTCCACTGTATTTTAAAAGTTGATGAACAAACAAACAAAGAACAACAACAAGAAAAAGTTAAATAACAAACATATTAAAATTCAGTATAATTATTTTTATAATTGGGTACCCAATATAAAAAGATGTAAATTATACTATTGATAACCTAACATGTGAAAGGGGGAGAAATAAAAATATAGTTCTGCTATGATATCAAAGTTAAGTTGTTTTCAGCCTAAATAAGATGATATAGTGAAAAAGCATTTAATGTAACAAACATCAAATGGTATTTTATGTGACATAACAAAAGAAAAGCCTATAGTAGATACACATAAGGTGAATATAAGTGAATGAAAGCATATTGCCCAAAAAGTGATCAAATCCTAGGGAGGATAGTAAGAGAGGAAAAAGAAAGAAAGGAACTTGAAACAGTCAAAAAGGCAATTAAGAAGGTTGCAATAGTAAGTTTTTATCTATAAATAATTATCTTAAATGTAAATGAATTAAAGTCTCCAAACAAAAAAGAAGGAGTGGCTAAATGGAGAAGAAGAAGAACAAGCAGAAGAAGAATGAGAAGAATGAGAAGGAGAAGGAGAAGGAGGAGGAGGAGGGGGAGGAGAAGGAGAAGGAGAAAGAGAAGGAGAAGGAGAAAGAGAAGAAGGAGAAGAAGAAGAAAAAGCAGCAGCAGCAGCAGAAGGAGGAGGAGGAGGAGCAGCAGAAAGTGAAGGAGGAGGAGGGGGGGAAGAAGAGGGGGAGGAGAAGAAAAAGAAAGAGGAGGGGAAAGAGGGAGAGGAGGAAGGAGAAGAGGGAGAAGAAAGAGAAAATTTAAAAAGGTCCAATGATCTGCGGCCTGCATTAGACCCATTTTAGATTTAAGAACATGCATACTCTGAAAACAAAAGTGTAGAAAAAGTACTCCAAACAGATGGTAACTGGAAGAGAGTAGGAGTAGCTATACCTACAGAAGAGAAATAGACTTTAAGTTAAAAATGGTCAAAAGGGACAAGGAAGATCGTTATATAGAGATAAAACAGTCCATTGGTCAAGAAGATATAACGAGTGTAAATGTTTATGCATCCAACATGAAAACATCTAAAATATAAAGCAAAAACTAGCAAAACTGAAAGGAGAAATGAACACCAAGACAGTAATAGTAGGAAACTTTAGTAGGAGACTCCACTACAAACATTGGATACATCATCCAGGCAGAAAATCAACAGGAAAAAAGCAGATTTGCACACTATAGATGAAATGGACCTAACAGACATTCCTATCTAACAGAACATGCACCGGCAGCAAAATACACATTCTTCTCAAACACACATTACGTTCTTCAGGATAGATCATATTTTAGGTTACAAGATAAGTATTAAAAAGTCAAGAAAATTGAGACTATATCACGTATCCTTTACAGCACTCAGGATATGAAACAAGAAATCAATAATAGGAGGAAAATTCACAGATATGTAGAAATTAACACACTTCTGAACAACCAGAGGGTCAAAGAAGAAATAAAAAATTATCTTGAGACTAGCAAATGTGGAAACACAATATTCCCAGTCTTATGGGACGTAACAAAAGTAGTGCTCAGAGGGAAGTTGATAGGTTTAAATACCTATATTTATAAAAAGAAAGATCTCAAAATAAACAATCTAACAATATACTTAAGTGAACTAGAGAAAGAGGAATAAACTAAGTCCAAAGTTAGCAGAAAAAAAGAAATTATGAAGATCAGAATAGAAACAAGTAAAATAGAGAATAGGAAAACAGTAGATAATGTCAAGGGGCACCTGGGTGGCTCAGTCCGTTGAGTGTCTGACTCTTGATTTCAGTTCAAGCCATGATCTCACAGTTTGGAGGGTTTGATCCCTGAGTTGTGACAGCACAGAGCCTACTTGGGCATCTCTATTTTTCTGTCTCTCTGTCTCTGTCTCTCTCTCCCTTTCTCTCTGCTCCCCTCACCACCTCCCCTGATCATGCATGTGCTCTCTCTCTCTCAAAATAAATAAATAAACTTTAAAGAGAAAAAAAGAAAATGTCAATAAAACTGAGTTCATTTTTAAAAAGATAAAATTGACAAAACTTTAGCTTGACTAACCGAGAGAGAGAGAGAGAGAGAGAGAGAGAGAGGACTCACATAAAATCAGAAAGGAAACAAGAAACATTACAACTGATATCACAGAAATATGAAGGAACATGAGACTAGTATGAATATTGATATGCCAACGAATTGGATAACCTAGAAGAAAAGGATAAACATACAACCTACCAAGACTAAATTGTGAAAAAAATGGGAACCCTGAATAGATTAATAATGACTAAGGGGATAGGATCCATTATCAAACCTTCCCCATGAAGGAAAGCCCAGGATCTAACAGCTTCACTGGTGAATTTTACCAAACATTTAAAGAAAAATTAGCACAAATCCTTCTCAAAATCTTCCCCAAAATTAAAGACGAAGGGAGACTTCCAACTCAATTTATGAGGCCAATGTTACCCTGACAAAAAAAGCAAGATAAGGACACAACAAGAAAAATACATCACAGTCTCCTATTCTGATGAATAGGGATGCAAAATTCTCCACAAAATATTAGCAAGGTAAATTCGGCAGTATATTAAAAGAATTATGGGGCGCCTGGGTGGCTTGGAGGGTTAAGCATCTGACTTCGGTTCCGGTCATGATCTCGTGGTTCGTGCGTTCGAGCCCCACATCGGGCTCTGTGCTGACGGCTGTGAACCTGGAGTCTGCTTCCTATTCTGGGTCTCCCTCTTTCTCTCTGTCCCTCCCCTGCTCGTGCTCTGTCTCTCAAAAATAAGTAGACGTTAAAAAAAAAAAAAAGAATTATACGCCATGATCAAGTGGAATTTATCTCTTAGATGCAAGGATGGTTCAATACAAATGAATACGTGTGATACATCACATTAACAAAGGATAAAATTATATGATAATATACACATAAATAAGCATTAGGCAAAATTCAGCACTTTTCCTGATTAATAGCTCTCAACAAATTAGGTATGTAAGGAATGTACCCCAACATAAAAAAGGCCACATATGGCAAGCCCACATCTAACATACTCACTAGTTAAAGGTTAAAAGTTTTTCCTCTAAGATCAGAAACATAATTGGGATATTCATTCTCCTTTCCCATTGGACATAGCACTGGAAGTCTAGCCAGAGCAATTAGACAAGGAAAATAAATAAAAGGCATCCAAATCAGAAAGGAAAAAAGCGTAATTTTATCTCTTTATAGATGATATAAAAACTGTTAGAATAAATTCAGTAAAGTTTCAATATACAAAATTAACATAAAAAATTAGTTGTTTCTATAAACGAACAGAAAACTATCTAAGAAATAAAGAAAATAATCCCATTTACAAAAGCATCAAAAACACTAAAATGTTTATGAAAATTTAAGAAAGGAGGTGAAAGACTATACACTGAAAACTGTAAGACATTAATGAAAGAAACTGAAAAAGGCAAAAGTAAATTGAAAGTTGTCCCGTGTTCACCTATCAGAAGAATTCATATTGTTAAAATGTCCATTCTAACCAGAGCAATCTACAGAGTCAATGCAATCGCTATCGAAATTCCAGTGCCATTTTCCACAGAAATAGAAAAAAAATAATTCTTTAAAATTTGCATGGAACCACAAAAGTCCCCAAATAACCAAAGCAATCTTGAAAAAGAACAAAACTTAAGGGATCATATTTCATGATTTATAACTCTAATACAAGCTATAGAATTCAAAGTAGTAAGATACTAGCAAAAAAACATTCATATGGACCAATGGAACAGAAGTAAGAATCCATAAATATGACCATACCTATACAGTTAATATTTGGCAAGAGAGCCAAGAATACTCACTGGGAATGGATAGTCTCTTTGAAAAATGGTGCTTGGGAAACTAGGTATTACATGGAAAATAATGAAATTGAACCCATATCTTATGCCACTTCCAAAAATTACCTCAAAAAATAAAGACTTAAATGTAAAAACTTAAACTATAAAGCTCCTAAAAGAAAACACAGGGAAAATTCTACTTGAAATTAATTTTGGAAAAATTTTTTTTTTTTTTTTGTATATGACACCAAAACTACAAACAAGAAAAGCAAAAATAAAGAATTTGGACTTCGGGGCACCTGCGTGGCTCAGTCAGTTAAGCATTCAACTTTGGCTCAGGTCATGATCTCCTGGCCTGTGGGTTCGAGCCCTGCATCAGATTCTGCGCTGACAGCTCAGAGCCGGGAGCCTGCTTGGGATTCTCCGCCTCCCTCTCTCTCTCTGCCTCTCCCACTCACATTTTCTCTCTCTTTCTCTCTCTCTCTCTCTCTCTCAAAAATAAACATTAAAAAAATTTTTTAAAAAGGTTAAAAAAAGAAATAGGACTACATCAAACTAAAAAGCTTCTGAATAGACAAAATTTATTTGGCCAACAAATTTGAAACAACAAAATTGAAAAAGCAAACTATAGAATGGGAAAAAAATATTTGTAAACCATATATCTGATAAGGGGTTGGTATCCAAAACATAAGTGACTGATGTGACTCACTGGGGAAATAAATAATCCATCTTAAAAAATGGACAAAGGACCCAAATAGGTATTTTTCCAAAGAAAATGTACAGATCACCACCAAGTACATGAGAAGATGCTGAACATCAGTATTCATCCAGAAAACACAAAACAAAACCAGAATGAGATGAGATATCATCTCACTTGTCAGCATAGCTATTATCAAAAAGACAAGAGATAAAGAGTATTGGTGAAGACATGGAGAGAAGGAAATTCGTGTGCACCATTGGTGGGGATGTAGTCACTATGGAAAACATAGCGGAGGTCCAGTAAAAAAAAAAGAAAATAGGAGCACCTGGGTGGCTCAGTCAGTTCAATGTCCAACTCTTTATTTCAACTCAGGTCTTGATCCCAGAGTGGTGGGATCAACTCCCGCATCAGGATCTGTGCTGACGGGGCCTGCTTAAGATTCTCTGTCTCCCTCTCTCTCTGCCTTTCCCCTGCTCATATGGGCCCACACCCTTTCTCTCTCTCTTCCCCCACCAAAAAAAAAAAAAAATGAAAATAGAACTGTCGTATGATACAGCAGTTCTACATGTAGGTATCTACCAGAAAAAAATGAAATCGGTATCTCAAAAAGGCATCTACATCCCCACTTTGCAGCATTATTCACGTTTTTCAAGACAAGGTAATGAGTTAAGCGTTTGTGAGCAGATGAATGGATAGAGCAAATACGGTATGTAAGTACAGTGGAATATTATTCATCCCTACAAAAGAAGGAAATCCTGCCATTTGTGACAGCATAGATGAAACTTGCGGGCATTATTCTAAGTGAAATAAATCAGACAGAGAAATACTGTATGATCTCACTTGTATGTGGAATCTAAAAAAAGATCAAAGTCAAAGCAACAGAGTAGATTGGTTTTTGCCAGGGACTGAGGGGTGGTGGAAATGGGGAGATGTTGGTCAAAGGATACAAATTCACAGTTATATGATGAAGTTCTTGGGGTCTCACATACAGTGTGGTGAATAAAGCCAACGATACTGTGTTGTATACTTGAAATTCACTATGAAAGTAAATCTTGAATGTTCTTTCTCTGTCTCACCCACACATGCACAAAATGGTAACTGGGGGAGGTGATGGGTGTGTTAACTAGCCTTACTATGACAATCATTTCATAGTATGTACATATATAAAATTATCATGTTGTGCACCTTAACGTTACACTATGTTCTCTGTTCATTTGTGTCTCAGTAGAGTTGGGAAGGAAAATAATGTTAGAATAAGATTACTAGCTTATATACAAAAGCAGTTAAGTATCTCTACAGGGCAATGAGGCAACGCTACTTGAGTTCTTTTCAACTGGACAAAAGCACAACATACCTGGTGTCTGGGGTCTAATAAAAGAGTAAATAACAAAGCCAAACATAGGTGAATTTCCCTGGACAACTCACGTGATTATGTAAATAAATCTCCCTGACTAAAATGACCGAGTAACTTTCTTTGGGCTTTCAAATAGTAGAAAACTTTTCATAAGAGCTTAGTGCTAACATGCTTAGATAAAAATTTCTAAGTGGCATCATTTCCCTTCAGCCTGAATAAGGTCCTTTATAAATTTCCTGAAGGTTGGGTCCAGTGGGACCAAATTATCTTTCCTTTGTTTAATTCTGAAGTAGGTTCCACAATGTATAGAATTCTGGATTATTTTTAAGTTGTTCTGGTTCTTCTTCTCCTCCTCCTCCTCTTCTTCCTCCTCCTCCTCGTCCTCCTCCTTCTTCCAGTTGTTTGTTTATTTACTTATTTAAATTTAAATTCAAATTAGTTAACATACAGTGTAGTCTTGGTTTCAGGTGTAGAACCCACTGATTCATCTCTTACATGCAATGCACCGTGCTCATCCCAAAAAGTGCCCCCCTTAATGCCCATCACCCATTTAGCCCACCTCCCTTTCAGAAGCCCTCAGTTTATTCTCTGCATTTAAGAGTCTCTTGTGGTATGCCTCCCTCCATGTTTTCATAGTACTTTTCCTTCCCTTCCCCTATGTTCCTCTGTTGTGTTTCTTACATCCCACATATGAGTAAAAACTCTTCTTTTTAAGTTTTAAGTCTTTCTTTTAAGTTTAGGGCTGTTCTTGGATATATACGGCAACACTGGACATTCTAGACCAAAGACTGTACACGTAAGTTCCATTCCCTAAAACTTAGGGAAAAATCTCATCCTTGCATTTGAATTTAGGTATTTATGTATGCTTACAGTTTGAATTTACTGGGAAAATGAAGATGTTGATTTTCATATAAATAATCTAATGAAAAATCAGACAATAATCATACAATATGCCATGTGTATTTTACATTTCTGAAAATTTGAGAACAGGCATTTTAATTATTACCTCTTACTGTTTTACAGGAATTCAGGACTATTTAAATGCATTTCAAAGCAATCTTTTTTTTTCTGAGAATAGTCTACAACAGGTGTCATGATAAGAGTTAAACCAACAAATGTCAGTTTTGCTTCTAAAGAGAGTTAATGGAGAATCTCAGGTGTCTCTGTGTCTCTGCTTGAAAAGATTTGCTTGATTGCAATTGCTCATAAAACTTAATACAAGGATGCTTTCAAGGGATTGAAATTTGTCAGAATATAGTATATTATGCAACAAAAATGTTAGTTATATTATATGATCCAGCAGTAGACATAATAATTTAATGAAGGATAGTTCAAAGATCAGAGTCTTACCAACTTGAACTATAGCTGATTATTTAAAATAAATTTAGAAATACTTAGAAATATAGCTACGTAGGATAAAATAATCGTCCTACATATTTACCATTAATATATAGGAACAAATAACTTCAAGTACTTCAGGCAGAGAACTTAGTGTCTGTTACAGAAATAAGCTTATCCCTCATTACCAGGTCAAGGACAGATAATTGTTATAAAGAGAAATATATCCACACTATCTAGGTGTTTGAGATTGAATGTTTGTCATTAAAAGCGTATCTATTTTTGGAGTTATTTATGGAGCACTGTCACGCCCAAAGAACCAGAGATAAAAAAGATACATGAATTTTCTTTGCCTTAAAACAGCTCACAGTTTAATTAGGGAGATTGACAAGTAAAGCAGAAGTCACAGTACAATGTGACAAGTTCTGTCAGCTGGACAACTGGGAAGCCATGTAAGTCAGTGCAACTACTAGAGACAAATCGCTCTGGCAACTGCATGCAGCTGAAGAAAGAAAAACATTCTTTTCTTTCTTATTTTTTTTTTAATTTTTTAATGTTTATTTATTTTGGAGAGAGACAGAGACAGAATGTGAATGGGTCAGAGGCAGGGAGAGAGGGAGACACAGAATCCGCAGCAGGCTCCAGGCTCTGAGCCATCAGCACAGAGCCCCGTGCGGGGCTCGAACTCGCCGAGATCATGACCTGAGCCGGAGTCAGGTGCTTAACCTACTGAGCCACCCATGCGCCCCGAAAGGAAAACTTTCTTAATCATGCAGATATTTCTGCTACACATTTACCACCATGGATCTGAAGGGCAGTCGGTCATTTCGTTCGTTGAGATTCTCAACTTCCATTAAGAACATTTCCACCAAACAGATACCTAATGCCCAGCCCATCTCCACCCCCCAAATTCACAGAAAAATGTGGTTATGAGGTTGTGAGACACGCCTCACTTAGGTATCTCTTGAGACCCACCTGCCTCAAATCTCTCACTTCTCCTTGATAAAGAGATAACCATTTGGTAGTTGTGTTAAGATCTTAGTTTGTCAAGTAAATGAAGATTAAGTATTGGCCTAGGAGCCCATGTCCTTAGGCTAACAGAGTTCACTGGCCACGTTCTCACGTGCAACCAATATTACTCACTGCTTCCTGGACTGGAAGGTGTGTGTGTACTTGTGTGTGGATGTATGCTTGTGTATATGAGCATGTGTGTGTTTGGGGGTAGATTTTGATATGTTCCTGGGACTCTATTTTGAAAAGGGTGAATTTCTTCCTAGCTTGAGCTTCCTCCTGAAAATCACCATGGACTGAATTTGAAGAAGTCGGAAGACAAATTTTCTAATTCCAAGAATGTGGACAAAGGCTGAAATTTTATGTACAGTCTGTTTATCCCTGTCTGAAAACAATCAAGGTTCTCTAGGATATTCTGGGGTTCCTGGGGGGCTCAGTCAGTTAAGCGTCCGACTTTGGCTCAGGTCATGATCTCACGGTCCATGAGTTCGAACCCCACGTCGGGCTCTGTGCTGACAGCTCAGAGCCTGAAGCCTGCTTCAGATTCTGTGTCTCCCTCTCTCTCTGCCCCTTCCCTGCTCATAGTCTCTCTCTCTCTCTCTCTCTCTCTCAAAAATAAACATTTAGAAAAAAATGTGCTCTTTAAAAAAAAAAAGATTCTCTAGGATCCTCGATAATTATAATTATCTAAGATCCTCGATAATTGCTGTTCCAGAATTTCCTGCTCAAGCCGTGTTCATCTGTTACTCACACTATCATCCATATTGTAACGCCTCCTTTTCAATTTCCAAGTGCAATGGACTGAATATTTGAGCCCGACCCCCAAATCCATCTGTGGAGGCTCTAATTCTCAGTGTGATAGTATTCTGAGGTGGGACCTTCAAGAAGCAATGATGAGATTAGTGTCCTTACAAGGTGAAGTGCCCAAACTCTGTGTGTGTGTGTGTGTGTGTGTGGGAGGACACAGCAAGTAAAAGTCTGTTCACAAACCAGAAAAAAGACTTTCACCAGAACCTGACCAT
This sequence comes from Acinonyx jubatus, assembly GCF_027475565.1. Classification (NCBI taxonomy): domain Eukaryota; kingdom Metazoa; phylum Chordata; class Mammalia; order Carnivora; family Felidae; genus Acinonyx; species Acinonyx jubatus. Next base: position 100,287,418 of record NC_069383.1, on the reverse strand, counting down.
GCTGGCTCCCTGGTCCAGGACTTCCCAGCCTTCAGAACTAGTTTTGCTACTTAAGCCACATGGTCTATAGTGTTTTTTTAAATCAGTCCACACTGACTAACAGCTGGCCCCTTTAAACACTTCTTTAGGGGCTCCTGGGGGGCTCAGTCGGTTGAGCATCTGCCTCTTGATTTTGGTTCAGGTCATAATTTTACGGTTGCTGGGATCGAGCCCCGTGTTGGGCTCTGCCCTGAAAGCATGCAGTAGGCTTGGGATTCTCTCTCTCTCTCTCTCTCTTTCTCTCTTTCTCCCCGCCCCTCCCCCACTTGCATGCATGCATGCACCCATGCTTTCTCTCTGTCTCTTAAAATAAATAAATAAACATAAAAGAAAAACCCTTCTCTTTACTGCAGGGAGAATGCTGCTGCTCTCCTTGAAGCCTTCAGATGACTCTTCGTGGGTCATTAATCCCTCTGTCTGCATTTACTTCTAAGGTTGGCCCTGGAAAAACACAGGTTCCAGTTATGTGTGTCCTTGAAAAGATACAAAACTGTAAACACTTTTCTCTTCCTTACGATTTTCTTAATCGCGTCATTCTCTTCTCTAGCTAACTTCGTTGTAAGTGTGCAATAGTAATATATATTACATACGAAATGCTTGTTCATTGACTGTGTTATCAGTAAAGCTTCTGGTCAACGGTATAGGCGATTAGGATTTACTCTTGGAGGAGTCAAAAGTTATATGGGCATTTTTCACTGTGCAGGGCATCTGTGCCCCTAACCCCTGTGTTGTTCAAGGCCAACTGTACGAATCTGCCTCGTCTCCGTTCTGCTCCTGCTACACGGATACGCATGCTGTTTCCCAAATACATTTTGCTTTCATAAAGCCACTGAAATTTGCTATTTTCTCTCCCTGGAACATGGTCTCTAACAATATCCGAATGGTTCTTTCCTGCTTCGTCAAAATTGTCTTCTTAGCAAAGGGTCTATCCCGAATCATCCTTTATAAAAAGGCATTCCCAATTAATTTCTTACCCAGCTCTATTTGTCTGACATATCATGAAAATGTGTTTATTTTCTGTTTCTCCTTAGCAGCTTGCTGTAAGTTTATTCCTTAGGGTCAGGGACCTTGTCTCTTGTTCACTACTGCAGCATTATCTGGAACAAATTGTCCTGAATAAATGAATGGTTACATTTACATCCATAGTTATAATTTGAAGGTAATTCTCTCTGTGGCTCTTGCCACACCTGATGTAATGATAGGATTCTTAGGTCCAGGAGTGAAATTTTCAGCTCAACCATTACATTACATTAAAGAGAGCACAGGGCTTGAATCACGGAATCTTTAATCCGACTTTACTCTTTGCTAACAGAGAAAGGTATGTTTTTCCAGTCTTACATTTCTCATCTGTAACATGGAGCCTAGACCTACCCCACTGGATTGTCAGGCAGATCACGTGAAAATAGATAAAAATAAATAAGTTACTGTACATGGTGCATAGCACATAATAACAGCTCAGTGAAAGGTCATTAGTATTTAGCATGGACAGAGACATACGTCATCTTTCCATTAGAGAACCCAGTGACCCCCTGCTCCTTCTAAACCCAACATGGAAGTATCTGGAATGGCTTGGAATGTTTTGACTAATTTAAGATTTTACATATTACTACATCATTCTCAAGTGCAAAACAATGAAAGCTCCATTACGGTCATTCAATTAATTCCCTAACATGCCACCGTCCCACCCACACTTTTGCCTGACTTGACCACCTGATTCCAAGCCTGAGCACATCATTTTCCTTTTCAACAGTGTTATGCGAATCCTCCTTCCTGCCTGACTTCGTGTGTGCAGGTTGTGACCCTCTCAAGCCATTGTAACTGCCAACTTGGGTTTCCTCGCTGTTTACCTCTTGGTAATAGAGAGTACAGGGGCAGATCTGTGTTTTCCATACCTGTTCGCTTCCTTTACAACTGTGAGTATTGCAAGTTTGCCTTGATCTTTCTGAATTAGAGAGGAAATAATGCCATACCTGTCCCGTCAAGTGGAAGTCTGAGGCCTTCGGTAAGTGCTAGAAACTAGCAGCTTTCCACTCTCCTGAAAAACAAAATCATAGTCTTCCACCAATCGTTTTGCTTTGGGGGAGACGCACAAAGCACTGAGAGACAAGGGCTACAACCAACGGATAACTCAACAAAGACAGTATTGTGAGTAATAGGGAGGGAGTTGTGCAACCAGATCATTGTTCACATTTCTCATCAGATTCTTGCAGCCCCAGAGACTAAAGGCCAGCATATAGGGGGCGGCTGTGGAAGGGGGCGGGGCTTATCCCAGAAGTATCATGGAATTCAGCAGTTTTATATAGTTTGCTTCTTGTCATACAATTGGGAAAAGATACATAGATGTAGATCTCGGATCAGGTTGTTTCATGAAACTCGATACACCTAGTTATGCTGTTTCAGAGCAGTAGGGACCAAGGGCTTCTGGAACATGTTCCAAAAAAGCGTCATACAGGGGCTCCTGGGTGGCTCAGTCAGTTGAGCGTCGTCTCTTCATTTTGGCTCAGGTCATGATCTCATTGTTCCTGAAATCGAGCCCTCCATCGGGCCCTGTGCTGACAGTAGAGAGCCTGTTGGGGTTCTCTCTCTCTCCCTCTGTCTCTCTTCCCCTCTGCCACTCCTGCTCTGTCTCTCTCACTCTCTCTCAAAATCAATAAACATTTTTTAAAAAGGCTCGCACAGAACTACAGCTGAAAAAGATTCTATTGAATCCAAGATGGAGTGAACAATTGTAATCCAAACGAGAAGAAACTTCTAGTTAGCAATAAGGGTCTCACAGGAAAAACCAGAGCCTTTCCATTGAGGTATGGGGAGTAGGTTTTGGATAATATACTTGACCAAACATAAGAAGGAAAAATAAAGGCATTTGTTGGTCTCATTGTTGTTGGTTGTTGCTTGTTTTGTCATAGGGCCATGTTTCACTAAGATGTGGCTGTATTAGAAGTTAATACCAGAGTCTTAATACATGCTGCATGATGTTGCATTTGGTGGTTGTCTCCCATGATGGATTTCTGCTGTGTTTTGTGTTTAATACAATTATGTGAACTGTATATGGTTCTATGAATTCCGTAAATCCAGTTATTCCCAAGTTATCCATTTGTTTTCTATGCAAAATCCAAAACTACTGAAATATTGTAGGAATTTTCATAGAGAAGCACTGGTTTGGTCACTTACTTACCATTTAGAAGCTGCACTAAGGTCTTACTTCTCCAAAAAGAACGGCTGACCAAATGCAAAACCCTTTTCTAAAATTATGTGTTCATTTCGTGTGAGCTTCCTATCTATTTTCCTAATAAGTTGTTCTGTGCATGATAAGGATACAGGTAATATCTTTCCACTTACAGTCTAAAAGAAGGTCTGTGAGAAAAGAAAAAAAAGGTATGTTTCTTTTTCCTTTCTTTTTTTTTATTTTATTTTTTTTTAATTTTTTTTAACGTTTATTTATTTTTGAGACAGAGAGACAGAGCATGAACAGGGGAGGGGCAGAGAGAGAGGGAGACACAGAATCAGAAGCAGGCTCCAGGCTCCGAGCCATCAGCCCAGAGCCCAACGCGAGGCTGGAACTCACGGAGCGCCAGATTGTGACCTGAGCTGAAGTCGGACGCTCAACCGACTGAGCCACCCAGGCGCCCCTCTTTTTCCTTTCTAATAGAACCTGTAAGAGAGTCTTGTGAACTGGAAAAAATATATATATATATACCAGATTGGTGTTTGAGTTCAACCAAATTTATTTTATAACCGAAGTTTATAAAATAAGAATAAGGGTTTGTGTACATAATTTTTATCTACCAGTTACTTTTTATGCTATAACAGTTTCACTACTTGCATTTTAAGGACGTTTGGTTTGGCCTGTCTTTGGAATTTGAAATCCCAAGTATATATTCCTATAATTATACATGACTGAATAAAATTCTGAGTACAAGTTTACCGTTATAGAAAATTTAAATGATACATTTATTTAATTGAGGCTCTAGTTTCTTTCTAATGTACTATTTTTCTAGTTATTCATACCTTTATCCAGTCCAGATAAAGTTAAATCGATAGCATATAATGAAGGCAAATGACTTTTTAAGTCGATAGTCTCAAGTATTTTCTACCCCAAAACAATGGAATTGAAATAATTTCATCAGAAATAGTGACTCTCTATAGTAATAATTTTCGTTTGCCCAGATTCATTTCAGAATAGGAAGGGTCCACATAATTGAAAACACATAAATCCTTCCAAGTACCTAATTACAGAGAAAAGTAGAGCATGTAAAATATAATTTAATTTTATTATTTTTACTACTATCTCTTTCAAATTCAGACCCAATCGTCTTTATATCTAAGTTAAGGAATAAATCCTGTTTTACTTTTGAGTTTTCTACTGTGATACTTCAACCATTTCATAATAAAAATAAACATACTTGAAGACTTTATTAAGATACTGTTTCTCAACTTAAAACTCGTATTTGATCCGGCAGTCATTAAACGATATTGACAGATTTTCATCATACACCCAGTTTGTCCGGAGATGCGACAAATCAGTTCAAACACTATCAGTTGTCTCTGTGTAAAACAAATATGATTTAGTTTTAAAAGTTTAAAACCAACAAACGCACACTGAGAAAGTTATAGTTGATTGCATTTTTCCCAGTAAAGGGAAGATTGATTTTACCCTACTAGGATGTAAACGCGGGATTGCAGGGAATTTAAGTATTATCTACCAGATGTTGATTCCACTAAGCTATCTTTTTAGCTTCTGTTAGGGGCTTTTGATCACAGTTGGCTCGAAGTAAATAAATGGCCTGCTTACCCAGTGCTGCTAATACCAGCAGATGCGCCCCAGTCTCAGGGAAGCCAGGGGAGACAGCCGTGGGAGATCTTAGGAAAGAAACACATGGACGTCTTCAGCGGCATCATAGCACATCAACTCAATGGCAACTAAAGGACTGTGGTTGTGGGTTTCTTCCATGCTGGAAGACCAGGGCAAATCTTCTAACATTTGCTTTTAGCCACAAAGAGAGACTTTAATGACCTTCACCAGTTCGTAGATCTAGCTCTAGGGTGTGTTATTTAGTAACCTAAAAGCTGTTCTAGAAATAGAGAAGCATTGTGTCCAGGTAGGAGCTTTGAGGCCCCATGCTATCCCTTGACTTTCCGTTATAAACTCAATCCCAACTGGATTTGACACCGTGTAGTCCTATCAGAAAGAATAAGATTGAACCAAAGAGTTAAATTTAAGCAAAGATGGAAAATGGAAACATACGTCATCAGAGAATTTCATAAATAACCTTAAAGTATAGTTGGATGAGGGGCGCCGGGTGGCTCAGTCGGTTGAGTGTCCAACTTCGGCTCAGGTTGTGACCTCACGGTTCATGGGTTCAAGCCCCTCGTCGGGCTCTGTGCTGGTAACTCAGAGCCTGGAGTCTGATTTGGATTCTGTGTCTTCTGATTTGGATTCTGCCCCTCCTCCTCTTGCGCTCTGTCTCCCTTTCTCAAAAATAAATAAACACTAAAAAAATAGTAAAGTATGTGTATATCACTGGCTGAATTCATTACTCATTCCACACAAATCCTCACCTCAAGTATTGGGCATGAGCTTGGCAGAGCGGTTGAGCACATTACATCCAGATCACCTGGATTCAGACTCCAGTTCTCACTGGTATGGATTTAGGCAAATTGCATCCGGACTTTGTTTCTTTTGTCTTCTGTAACATAGAGATAACAAGAGTCCCTATTTTATGCCCTTGTCATGTGGATTACATGAGTTAATATTTTTAAAGTGCTTGACAGATGCCTGATGGAAACTAAGCTTTGTTAATTATTACCTAGCTATCAATAAGGGGTTGGGACTGCAGAGATGTGGGGAATTCTTGCCCATCGTTACCTATTTGGTGGGCTGAAGAGGCCCAGAAGTAGATGTCCTGACGTTGAGAAGACAGGGTGATGAAGCTATTGATGGGTCACTATCTACCTGTTGGAGATGTCTGCACCAGAAATCATTATTGACAGACTTTCCAAGGGGAGCGTCTATTTCACACATGATAGAATTCATTTCTTAGGTTGCCCTTAGCAACAATGCTAGTTTTTCCTTTGTTAGATCTCAAGTAGATGAGTTCAAAAGAAACTGTGAAAAATAAGTCTGGCTAGAAGATAATCAGGTTTCCTCACATCATTAAAAAAAAAAAAAAAAAAAAAAAAAAAAAAAAAAGGGCCACCTAGAGACTCCAGCTATTACAACCAATTGGAAAAGCAGAACGAACAGAAAGTGTTTGCAAAGAATCGTGCTGGGCTTTTGCATATGAAACTGGTATCGTTGACCTTTGCAGGTCAATTCCACACTTAGGTGTTCTTTCTACAACACGAGGAATAGATTTCAAAACATACGATAGCGTACTTAGCTCCTCGATTGCCGTCTTAATACATTGCTCCCAGAGACGACCCCATTCAGAATATTGGTGTTCACACACGTTGAAATTCATTTGCCACACCCGCTCTGAGCACAGTACCAATTGATAGCCCTGGGTGCATTTGCCCATTCTTTTTGATTAGACATTTTAACTAACATGTTGGCCCTGGGAGGTAGATTACAGTTCCCTTTACAGAAAGGGAAATTGAGCGGTGTTGATTTACACACAAGGCATCTGGAACCAGAATTTATACCTGTTGATACCCAACCCAGTGCTGTTTCCCCAAGACATATGCATTTGTACCAAAGGCAAGTGTCTCCCTCCTCCCAGCTTGGCATCACATCATACTTCTGAAACCATCTAAGATTCTGAGGCCTTGCTTTAGAATGGTGCTCCTTGTATCTGCTTGTGATCTAGATGGCATAACTGAGACACGGTCCCTTTTTGATCCCTAATAAACACTAGGGGATTCTTTGTTACCAGGAATTTCTAACTCTAAGACCCTAGTACATTTCCCGCCTAAGCTATACACGTCTAAAGTATCTCACTTCTCTGTCTTGCTATTTCCTCCTAGGTCTCATTCCAGCCATAGGGTTCTAGTTAAATATGGAATGTGAGCTCTCTTCCAAACATCGAGTCTTGTAGTCCAGATCTTACCTGGACCAGGATAAGCGGTTCAGGTGGGGTTACTGGCTGTGCCCCTGCTTGTGGCCTATCTGCATATCCCACACCTCCCTACCCGCAGTGTTCTCTCTCTCTTCACTCATGGCATTTGTCATGCAAATTTTTTACCTACAAGGGACTAGGCATCTTCCACCAAGGCTCTGTGGGTGTGGTTGGAAGTCTGAGATAGTTGTGCTTTCACATGGCTTTCCAACATCCAGCTATGGTTGGCACAAGGTTTGGGATGGCCTGACCCTGAGGTTTCATCCAGTGATTGCCCTTGATGTCTTGGGCTCTGGCTTCGGTGACAAACTGAGGCCACATCACTATTCCATATTTGAACAGGCTGGCATTGTGGAGGCACCTCTGTGGCATCTGAAGCTCCCAAACCACGAGATCAACCTTTTGTCTCATGATTATGGAGATATCGTTGCTCGGGGGCTGCTCTATAGGTTCAAGCAGAATTGATCTGGGAAGCTTGCCATAAACAGTCTCTGTCTCTTGAAGGGATGTGTACTTCCCAAGACTCACCGTCTTCACCTTCTCCAAAAGTTTCTCAAAGATGGAAACATGCTGTCGTCTATCCTCACGTGATTGATGAACCTTCTCCTGAGGTCTCACCCCCCGTCTTCGGGCCATGCGCCTGACACTCTGAGAGTGAGCCGTGGGACCTGTAGGCAGGGATATAGAACGATGATGGCAATTCAGTTATCGGCAGTCTCTTACAGGATTTCAGCCAGAGAAGGAAGTTTAGAAGATGCTGGGTGGGAGCTCTTGCTTCTGTAACAGTTGCCATTTACTTTTCTCGATGGGCCATTGGATCATGTGAATCCTTATCAGTGCTGATTCTGGATGACTACATCAACCTTTCTCCACAGCTGGAGGATCCCAAGGGCTTCTTGAATGCATACATGGGCTTCATCAACTCCTTCTGAGCTGGAAAGAGTAGCTTCCCTGTGTTATCTCCCCTACCCCCTGATCCACTTTGTATTCCACTTAGGAAGAAATGCCCAAGAGGTCCTGGCCACCAAACACCACTCCCTCACAGGAGTCCACTTGACCCACACTGGTGATCCACATACAGGAGAAAGCCCACAGAAGCACATTCTAAGGACGACCCAACAGTGCACCTTCCATTCTAACATCTGAGCGAGTGTCCGGACTTGCCTTTGTCCTTGCGCCACTAGGAAATTCTGATGAGCACCACTACTCACAGAAACAGAAAGACAGAGAGACATTTTTTTTTTAATGTTGATTTATTTTTGAGAGAAAGAGACATAACACCAGGAAGGGAGGGGAAGAGAGAGGGAGACGCAGAATTGGAAGCAGGCTCCGGGTTCAGAGCTGTCAGCACAGAGCCCCATGTGGGGCTGGAACTCACAAACTGTGAGATCATGACCTGAGCTGAAGTCAGCCGTTTAACCCACTGAGCCACCGATGCGCCCCAACAGAGAGACGTTCTTAAACGTCTTTGTAACACTGCTATGGACTTTTCTGAACTATTTAGAAATGCTCACTTCTGGCCCACTTTCAACTGGAATCCTATGGTAAAGAATGAGGGGAGGGTGTCTCCTTACCTGTCCTCAAATGGCTTTAGGGACACGTGCTTTCGGAAGTTCTCTAAGTAACAGTTTTGTGAGAGTGAGTCTCCTTTGTGAGAATTTTGGCTTTAGTTTCATCAGCTGCTTTTAATTGCAGACATTTCGTTAAAATTGGTTTGGGTTTGAATAATGCAGTATTCTAAGTACACTTTAAGACTATTATTTACCTACACATATTATATATGGATACTAGAACCAGCGGATGTTCTGGCACAGTAGTGAACCTTTCTAAACAGGTTTAATTTCTGAATAAATTGAATTAACTCCAAACTATTTACAGAATGTCCTAAAATCACAGGATATTAAGGGCCAGTTGCATCTGTGCCAGAAACGTACTGTTAAATGAACAATCTGACTCTTCATCCTGTAGCGTAAGTCCCTCCCGAGCTGGAGAGGAGAGGATCGTTGGATCGTCCAGATTCCTATGCCGAAGGTACATGGATCCCTTTCATGACAATTGTGTAACTTCTCATTGGTTGGCCCCGAGAGGCTTCCTCATGTAGTTCAGTGATTCCTGTACTTCACAGACACGAAAGTTCCAGAAACTTCAAGAACAAATTCTGAAAGGCCTCTGAGTAAATGATGCTGCCTACTTTTTTTTTTCTTTTCTTTTCAAGCCAGACTTTCATTGTCCTAGTCAAAACAGGATGATTGATTGTTTAAAAAGCTTTGTTAGCAATTTCAAGTGTAACACCTTTATATTTTCCAAATAAAAATGAATGTGGACCCAAAAAGAAAGAAAGAAAGGAAAATGTGAGCCCTGTTAAGGTCCTTTCATTGCCGTGTTTTTATTTTATACAGTAGTCCCCCGTAACTGTGGATCTGGAAGCACATGGTCCTTCCGATGCACTGTCAGAAGGTAATAGCAGCCTAATGCTGCATCACAATGTCTACACCATTTGCCTCACTGAATCTCATCATGTAGGCATTTCATCATTCACATCATTATAAGAAGAAGGAGGAGCACAGAACAATAAAATATTTTGAGAAAGAGAGACGGCATTCACATAACTTCTATTACGGTGTATTGTTATAATTATCCTGTTTTATTAGTTATTGTTGTTAATCTCTTATGGTGTCTAATTTATAAATTGAACTTTATTATGTGTATGTATGTGTAGAAAAAAACCCCAGTATATATAGCGTTTGGAACATACGCCCCGCAGATATGGGGGGACTACTGAATTGGATTACTTATTTTGTTTTATGCTGCACTATGTGCATATTGACTATATGTTTTCCTTGTATACACATAAGTCTAGAAGGTCTTGCTTCTTGCCTTTCTATAGAGCTGTCATTTCTTGGCTTAGATATAGAAAGTTGACACAAATATTTGTGGAGTGAATAGATATCCAAATAGCCGGTTATCTGATACGTTCAGGATACGATATCTGGGTGTGGGATTGCTTTTCGAGGCAGAATTTGGAATTCCAACTGAGGCTTTATGGCCTACAAAATAGTTCTTCCTTTGCCCAGTCCTATTCTACACAGACATCCACATGTATTCACGGGAAAATTAGAAACACTGAGACATTGTAGGGAAATTTTCATAAGGCTAGATAATAAGTGGTAATATCCATGTGGATGTAGTATGATGATCAGTGGATCGTGGGGTCATGTGTGTGTACATGTATTTTAGTGTTCTTACTAAGAAAGAAAATATTAACAATCTCATATTAGTCCTCAGGTATCTTATTTATATTTTACTAACTCTGGAAACCATCGTGCTGCAGAAAATTAGGATCCCTCCTACCCCAGTGGGGCTGGGCAGCTGGCGTTTAGCCACTGTTGCTGTGCATACCTATTCTCTAACGCACTTGGATTCTTTCTAATCAAGAAAAAAAGTCTACTTTCCTCTATGTTTGCCCCTTACACAGAAGAGCATCTGAAAATCAATCACGGTACAAGGCACACAGTGTGAGCCTGTTATCTTCCATGATTGCAATTCTCGGGTACTGAGAATTCCATTTGGCGTCAGCCAGAAAGTGTGGGTGAACTGAGTATCTTTTAAAGTTTTTAGGTACAAATGAAACTGGCACGTTGAAAAGGACCCCAGAACATAAAGAAAGATGTAGCAGCCCTTTCTGCCTTCAGCTTCTGTGACGATTTTGACAAAGTGATTCTCCCCCCACTTTTAAAGAGAGAGGCTTGGGAGGAGTTGGATAGCTTTAAAAAAAATGAGTTGATGAGAAATTTTGATAAGTCACTAAGGTAAACAACAGCTACGTTTGACAGAAGGAAATAAAGTGGCAGGTAGCACAAAACCTGGATTTTGTGACTTACTGCTAAAAGCAATAGCTGAGCCAGGTACAGAGGGATATAAACAAGTCAAAGAATGCTGCTTCAGCTATAAGCCTGTGATACTGTGTTTCTTTGGGGAGGAGCATCTGACTATAAAAGTGAAATCAAGAGGTTTTTCTAAAAATTAAAACATGGGGGCACCTGGGTGGCTCAGTAGGTTAAGTGTCCGACTTCGGCTCAGGTCACGATATCATGGTTCGTGAATTTGAGCCCCATGTTGGCTCTGTGCTGACAACTCAGAGCCTGGAACCTGCTTCAGATTCTGTGTCTCCCTCTCTCTCTCTCTGCCCCTTCCCTGCTTGCACTCTGTCTTTCTCTCTCTCTCTCAAAAATAAACATTAAAAAAAATGTTTAAAATATATGGTAAGAGATTTTAACTATGGACCCACAAGCCACACTGTGGATTTGAATCTGGTCCTCATTTTACTCTCTCTGTGATGCCGAGCAAGTTTTATTTAACACTTTACACCTGATTTGTCCTTCTCTATGAAATAGAAAAAGTAGAAAACATAGCATGGTTAGGAGGATTAAGCAAATTTATATTGGAAAGGTGGCTAAGAGAGTGCAGTTCTTGTAAGCGTGTAAGTACCAACTCCATTATTGCCACCATGTTAAAGGCTTGCTTTCACTTTCCCATCATCACAATGCACTGGCTTCTTAGCACTATCATTCAGAAAAAGAAAGAAAGAAAAAAGGGGAAGGAAAGAAGGAAGGAAGGAAGGAAGGAGGAAGGAAGGAAGGAAGCAAGGAAGGAAGGAAGGAAGGAAGGAAGGAAGGAAGGAAGGAAAGAGGGAAGGGAGGGAAGGAGGAAGGAAGAGAATAAGTGTCAGTACAATGTTTATTTCACTAGAACCATCCAACAGGATGGGGAGTATTTTATAAAAAGACACCCCAACGTTTATAGCAGCACTATCCACAATAGCCAAATTATGAAGAGATCCCAAATGTCCATCAACTGATGAATGGATTAAGAAGATGTGGTATGCAGTATACACACAATGGAACTAGTAAGTGATGAAAATGAATGAAATCTTGCCATTTGCCACAACGTGGATGGAACTGGAGGGTATTATGCTAAGCAAAATAAGTCAGTCAAAGAAAGACAGACATCATATGATTTCACTCATATGTGAAATTTGAGAAACTTAATAGAAGACCATAGGGGAAGGGAAGGAAAAATAAGATAAAAACGGAGAAGGAGGCAAACCAAGGAGACTCTTAAATACAGAGAAGAAGCTGAAGGTTGACAGGAGTGGGCAATGGCGGAATGGGTTACATGGGGAATGGGCACTGAGGAGGGCATTTTTCGGGATGAGCACTGGGTATCATATGTAAGAGATGAATCACTGGGTTCTACTCCTGAAGCCAAGACTACACTGCATGTTACCTAACTTGAGAATTAAAAAAAAAAAAAAAAGGGAAAAAAGCACACTATTTCCATAAACTTGAGTCCAGTGGTTGAACAAAATCCTAGAGACTTCATTTAATGTTAAAATTATAGGGGTGCCTGGGTGACTCAGTCGGTTGAGCGTCCGACTTCAGCTCAGGTCGTGATCTCATGGTTTGTGGGTTCGAGCCCCACATCGGGCTCTGTGCTGACAGCTCAGAGCCCGGAGCCTACTTCAGATTCTGTGTCTCCTTCTCTCTCTGCCCTTGTCCTGCTCACACTCTGTCTCTGTCTCTCAAAAAAGTGAAAAAACATTAAAAAAAATCTTTAAAAAAATCATAATGGCTCCTAGTAAAGAAATTTAGAAGAAAGCTCATAATGTTTCTGTAAGCAGGATTGATGAGAACACCTATCCCAACTGTATTCCAACAGTACAATAAAATACATGTAGTGCCAGAGCTTTGCCTTCTAAATGTATGCAAGGATATTCTCCTCTGCTCTCCATCCTGTGGTTTGTCTCTCCTCTGGCTATGTTGAACAAATATGTAAAGACTTTTGATTTGGAGAGGTACGCTTGGGACACTTAGGTTTTGTTTCATTCATAGTCAAGGATAGTGTCTATTAAAATGAAGAAAGAGAGATGGAGTTAAGAATGAAGGGACTATCTGGCAATAGTAAGTACCAGATGTGGCGAACCATGGGAGGTTAAAAACCTTTAGTACTGGTTGCTGAAGCACGTGGATTAAGAGAAAAGAGAAGAAGAACAACCACAAAGAAGTAGAGCATGAACTGGGGGATGGGAAGAGAAGCATTTGGCACTGAGAATTACATACCATCGGAAGAAGAGAAGGATGTCACACAGCCCAGTGGTTTCTCAAGCAGATGGTGCTTTAAGTCTACAAGAGGAGAAAGTCCCAACGAACCTTCCGAGGGAGATCCAGAACAGCGGTGTGTGCCACGGCATCAGAGCTCAGCAAGATGTATGTTTTTGAAGTTTTCCGAGTAAGTTGCAAAGTTTTCGATCCAAGTTGCGAAGGTTTCAATCTATGAGTTAACTCATCTTGGCCCTCAGAGGAAGAAATGATTTCTACATAAGTTCCTCTCCCCAATCCAGCCCATATTTTTTTCATATAAGGGTTTTCTGTTAGAAATGTTTTTGCCGTGATGTAGAAAATGCCCTTGGCTGATGTAGGAATGATCGTTCAAATCCCAATGGCACTTGCTCATGCTCTGATTTACTTTCTTGCATTTTACTGTGGGTTTGAGGTATTTGAGATCTCACTGTCAGAGATCATAACAATTCGATTAATCTGCATGAACTCTACCTCGGCATAACATTTCATACAATGATTAATAATAGATATAATTACATGGCTTCATAAAAATTCACATTAAATGCATTGTGTTAAACCTGTTATCATTTAGATTTTTAAAAGATATTTATTTATTACTTTTGAGAGATAGAGCGAGCATGAGCACAGGAGGGACAGAGAGAGAAGACAGAGGATCCAAAGTGGGCTCTGAGCTGAAAGCAGCAGCCCAATGTGGGGCTCGAGCTCATAACCACAAGATCATAACCTGAGCTGAAGTTGGATGCTTAACTGACGGAGCCACCCAGGCGCCCCTAGAATTTTTGATTCTTAAAGGGCACATACTTCAGGAGTATGTCAATATGCTATCATGTTATAGAAGCCATTTATTGATAGCACAGAATCTGACAATAATAGTCAGTTTGTCACTTCTTAGCGATTGGTACCCTAAATTCAAGGTTTATGCATGGTGTAACTTATACATCTAAATTCAGCCCAACTCTCAATCTAAGGCACTGCTTATCTCTAAGACAGCACGGTTCCTGTAGGTGTCCACTGCCCTATGATTAATGTGGTGCACTTCCTGGAACATCCATTAATGTAACGTCATTAAAATATTTTAGTGATAAATAGATATAATATAAAACAGAATGTACATTTTTTAAGGCAAAAACGGGTCTTTAAAGAAAATCTAACTTTGACCAACCAATTTCATCTGAACTGTGAAACTATGCATTCTCTTTCTTCTGCCCTCAAAGTAATTTATAGGAACACTCTGAGAGTCATGCCTTCCGTCATGGTTTTTACATGGGCATATTATTTTATTTTTTTATTATTAGTATTATTTTTTTATTTTGTGAAAGAGAGAGAATACAAGTGGGGGAGAGGGGCAGAGGGAAAGAGAGAGACAATCTTAAGCAGGCTCCACACTCAGTCCAGAGCCCGAAATGGGGTTCAGTCCCACAGACTGTGAGATCATGACTTAAGCTGAAATCAAGAGTCAGATGCTCAACCGATTGAGCCACCGAGGAGCCCCTACATTGTATTAATTTAATTCATTTTGATGACTTTTATACAACCAATCGGTCATTTCCCTCTCATCATCCTTTCATTTAATGCACACACAAACATGCAACACCACCACCACGACCACCATTAACTTAGAGATTCTGAAAACAAATTGTGCATGAGCTTAAAACAAGAGAATTGTTTGTGTCTTCCAGAAGCAGCTGGATACCCAGTCCTCTTTCCCACCTTGAACTTGGAGGTGTCTTTCCAAGGAAGACAAGATGAGGTTTTCATTGTTAGGGGCTGATCACAAAGTCATCTGTGATAGATGTGGGTGGGACAATCCTAAATGGAAGAAATGAATGAAAGTTACACACTGAATGATTAATCTTCTAACCCATTTTCCTGCTATGCTCTGGGAAAACCAAGCCTAGTCCATATACTCAATACCCTGTGCAGGAGACTGAAAAAGTATTCTCCAGACCAATAGATAGAAATACAACAAAGTTCAGTAAGGGAGAAAATGGGGGTTGTGGCTAGCCTTTTTTTTTTTTTAAATAAGAGCTGAATAAGAACCTAAAACCAATAAGAAAATGAACTCTGAGGATAGGAATATGAAAAATTATATATCATAAGATTATAAATTATATATCATAAGCTACATATCATTATTAAAAGATGGAAGAAAATGGGACCAGTGGCTTCAACATTCTGAAAGATAATCCAGATAGGATAGAAATCTAGATAAAATAGATAATCTAGATTGATTGTCACTTAATCTTGCTATTTTCAGCATGATCCACCTATCCCTCCACTCAACTGTGCCTGGAATCTAATCTAAGGTAAGAAAGGAAAGGAAAACTCAAGGGGACAGGAAAAGAATTGGAGTGGGAAATCTCTGGTCCTGTATAATTTTTAGGTCAACTTTCAAGAAGGTAGTTGAAAAAGTGAAAGTATTTAAAGGGTGGGATGCTTGAAATGGAAATCTTGGATGAGTGCTTTTGATGTAATGACTTTCATTCTTTCCTCAACGATCGATCATGGATCGTAACTAATGAGTCCTCGGATTCTATCACTCTGCTGTTATCTCTCATTGCCAGATCATCTACCTCACCAGCCCTCTTCTAACGTGGACTGTTATATTGTCTTCCTGAATTACTGGGATGATTATTTAATTAGTTGGCAGCTCCATCCATGAAGTCACTAATTCAATTTTCCATTTTTGATAATTTTTTTCCATAATAACTCAATCTGCAGCCTATTGACTCCTTGATTGTCTATGTCTCTGCTGCCTTTGTTTTTTACTTTCTTATTTCTCCAACTTTTATTTTATAGTTCATTTCTTTAAAAACACTTTTGTCAATATTCTAAACTTTTTGGCTCAGCTTTTTAAAAAAATTGTGGTAAAAAAACATATAATATAAAATCCATCCTCAACCATTTTAAGTGCACGGTTCAGAAGTGTTAACTATATTCCCATTGTTGTGTAGCAGATCTCTAGAACTTTTTCATCTTGTGACACTGAAACTATACCCATCAAAAACAACTCCCTATTTTGTCTCCTCCCCAGCCCTTAGGAAAGTCCATTCTAGGTTCTGATTCCATGATTTTGCCTATTCTAGATATCTCACATAAGTGACATCATATAGAAATTGTCTTCTTTTACTGGCCAACTTCACTCAGCATGGTATCCTCAAAGTTCATGCATGGGGCAGGTGTCAGAATTTCCTTCCTTTTGAAGGTTTAATAATATTCCATTGTATGTGTATACTACATTTTCTTGATTCATCTGCTGGTGGACATTTGGCTGCTCCCAATTCTTGGCTGTTGCGAATAATGCTGCAATGAACGTGGGTGTGCATATATGTCTTTGAGATCAGTTCTTCTGAATGTATCACCAGAAGTGGGAGAGCTGCATCAAATGATAATTTTATTTGTAACATTTTGAGGAAACTCTATACTGTTTTCAATAGTGGCTGCACCATTTTACATTCCCAACAGCAGTACACGAGGGCTTTGATGTCCATACATCCCTGTCAGCACTTGCTATTCCCTGTGTTTTCAATAGTGGCTGTCCTAATGTGTGTGAGGTGACTCCTTATTCTGGTTTTGCTTTATATTTCCCTAATGATTAGTGATGCTGAGCATCCTTCCACATTCTTACTGGCCATTTGTATATCTGTGAAAAACTGTATATTCACATACTTTGCCCATTTATTAATTGGATTACTTTTTGTGATCGTTGTTCAGTTGTAGGAGTTCTTTATATACAGTGGATATTAACCCTATATCAGGTGTATTATATGTCATTATTCTATAGTGTGGTAGGTAGCCAAGCATCTGAAGTGTGTTTACTACCTTTCCCTAAATGCTCTGAGTCAGGTGAGGCAGAAAGTAGTCTTTGGGCAGCTCCCCCCATGGGCCAGAACATTGAACATGCCTTCCACATGCTTCTTTCCCTCCCTCATATGCTTGATGTGGTGAGAGTGGGAGGGACTAAAGTAGGGAAGTACAACACAGTTTCCTACCTGCTCTGATGCACCTCTTCTTGGCCCGGAGCCTGCCTGTGGTGCTATAACTTCTCCACTGGCCTGGAGTTCTACCGAAGGAAATCTAGCTCATGTAATGTTCTTAAGTCAGTGTCTCCATGGAAGGAGGAGGGCCTAGGGCTTCCTACTGCACCATCCTGTTGGCTTTCTGCCTTTTATGTTGCTTTTTCCACAACCATCTGTTTAAACAGAAAGTCACTGCACACGTTTTCATGAACTTTTTATTTTCCTCATAGTAGTTTCTTTATATGAACGGTACCTGTTGATTTCTGCTTATTTAGTACAAAACAGAACGAAACCCTTGGGTTTTACTAGATGAACAATAATAGATGTTTCCAGGAAGAATTGTCAGAGTTTCGCTGACTCAGTTTTTTGTTTATTTGTTTTGTCTTGGTTTAATTTAATCAGAGCTATACTCACATGAAGTATAACATGTAGCCGGCAAGTATAACAAAAAGCCCAACATTTTGCATAGATAGACTCTTCTGGAAAGGACGAGTTTGCCTTCTGCTTTTGTGACTATCGTTGTACATACCTGGATTTTTATTTGGTCAATATTATAAGTTACATTCCTATCGATTTTTTTTAAGGCACAGATTATTCCTACCTGGCCAGTTCTATTCTTCAGTGGGTTCTTTTTCATGGTGTCATTTTGTCACTTCTAAAAAAAATTCGTGAACAGTTTCTCAAAGTTTTGCTCAATAAGACGTCCCAAGCTCACCTTGTTTTCCTGTGCCACAAACCTGGAATTAGCCATTGTTGCAAAGGACTTCACATCTTTCTGATTAGGAGTGGATTTCAAAAACTGTAAGGTGGCAATGGGTTTGCTCACCGATACTAGGATTTCTTTGCTCTTGGTCATTTATTTGCTAGATTTAGTAAGGCAGCTTTAAAAGCATGAGTTCATTGCATATTTTATGTAACTTATACCTCGTGAAGGTTACCACCGTGTTATGTGATAGTACATTTTCCATAATTGTTATATCTTCATTGTGTAGCATGGCCTTTAACACTAAAGGTTGTGCTTTTTGACTGGCCAGTGCTTTTTATTCTGAATTTCGCTTTGTTAGGGAGCATTCTTACAAACACTGTGTCTTTTTGTCTGACTTTGCCTGGTATAGTGTTCCTCGTTTGTTTATTTTTAGGATTTCTGAATCCCACTTGGTAAGCATGGTTCTTTCACATCACAAGGAGTTGGATTCTATGTTGCAATCCAATCTCAATTTATTTTTTTAATAACTAATTTGAATGCATTTCTATATATTTACCTGGAAGGGATCAAATATTTATTTTCATTGTATTTAATGTTATGCTATTAATAGAATAGTAAAAAAATAACAAACATTAACTGAAAAGAAAAAAAAAATCAAAATGAGGGCATAAGAACAACCGTCACTGTTTTTCTAAATTCTGTGGGAGGTATTTATTCACATGATCGTCTCGCTTCTGATCCCTCACTATTTTTTCACCTGGTATTATATGCAATTTCTTTAAGGACAGAGAGCTTATACTTGAGCATTAACAAAGGTTTGCCAGCAAATGTTTAGAAACCTGTTCTGTGCAGGAAAATCAGATTCTGATTTGATTTGTAGCATTTACTACTTCAGTGGCCACTGAAGGTAGAATTGGGCAAAGGAAGTACATACCACGTGTTATTACAAGACCTTAGCCGGCACATGGCTCATAATGAATCTTTACAGACTCTTTTAGGAATGCATAATTACTGAAAGTATACAGTATTCACTTCATTGATGGCCTTCGATCAGAAACATTAGTGGGGATTTCCTATTCCAATCTTTTTAGAAAGAAAGAAAGTTATGAAAGTTAGAAAGAAAGTTATGTGGTCCCGACTTAAATTACTTCTCCTAACCTACAGTTCGACAGGTAGATAGCGTGGTTCTCAAACGTTATTCTCCATGAATATTCCCTGCAGGTCCTTGGAAAAGCCCAGATTTGGAGCTTGACTCTGATTTAATAGTTTAGGGATGTTGCTCAAAATTTCCCATTTTTATCAAGTTTCCAATGGCATTGATGTTTGTTCTTCAGGTATCATAATTTGAGAACCACAGGTACAGAGGAGAATAAAATAAATAAAATGTCTATCTTTACTATTTGCGACTATGACAGATTCTTCTGATGGGTGGATGGTATTTTAGAATATGTAAGTGAAAGGAGCCTGGGTGTCTCAGTCAGTTAAGCATCCGACCCTTGATGTTGGCTCAGGTCATGATCTCACAGTTCATGAGTTCTGCATCAGGCTCTGTGTGAACAGCAGAATCTGCTTGGGATTCTTTCTCTTCCTCTCTCTCTGTCCCTCCCACACTCTTGCACATGCAGGTGCTCTCTCTCTCAAAATAAAATAAACTCACAAAGATAACATATAAGTGGAAATATGATTTTGATTCTATATATTGGAATATATGGCAGGCACAGTAATGGCCAGCACAAAATGCCTATGCCTAATCCCCAGACCTAGAGCGACTTTGACCTCTGGTTACATGACAAAAGGGACTTTGCAGATGTGATTCAGGTTAACGACCTTGAGGTGGGAAGATTTTGAATTATCTGGGTGAGTCTAGTTTAATCAAACAAATCATTAAAAGCAGAGAAACTAAAACAGCTAGCTCAGAGAGATGTGATATGAAAAGGATTCAAACCACGGTTACTGGCTTTGAACGTGAGAGAAGGGGCCATAGGCCAAGGAATGCGGTCGGCATCTAGAACCTAGAAAAATGGATGCTTCCCTAGAAACTCCAGAAAGTGATGCAACCTTGCTGACACCTTAATTTTAGCCTTTCGAGATCCATTTTAGACATGCGACCTCTAGCACTATAAGAAATTTCTGCTGTTTGAAGCCATGAAACGTGGTGATTTGTTGCGTGAACAGAAATCTAATACAAAAGATGCCATGGCCTCTGTTTGCCGTCCAAATTCTACAGCCCTTCAGTGTACTTAGTTTGGGAAAGTATGTCCAAAAGGAAAGACTAATGGTGATAAAAAAAACAACCTGCCGTCACCTTCCCAACCCTTCCAGCCACCATGTTACAAAAAGACTTATTTCAGAGAGTTATATTTAAGCATGTATTTATACAATCAAATGACAGCGGAGCAGTGTAAAAATAACAGTGAGAGAGGTCTCCGTGTCAAAGGTCACATACGCATTCACAGTTTTTACACATTCTGCGGTAGCATGACTGCTTTCAGGGAAAACTGGACACTTATTTTCGACCCTTTTATGTCAAGACCATTTGTCTTGCAGTGCTGCTACCTTCCGGGCCTCTGGAATATGGTGGGATGGGTGGTCGCTGATTACATTTTGTCGATTGGTGTTGGTTTCTCTGTGTCTTACTTTTGCAGTTACTGTCACACGTATACAGATAGTCTTCAGGGGGAACAATAAGCTCTTAAGTTACATCTTTCCCACCATCAGTGCGGAGGACCCCTTTGTCTGACATTACAGTGGGGGAAGCACGGTCATTGGGTTGCGAGAGGGACACTTCATCTTGATCAGGTTAAACCAATACTTGGCCATTGACTGAACCTTGAGGTTCGTTTTCTTCTGAAAGTAGTTCTTTTCTTAACAACAACTTATTTGTTTATGTCTGTTTTACGGGAAAATCAGGGAGCAGAATGGAGCTATACATCATGTAAAGGAATTGTTTCCCCGGAAAACCCAATTCTCTGACCAGGTGTGCTAATTTAAAGACAGCAAACAACCTTCTGCGGCCAAACATCGGGGGTTTCCATCTTCACTTGGCAATTGCTGCAAACTGTTGAGTCAGTTAATGTGGATTGATTTCTGTTGTTTCTGGATATTTACCTGATAGAAATATAACAAAAACACATACAAAAAAAAAAAAATACAGCAACAGGTTGTTTACTGTCAAACAATGGTCCCTCAGTCCAAAAATTACTTTCAGCTTCTCACAATTTGAAAAATTTGTCCTGGATATTTATGCGTTTCTGTGCTGCAAGTAACAAATATTTTTGAATTCATGTTTTCTAGATGTTTTTAAAGCACGCCTGGGGCAAACTTGCTACAAAATACATCGATAGAAAGGTGAGAAGCTCTGTGTTTCAGGGCTTCCCATGCTCTTAGGTGAGACAATGGCAGACATTTGGGGGGTCCTTCAAGGATTAAAAAAGAAGTTAAAATTACAGTCTCGAAACTAGAGTTGTGAATAACTACTGGTGAAAAAAATGGATCACAGAGAAGAGTAGAGAAGGATGATCCACCTATGAACCACTTTTGTTTTTGATGATCCCTAAGCACATTAAAAAAAAAAATTATTTTCTCTGTTTCCACATACAAATGAAAGTTGTACCACCTACTGAAATTCTACTCTACTCCCAAACTTTCTCCGCTGAAACACAAAGGAATTCCTCAACCGGATCTGGCTTACACTCTAGAAGGGCTTATACTCTAGAATGGTCAAATGCAAGCGGTAGAACTTTCTAGTACTTTCAAGTTTTACTGTAAGGCTTCTGCTAGGCATTGTTATTTTGCCTTTACCCTTGCACTTATATGGTGGGAAGTGCATAATTTAGGGTTTCAAATCCTGCTGACACTAAATTAGCGACTTTATTTTTTATTATTTTTTAATGTTTATTTTTGTGAGAGAGACAGAGACAGAGTGTGAGTGGGGGAGGGGCAGAGAGAGAGGGAGAGACAGAATCCAAAGCAGGTTCCAGGCTCTGAGCTGTCAGCACAGAGTCTGATGCGGGGCTTCAACCCACGAACTGTGAGATCATGACCTAAGCCGAAGTCAGACGCTCAACCGACAGAGCCACCCAGGCACCCCAGTAGTGTTTATTTTTCAATTTAAATTCCTATCAAGGGATGCATATCACAATTAAAAATTTTAAAGCCTCTTTCAGGCTTATCACAAAGAAAGCCTTATCATATCTCCTCCCAGCCCTCATTCATTTGTGTTCTACGGAGGTCATCCTCAACGCTGTTGGAAATTTTTCTCGTATTTAAGCCTATAATTTAATTAGCCTGCTTCTCCTAATATATCTGGATTGAATTTATAGTTTTGCATTTATTGTTGCCTCGTTGCTTTGCAAAGTGGGGAGCTTCACTCGTGCACACACCTCCTATTACTACAGCTATAATGTCTCTGTTATAAGAATAACACAGTGTGGGGCTTTCATAAGGAATGGTCTCATTATTACGCCCATATAATCAAACTTCAAGTTACAGAATCAAATGAGGTTTGTGTTGTTGTTGTTTTTTTTCTAATACATTTTGGTATCCTCTGAAATAAATAATGCCGTGTTTTTGTTGTTTGTTTAGGTTTTCTCTGTGCCCTTATTGTCAATACATCTTTAAACATTTTAATAAAATTATAATTCTTTTCAATATGTAGAAACATATCTGGCCTTCTGTCAGTGTATGTTTTATTTTTTATTTCTTTTTATTTTTTATTTTTGGCAACTAGGCCAAGGCTGGCTGCATCACTTCTAGGGCATGATGAAAATTCATGCACCTTTGTTCAAAAGTGCCATTAAAGGTACTGAAAGATAAAGTCTGTTTCTTAAAAGATGTTATATTACTTATAAAACATAGTAGGGGCAATGATACTATATGAATTATGACATAAACTTATAAATTATGAAAAAATTGTGGTATCATAATTTTAAACAGTGCAATAAGTAATATTACTTTATTAATATATCTTGATTGATTATAAGATTATACTGGCTCTCTTCTCCATAAATTCATTTATTACTTCAACAGAATTTATTCTTTTACCAACTTCGTTTTCAATCAATATAATTGAAAATGACTTCGGCTGTTCTTGGCAGATACAAGATCACAATAACTTGGGGTAATTTTTAATTTTGAGAAAGATCTTTCTGCTGATACAACCAGCACTGGTGCTGGGAGTCTTTTATTGGCAATGATAACGTTGGAATACACTCTGATGAATTATTTCAGAATGTAATTTTTAATATAGGTAGGGCTGATGGTTCTCCTGGGACAATTTTCCTAGAAAGATTCAACTCATCGTACATATCAGTTTCATGTAAGTCTGAATTTAATTTGAAATGTAAATTTATGCGATGACCGTGTAACGCATACTCCGTTACCTGCTCTAACTTCTGGTGGTTGCACCAGAAATGAAAAGACTTTCATGACTTTTATATACGCTAAAACTGGGGGTTGCGAGTAACTTGTTCTGCAAATGTTCTGCAAGACCAGCAAACGTTTCTAATAAATTTTAATTTGATAAGCGAGTGATGTCTTGCAATACGAGCTGTACGTGAAGCTGAATGCCACATGATCGCAACTAAGCCAAAGGTTCTTGACATTCACTTTGATATACAAGTGCTTTGGATGACAAGCATGTCTCCAGAACAAATTATGTTCACGAACCAAGGTTTTGCTATAATTCAAAATTCACCTTTGTGCGTCTATTGTTGTGTCTTTCAGGACAAGAACATTGTGCTATGAAAATTGTGTTATTTTCTATCAAATATGGTGGCTTTTAAATTTAATTTTTATTTCTAAGGTTGTGGACATTGGTTTTGACATGTTGCAGTGGCTTTAAAAACCAGAGAAAACTGTCCCAGTGAGGGGCACCTTCACTCCCAAGGCAAGCTGGCTATATCTCTGCATCTGCTGCCACTGCTGGGACTAAGATTAGCCTTCCCACCGGGGATTGACCCTAATGTGCATGCAGAACCTTTAGCCCAACTGCTCTGGGTGCACTCTGCCCAAGCTTGCTGCCTGTCCTGCCCAGGGTCCGAGCCCACAGGCACACAATGCCGCCTGGTGGGTCTGGCCTGCTCTCGCACATGCTCCATTGGTCCATCAGACTCCACACAAAACAGAAGTCCAGGGATAAACTTCAGAATTTAATGGCTGAAAACCAGAGCATGAACCCAAGCACAGGGCCCTTCCGCAAGTGTTGTGCATACTGCACAAATTGTGCTCCCATGAAGGCAGCCCCAAGGAAGGCTAATATCTAGACGGTGAAACACAAGCTAACTAGTCATCATGTTTGCAGCTTGCATCCATTGTGATTGGGCTGGCATTGCTTCTAATTGCTCAATGCTGATGGCATATGACTCATTAAATAGTTTGAATTCCACCCTAAATGCCTTTTTATTCCCCAGCTACAATCTGGCTATCGCTCTAAAACCCAGCTGCCACATTTTTCCCTGAAGCCTCTCTTCAGCATCATGATAGAAATTCCTGCTACTCGATCCCACTACTGGTTTATTGTTTTGGTGGACCATTTATTCCAGTAGTCCTTGAGAAAGGGTGCATTGGCGTACCCGAAAACATCCATTAAAGAAAATATATGATAGTTGATTCTTTTTTTTTAATTTTTTAAGGCTTATTTTTTATTGAGAGAGAGAGAGACACAGAGCATGGGCAGGGGAGGGGCAGAGAGAGGGGGAGACACAGAATCTGAAGCAGGCTCCAGGCTCTGAGCTGTCAGCACAGAGCCCTACAGAGCCCGACGTGGGGCTCGAACTCACAAACCACGAGATCATGACCTGAGACAAAGTCAGTCATTCCAACAACTGAACCACCCAGGCACCCCAGATGGTTGATTCTTAATTTGATTAATACAGATTTCTAGTTTGAAAAATATATTCTGTCATTTTGAGTGAATTTGGGAGGGGAAGGTTTAAAGTTTCCATTAAGAAGTCTGAAGGGGGGGCGCCTGGGTGGCTCAGTCGGTTGAGTGTCCGACTTTGGCTCAGGTCATGATCTCACTATCCGTGAGTTCGAGGCCCGCGTCGGGCTCTGTGCTGACAGCTCAGAGCCTGGAGCCTGTTTCAGATTATGTGTCTCCCTCTCTCTCTGCCCCTCCCCACTCATGCGCTCTCTCTCTCTCTCTCTCTCTCTCTCTCTCTCTCTCTCAATCTCTCTCTCTCTGTCAATAATAAACATTTAAAAAAATAAACAAAAGAAGTCTGATGAAATTTTTGTGATATAGCTCATTCTACAACTCCTTTTCTACAACTAAATAGTCACATTCAGAGGTATTGGGGTTGGGGTATCAGTGAGTGAATTTGGGAGGGACAGAATTCCACACATAACATTCCTCTGTCAGACTTTCCAAATTCATGTCTTTCTCACAGGGGAAATATATTCACTGCATCACAACAACCTCCAAGTCTTATCCAATTCCAGCATCAGTTCTAAATTCAAAATCTCAACTGAATAGCTCACCTAAATGAAGGAAGGGTGAGACTTGAGTTGTGATTTCTCCTGAGGCAAAGCTCCTCTCCGGCTCTGAAACTATGACACCAGACCAAAAAATTATCTGCTTCCAAAATACGATGCATAGACAGTCACAAGATCAGCATTTCCATTCCAGAAGAAAGAAGGAGAAGAGAAGAAAGAAGAACGGAGTCATGGATCCCAAGCACGTTTGAAAGCTAACATGATCTGAAAGCAAAATAATTTCTCAAAACCCTTGTTGATGTTTCATGCAATTCACAGGGGCAAAGGCATCAGATAAGAGAGCCTCCCCCAGATCTCCATCTGCCCCCCCATCTCTCTCCCCGACTTCTGGTAAGAAGCTGATTGTATCTGCAAAGAGTTGTCCACTTACAGCCTTGATGTTTGCTCCAGAAGAATTTTTTTTGTTTTCTTTCACTTTTTGCAGTATGAAGAGAGTCAGGATTTTCCAGTCTTCAAGTTCTGCCTCTGTTTTGCTTAACAATTCCTTCTTCAACTTATCTCTCTCTTCTTATATTTTATTATAAGCAGCCAGGAGACACCAGGATGGACCTTCCACATTTTGCTGAGAAATCTCCTCAGGAAACTATCCGTCGTTTGTAAGTTCTACCTTCCACAACACACTAGAATACATTTTGGCCAAGTTCTTTGCCACTTTATAGCAAGCGTCTCCTTACTTCCGGGCTCCAATAACTTTTTCTTCATTTCCACCTGAGATCTAACAAGAAGCGACTTGACTCTTCAATGTCTCTGGACATTCTGTTCATAACGACACACGTGTACCACTAAGATGTGGACGATTTCTCTACAGCTCTCTCTTCTTCCTGAGCTCTATATCACCAGACTCCCCTTGAATGTCCATTTTTCTCCCAGCAACCTCTTCAAGGCCTTGTAGGCATTTCTAACATGCACCTAAAAGTCTTCCAGCTTTTGCCTGTGACACAGTTGTGGGGCCACATTTGCACTGTAGGTATTTGCCCGTAGCAGCGTCTCAGTTTTCTGAACCAAGATCTGTATTAGTTTGCTAGGACTGCTTTTGCAAAGTGCTATAGTTTAGGTGGATTAAGTGACAGAAATCTATTTTCTCACAGTTCTAGAGGCTAGAAGTCAAGATCAGGTATCAGCAGGGTCAGTTACTTCTGAGGCTCTCTCCTTGACTTGTAGATTGCTGTCTTCTCTCAGTGTTTATAGGGTCTTCCTTCTGTAGGTGTCTATGCCTTCATTTCCTCTTTGCACAAAAACCCCAGCCATATTGCATTTGGGGCCCAACAAATGAGCTCATTTTATCTTAATCACCTTTATAACACTCTGTCTCAAAAACAGTCACATTGCAAGGTACTTGTGGTTAGGATTTAAACGTAAGACTTTTTGGAAGATCCAATTCAGCCCATATCACTGGTCCAATATTGTGGCTCCACTAAGCCATCCACCAAGACCCTCATCACCGTTGGATTCTTTCCTTCCCTGTGCCTGGGATAGGACCCTTTTCCTCGTGGCACAAGACGGTGGCTGGATTTCCAGTTGTCGCATAGGGCACCTTGAGTAGAAACTTAAGCCAAGCCCTAGGAGGAAAGTATAAGGAGTGATGCGCCCCTTCTTGTTTAAGAAGATTTTTCTGCAAGTCCAGATAACAGTTGCATAGTATGTTACTGACCAGAACTGAGCCACATGACAAAGAGCTAAGCTCTAGTGGACCTGAGAAATGAGCTAAATCTCAGTGGGAATATTTTCCTCTGTGAAGTGAGGCTCCGGACACAATTCCCTAGAAGGAGCTTATGCAGCCTTCAAATTAATTCCCAAATATTTACTGAAGCATTTACTCTGCACTTGGTGTTACACCAAGGAGACAAGTTATGACATTCCAAAAGATGTAATTCTTACTCGTTCCAAAATGCAGTCTAATCAGGGGCGCAGACATGCACACAAAACACTCTGATGCCATATGATGAAACAGGGGTGTCATGGATGAGGTATGCTGGTAGCTCAGCAGAGAGTGGGATAAAATATTCCTGATGCACAGGCCGGGAGAAGGCAGTCAGGTAAAGGGTCTTGGAGTAAGCGTTTAAGCGGTTTTCATATCGGAGGATCGGTAGGATGCCATCAGGTAGACAAGCTAGAAAGCTACTTATTTATCATTTTAAATTTATGTATGTATTTATTTATTTGCCCTAAACAGCCCTGCTAAGGAGCGAGTCCTAAATTGCCGAGGCGGAATCTTTTGATCCCAAAGACTTCCATTTTCAAGACTACATTTGGTTATCTCCAGAAATGATTGGTCTTCTCCAGTATCTTAGTGAAGTTTCAGGGATAGAGCTCAGAATGGAGCTCAGAAAATTAAACCTAGGTGATTCAGAAATTTTAATTAACAAGGGACATGCTTCAAGAGGTACATTTAGGAAGTAATATATCAGATCTTTAAAAGTGCCATAATGTATTCACTAAGCAGAATTGACTTCTCATATCTGCTGACTCTTTCCTTTAAAATCCCATTAATGGTAGAAAAATCCTCCCATCAGACCTGGTTTTCTGAGCCTCACTGTTTTTTAGTAAGGTCATCTTTTTTCAATGGAAAGATACTCTGAAATATTAACTGATGTCTGATTGGAGTAATTTTTTTTTTTTTATTTACATCTACATGTTTTATACAGTTCAGACCTAGGACATTTCTTCAGCCATAACAGTCATTTTCATGGTTAGTCTTAAATACACTTAAAATCATAGTGTTTCTTAGTTTTGCTGTTAAGACACTTAAGACATCTTATGTGTTTTAGCTTTTACCAAATTATTTAAGAACTGGCTAAATTTGAAAGTTCCAGGAACCTATAAATACCTAGGTTTATTTATTTTTCCATGGGAAGTACTGCATTGTAATTAGATTTTTTTTGTATGAAACTGTGGCAGTTGTATACATGTTTGGAGTTAACTAAGTAATGCAATATACACATTAAAATGTTTTTAATTTATCATAAGAGGATGAATTTAAATCCTCTATAAAATTTGACGTTCCTTTTCAGTTTTTGATGCATAAGAGGCATATGTTTACTGATGTGTAAACAATTAAATTATGTCAAATCTCCAATATTTTACAGAGAAAGGCCTATTAATGGGGTCATTTTTTTTTAAAGTTACTCTTATTAGAACAGGGACTGTATCTTTTCCCTTCATTAAAAAAGGATTTAGTGCCTTATAGCTTTTTATTTTGAAATGATCTCATTATACAATTGAAAGTTAGCGACTTTAGAATCAGTGGCAAAAAATATTCAAATTCATATCCTAAACCAATTTCAGAGTGCTTTCGTTTGTTTATTTTGTTTGAAGAACTGGATCGCCTGTGATTCATTCACCTTCAGTAATACGTTGAGATGAAAGTTCATCTGGTATCACTTCAATTCGGGCGCCATCATTTCCATAACTCAGGGAGAAGTGGAAATATACCATGAGTGATAAGGACGTAATAACAAATAAAGAGGGAAAGTAAAACTAGAATGAGATCAAGAATTATTTATAAATGAGGTCCTAGAAGTGTTTTTAGAATAAACTAGTGGTCAACAGACACTTCATCTGTTAGAAAAAATAATGTATGTGACAGTTAGGGTCATAACACACACGCATGCGCTTTTGACCTCATTGACTTCAGCAATAAAACTATATGCATCATAATATGCAAATCTACCCATGTTTTTTATGTTAATGTAGATTACACATAAATAAGTGATATCACGAGATTTAAAAAATAAAAATTCTAGGGGCGCCTGGGTGGCGCAGTCGGTTAAGTGTCCGACTTCAGCCAGGTCACGATCTCTCGGTCCGTGAGTTCGAGCCCCGCGTCAGGCTCTGGGCTGATGGCTCGGAGCCTGGAGCCTGTTTCCGATTCTGTGTGTCTCCCTCTCTCTCTGCCCCTCCCCCGTTCATGCTCTGTCTCTCTCTGTCCCAAAAATAAATAAACGTTGATAAAAACACATTTAAAAAAATAAATAAATAAAAAAAATAAAAATTCTAGGAACTTCAATTTCTGTTATTACTCTAGATGTGGTTTATAATCATAACTGTTTCTTGAACCTTTTCAGTAAAGAAAACCGAATGCGAACATCATGCATTATGGGTATGTAGTCAAGATTAAAACGTTTACTTTTGGGAGAATAATGCTCTCTTATAACAATATTTTTAGAAAAACATGAAGAAACATTAGTTTTCCTGCGATTTGTTTGTAAATGCTAAACAGCCATGAGAGTCTAACTGATATCTTGAACGCATTCCATTTTGCATATAAGCAGGATCTGAAATTCGGTTTTCACATTGTTGGCACAAAATCACTTACACAATAAAGTTATATTGTCCCAATCATACTATGATGAGTAGCCAAATATCGCATCTCGAAATAAAAATTCAGCTGTTGCCTCAGAAGTGAAATCACATGCATTTTTAGTACCTTAATTCATAATTAGTCTGTTTGAATTGCCATTAAATGTCTCAATCAATGTGTCATGCTTCACAGCTCTCTCCATGCAGAGTTGTATTGGCATTTCTACCCCATTCTCTCTGATTTCAGTACGGGGTATTGAAGTATAAATTATTTTGGCTGCTTTCCCACAAAGTAATGAATGTTTCATCATATCAGCCCACAGGGTTTTTTCCCCTTTTGGTTTTATTTCTGTATTCTTTCTTTCTTCTCTCTCTCTCTCTTTCTTTCATTTTTTGTTTTTGTTTTTGGTTCCATTATACACTGTCATGGGGTCCCCCCCACTGCTGCAAAGAGTCATATAAGAGGTGCCATAAGACAGTGTTCTTCTTCGATGCTCATCTACAGCTTGCTAATGTTTTATTTATGTGAAACACGCACTTTTGGGTTATTTGTGTCCGTTAGAGTAACCCCCATATCCTATCTTTTCAGGGCTCTGAATAACGAAGTGGTTTTAGTCATTTCAACATACCTTGTCTGAAAGTGTGGATTTAAGATCTCTTGTTTGACGGCTCCTCGATCAATAGTTCTCATGTTCTTCTAGAACATGAGAAGAAGGTAGGAGAATATCAATGAATGTTATTCTTCTGGGCAATGAGAATGTGTGTCTGCATAAGAGAAGGAATTCTGCCAAACATAGCTCATAGTCATAAAATAAAGACTTCACATAGCCTGTGAGCAAAATATTATATAACTAACTGGCTCTTTTTACATAATCATCTTGATCGTTTTCTGCCTACACGGCTGTCAGCTGGATTCCTTACTGAAGACAGTCACCAGGAGGCAAAGAAGGACTCATACCAAAACTTTGGCTTTATCTGTAGGCGTCGAAATGTTGTTTTTTACTTGTCTTGTGGGAACATTTTCTCTGAAACAAGAATCTCAAGGCTGACACCCAGCGAATGTCTGCTTTGATCATGTCATGATAAGATGAACAATAACGACAAGGCTCATTATTATGAATGTCTATTTCATGTTTAAACAGTATCGGGATGGTGCTAATCATGTGATTCCTTCTTCGTTTGTGGCGATGTCATTCCCATTTTACATCCGCGAGATCTGAGATACAGGGTGATGAGGTTACTCTCACAGAGTCTCTCCGGGTGGAGCCGTTTGACTTCACTCTTCCACTGTTGGTGCGTTTCATTATAGGTATGAGATACAGTTAAAAACATATGAACCTTTGGAAGCCAAACAACATAGCATAAAAACACATAAATCAACATGTATCACGGGCGCCTGGGTGGCTCTGAGGGTTTGAGCATCCAACTTCAGCTCAGCTCATGATCTCATGGTTCATGAGATCGAGCCCCACAGCAGGCTCTTTGCTGACAGCTCAGAGCCTGGGGCCTGCTTCGGATTCTATGTCTCCCTCTCTCTCTGCCCCTCTCGCACTCACGCTCGGTCTCTCTCTCTCTCTCAAAAATAAATAAACAACATTAAAAAAATCATGTATCACAAAAACAATATGTAGAACTATAGGAAATATTGCATTGAAATATTAATGTATTGTTTCTAAGACTGGCATTTAGCATGCAAATAAACAGTGATCCAAAATTGGTTAAGTATGGTTTACCCCAGTAGAATCAGGACATAGCACAGCATCAAAGTGTCTACGTTTATTTCTAGCAGAGCTGAGATTGGGTCCCTGTATTAATGATTGTTCTTGTCATTTTTTTTTTCACTCTGACCTCTTTTCTGATATCTACATCATTAAATCCATTTTTTCAATTTGCAATGACAGAGAAAGTTTTATTTTTGACCAAACACATCCCAGATCTTCACACTCCAAAGTATGAAATGATAGAGCAGCTCCCTTGATCCTCATTGAACTGTATGTAGTGCCGTGTTTTCAGAGAAATGGGAGACCCCCCTCCATGCCCAACAGTCCTTTCTGCCCAGAGGAGCCACTGAATCTACGCTACTTGAGTCCTGGTCCTTTAATCTAGTATCACTCTTGCTGTCTTTGGCAAAAGCAGTGCTTAGTACCAGGCTAGGAACTAACATGGTCGTGCTTTTCATGTTTCTGTTGTTT
Source organism: Acinonyx jubatus (assembly GCF_027475565.1). NCBI lineage: Eukaryota > Metazoa > Chordata > Mammalia > Carnivora > Felidae > Acinonyx > Acinonyx jubatus. The sequence goes on along the minus strand of NC_069383.1, from coordinate 100,255,474 downwards.
CTAGAATTCTGTCACTCTCATCTTTTATGTTTCTCAATTTCAGCTCAACTAATGAAATGGGTGTCCTAAAAAGGGAAGTCTACTAAAAAAAGCAGACTCAAAAAAATTTGACTTGAGAGCATTTACAACAGCTGGATAGAGAAAAACAAACTTGTACATTTAAATACACACATACCACAGACCCAAATAGAGGTATTTGCAAAATTAAGCTTTTGCAGAGGGATTATTGATCATTTTTACTCCCAAACTATTGATGAAAAAAAAGTCAATGTCAAAATGCATCACTGTTACATTTAATAAGTTATTTATTTATTTCTTTATTTGCTTTTTTTTGCATTTAATAAGTTTTGTGGAGGCTGTACTTTGCATTACATGTATTCAACACAACAGGCAGGTGGGAGATTTGTTTACTAAATAAACAGCACCTTCAAGCATTGTTAAAAAATGTTTCCTTAGTGCATGACTTTGTTGGACTGAATTTTTGATAGTTCCCTGCTTAACATGAATAAGGGCAGGTGATGAATGGGATAGTTTCTAGGTCCTTTGAACGTATTGCAAAAGTACATTCTTTTAAGAAAGAGATATCTGCTATGACAACTTTGCCTCTCTCTGACACACCTTTGGCTTTGCAGTCAATTGATATTTATCAATTGGCATCTGGCCTCGACCAAAAGGGCGACTCACTGTGCATTCTAATAACATCTGGTAGCTACGTCATCTATTTCACTTGGATCTGGAAAAAATCCAAATAAAACATGCTCTAGAAGATGCGAACAATTGACTAACCAAAACAGTTCAATGCAACAGAAAGGTGACATAGTGGTCACAAAAGGAATGATTTTAGAATAAAAAGAACAAGATTTATTCGCTTAATGCAAACATTTTTGGGCGATTACGTAATCTCGGTTTACTTTTTATTTCTCATCCCACTGACATGGAGGCTAAAGAGTCTTAAAAGTCCTGCTAAATGGTTTTCTACCATCTTTCATACTCAGGGATGCCCATACGGTCCATCTCCGGCCAGTGAGGGGCACAGAAAGGATTCCTCACAGGTGAGAAATACACAACGAGAAAGTCCATCTTACCCTCAATCCTCCCTTGCTATGTTGGAAATATTCATTTTAGAAACTGATTCCTGGGACTCTAGACACTTCTTTGATACTAAAAAGTAGCAAGCCCGGAGCTAGCCCAAGCCTGGAGCTAGCCCAATGCGTGGAATGGAAATTGAAGGATAGAAATTGCCAGAGTCTGGACACGTCTCTGTGTTTGGAGCGACTTAAGTTTCCTTTCCCTGGACTACTCATTATGTGAACAAAAATGGTTTTTCCAATGTAAACTGAAAACCTGGCCAACTGGGAAGGGCATGGAGTGCTAATAAAAAAAAAAAAATAGCTGATACGTTTTGTGAGTTCACTGAATGCACATAACTTTCCTAAGAACTTGACCACCCTGTGTCAATTATCCCTCACAGAAATATGTGAAATAAGTGTTTTGTCTTGGGGACACTGAGGCTCACAAATGTCAAACAACAGCTAAGTTTGCTCACCCAGGTATGTGGCATTTTGAGCTTTCAAAGGTAGGTGATCTCACATATGCCATGGAGAAGAGAAACTTCCAAAAAGAGAACATATATAAATATCTGATCACTGGCTTCTTTAAAATGAGAAAAAAAAATATTTTAAAGTATTAGCAACACTCTACACATTTGACATCTTCAATTAGGGACCTTGTTCTCTGGGACAAGCACTAAAGAGCCTTTGATGTTTCTTTCTCTCTAATTGGTCTTCAGCTTTCCATCCTGGCTTCTCCAAGTATGGTGGGCTGGTTGACTAACTGCTTGCCATACTGAGTTGCTCCTCAGGTGGCCCTGCCTTCCAGGGGATTAACCAATCTGGGAGTGGGACTTGGGACCTATCTAATTTTATTTGGACTTTAATGGCACTATTTGAACTTTTCACAGCATGCTAAAGAAGTTTGTTGGTATCTTGAATGCTTCCATTTTTCAAAAGGTAGCATGGCTTAAATAAGTTAGAAAAAATTCCTCGAATTGTAATTCATGATCAATTCACTATCAAACAACGGTTAGTTATGCAGAGAAATGTCAGAGCAAAGCTATACTAAGGGCTCTTGGATGGGAGACAATTTGACATTTAGAAGTTTACAAAGGAAATTTGTCACAAATATGGTGTCAAAGCTCATTGATAAGCAATTATTTTTAGCCCATTGTTTTCCGTTCTTTCCCTGTTTCCTATATTTCATGCTAGTTTTATTAGATATCTTTAAATAGATAAAGAAAGAGACGGTGACTGCAAAATCACATGAGTAATTGTACCTAATTTCCATGAGAAAGGTAGAAAACCAAGAGAAATTTTAATTTAGTCGCTAATTTTAGGTTTTGATTGAACACCAGATTGATGCTGTGGTATATATAGAGTGAAATGATTAATCTCTCTCTCTATGGTACTGAGGGGGAAAATTATTAAGAGAGACTTGACAGTTCTAAAAAGGGCAGAACATAAAATACATTCGGTTAAAATATTTGTTCCTCAGAGAAATTAGAGCGGATTGGGCTAGTGGCAGGAGGGTTTTCTGACTTCTTCTGGATCCTGGCTAGGAAGTGGCTTGATCCTCCTCGTATCCTCACTGGGTTTGCCTTTCCTAACACCCAGCTCCATGAAAAGAAGAACTAAGAACAAGGTGAGAGATTTTTGTTTCTTTCAGAAAGCAATACCTCTGAAGTTGATGTGTAAATACCTCTGAAATTGATGTGTAAACCCTTAGTCCTGTTACCTCAGCCACACAAGTAACTACTTGACCAAGGCTCTCTCTGTACCTTTGTATTGTTTTTTGTGTTATTTTGTTTTGTTCTCACAACAGCCAGAATTTGGGGCAAATCCTAGGAAAGGGAAATTATTGCACTTTGAATCCTTTTCTCTCTCTCTCTCCTTTCTTTTTTTCTACTTAAGGGTACGACCCTCTTGAACCACACCCTGAGCCTTATAGGGCCAAGGCAGCCACTCTCCATAGCACGCTTCAGCTCTGAAATATGGCCGTGGGGGCAGATGGTCTCCTGAGCCAGAATCTCCACCAAAGAGGAAAGAAGGAGAAGTCTAAAAACAGGTGGGACCACAAAATTAGAACAGACATGGAGGGAATCCATTCGAGTCATGGGGGTGTGAGCCTTAGTTCTTCCTGGTTGGTGTTCCTTGCTATGAGTTCCCAGAAGTCTATGCAGTTTTTCCTTGTGCAAGACAAGCTCCTGTTTTTCTTGCTTCCTTGGACCCCAAAGCATCCTGCTTCCATGCATGAACACTGTGTTCCCCACTCCAGCCTTTACTCAGCTCCTGCTAGATGGGCTGCAGCTCCCAGCTGCTTCCATCTTTGAAGAACCCAGTTCTCAGCGGTGAAATGCCACTTCTCATGCAGTCTTTCTGGACTCTTGCCAAGAGCGATTTCCCTGTGTTTGCCTTTTACACCTATGGTATAAAAATTTTCTATCAGATATGTATGTATCTATATATCTCTCAGATTATCTTTTTTTTAAGTGTGTTTATTTTGAGGGGGAGCGTGAGTGGGGCAGGGGTGCAGAGAGAGAGAGAGAGAGAGGCAGAGATGGAGAGAATCCCATGCTGTCAGCATGGAGCCCTATTCAGGGCTCGACCCTATGAACCCATGAGATGATGACTTAAGTGGATATCAAGAGACAGCTGCTTAACTGACTGAGCCACCCAGACACCCCTCTCAGAATACCTTATACAGAGTGAAACCATGGTTTGCAAGCATAATTCGTTCTAGAAATATGCTTGCAGTCCAAGGCACCTGGGTGGCTCAGTCAGTTGAGTGTCCGACTTCGGTTCAGGTGATCATGTCATGGTCTGTGTGTTTAAGCCCCGTGTGGGGCTCTGCTAACAGCTCAGAGCCTGGAGCCCGCTTCCGATTCTGTGTCTCCCTCTCTCTCTCTCTGCCCCTCCCCTTCTCGCGCTCTGTCTCTCTTTCTCTCTCTCAAAAATAAATAAACATTAACAAAAAATTAAAGCACTTGTGTATCAAAGTGAATTTCAAGAACCATTGGCTCAGTTGTGATCATGTGAGTTCAGAATCACATATGACTTATATTGCAAGATACTGAGCGTTTATCGAGTTGAAATTTATTAGAAACGTTTGCTCACCTCGCGGAACACTTGCAGAACAAGTTACTCGCAATCCAAGGTTTTACTTTAAATTGAAAGGTACAGTATGCGATCTAAGTACAGTATTTACTCATACTGTATGTTTATATATGTGTATATATAAGGTATTGGGCAATGTCCAAATATACAAATGTTCCAATGTACAGTATGTTTTATGTATTCTTGTAAAATATAAATAAACATACATAAGCGTGTCTGTGAGTTAAAAATACGTAAAACATACTGCACATTTGAACATTCCCTCTCAACTCTCCTTTCTGAATTTCTACGTTAAAGTTATTCTGCTTGCAATGCCCGGCTAAACGAGAACACCTTTTTTTATGGTATATTCATCCTCTTCCAAAAGATAGGATGCTTTTACCTGTAAAAGGATGCAAGCCAAAGCAAGACAAAGCATGTCACAGATCAAAGAACAAGTCATAGATTTGAGGAAGTATCTGCTGATAAAATGTGTTATATTGACAAGAAGGAAGAATAACTTAGTGGAAAAAGGGGGCAAAGTGTAAAGAGGGAATTCAGAAAACAGAAAATCCACTGAAAACCCAGAGTTTGGCTTCATATCAGTGGGATGCGATGATTAGGAAAGTTTCTTAGTTTGGATAGCTTTATTCCTGGAACTATAAAGTTGGGGTTAGGAAAATGATTGCTCCCACATGATTTTAAGATAATTCAATCAAATTCATCAATTTCTTTAATGATAAAGGAACACAAGAAAAAGTAATTCCAAGATTTTTCTGGCTGATAAAGCCAAGTGCCTGAATATGTATCTTCTAACATTACAAATATATATTTGAAGAGTATTATATATCTAATATATATAGCTAATGATCGTAAAAGAACTTTAGAAATTAAAAAGTAGAGCCCTTACATGTATCAAAAATCTTTTTTTTGTCTTCTTATTTGCTTTTCACAGACAATCTTTAGGAAACATTTTTATTGGTTATTAAGTTCATATCATGTCCTTGTTCTTAAGATTGGTGCCATCCAATTTATTTTTACCAGCCCAATTTTTTTCAACTCCTACATTGCCCAGAGTTTTTTTTTTCTTATTCACCTATATTAGCACCTGTGTTCTCTCTTCTATCTGGTCAGACATCCATTTACCAGAAGCTAGTAACTTGGACACTCCACAGTCTTAAAGCGATCCAGAAGGTTCCTCTACACTAAGAACATGTAGGCCTCAGGTAGCTTAAAGCTTACAAGTGCAAGGACAAACCTTACATTTTAATGAAAGGAATACAGGGCATACAATACATAGTGGGCTTATGAAATGGCGGATATGTGTTTGGAGAAAATCACTAGCTTTGGCATTATAGCCAAGGATGTATTCCTAGGAGAGCAGACTACCTCCCAAATGATAACAGCATAATAATTGGAGAGAAAGGAAAAGCAGAGTTAGATTTAGTAGACCCCCAGCAGTAGAATGCACTTTAATACCAGCAAAGGAGAGTTACTGCAAAATGACCAGGGTTGGGTAGGGAGAGTGGACACACTGTTTCATGTTTCTACCAACCATCATTACCAGAAGGATCCACGGACTGGGACAATACATTGCTCCTCCTCCCAGCACCCCTGCAAACCCAGCTGGGGTGGGTGCAGTAAACTGGGCCTGGAGCTGAGCCCCTCCTACGCTCACCCCCAAACAAAAACATGGGGAAGGCCTTACCTCCCCTAAATAGAGGGGAAAGGATGGTGAATTTGGTTTACATCAGGGGTCCCTGGATGGCTCAGTCAGTTAAGCATCCAACTCTTGATTTCAGCTCAGGTCATGATCTCAGGGTCCTGGGACCCAGCGCCCTGTCAAGCTCCGAGGCGACAGTGCAGAGCCTGCTGGAGATTCTCTCTCTCTCCCTCTCTCTCTGTCCCTCCCCTGCTCACGCTTTCTCTTTCTCTCTCTCTCTCTCTCTCTCTCTCTCTCTCAAAATAAATAAACAACAAAAAAAAAGACAAAAAACAAAAAAGAACATCAGTGCAAAATGTTATTCGGTTTCACATAACTCATACAATTTTTACTTTTCAGCCATTATTTTCACAACAGATCAACATAGATTATTATTTATCTGGGTAGAGAAACCAACATCCCACCTGTTCACGAAGAATCAGAGGAACACCTTGCTCCATGGCCATTAAATTGATATTTTCTGGCCAAATTCGTTTCTTTTGGCTGTCTTAAACAATCCCAACCCAATCAATCAAAGAAACTGTACACCGGGTCCAATTTGGCTGTTAAGATGGGCAAAGATATCACTCCATCATTGTGCATTCCCACGTTTTCCTATCAGAAATGTCCACGTGTGGAGTTTTTACAAAGAGAAAAAAAAATCATCTGTTTACAATTATTCTCAGAATTGGTACTCCCAGCAGCATACCGGCTTGGCTTTATCTAACCTGGGGCCATTAGGAGAGTCTAACGGAACTGAGAGGGAGGCAGACAATTATTTCTGATGTATGGGCAACAGCATTATTTCATTTCAAGAACTAGGCCTTTTGGGGAATTCTGATCCCAAAGCACAAGGATTCGAAGCAGGCTGCCATAAATTCAGTGAAGCCCTCTTTCAGGAGCATTGGATTGATTACTCATTTCATTACTGGAGTACGCTCCATCAGAGCGTTTGCCTGTTTGATTTGTTGTTGTTGTTAGTTACTTAGAAATAACTAATTATCATAGTGTTACAATTTCAAAACTAAAATTAAGAATACATTTAACGCTTGAGAAAAGCAACTGTGCTACAAGAAAGAGAGCTATTTGGTGGTTTAAAAATATGAGTTTGTGGGGCACTTGGGTGGCTCAGTCGGTTAAGCGTGCGACTTCGTCTCGGGTCACGATCTCCCGGTTTGTGAGTTTGAGCCCTGCATTGGGCTCTGTGCTGACAGCTCAGAGCCTGGGGCCTGCTTTGGGTTCTGTGTCTCCCTCTATCTCTGCCCCTCTCCTGTTCACGTTCTGTCTCTTTGTCTCAAAAATAAATAAATGTTAAAAAATAAAAAAAATAAAAATATGAATTTGTGCCTCAACTATTATACTAATGAACTATGTGACCCCAAATCACTTAAATCTCTGAGCCTTAATTTCCTCATCTGTAAAGGTGATATGGACAATGATATCAGCATTTAGTTAATTCGGACTCACATGCTCAGATATTTAGGGCGCAGAAGTGAGCCTTACATATCTTATTGCATTAAAAATTACCAAAAAAAAAAAAAAGGGGTGCCTGGGTGGCTCGGTCGGTTAAGCGTTTGTCTTTGGCTCAGGTCATGATCTCACGGTCCGTGAGTTCAAGCCCTGCGTCGGGCTCTGTGCTGACAGCTTGGAGCCTGGAGCCTGTTTCAGATTCTGTGTCTCCCTCTCTCTCTGCCCCTCCCCTGTTCATGCTCTGTCTCTCTCTGTCTCAAAAATAAGTAAACGTTAACAAAAAAATTACCGAAAAAATCCTAGCGTATCTCCAGTTTTAAGTAATTTTATTTTGCTACTGATGATTGGCATTTGTATTTTTTTTATTTTGTCATGTTATTTGATAGCAGTTAATCTGCTTAATCTCATTGATAATCAATTTCTTCATTTATATTCCTCGGATCCCTTTGACTTTCAGGAAAATAAAGACATATTTAAAATCACTTTAATACAAGGATATCAGTGTGAAGGGTTTTGTGAACATTTACAATGAATCCGCATTTCTTAGAAGGGTTAATTAAAAACAAATAAAGAACCAGAGGAAAATAAGAGGAAATGATGGATATGTGTCCAGTCTCATTCTGGTATTAGTCTCTAAAAATAAAAGCAGAGGAAAAACTTGATATAGATTTTATGTCACTGAAAGCATTTTGAAGAAAATCAGATTGTTACAGGCACCACATTTCAAAATTGGATGAATTAAACATATTCTGGAGGTTGATGTATAGCCAGGGAAAATGGCAGGCTGAGACAAAGTCCACAGCTTGAATTTTATACTTTTGTCTGTTTCTCGACTGATACCAGTGTATTTGTGAAGTATTTCTTTCTTCCCAGTATTTAAAATTAATTAACAGTTGAGATTGCATTACTGAAGCATCCAGAGCATTTCTGAAGTCATATACCTCAGCTGGTCCCTCGGGGTCACCTGGGTGGCTCAGTCGGTTAAGCATCTGACTCTTGATCTCAACTCAGGTCACGATCTCACAGTTCATGAGTTTGAGCCCCGTGTGGTAGGGCTCTGTGCTGACAACATGAAGTATGCTTGGGATTCTCTCTCTTCCTGCCTCTCTGTTCCTCCCCTGGTGTCTCTCACTCTCGATCTCTCTCAAAACAAACAAACAAACAAACAAACAAGCTTTAAAAAATATTCAAAAATATTCCTTAGCAGGTATCTCTAGAAAACAGGTATCAAGTGACATTTTTAATGATTATTTATTTATTTTTGAGAGAGAGAGAGAATCCCAAGCACGCTCCACACTGTCATCATAGTGCCCAATGAGGGGCTCGAACTCACAAACTGTGAGATCATGAACTGACCTGAAATTGGAAGCTTGACTGACTGGGCCACCCAAGTGCCCCAATATCAAGTGATTCATGAGATTTGAGTGTCTTGCCATTTTAAACTTTTATACTGAGTTTGTTCACATTCTTGCCAGCAAAGAACCCCAGGCATAATTTCATCTCCTTCCCTACTTTTTTGCCACAGACATAGATGGGCTTATTTAATTAATACTCTGCAGACCCCCAGTTAGGTAGAAAGAATTAATTCCATAAGAAAACGATAAAAATACCCAAGCCTAATCAAAAGCAAGTAGAATAAAAATTTCGGTAAATAAATATACAAGAACAAAATATAAAGCAAATGAAAATTTGAAATATATGCACTTTTTTTAACATCTTTAATGAGATAATTATAGTTTGTTCAATGATACAAACAATTATTTAATGAGGAAGAGTGCATCTTAGAAGGCAATATATGACTGTAAAGACAGACATGTTTAATGAAATGGTGATCAAAGATGTGAAACTTAGACTAATAAAATTGTAATATATCTGTTAAATTAAGAAAAAAATGAAAAAAAAATTAACCAGTGATGGAAAGAATTTTGGTGAAATAAACTTTCATATTTGATAAGCAGGAGTATAACTTAGCACAAACATTTGCGAGGTCGCTTTGGCAGTGTGTTTGGAACCTCTAAAGATATTTATATCTTTTGGGGCGCCTGGGTGGCTCAGACGGCTAAGCATCTGACTTCAGCTCAGGTCATGATCTCACAGTTCATGGGTTGGAGCCCCACATCTGGCTCTGTGCTGACAGCGTGGAGCCTGGAGTCTGCTTTGGATTCTGTGTCTCCCTCTCCCTGCCCCCGCCACCCCGCTCATGCTCTCTGTGTCTCTCCCCAAAATAAATAAGCATTAAAAAAATAAAAATGAGGGGCGCCTGGGTGGCTCAGTTGGTTGAGCGTCCAACTTCGGCTCAGGTCATTATCTCGCAGTTTGTGAGCTCGAGTCCCACATCCGGCTCTGTGCTGACAGCTCGGAGCCTGGAGCCTGCTTCGGATTCTGTGTCTCCCTCTCTCTCTGCCCCTCCCCTGCTCATGCTGTCTCTCTCTGTCTCTCAAAAAAATAAATGTAGAAAAAAAATAAAAAAAAACCATATTTATATCTTTGACAAATTGTTTCACCCCTATGATTATCAGATACATGCAGAAAGATATGGCAATAATATTCATTGCAGCGTTATTTCACAATGAAAAAAAAAAACTCCAAATGACTTAAGTATTGCAAAATAAGGAATTGTTGGTATCAATTATGTCAATAAAAGAAAATACTTTGCAGGCATTACTATCCAATACTTGCACAAATATATGCGATAGTGAGTGGGCTAAAGCATGCCAATCAGGGATTGTGTAACAGAGTATGTCCAAAATGACAAACAAACTTGCGTGTGCATTTACAAATATTTAGGAAGTAAGTTCTTGGCACACTTGAAAGAAGGTTTCCTTCTTCATGATCACACCACACTTTTAACAGTTTATTTTTAAAAGACAATGGCTGAAATTAGAAAACTTCAAGAAGGTCATCAGTGGGAAAAAATTTTCTATCCAAGGAATCTCAAGTTATCTGTCCTCTTGTCTCATGCTGGAATCCAGGTTCTGCCCCTCGCCACACCTTCCTTGTCTTCTTGGGTACGACCTGGCCAGTGCTTGTCACCTCTGAGGTGACCCATTTGCCTATTTGAAAGGTAAGATGATAAATAGTCATCTTTTGGGGCTCAGCGAGCTAATGGTCAGACTTCGGCTCAGGTCATGATCTCGCGGTTTGTGAGTTCGAGCCCTGCGTCGGGCTCTCTGCTGTCGGCACAGAGCCCACTTCAGATCCTCTGTCTCCCTCTTTCTCTGCCTCTCCCCTGTTCTCTCTCTGTCACGAAAATAAATCAACATTTAAAAAAAAAAGAAGAAATGCACTCAACTTTGCAACTGATTCTGAAATGGTTCATTACAAAAATGCATACGCAGGAGGTAAAATGGTAACCTTAGGTGTATTTGGTAAAGTACCTAGGGATGATTCTTCTATTACTATTACTTTGCAACAGTTGTGTAACTGAAATTATTTCCAGATGAAAGGCTTAGAAAACCCCTCTCAAGTTAAAAAATCACACATGGAATAACTACAATGAATAAGAGGTCCATGACGCTTTTAAACATTGTATTACATGGGGATTTGGCCACCGTGTAACCCAGAAAAGACTTCCCTGATTAAGGAAGATCTAAAGCATCAGCAGAGCTGAGGTGCAGGGGGTGAGGGAAAAATACCGTAGGCGGAGGAAGCAGCAAATGGGCAGAGCCCATCTAGCGAGAGCAGGTACACAAAAGACAGGGGAAGAAAAACCTGAGTGCTAGAATGGGCGACCTGGACATCTACCTGATGACAAGGGGCTGGAGGCTTAGGGGAAGGAGTGAGGTGGTGTTTTTTTGCACCATGTTAAAGATGGTGCTACTCAGATAGCAGCTACTCATTTTCTTGTTTTTAATGTTTATTTATTTATTTTTAAAGAGAGAGAGCGAGAGAGAGTGTAAGCAAGTGGAGGAGGGGCAGAGAGAGAGAGAAAAATCCCAGAGCAGAGCCAGACTCTGGCTCAGTCTCACCAACGGTGAGATGGTGACCTGAGCCGAAATCAGGAGTCGGGCACTCAACTGACTGAGCCACCCAGGTGTCCCACAGCTACTCATTTTCTTTCCTTTTATTTTTATTTTTTTACAGTTTGTGTATTTATTTCGAGAGAGGGAGGAAAAGCCATAGAGAGAGAGTGAGAGCACGAGCATGGGAGAGGCAGAGAGAATGGGGGAGGGAGAATCACAAGCAGGCTCCACACTGTCAGCGCAGAGCCTGATGCGGGGCCCGATCCCACGACTGTGAGATCATGACCTGAGCTGAAACCAGGAGTCTGGATGCTGAGACTGAGCCACCCAGGCTCCTGGCTACTCATTTTCTAAGAATAGTCTGGGGCGGTAATTGCTGCTGGGGTGAGGTACGGAGAGCCCCAGGGCAGTCTCTAAATATCCGTCGTCCAATTGCTGAATTTTGTTTGTTTCTGAGGAGAGGGTAAGAGTGAAGGTGTAACATTAACAGGACCAAAAAGGCAGAACCAAAGTCGGCCGTGTTGTTTTAAAGGTCAAAAGGTATGAATAAGGTGAACGGTCAAACATCAGCAGAGCAGAAAGTTTGGTTTTAGCAATATCGAGGTTGAAAACCATGTTGTTAACTCCGTATGGTGAGGGATGTCTGCTAAACCTACTGTGGCGATCTTTCATCAATATGTATACCTAAAACCAATGCAATGTTATATATCCATTGTACCACAATGAAAAAAATAATAAAAGACTGTGGTTGACCCTAGGGCATGGCAGTGGTGAGGTATCAGTGGGGTGGATGGAGAGGAGGGGTGAGGTGAGGGGAAGGGTGTGGAAGGGCCCCTCCTTTGTGGGGTGGCATGGAGGAGAGAAGGAAGCAGAAGCTGGGAATGGCAAACCCTACGCAGCCAACGATGGCCCTTCTCCCCCATGTGATAGACTTTCCTGATTTTTCCATATGTATGAACAATGGCTCTCTCTATTGTTTCATCGGAATAAACACGATTGTTTTCCAAAAGTGAAATAAAGTTTTTAAAGAAGCTACTACACAGTTACTGCCCCTATATTAAGGAGGAATGCAAACACTCTAAGGTAGATGGGGATTAATGTAAAATTCTTCATAAATAGCCAAGGGTCGGGACAAGGTAGGAATGGCGGGCACTGGGGGTAGAATAATAACACAATCTTATAGAGGCTGCTGGTAGACAACAGGCTTGAGTAATGGAAACCTGAGTCAGTTCAAAGTGCCCAAGGGCCACCAGGCTGCCTGCAAACAGGTCCATTAGGTGACCCACCTCAAAATATCCATAAAGCTTCACTGACCAATGGGCTATTTATAACCAGGCACGGGTACCAAAAAAAAAAGGAAAATTCGATACATTCCTAGATCCTTTACCTCTCCCCCTTAACTACAGCCCTCCACCACTGCCTCCTGGTGGTCTCCTCTTTGCTGTCCTGCCCGCTGCTCCCTTGCAGCATTTTATTTTTATTTATTTATTTTTTTAACATTTATTTAATTATTGAGAGAGAGAGAAAGAGACGGAGTGTGAGAGGATGAGGGCAGAAAGAGAGAGAGAGACACAGGATCTGAAGCAGGCTCCAGGCTCTGAGCTGTCAGCACAGAACTCGATGCGGGGCTCGAACCCACGGACCGTGAGATCATGACCTGAGCTGAAGTCGGACACTTAACTCACTGAGCCACTCAGGCGTCCCTCCCTTGCATTTTCAGCCACCTGCTCTGTGATGCCTTGAGTAAATTATTTCACCCTCTGTGCTGCCAGCCTCCACCTGATTGGGTCCCCCCAACAAAATCTTTGGAATTATGTATAATGATGTTAAAACTTGGTTTCTATATGTGACAACTTACTGCTTTGTTTTCTTTTTTGATTATAGAATATAATACCTATTATTATTATTATTATTATTCTATCAATAGGTATATGACTAAGTAGATTCCTGAAAGTGCTCAGAAACCACAGGACTTTATTTCATTGTTATGGTCTGAATAGGGCCTCTTCTGGTGAACACCACAGAGGGGTCTATCCAACCAGAGAGGCCAGAATCCTGGGCTTCACAGTGTAGAGATTCAGCAATGACCTTGACTCAGCTCAGAACAACCCCATAGGCCTGGGTGTTAGCTGAGCCAGCTGGAGGCTTTAAGTGGCCTCAGTGCTAAGAATGGCAAGCCTGGCAATCAGGGTGAGTGGGATCCCAACCTTTAGAACCCTGACGACATCACAACTAGCTGGCTCAACTCACTCCCAGTACTTGAGAGGGACATTATCAAATGGGGAGGATAGCCACAGATAAAAACTGGGGTATGAGGGCACGTGGATGGCTCAGTCAGTTAAGTGTCTGACTTCAGCTCAGGTCATGTCCTCATGGTTCGTGAGCTCGAGCCTGACATTGGGTTCTCTGCTGTCAGCCCAGAGCCTGCTTTGGGTTCTCTGTCCCCCTCTCTCTGATCCTCCTCCACTCATCCTCTCTCTCTCTCTCTCTCTCAAAAATAATTAACATTAAAAAACCTGGGGTGTGGGGGTCTTCAACATGACTTCTCTTTGAATTACCAGCCTGTACTTGGGGGACAGCAGAACTACTGTCTTCACACAGAAGCGCTTCCTGGGGGAAGAAGGATTCGAATTATCCCATGTGACCCCGGAGCTCAGAATGAGGACCAATAAAGAATTTTGTTCAAGTACAAGAACAATCTAAAATAGAGGGTGCCACATTGGAGGGACCTCAAGTCCCTGTCACATTAGGAGCAGAAGCTGAAGGCTGGCCTGGCAGAGAAGGGAAAGATGATGAAGAATCACAGTGAGCATGAAGTTTCAGTTCTTCTAGGTGAATAAATTCTTGAGATCAGCTGTACAACAAACAACACAGTGTCTGTAGTTAACAACACAGTCCCACTTCCTACAACATTTGTTGACAGTCAATCTCATGGTTTTTTTATGTCACACACACACACACACACACACACACACACACACCCACACACACACAGGAGAGAAGTGGCAAGGAAAGGGAAGGGAAGGAAAAAGGGAAGACACAAAAAACTTTGGAAAGCATTGGAATGTCTATTACTTGGATTGTACTGATAGTATGTGGGTCATTGTATATGTCCAAATTCATCCAACTGTACACATTCACTATGTTCAATTCTTTGTATGTCAATGAGGAATAGAATTGTTGAAAGAAGAAAGAAGAAGAAAAGAAGAAGAAGAAGAAGAAGAAGAAGAAGAAGAAGAAAAGAAGAAGAAGAAGAAGAGAAGAAGAAGAAGAGAAGAAGAAGAAGAAGAAGAAGAAGAAGAAGAAGAAGAGGAGGAGGAGGGAGGGAGGGGGGAGAAGGAGAAAGATGGAGAAGGAGAAGGAGAAGGAGAAGAAAAGAAGAAGAAGAAGAAGAAGAAGAAGAAGAAGAAGAAGAAGGAGAAGGAGAAGAGGAGGGGGGAGGGAGGGGGGGAGAAGGAGAAACATAAGGAGAAGGAGAAGGAGAAGGAGAAGGAGAAGGAGAAGGAGAAGGAGAAGGAGAAGGAGAAGGACCACTTAGGCCAGTGGCCAGGCAATGGTTCCCTTCAATTCTGAGACCCCGCATTTACAAGGCCACAGGCTGCAAGCAAACCAATGTCACACAGGAAGGTAGATGTAGGTTCTGAAAATCTACAGTCAGGAGAAAAAAATTCACATTCTCTGCAGCAGGCAGTTAGAAATCCTGAAAAGAACATTGATCTGTTTGCTCCTGATGGCATTATGAAGGGAAATCAATATAATACACTGTGTGGGCGATCTGTCCGTAGTTAGAGCAGCGCACACCCCCAGGGGTGGGCAAATCAGTCTCATTTAAATATGAGGTAGGTGGCTTAGTGTGAGAAGTGCCCTGCTGACTAACCTCACAGACACGGAGCCTCGGGACCCACCCCTGCAGGCGCTGCAGTTGCCATTATCAAATGGCAGCTCCAAGTGCTGCGAATTTCCAGGAAGCGACGGATGGTCGAAAACATCCCAGTTCATTTCAATCTCCTCGGCTGGTCATGGGCACACCGTCAGCAGCACCGCACTTGAAAGAGCCGATCCACTCCTGTTTAGAGAACACAGTGAAAACAAGTGATCGGAAACTCAACCACAAGGAAACATGGTTATAAGCATTTTCATCTTCAAATATCTACACTTGTAATCTCTCACTCTTTCAAAGTCGGTCTTGAGTGAATTTGCTACTAGGTTTCTACGGGGTAAGTGTAGTCAAGCATGGAATGTAATTTTCCTTATTATTTTCTGCCTCTGCTTTTCCTGTCTTCTCTCTTTTGATCTGTGCTCATGCCTTGGAATGAAATGAAGCAAGAGAATAGGCAAAGCTTACATTAAAAAAAAAAAAACACACACACACACATTTTTTTTTTTGAGCTCGTCTACTCACAGAAGTAGTTCTTTCTCATGTTTTATTTTTAAAATTTTTTTCAGTATTTTTAACTGTACACTTTATTTGTTTATTTTTTTAAATATAATTTGTTGTCAAATTGGCTTCCCTACAACATCCAGTGCTCATCCCAATAAGCGCCCCCCTCCACGTCCATCACCTACTTTTCCCTCTCCCCCAACCCCCCATCACTTTTTGGAAAATGCTGTCCATCTTGGATAACTGTGCATGCTTCTCAACTGGCTACCTATCTCCTGTTCTGGCATCGTAGCTAGAATCATCCTATGGTAGAGCAATTAGATGGTGTCCCCCCCCCCGTCAGATCCCTGCGGTGGCTCCTTCCTTCATGTAAGGCAGAAGAGCTCCCCATGAACTATATGTCCAGCAGGATCTGGCTCCAGTCATCCCCTAACCAAACCACCTACTTCTCTCTTTCTCACACTTTCTCACACAAGCCACACTGACCACATTAGCCTTTGACCTTTCTGGAACATTCCATTGTCCTCCCATGTTGGGGTCTGGGGATAACTGTCTCCATTTCTCAGCCATCCTCGTCCTCATCGGAGCCACGCCTCAAACAGCCCCTCTGCAGTGAGGCACAACCACCTTGCCCAATCTCTTTGCTTTGAGGTCTTTCTTTGCCAAAGCACGCATAGTTTTTTTTATTATTCTATAGCACTTATGTATTTGTGTGTCTGTTGAGTATTTTCTAGATCACCCCCTTACAGTAACAGCCTCATGGGAAGGGAAATTATTTTGTTTATGAATGTTTCCCAAGTTCCTAGAACAGTGCTTGGACATAGTAGGTACTCAATATGTTTGTGAAATTAACATATTTGTGAGTAGGTTAAAAAAACAAACCTTGTTTGAGGATCTATCATGTTTTCATCACAGGACAAGGAACTCTGTATATAGTAAATAAAAAAACAAAACAAAACAAAACAAAAAACCCAAACCAACCTATGAACACAATTTAGTCCATTTGTATAAAACTCTGTCCTGCTGAGATGTCAATCAAACAAATAACGATCATCCTAGTTATTAGTTTAATAATATATATAGGAACAACTTCTGTGGTATTCTAGAAAAGGAAAAATGAACTTTTGAGAAATATTTTTGGAGATGATAATATTAGAATATAGTCTTAAAAGTTTATTAAAATGTTGCAAAATATTTCTCAAAAATAAATAATCTCTCAAAAATAAATATATCTCTCTATATTTGATATATATCCAAAAATATGTATCTCTCAAAATTAAATAAACATTTAAAAAACTTTAAAAGAATGTTGTATGTAGATGAGGCAAGGAAAGAAAATAGTATCAGAATCTCATATTTACTACAAAGTATCATATATATACATATTGGGATATATATATATATATATGTGTGTATATATATATATCCCAATATATATATGTAAATATATATCCATGTATATATATATGGATACATATTTACATATATATATTGGGATATATATATATATATATATATTCCAAAGTTTCAAGCATACAACTCTATATACTGGAGAAGTTAAATACATAGTTTATCACAGACTTCATCTGGGTGTTGATTAGTTTCTTCTAAAATCCTTTGTATAAACCAGTCATCTCATGAGTGGAACTGGTTTCCTGCATTCGGTCCATGAGCTGCTCTAGCGAGTTAATTGGAACCCACGGAGGGGGTCATGAGAACCTCTGATTTATGGGTGGTCAGAGGCACAGATAGCAACCTAGACTTCTGATTAGCATCTGAAGTGGGGGGCAGTCTGATGGGACTGAGCCCTTAACCTGTGGGATCTGATGCTGCTTCTTAGCAAATAGTATCAGAATTGAGTTGAATTGCAGGACACTCAGCTGAGGTTGGAGAATTGCTTGGTGGTATGGGGAAAAATCCATGCATTGGAATTAGTGGCAGAATGGTACAATAACGCGTATTAGTATATAGAAAAGAACTTCAACAGATCGCTAAGAAAAAATTAGCCTACCCTTTAGAATAGGCTAATGACAGTCACTGTTCAAATGGCTAGTAAGCATGTAAATATCATTTTAGTCGGAAATTTGCAAGCTAAACCCACAGATACCACTACATACCTTTCAGAGTGAGAAAAGTGTAAACACTGGATAATAGCCAAGCAATGATGAACATTTGGAGAGCAAGGTAGCCCCATGTATTGCTGCTTGGAAAATAAGTTGTTACAACTACTTTTGAAAGCAGTATGTAGTTATTTATTAAAATAAAGGCATCCACACTCTGTGCCTAGAGATTCCGATGTTAGGATTAGTGTATTTTACACACAGCAAGATACAGGTTTAGGGAGATTCACAGCAGCACTGTCCATGGTTTCTCAAAATGAACAAAAAAAAAACTACACCGTCATCGACAGTGATACAATGACAATTTTATATATTTATATAATAGATATTATATAGCAGTGCAAACGAATGAGCTGCAGCTATAAGTAAAAAACATGTACGCATCATACAAAACCTTCCAGAAGAGAAAAAGAAGACTCCAAGGAGTACATAGAGTCATGTTTATACCAAGCCCAAAAAACAATAAAATCTAAAGTATATTCTTTAGGGATACATACATATACAGGCAGTAAAGCTGTAAAGAAAATGGAGGAAATGCTTGCTCTAAAAGTCATGATAATTATTGGTGTAGCAAGATTCTCGCACAGAGTCATGACTTTGAGGCTTTTCCTTCCAGGAAGCAACTTTATTCGCGCCCGGCACTGTTCAGTTGGGTTTGCACCCAAACACCTGAGCCCCGAACGCCTTGTTGTCTCCCATATATGGTAACACACAAATATGCAGTCTGATGAAGTGATCTCATGTTACATTGACTGGAACCAAGACTAATTTGCAAGTTGTGACTACAACCCAATGATAATTCAAAACTGCATGACCTGGAGGCTTAAATACCCACTACTTAAAATATTCCTCACGGCAGTGTTAGCAAAAAATGCCTTGATATTATATAACACAAAAGTTACCATATTCTTCTCCATACTTTCATGTAGTGTGAACAATCCCTCTCTATATTTTTATTAAAGTTTATTTATTTATTTTGAAAGAGAGAGAGAGCGAGGGAGGGGCAGAGAGAGAGGGAGAAAGATAATCCCAAAGAGGCTCTGCACGGGGCTCGAACTCACAAACCGTGAGATCATGACCTGAGCCAAAGTCAGACGCTTAACCGACTGAGCCACCCTGGCGCCCCAATCCCTCTCTTTAATGACATTCTCAGTTCACATAAATAAAGCCTTTCC
Organism: Acinonyx jubatus; assembly: GCF_027475565.1. NCBI lineage: Eukaryota > Metazoa > Chordata > Mammalia > Carnivora > Felidae > Acinonyx > Acinonyx jubatus. The sequence continues at coordinate 100,236,516 of NC_069383.1, read as the reverse complement.
CATTTATCCCATTACTCTTTTTAAAATTCCAGAGAGATTTTTCTGGTGGAGTAAATATCCTCAATTTTTTTCATAGCAGAACCCAAGAGCAGGGGGAAGTGACCCAATTTGATCTTTCCAGAGCCTTTCCAAATGAGCTCGTGGATTAAATTTGACATCGACTTTCAAAGAGAATATCAGCTAACAGTGATACCTGCCCCCTTGTACCAGTGTGCCTCCAAACTTCAGCTGTGATGAAAGGTCCTCAAACAAAACAAGATGAAATATGTATATTAGCCTCCCACTGATATTGCACTATTTATTTTATTTTCAAAGAAAATTAGCACAAATCTCTGAAGTTATGCTTTGCTCTGTGAGCCACTTTTTTTTGCAAGCCATATGAGACAGCTCTCTCTTTTTTTTTCTGTTTAATTGTCACTAACACATGCTTGCAGAAAAGAATGCAGAACAAAAATGAAGCACTTAAAGGTTTATGAAAACACAAACGCTTCTGTAACCATGAGAACTAAGTTAAAAAAAAAAAAAAAAAACCCAAAACACCAAAAACCAAAACGAAAACCAACAAAACAACCAGAACATTGACAGTTACACAAAACACCATCCAGCCACACAGGAACCCCTACCTGCCACTGAGGTAATAATTCCTCGCACAAACACGCGTTGTCTCCAGCAGCGCAGGGCAATCAAATTTCTCTCCTAAACATGGAATGCCACTCTCCATATTTTTAGCCATTCTGGAAGGGATATATTGGCACTTCAACATGGTTTGATTTAGCATTCCCCTGATGAAAGCCAAGACGGAACACCTTGTGAAATAGTTATCGATCCTCAGAATGTTCCTTTGTGTGAGTTTTCTGGGTAAGTCCTGTGCCTTTTTTTCCCTCCCTATTATTTTGTCTTTCCTTGTTGATTTGCAGGACGTCTGTGTCTGTTACACGCGTTATCATTACTTTCTGCCTATCTGTGTCTTTCGTTTTTGCTTCACCTTAATGAACAGAATTTCTTCACTTTACCACAGTTCACTTTATCAGCCTTTTCCTCGGTGCTTACAGATTTCGGGGCCTTTTAAAAAAGTATTTCGTGTTTGCAAAGGGATGCATATATTTTCATCTTACCTCCGAGAGGCTTTATTATTTTGCTTTTACATTTGGATCCACAAGCTCCCCGAAATTGGTGTATGGCATAAGATTGGGGACATATTTTCATTTATTTTATACTATGTGGCTATCCAGATATATCAGGCACATTTATTGGACATCACTCCCCGGGCCACTCATCTTCAAGGCCATCTTCCTTGTAAATTCAGCATCCGCGCATGCGCGGATCTCCATCTTAGTTTTCCACTGCTGCCTTCACTACAAATTTACTCACTTAGGATTTATAATCTCACAGGTCGGTCAGAAATCCAGATGTGGGGACTCAGCTGGGCCCCGCTTAGCCCCTCACACCCGCCGAAATCAGGTGTTGGCACGGACGGTCCTTTCCGGAGTCCCTGAGGATGAATTCACGTCCATGTTGATTCAAGTTGTAGGCCAGAGCCAGCTTCCTATCACTGTAGGAAAGAGGTGTTTGTGTCCTTGCTGGGCGTCCGATAGTGGCTGGTGTTTATTTGCTCCTGGAACCTTCTCACGCTTTCTACATGAGCCTGTTGCTGCAAGAGCAGTCAAGTCTCCCATGCAAATCTCTCCGACTCCAGCTGGAGAAAGTTCTCGGCTTTTAGGTTACCGGATTCGATTGAGCCCACCTAGCTAACGAAGGAAAATCTATCTAAGAAGCCATCGCTTTAATTGGACCTGGAAAGCTGGTTTTGTCGTGAAAAGAAACATATTCATAGGTTTTAGAGACTAGGGCATAGACACTCTTCAGGTAGGGGGAAATGTTGCCCTGGGTTCATGAATGAGAATTTATGTCTTCTAACAATATTATTGACGTATTTTGCCATCACATCTGTGCTCCTTACAATTTCAACTCTTCTGTTTCCTCACTAGCTTCTGTAAGGTATATATGCTCAACCTTCCTTAAATGTTTGGCAGAATGTACCTGTGACGCTATCTGTGACGTTTGTATGAATTATAAACTTTTCTCTATTTAAAAATACTCCACCGGGGTGCCTGGGTGGCTCAGTCAGTTGGGCATCTGACTTCGGCTCAGGTGTGAGTTTGAGCCCTGCGTCGGGCTCTGTGCTGATGGCTCAGAGCCTGGAGCCTGTTTCAGATTCTGTGTCTCCCTCTCTCTGACCCTCCCCCATTCATGCTCTGTCTCTCTCTGTCTCAAAAATAAATAAACGTTAAAAAAATTTTTTTTAATAAAAAAAAATACTCCACCACCTTCATTAGGCTTTCAAATATTTATGTCACAAAGTTTTATCACTTTAGGACTTGTTCCATTTCAACTCAATTTTCATCCATATTTGCATATATACCCTATTTATTATTTAAACAGCTGAGAGATGTGTAGCAGTGTCCTTTTATCCTTTGTGAATTCTGGTGTGACACTGCAAACTTGGAATTCTATTTTCTGAAAAGATAGCTTTTTCACAGAGGAATTTTTTTGAGGACTAACAATTAATGAGTTGACAGTTACTTACTTTCATCATTTACTTTAACTTAAATACCTTTATCTCCATGCTTCTAATATTTCGGACGAGAGGAAAGTAGTCATTTGATTTTTAAAAAATTTTTAATGTTTTATTTATATCTGCGAAAGAGACAGAGTATGAGTGGGGAAGAGGCAGAGAGAGATGGAAACAGAATCGGAAGCAGGCTCCAGGGTCCGAGCTGTCAGCACAGAGTTCAACGTGGGGCTCGAACTCACAAACCGTGAGAGCATGCCCTGAGCTGAAGTCAGACGCTTAACGGACTGAGCCACCCAGGCGCCCCAGGAAGTATTCATTTTAATTGCTCATGTGAACAGAATTCATCTTTTTTTTTTTTTTTTTAATCCTCTGCTTGCTTTTCGGATTTTTCTAATTATCTTTGGTTGTCAAAAGTTTCCCTTTGATGGGTTAAGTATGGATATGTAAAAATGTGTACTTCTTGAATTTATACATCCCTCTCTGATCCAAATTACATATTTTTACATTCATTTTTTTCTGTATCTCTTACCCAGTGTTCTTGATTTTGCATTCTTTTCTAACTCTGATTGATTCTGGATATTTTTCTGTGTCTTCCTGTTTCCTAATCCTTCCTTCAACTTTATTCAATCCTCGGCAAACCTATCCATCAAGTTCTTAATTTCATTTCTTTTTCAAAGGTTCTGGTTATCTACCAAAATTCTCAATTTCCCCTTCAATTCTCTGCACATAGGAAGCACACTTATAGTGAACTTTTATCTGATTGTTCGAACAGCTAAGGTCTCTGGGTTTTGTTCATTTAGTGTTTCTGCATGGTGTTTTCTGTTTTACCTATATCTGCTGATTTTTCACTGTTAGATAGGATTGTAATTTTAAAACAGACTATTTTTTTCAAATTTGTTTTTAATGTTTATTTATCTTTGAGAGAGAGTGTGTGAACAGCGGAGAGGAGGGGAAGAGGGAGACACAGAATCCGAAGCAGGCTCCAAGCTCTGACCTGTCAGCACAGAGCCCGACATGGGGCTCAAACTCACCAACCGTGAGATCATGACCTGAGCTGAAGTCGGACACTTAACTGACTGAGCCACCCAGGTGCCCCTAAAACAAGCTCTAAAAATAAGTTGCCATAGGATTAATCATCTTTCTCTCCAAGCTTTTAGGGTCACTAACACTCCGAGATCAATGTAATCTTATTTTGGAACTCCTACAGTCCCTACACAAGTTTGTCTCTTTAAGGGTCACCCTAATTCGTAAGGTGTAGACACTTTAGGCTCCAAAGTCTCTCTCTTGGCGGCAGCTCTTAGATGCCATTCATTCTCTTCTTGATCCTTTGATAAGACACACAGGAGACTTAGCCTCTTAGCTTCCCTTCAGGACTTGACAACTGCTCTCAGTCTCTGTTCTGATCGTTATTTATGATCATGTTATCTCTTTAGAGTCTCTGAAGATTTTTGTCCAATTTTTTTTTCAGTTTTCATTGGGAAGTTTGATCCAAATAAAGTGACTTTTGCCTATTGCAATATATTGCAGTATAACTTCCATATACATATATATATATATATATATAAAAATATATATATATATATATAAAATCTTACATTGTATGAGGTTTGCAATCAAGAAATTAATCTAATAACACCCTGTATTTTATAGAAAATTAATTTTGGAGTTTTATCCACTGTTTTTTAAATTTATTTATTTATTTTGAGAGAGAGAGAGAGAGAGAGAATGAGCAGGGAAGGGACAGAGAGAGAGAGAGAGAGAGAGGGAGAATCCCAAGCAGACTCTGCTCTGTCAGTGCAGGACCTGATTCAGGGCTCAAACCCACGAACTTGGAGATCATAACCTAAGCCAAAACCAAGTCAGATGCTTAACTTACTGAGCCACCCAGGTGGTCCCCACTGTTTTTTACCCATGTACACGAAGGCAGAGTAATGGAAACATGAAGCTGAGAGAAGAAACTCCTTCAGAATGAAGAAATTTCTGGCTTTTAAGATCTTCGACTTACATCAAACACTAATCTTTCCCCTCTACCTCCAATCGTTTCCACACTTGCTAGATGTTTCCGTAGCAGATAATTGTTGAGAACACCCCACGTACCAGGTATTCTGCTACATGTTGGAGATACAGCTGTGAACTAGGTAAGCATTTTCTGAGCTTCCATATGAGTAGAGAATATGAGTAATAAATAAAAAACTAATAAAATAATTAGGGATTATCATGAAGGTTACGATGTAAGCGAAAAAGGGTAATGGATAGTCACTCCCATACCGTCTTTGGTAGGGTGGCTGTCCACAGCCTCTGTGATGGGCTAACACTGGAACCCAGACTCAGGATGAAAACAGGGATGCTGAGCAAAGAGCGTTCTAGGCAGACACGGAGGGCAGCGAATTGAATTTGGAGGCGAGCAAAGGCTTTGAAATATATGAGGAACAAAAGTAGAGGACGATGTAATTGGCAAGAGGAAAAGTGGTAGAAGGCGTACATTAAGGCTAGAGGACACGGTCTTAGCTCCCTCATCCAGGGGTCTAGATGTCATTCGGAGAGTGACGAGAAGCTATTGAAGGTTGGGACAGAGAAATTATAGATAACTGCATTTATATTGTTCAAAAGCTTCCTCTGACTGTGAGGTAGGGAAGAGGCTGTTGAGGAGTGAGAACGGGACAGGCAGCAGCGTTAGAAGTCATCCGGCCGCCACTCAGCCCTTAATAGAAAACTCTGTTGCTGCCTTCCCTTTCAGGAAACGGCTTTATTTCCTTTGACTCTTCCTTGTATACATTCTGTTAAATCTACACGTGTTCCAAATGTGACAAGGTTCCCTGCGCTCGACATAGATGTCTGCCTCTTGTAATGTCATCTATGATCTCACTCACTCATTGCTACAGTTTAACATCACTTAACCTATTATCATATCACATCGACTCAGTCTATCCAACTAGATCCAACTAGCCTGTCCAATGATAATGACCCCCTTCCTATCGCTATTCATTCATTCATTCATTCATCCATCCATCCATCCATCCATCCATCCATTCATTCATTCGTTTATTCATTTATTTGTTTGTTTAGGACAATGTTCTCCAGGAAGTTAAAATCTTCTTTATGCAGATTGTTTATACCCAAATGTGAAGTCTCTAAACACCTACCTGGAGTCAGGGGCGCTATCAAATACAAATTGCATCCCTGTCCCCTGAATGTGGAATGAATTACATTGATTCATTGAAGATAGCACTAGTCAGATGTGCTACACACACATATACATACACACGGTGAAGCACATAATCAGAGAAGAAATTTAGGCATGCTACTTAACCATGAAGGATCTCATTAATGCAGCATTTTTTTTTAGATTTTTTTAAACGTTTATTTATTTTTGAGAGGGAGAGACAGAGTGCGAGTGGGGGAGGAGCAGAGAGAGGGGGGAGACACAGAATCCAAAACAGGCTCTAGGCTCTGAGCTGTCAGCACAGAGCCCCATGCTGGGCTGAAACCCACAAACCGCGGGATCACGACTTGAGCCCAAGCCGGACGGACACCCAACAGACTGAGCCACCCCGGCGCCCCGTTAATACAGCATTTGAATTGGAGGGAGAAGACTGGGAAAACTAATACTTGGAAAAAAACCAAACCATTCAACAGATTTGGCAGGCAAGCGATGTTACTTGCCCGACGATAGACTGTATGCTTACAGTTAAGCAATCTTGCCTCAGAGCAGAGTCGACATGGTTACCCAAGAAAGGAAGGAGACCACTGAACTCAAGTGGCTGCAGCCTAGGAAGGGAGGTAAGAACTGCAGAGTTTGATGATGCCCAGTGATAGTTCCCCAAATGATTTGGATGTCCTCTGGAGATGCCAATGACATATCGGCACATCAGGAGGAGTAAATACTAATAGGTTTGATAAGCCTCTCATGATTGAGGACCCTATAAAAAGAGAGTAACTCTGAAATAATCCAGTTTTTGCCTCACTCCTATCAAAAGAGGAACTGTCAATCATGCAAACTCTACTCCTCTAAGGAAAAGAACTGAGATCTCATGGAAAAATACAGAAAACCTCCACATTACCACATTGATATTATGTTATAATGTGAAATCCCTTGCCTTTAAATAATTTTTGATTTCTAGATCAGTGCTGTCCAGTAGAAATACAGTGTGTGACATGGAAGTAACTGGAAATTTTCTTGTAACTACATAAAAAATAAAAATAAACAGATGAGATTCTTTTTAACAATGTATTTCATTTAACCTAACAAATCAAAAACATTATTTCAGCATATCTCAATATGAAAATATTAATGAGATGTTTTACATTTTTGTGCTAATCCTTTGAAACTCACTGTGTAATTTACACTCACAATGCACCTCAGAACTATATGCAATTCAAGTATTAATAGACACAAGCAAGTAGGGGCTACCATTATGAACTGTGTAGATATAGGTAGTCAAACATAATATCTATCTATCTATCTGAAAGAAATTAATCAAAAAGTACTTAATCGTGTGATTATCACAAGTTTATCAGCTAGCTAGGAACCAAAAACTCATCCTTCCTATATAGAAAAATTCCATTTCATCCAATCATAATGAATGAAAATCTTCTGAAGTCAGAAGGATTTATAAGTGACGAGGCTATGTTTTGGATGTCTCTGGATGACCAGAGAGTTGGTTGTTATATTTGGAGACTTAAATTTTAGATTTGTTTTGTAAGAAGGCAGGAAGAAGGTTGATTTTCTTTTTTAAAGTTGCACGAAAACAACAAAATATTCATGAAAAGCCATAGAATGATAGCCTGGGTATGTTGACAGCAATTTGTGAAGAAATAGAACAATTTTCAGAGTTCCTAGGGATAGCAAAAAGAAAAAAGAGAGAAAAGAAAACCTGAAATCAGCTGCTTAAAAGGTTGATGAGATGAAGATAATCGGTAAGAAACAGAAGCGTCCAACACCTCCCAAACCAGTGAATTAGCGGGTGTAGAATCCAAGGATAATGCCTGAGTCAGGGCAAGAGCCTGGAAGGTGTGAGTCCCTTTGTACTCCATTTCAGCTTAAGCTAAATTACATAAGACACCTGCATGGTTTTAGGTTTCCACTGAACATGGAGTGGAAGATATTTGCCCCTTATTGTCAATGGCACACGGGACTTCTCCCTTGAAGGACTCATCACGCTCATGATCTCTTCAGCGGCTGTCGTCCATTCCACTGTAAACTTCATGAGGACACATTGAGGTTTTCTCCTGCTCTGTACCCCAGGCACAGTACATTGCTTGCCAGAGAGCTGGCAGTGACATGTTTTCAATAAATGCATCAGCGATGCATAAATCCATAGACATTTTTTTCCATAGACAGTACAGTATAAATATGTATTTATTTTCAGATGGTTTTGGGAGGACATCTTTTAAGTATAACCCCTTCAATATTTACCCCCCAATTACAAACAATTTATATGCTATGTAAATTCTGTTAGTCTATCTTCATGACGGTATTGAAAGAGCAGTATTGAAAGTCACATTCTCGAGGAAGCGCATCTCAGACTGAACTGTCAAACTAATTAGCGTAAAGCCCATTTAACCGGGACCTGAAATGCCTTGATCAATTATCTTGGCAACACAGATTTTGGTTTTTGTCTCAGCATCAATGACTATAGCAGGAACAAAGATTGGTCAAAAAAACCCCAAAAGCAAAAACGGTGACTAACATGTCAGAATATATTTTAAAAATATACATCATTTGCTGTTACAATAAGAGAGGAATACCATGAGAACAAAACATTGAAAAACAAACAAAAAAAAAGGACAAATGTTAATGATTTTAAGAAAAATCCCTTGGCCGCCTGCATGACTTTTGCATATGAACCCTCCAGCTCTATGGATAAATTATGATTTTGGAGTGAGTATTGATAGCAAATTTAACCTAAGTCAATAGATTTGACCATTTGCACCTTACACACAAAAGATCTTGCTTTTCTAGAGACTCGGGAAAATCAAAAAGAGAGTTCATTTGGGTTCGGAGTTTGAAAAAGGATGGATCAACAAAAAAGAGGAATAACTCCAAGGAGCATAGAGGGAGAACCAGGGCTTAGAGGACATGATGCTGTAGGATAGCAGGATATAACTTTCACCCCAGGACTCCTTCTCCCCTAATTGCACATCGCTGTAGAGATAAAAGGACTTAAAACACGCAGTACTACGATAGACACTGACCCTACGCGTAACACTGAGACACATCCTCCAAGGGTAACCTAATCTGAGGTCAGAGGAAGGTTGTGCCCCCAGAAATTCTTTCACTTTTCTGAATTGGTTTTCTTATCAAACAGTACTTAATTTTTTTTTTTAATTCCAGTATGGTTAGCATGCAGTGTTATATTCATTTCAGATGTATACTATAGCGATTCAACAATTCCAGAGGTCACCCGGTGCTCATCATGATAAGTTTACTCTTCATGCCTTTCACCTATTTCACCCATCCCCCCACCCACGTGCCCTCTGGCACCTATCAGTGAGTGCTCTATAGTTTAGAGTCTGTTTCTTGCTTTGTCTCTTTTATTTCTTTGTTCACGTGTTTTGTTTCTGAAATTCCACATATGAGTGCAATCATATGGTATTTGTCTTTCACTGGCTGACTTATTTTGTTTAGCATTATATCCCCTAGATCCATCCATGTTGTCGCAAGCGGCAAGATTTCATTCTTTGTTATGGCGGAGTGATAGTCTGCTGTATACATATACCACATTTTCTTTATCCATTCATCTATCAGTAGACACTTGGGCTGCATTGATAATTTGACTACTGTAATTAATGCTGCAATAAACATAGGGGTGCACATATCCTTTTGAATTAGTGTTTTTGCATTCTTTGGGTAAATAGTCATTAGTACAACGCCTGGATCATATGGTAATCCTGTTTTTAACTTTTTGAGGATCCTTTATACTTGTTTTCTACAGGGGCTGCACCAGTTTGCATTTTCACTACCAGTGCAAGAGGGTTTCCTTTTCTTCAGTCCTCTTCAACACTTGCTTCTGTGTCTTTGATTTTCGCTCTGCCAACAGGTGTCAGGTGATACCTTGTGGTTTTGATTTCCATTTCCCTCTTGATGAGTGATGTTGAGCACATTTACATGCGTCTGTTGGCCATCTGGATGTCTTCTTTGGAGAAATGTCTGTTCATATCTTCTGCCCATTTCTAATTGGATTATTTGGTGCGTTGGTGTTGAGTTGCATAAGTTCTTTAACCCTTTATCAGTTATACAATTTGAAAATATTTTCTCCCATTCAGTGGGCTATCTTTTTGTTGTGTTGATGGTTTCCTTTGCTGTACAAGCGGTTTTTATTTTGCTGTAGTGCCAATAGTTTATTTTTGCTTTTATTTCCCTTGTCTTAGGAGAGATAGCTAGGCAAATGTTGCTATGGCCAATGTCAGAAAAATTACTACCTGTGTGCTCTTCTAGGATTTTTATGGCTTCAGATCTCATATTTAGGTCTTTAATCCACTTTTAATTTATTTTTGTGTATGATGTAAGAAATATATCCAGTTTCATTCTTCTGCATGTAGCTATTCAGTTTTCCCAACACTATTTGTTGAAGAGAATGTCCCTTTTCATTCTATATTCTTGCCTCTGTTGTTGAAGATTAATTGACTGTATAATTGTGGGTTTATTTCTGAGTTTTCTATTCTGTTCTATGGATCTATGTGTTGATTTCTGTGCCAGCATGCAGCTTTGTGATTCAACATGAAGTCCGGAATTGTGATGCCTCCAGCTTTGCTTTTCTTTCACAAGATTGCTTTGGCTATTTGAGGTCATTTGTGGTTCATACAAATTTTAGGATTGTATGTTCTAGCTCTGTGAAAAATGCTATTAGGATTTTGATAAGGACCGCATTTGATCTGTAGATTGCTTTAGATTGCATGGACATTTTAACAATATTTTTTCTTACAATTCATGAGCATGGGATATCTTTGCATTTGTTTATGTTGCCTTCAGTTTCTTTCATCAGTGTTTTAGAGTTTTCAGAGTACAGTCCCTTCACCTCCTTGGTTAAGTTTCCTCCCAGATGTGTTATGATTTTGGGTGTAATTATAAGCGAGATTATTTTCTTAGTTTCTCTTTCTTTTTTTAAAAAAAATATTTTAACATTTATTTTTTTGAGAGACACAGAGAGAGCACAAGCAGGGGAGGGGCAGAGACAGAGGAGGACACAGAATCTGAAGTATGCTCCAGGCTTTGAGCTGTCAGCAGAGAGCCCGACGTGGGGCTTGAACCCACAAACTGTGAGATCATGACCTGGGACAAAGTCAGACACTTAACTGGCTGAGCCACCCAGGCACCCCTCAATTTCTCTTTCTGATGCTTTTTATTTAGTGTAAAGAAATGCAACAGTTTTCTGTACATTGATTTTGTATCCTGTAAACTTACTGAATTCATTTATCTATTCTAGTAGTTTTCTGATGGAGTCTTTTGGGTTTTTTGTAAATAGTATGTCATCTGCAAATAGTGAAAGTTTTACTTCTTTCTTACCAACGTGGCTTTTATTTCTTTTTCTTGTCTAATAGCTGTGGCTAGGACTTCCAGTACTACGTTGAGTAAAGGTGATGAGCATAGACATCCTTGTCTTCTTCCTGACCGTTGGGGAAAAGTTCCCAGTTTTTCACCATTGAGTATAATGTTGGCTGTAGGTTTTTCATACAAGTCCTTTATTATGTTGAAGTATGTTTCCTCTAAACTAACTTTGTTGATGGTTTTTTGTTTGTTTGTTTGCTTGTTTTGGTCATGAATGGATGCTGTACTTTGTCAAATGCTTTTTCTCCTCTATTGAAAAGATTACATGATTTTTATTGCTTCTCTTGTTGATGTGATATATCATATTGATTGATTTGAAAATACTGAAACACACTTGCATATATATCGCACTTGATTGTACTGAATGTCTTTTTAAATGTATTGTTGGATTTGGTTTGCTGATATTTTGTTGGAGATTTTTGCATCTATGTTCATCATAGGTATTGCCTTGTAGTGTTTGTTGGTTGGTTGGTTGGTTGGTTTATTTGTTTTGTAGTGTCTTTATCTGGCTTTGGTATCAGGGTAACAGTGGCCTCATAGAATTAATTCTTAAGCTTTCCTTCCTTTTCTATTTTTTGGAATAGTTTGAGAAGAATAGGTATTAACTCTTCTTTAAACATTTGGCAGAATTTACCTGTGAAGTCATATGGTCCTGGACTTTAATTTTGGGGCATTTTTTGATTACTGATTGAATTTCATTGTTGTTAATTGGTCTGTTCAAATCGGCTATTTCTTCCTGATTCAGTTTTGGAAAGTTATATGCTTAAAAGAATTCATCCATTTCATCTATGTTGTCAAATTTATTAGCATATGATTTTTCATAGTATTTTCTTATAATCCCTTGTATTTCTGTGATGTTGGTTGCTATTTCTTTTACATTTTTGCTTTTGTTTATTTGAATCTTCTCTCTCTCATTTTTAAATTTATTTTTGGTGGAGTCTGGCTAAAGGTTTATCAAATTTGTTGGTCTTTTCAAAGCTCCTGCTTTCATTGATATGTTCTATTTTTTTCAGTTTCTATTTCATTTATTTATTTCTGATCTAACTTTATTATTTCCTTCCTTCTGTTGATTTGGGCTTTTGTTTGTTTTTCTTCTAGCTCCTTTAGGTATAAGTTTAGGTTACTTAAGATTTTTCTTGCTTATTGAAGTAGACCTGCATTGCTATAAATTTCCTTCTTAGAATCTTTTGCTGGACTCTAAATGTTTTAGACTGTTGTGTTTTCATTTTCATTTGTTTGCATGTAATTTCTGATATCTTCTTTGATTTCATGGTTGACTCATTCATTGTTCAGCGGCGTGTTATTTAACCTCTATATATTTGTGCTCCTTCGAGATTTTTTCTGATGGGTGATTTCTAGTTTCATAGAGTTGTGGTGAGAAAAGACGCATGTTATGACTGTAATCTTTTTGAATTTGTTAAGAGTTGTTTTATGACCTGGTTATATGATCCATGCCTCAGAATGTTCTATGTGTATTTGAAAAGATGTATATTCTGCTGTTTTAGAATGGAATGTTCTGGATATATCTTTTAGGTTTACCTGTTCCAGTGTGTCATTCAAAGCCACTGTTTCTTTCTTGATTTTTGTTTGGATGATCTACCCATTGATGTAATGGGTGTTAACGTCCCCTACTATTATTGTATTACTATCAGTTACTTCCTTTATATTTGTTACTGTTTTATGTATTTGGGTGCTTTCATATTGTGTGCATAAATATTTACAATTGTTACAACTTCTTGTTGGCTTGTTCTCTTTATGATTATATAGTGTCCTCTTTGTCTCTTGTTACAGTCTTTGTTTTAAAGTCTATATTGTCCTATATAAGTATCACTACCCTTGCTTTCTTTTGACTTCCATTTGCATGATACATCCTTCTCCATCCTTTCACTATCTGCTGGTGTCTTTAGATTTGAAATGATTCTCTTGTAGGCAGCATACAGGTGAGTCTTCCTTTTTTATCCATTCCACACCCTGTGTGTTTTGGTTGCAACATTTCATCCACTTACATTCAATTTTTTATAGGTATGTGCTTATTGCCATTTTGTTGCTCGTTTTAAGGTTGTTTTTGTAGTTCTTCTCTGTTCTTTTCTTCTCATGCTCTCTTCTCTCACAGTTTGCTGGCTTTCTTTAGTGATATATTTGAATTCCTTTCTGTTTAGATTTTGCATATCAGTTACTGCTTTATGGGATTCCCTCTGTATGTAACTATTCTCTTTTCTCTTGCCTCTTTATTTAAAAAAATTTTTTTTTCAACGTTTATTTATTTTTGGGACAGAGAGAGACAGAGCATGAACGGGGGAGGGGCAGAGAGAGAGGGAGACACAGAATCGGAAACAGGCTCCAGGCTCTGAGCCATCAGCCCAGAGCCTGACGCCGGGCTCGAACTCACGGACCGCGAGACTGTGACCTGGTTGAAGTTGGACGCTCAACCGACTGCGCCACCCAGGCGCCCCGGTCTCTTGCCTCTTTAAAAATGTTTCTATCACTACTTTTTTTTCTATTTTAAATATTATGTATCTTGTATGGACCTCCTTAAGTTGATTTTGTTGGGGGCTCCCTGAGCGTCCTGATTCTAGATATCTGTTTCCTTCTCCAGATTTGGGAAGTTTTCAGATATTATTTCTTCAAATAAATTTCTGCCCCATTTTCACTCGCTTCTCTTTTGCAAATCCCTATAATGTGATGGTTATTATGTTTGATGTTGTCATTGCGGTCCCTAAGTCTCTTTTCATTTTGTATTATTTCTTTTTCTCTTATCTGCTTACATTGACTCTGCTCACATTATGCTCTGTCCTCCAAGTCACTGATCTGTTCTATTTCCTGTAATTTACTAGTTAGTCTGTCTCGTGTATTTTTTATAAAGTAGTTTTTTAAGTTTATTTATTTACTTGAGAAACAGAGAGAGAAAGAGAGAGAGAGAGAGAGAGAGCGCATGAGTAGGAGAGGGACAGAGAGAGAATGAGAGAGAATGAGAGAGAATTCCAAGCAGGCTCTCATGTACCATGAGATCATGATCTGAGTGGGAACCAAGATGCTCAGCCAACTAAGCCACCCAGGTGCCCCTCCCTCTAGTGTATTTTTAATTCTGTTTATTGTGTTCTTCATCTCTGATTGGCTTTTTTTTTTTTTTTTTTTTTTATGTTTTCCATCTCTTTGGAAAGGGTCTTACCAATGTCCTCCCCTCTTCTCAAGTCCAGGTGAGTATCTTTATGATAAACTCTCTATCAGATGTATTACTTCTCTCTGTTCCACTTAGGTCTTTTTCTGTGATTTTTGTCCTGTTCTTTCATTTGGGACATATTCCTCTGTCCCCTCATTTTGTCTAATTCCCTATGTCTGTTTCAGTGTGTGAGGAGTGACAGCTACATCTTCTGCATTTGAAAGTGGTGGCTTTATGAAGAAGAGGCCTTGTGGTGCCCCGCACGCAGCATCCCTGTTTACCAGCACCTGGTACTTCAGGGTGTATCCCACGTGTGATGCATGTGCCCTATTATTGTGACTGGGATGCTTTTTTCTTCGTCCAGTCATCTGTAATGGCTCTCTTTGCCTGTTGTGTGGCTACTTCGGGACTGAGCTGAATCAGACCAGGCAATTTCCAGAACTGTACTAGCACTGAACTGCAGGATGTGTCCCCTGTTGTCTCCCCTGGGAAGCTTTTATTGGTGAGTGTGGCATACACTCTGCCCAGCTGCCTGCCCTCAACCCACTGCTAAGCCCTGTGGTCTGACTGCTGTGTGTGGCTGTCTTCCTTCTCCCTTGGGAAGGAATCAGTTTGGGGTTGCTTGCATGCTGCCAGACTTTGGGCCAGGCTTTGGATGTGCTCTGGGCCAGCAGTGTATTGGAGATGGTGGATTCACAGAAGCTCGTGGGATTCAAGGTTCATACTGGTCTCATGTGAGAGGAGACTGGGAGTCAAGGCCTGTCTGGAGGGGGTGTGTCTGCAGGGGGTTGAGTGGGTGGAGCATATGTTACACCATTAGCATATGTTGGCCCAGGGCCACGTGCTTAGGCTGGGGGGACAGGGGAAGGGAATGGCTCTAGTGAGCTCCTTTGTTCCTGGAGAAGTCCCTCAATGATCTCTTCCTCTCCAGTACATGTTCTGAGATTAGTAATCAAACCTCCCGTGCACCCTGTATGATTTTCAAACTTCTGTTTGCACGCTGTATCTCTATGGGGCTGTTTGTTGTGTGGTGCCTTTAAGGGTGGGGACTCAGTTTCCCCTCACTCTTCTGGCTCTCTTAGAGCCCAGCCCACTGAGTTTTAATATTCCAGGTTTTAAGTCCCACTGGTTATAAGAACTTGTGAGATTCGGTCCCTCTGGCTTTCAAAAGCAAATGTTATGGGGATTTGTCCTTCTCGGTGTGAGAGTCTGTTTCTGTCCTCTCCGCTTGCCCTTGGTGTCTCTCCCTCAGACAGGGAAAGCCTGGTGGCTCTGTTTAGCTTCTCACGGGGTCTTTGCCCTTCCTACTGTCTTTGATGTGGCTTCATCTTTGCATTTAGAAGTGGAGGTTTTTCTGCCAGCCTTCTGGTCATTTGGGGGTTATTTACACTGATGTGGGTGTTTTCTAATTGTATCCATTGGAAGGGGTGATCTTAGGGTCCTCTTACTCTCCCATCTTCCTTGGAAGTCTCTCAAACAATACTTTAATGAAAATACTTAGACAAGAGAAGAAATTACCAAATAAAATCAATGGAAACTTTATAGCAGCCTGCAGATAATCATGTTAACGTTATGTCACTGTTTAAAAGTTTAGGAATCAACATGATTAAATTAAAACCACTGACTCCTAAAATGGCCACCATTTTAGTATTAAATTATATCACTGCTATATTTATGAGAGATATGACCTAGAGAAGTGCAAAAGTCACTGGGGACTTGTAAATGCTCACAAACATGATTTTTTAAATGGATTTCCACCTTTTTGTGAATTTAGTTTTTGTTTACCTTTCCAGCTTCTCTTTTCTCAGAACTAGTGTCGTCCAACAGGAATATTAAGCGATCTATAAATGTGTTGTCAATGTTCCCTTATCCATATTAACAGAGTAAAAAGAAACAGCGATGTTAATGTTAATAATATATTTTATTTAATTCAATATGTCCCAAATATTACCATTTTAACATGCAATCAGTATAAAAATTTTAAATTTTTGTTCTTAGTCTCGAAATCTGATGTTCCTTTTACACTCGCAGCAAATATCCATTTGGACTGGTGACATTTCGATTGCTCAATAACTTCATACCTCTAGTGGCTATCATCTTGGGCCATACAGTTTCTTGTATCATTTTGTTTCATGTTTGCTTCAGCCGTGTCCTTATTTTCCATCTGTATCTTTTAACCAGCCTCCTCTTTGTTCATTGCTTTTGCAGCAAAATTTTGGAGACTAAAAAATAGTTTATTTCTAATTATTTTACAATGGCTGAGAAGCAAAAGATCAAATACTTGTTGATAATCTGAATGTCTACATTTTCGTCAATGTCTAGGAAATGGACTTCTCTTTTTATGGTTGTTATGCATCACATAGATACAGGTGTATATACCGGTATATATATCTCTCTCTATATATACACCTGTATATATATACACCTCTCTATATATATACACCTATGTATATATAGAGAGAGATATATACAGGTATATATATATATATACCTCAAGTGCGTGATTCAGAGAGTTGTGAAAAGAAAGTGAATGCAGGGGTGCCTGGGTGGCTGTTTATTGAACATCTGACTCTTGATTTGGGCTCAGGTCATGATCTCACAGGTTGTGAGATCAAGTCCCATCTTGGGATCTGCACTGACTGTGTGGGGCCTGCTTGGGATTTTCTCTCCCTCTCTTTATGCCCCTCCCCCATGTATCCTCTCTCTCTCTCTCTCCCCCAAAATAAATACATAAACTTAAAAAAAAAGAAAGTGAATGCCATATTTATGATAATTTTTTTGTGATGAATGTATGAATAAGGGATATTTTTTCAACTTTATCATTTTAATGCAAGAATTTGCCTTCATAATATTCATCATTAGTTTCTGAAGGTCAGTTTCTCAGACACTTAATTTAGTATATTTTTCCAAAATATTTTACTCTTCAATGCACCTGACATCCTTACTTACAAGCATGAGAACACAATCTAGTAGTTGATCCTTGGCTAGCCATAGTCTTTGTTAACAAAATTGTCTTCAGAATCTTAAGAGGACAAAACTGTCCCTTTTATAAACTATATTTTTAATTTGAAATTTCTTTCAAGAATTTCACAAACTATTTTTTTCTTACATATTGTGCTTAATGTCTTTTGAATGAAAATATTTACAGCTAGAGATAAAAATACAATAGAGATAATTTAATAAAACATAATTCCAAATCTCATGAACCAATAGTCACTGCCCTTGCAAAACAATCTCAGACTACAGAATTATCTGAGTATCAGAATCCCGTGATAAAGAGTCAAGAAATTTGAATTTTCTCTCCTCCTTTCAGTGTGCCAAAGTCTTACCGGCCTTGGTTTTGAATTAGGCCACCTTATTCTTTCAGACCCCAAAGTTTTCTGTCTTGGGAGCAACATTTAGCACCCTAACAGGGACTTTGGGTCACCTATGAATATTTCATGATTTCTATATGCTTCTCATATGTGCTTATTCTTGATATGGGCCTGTTTTTTTCACTCATGGGTCATTCAGAATCTCCCATCCAGTGTCATTCACTGCTCTTGCCAGCCTAGAAAGTGCTTCACGGGGCCTCATTCCTGCTGGGGGGAAATGAGGGTTTTAGACCCATTTGTATTCTGCTTCTCCACTTATAGAAAGATGTCTCTGGCCCTGTGGTGAACAACTTCCCACTTCTCCCAGGAATTAGCAGCTTTCAAGGAGAAGGAACTTCTGCTGCTGAAACTGGCCAAGTTTTGGGCAAAAAGAGATGAGTTGGTGACCCTGTTTTGGCCCCCAGAAGGGATAGATAGAGCGCTTCAATGTATTTTTCATGGTTACTGCTGATTTGTTTGCTTCTCCGTCACAGCCTGCTTTTACCCAGGGAAAATGTCAATGACAGAAGCGCTGTCTTGAGGGAAGGGTGGGTTTGAAAAGACACACAATAGCCATGACTCTGTCATACATTCTTTTCTCCTTCGAGCCACCGGCCCCGTTCTTGAGTTCAACCAGCTCTTGTGGCAGGGTACAAGCAACGACTGTCCCAATAAAATGTATAGGGGCGCCTGGGTGGCTCAGTCTGTTAAGCGTCTGACTGCGGCTCTGGTCATGATCCTGTGGTTCGCGAGTTCAAGCTCCACGTCAGGCTCTGTGCTGACAGCTCGGAGCCCTGAGCCTGCTTTGGATTTTGTGTCTCCCTCTCTCTCTCTCTGCCCCTCCCCTACTCATGCTCTGTCTGTCTCTCTCTCTCTGTCAAAAATAAAAAATATATATATATTAAAAAATTAAAATGTAGTGTAAATCATAAAGATACCTACTCAACCAGGAAGCCACAAGTAGGCGGACCTGATGTTGGTTCAGAGGCGTAACAATGTCATCAAAGTCTTAGCCCATGTTCCACTCTTGGCCAGTGGTCATTTCGTTTCCTCTTTTGGTTCCAAAACGGTCACCTATTTCACTAGCCAACTTCATTCAAAGCATCAATGAGACAGTGCAGATAATGACCTTCACCCTACAGGACACTATCATTTTAGGGAGAGACAGCCTTATCCATGATTGCTCTCACAGACCCTCTCATCTATGTTCTTGTCCAGACCTGTCTGTCCCAGTGCCTCAGGGGACAACGATGACATGGTGGGGTCTAAACAGGTTTTCTCAAACTATGTCTTGTCACCACTCCTCCCAAGGAGATTTTTGAGACATTTTTTTTTTTTATAATTATCCTCATGGGGAAATTTTAACATCATTGCCCACAATATATCTGCTTATGTATTTGTCTATGTACCTGTACTTTATAAATAAGGCTGGTAAGATTTTTTTTTCCCCCTCAAGAATCAAGTGTTGCCTCTTGGGATTGTGGTTACCTTACGGTGAACATCAACCGTGGTTCATTCTCTGCACCTGGGTACATCATGGCAACAGTTAGCAAGTTGACAAAACAATTAGCAAAAAGAGGCTCTGGGGTAACATCAAGTTGTGTCTGTCACAATCCACATTTGGGGTCAGTCTTCAATCTGATATTCATTGCATATTTACTAATAAACATTATTGCTTACGTAATACCAATGTCCCACAGGTATATAGTGCCATGTTCTACATAGGTGCTGGAGATACAAGTCAAGGCATTCTGGAAAAAATCAAGTCATTCTGTCTACTGAACAGTTTGACAGGTCATATTCAAGCACATTCCTGAACCATGAGATGGCCATGTTTTTATGTAATGAATTGCTCCATGTAATGCAAGATTTCTTTCCTACTTTCTTATTTTGCATATACATCATATTATGTAGTAGGACAGAAAGCGGGTGTGAGGGCAAACCTGGGTCAGAGTAGGAATACAAATAATTAAATATGAGACCGTATGCATTACCTGTTTTGTTTCTGAAGCTTGTGTGTGTGTGTGTGTGTGTGTGTGAATTGTTAAAACCGGTGCAAACTTAAAGAATCTGAGTTTTCTTCCTGTGCACCTTACTGATTTAGGTTTGATCATATTAGAGCACCAACAAATCAATAAGTAATAGACTCATCATTGAACAGAAAGTTGCTGTGAATACCAGAAATAGGGACATGGAACCAATACGAGTAATTCTTAATTTAACCTTTGCCTTAACCTTTAAGTATATAAAACTTTAGTAATTGTATTCATTTTTCTCTTACAACTTACTTAGAAATGGGTGTGACGTTTCAGAGAAAAGACTCATTAACAATACCTTGCCCAAGTGCCCAGTTATATAAGCATCTTTTACCTAATCAAAAGAAAAAAAATGTTTCTTTCCTGTTTGCCTTATAGCGTTTTATATTCTCTCTGTTGCTGGAGCACCTGAGTGGCTCAGTCGGTTAAGCGTCCGACTTTGGCTCAGGTCATGATCTCGCTGTATGAGAATTCGAGGGTTTGAGCCCTGCTTCGGGTTCTGTGCTGACAGCTCAGGGCCTGGAGCCTGCTTCAGATTCTGGGTCTCCCTCTCTCTCTCTCTGCCCCTCCCCTGCTCACGCTCTGTCTCTCTCTCTCTCTCTCAAAAATAAATAAACATTAAAAAATTGATATTCCTTGTGCTGCTTATAGAGTTTTGAGTGAACTCAGAGTTGGTGGAAATCAATTCATTATTCAACAACGACCACCAGGCTTTCCAGCTACTAAGGTGCACACCGCGGCTCAACATTGCATGGGGCCACCGGCTATTGCAAGGTGGTCAGCCTGTCCATCAGGGCTACAGGGAGGGAAAGAAACAGTCCAACGCGTGTCTTCATCTGAAAAGAGGTGCAACACTGTCCGGACATGAGAAACTAAACGGGATGGAGTTTCTGTTTGCGTGGTTGCTGGGAGAGGGGAGAGGGGAGGGTCAGCCCGGAGACTGGAATGAATGTCACTCGGCGTCCGTGCCCTGCCTCTACGGTACCGTCACAGCCAGACGGTCAACACTTCTAGCACAATCTGTACTTCCCTCCGTCTTTATGGAGGCTGACAACAGATGTGGGGAAGGCAAGGAGCAGTGGCTCGTGTGGTGCTTCATCCAATGCCTCGTACCTCGTCTCATTCTGCTTTCACTCCACCACGGGCATGCCTTTCCCTGTAAGGGACCAAATCGTTCTCTCCCCCAAATGCTGTGCCCCTAACGTGCACACTTCCACTGTCGACTACACTTGTCCTGAAGGTTCTTTGAACCTTTCAAGGTTTGTGGATGTAAAGGAACATTGGATTCAGGCGTCGCTAATGCCTCTTGGCACTTTCCATCCGATGAGTCCTGGGCAGGGTCTGTCTGGAACTTTCTATTTTCCCCCTCTGTGCCCAGAGGACTAGAATGTTCAGCTGTATATTTTAAGAGATTTGCTTTATCTCGAATCTGCAGACACTCATCACCATATGCAGGAGCTTGAAAAATAATCATATTCAACAGTAGTGGAGCATTCCACATCATGCTGCAGAGATTAGAAGGAAGCCTTACAGGCTTATTGGAATATCCAGATTTTGACTCACCAGAGGCCAGATATCAAACATTTCCCTGCACTGTTCGCATCAATTGTATATATATGTACATATATATTTATACATCCCCCAAATATTAATAAATGTAAACTGAAATATCAACTTAAGTAAAAATACAAATACAAAATTGCTCATACCAATGCTAAAATCCTGTTCTGCCCGCTGAATATGTCCTTCTCCAACTCACTTCTGTTACCTCTTCCCGTATCATATCATGCCATTCACCTGCCCCGTGGAGAACCGGCCAACATCCTGATCCGTGAGTGTGGGATTGAGCAAAGGCTCTGATTGTCTCTTGCCCCTGCTGTGCTGCTAAATGCTGGTTCTTCTCATTCGGAAGCTAAAATTAATATCCTGGTAAGATACCCCGTGCAATATTGCATTAAGTTTGAATTACAAAAGATTCACTTTTTTTCTTTTCAGTTTGAGATAGCTGTATGATAACATTTTAATGCTAAGCAGGTATCAAAATGAAAAAAAAATCATTGAAACTTGAGAGCTAAAAGAGATTGAGTTTTCATCAAGGCCGGTGTCCTCATTTTATAAATGAGAAGTAGGAGATTAAGTACTTCATGATTCGCCCAACAAGGACCTAAGAGTAAATCATTATTAGAGCACGTCGCCAGTCTTAGGCAAGTTTTCATTTAAGTTATATTTATATCTATTTATCTCTTTATATATCATCTATCTATCTGTAATATATGCATCAATAAAAATATATTTATCTATGGATAGAGAGACAAAGAATGAGCCAAAAATTGCCATTTCTTAAAGGGCGTGATTTTTGAATTTTACATTGCTGGCAGAATGCAGAAGAGACGCTCAGAAAAGAAAAGCCACATTAAATATGTCTTCTCACGTTTGAGAAATGAGCCATACAGGGCAGTAGAAAAGATTAGGCGGTTATTGGACATCCGATGAGTGCTGGGCAACTTAATCTTGAGTCTTCATTTCAGTTTCATTAAATACATATTGTCAAATGCATTATACAGCTGTAAACATATTGACAGTTCAACGACCCTAAGTAAGGCAATTGTTCTTGTCCGCTGGAAGTTTCCTCTGACCCCCAGAGTCCTCGCTGTTTCAAGTGCGCTGCGCTTGAAAGGGATTTCAAACCTTGAGTTGATTCCCCGTTGCCATCCTCAGCCCTACTTTGTAAATCAGTTACTCTGGTGTTGTTGTTGTTGTTATAGTTTTACAAACACTGTAGGAACTGCACCTGTCAGTATGTACATCTGGAGTTGTACCTGGTACCGGGGTTATATTGGTGTCTTGGCCAAAGGGATTAACAGCCCGTTGTGTGGCCTCCCCTGCAGCCTTGGGGACCCCAGAAGTTTGGCCCCTTGGTGGAATCACCCTGGCAACAGTAACTCAAAGAACTGTGATGAGTATTCTTACTCCAGACACAGAACAAGTGGGGACCCAGCCAAGGACCTAGCAGAAGCTCCCTTGCCTGCAGCTCACTGTTGAGGCTGTTTTTCCAGGAGAGTCATTGGAACAATCAGCTGCAGCAGCCAATGGGAATGCAGCACTCCGAGGGCTCTGTGACTAAGACCTTGGACGGCCCAAGGCTCCCCAGACCTGATGACTTCCTCAACCCAGTGGTCAGCACGCATTTCTGCCTCATCCCTCCTGACCACACTTTGTCCCAACACAAGTAGAGATACCAGCAACGGGTCGCAAGATTTCCGGGGGAGGGCACGCATGTGTGTTTCTAGGAACATGGGTGCACCTGTTTTTCTCCCCTGGGCGGCCCGCAGGTGCTACTGCTCTGCCCTCTGTTTTCCCAACCCTCCTTCCCCCCACACCTTTAATTACTGCCATGGCTCAGATGACGCCAACAGATGTCTGTGTGCCTCTTTCTTGACCACTCCATTTTCAATAATATAATTTTTTTTTTTGCATTTTACTCCACTCCTTAGCTGCATCTGAATCTTTCCATTACCCCAGACACTGCACCCACATGAAAGTCATTATTTCAAGCCAATTACGACTCCCCACAGCACCCTTGCTCAGCACACAGATGAAGACTCAAGAGGCATTCACTGTCCCTCTCTCTCTGTTTACGCGCCAACTTGCCTGTTGCTGCGTTCTGAGTATTTGTGACCCTCCCCAATGCAGATGTGGCCATCCTAACCCCCCAGGGTGATGGAGTTAGGAGGTGGGGCCATAAGAGCAGAGCCCTCGCGAAGGGATGAGTGCCTTTGTGACAGATGCCCCAGAAAGTTCGCTTGCCCACGTGAGGACACACAGCAAGAGGGCTGTGGCTATGAACCAGGAAGCGGACCCTCACCGAAACACCACCTGCCGCCTCGATCAGCCTCCCAGACTGTGAGAAACTGATTTCTGTGGTTTACAAGAGAACTAGTCTGTCGTGGTTTGCTATGGCAACCATAGTTGGAGACACCCACGCTTTACTATGCACTAGTTTTATCACATTAGTCTCCGTGGTTCCTCTTTATAGCCATTGTCTTGAAAAATCTCTCAAGTTCTCTCCCCCTTGGGTGCCATCAGGCCTTTCCTTTCGCTCTTCCTACACCAGAAACGGAAAGGAGGAAAATCACACTCATATATATTTGACTCTTTCTTGTAAATTCGTTTGTTTATTCAGGAACAAATGTTTCAGGCACAGGCAGTGGAACAGAGAATTAGCCACAGTGTGGAAATGCTCCGTGAACTGCCTTCCAGTATTTATTCCCCGCCTCCTAATAGTATCGGTAGGTTTTGCCTGTTTTCAACTTGCTATAAATGGAAGCATAAACATATATTCTTTTGCAAGTGGCTTCTTTTGCAGTGTTGTTTGTGAAGTTCATTTGTATCGTTACAAATAGTTACTCTTTATGCAATCAAATAGTTGCCTAGTATTTCTCTATAAAACTAACGGGTCTTATTTAATAATTCGACCCTTGGGGAACATTTAATTCATTTCTAGCTTTCAGCTATCATGTAAGTGTTGCTATATCCATTTTTCTGTATGTATTTTAGTTAACTCTCTCTGCACAGAGAGTTTGTTGGTTTTATTCATAGGACTGGAATCATGTGTCATAGGTTTTGAGTATGTTTGCTTCTAGTAGATTCTGCCTCTGTCTTTTGAAGGCCAATTGGTATGTTTTTTTTTTCAATAACTATTTTTTTAATATGAAATATATTGTCAAAATGGTTTCCATACAACACCCAGTGCTCATCCCAACAGGTGCCCTCCTCAGTACCCATCACCCACGCTCCCCTCCCTCCCACCCCCCATCAGCTCTCAGTTTGTTCTCAGTTTTTAGGAGTCTCTTATGCTTTGGCTCTCTCCCACTCTAAGCTCTTTTTTTTTTCTTCCCCTCCCTCATGTGTTCCTGTTAAGTTTCTCGGGATCCACATAAGAGTGGACACATATAGTATCTGTCTTTCTTTGTATGGCTTATTTCACTTAGCATCACACTCTCCAGTTCCATCCACGTTGCTACAAATGGCCATATTTCATTCTTTCTCATTGCCACGTAGTACTCCATTGTGCGTATAAACCACAATTTCTTTATGCATTCATCAGTTGATCGACATTTAGGCTCTTTCCATCATTTGACTATTGTTGAAAGTGCCGCTATAAACATTGGGGTACAAGTGCCCCTCTGCATCAGCACTCCTGTATCCCTTGGGGAAATCCCCAGCAATGCGATTGCTGGGTCCTAGGGTTGATCTATTTTTAATTTTTTGAGGAACCTCCACACTGTTTTCCAGAGCGGCTGCACCAGTTTGCATTCCCACCAACAGTGCAAGAGGGTTCCCGTTTCTCCACATCCTCGCCAGCATTTTAAAGCTCCTTCTAGCAGCTCCATGCATGTGTTTCATCAGTGGTTGGTCATTATGGAGGTTGCAATCATATCAAATGAATGAATGATCAATGACAAAAACACGGCATGCCGTTTGGGTTTGCTGTTGTATGACTATCCACTTTCAAAATAGGCATTTTTGTTGTACCATCAATGAAAGTTCTTACATGTGTTTCTTGTTAACATTTTCTCACTTGGTTGAAGTATAAGAGCGAATTTACTTTTGGAAGCGGGTTTAAAGAGCAAAAACCTGGCAGACCTTGCAGCGTGAAAACCAGCAGCCTGTCCTCCACGTCTGAAGCAGAACAGGCTTGGCTCTCCCTCAAAGCTCCATTCCCAGAGAACTGCTACTATGTGACCACCTGGAGGGCCCAAGAACCCCCCTTTTGCAGACTGTCTCGATTTGACATGGCTCAGAATGTACTTACCACAAAGATATGTGTTTTGGTGGGGGGGGGAGATGGGAGCACTTGCTTTACAGTGAAGGCATCTGAGGCAGAGATAATGGTTAGGGCTAATCAGAAGCTGGACACACACACACACACAAATAAATGACAAAGTAGAAAATGAGGTGTTCATAGGGGTTTTTGAAAAACCTGGACATATTCCTGGGAACCTGGAAGACCGCACACGTGTGCAGGCTACGTGCATTACCAGAAAAGAGCCGAGAAAGGCTTCATCTGTCATCACTGACTGACCTTGAGGACCTGGGCCAGAAGGAGATAAATAAAAGCTAAAGCAGGGCTGTGAATTTCTGGCTGGAGCAGTGCGCAGCTAGGTGAACAGGTGCCTGTTCTGTCACCAGCTGCAGTGCTGTCATCCAGTTCCGACACTAACCACCCAGAGTTCGTGTCAGTCTATTCATTTAAGGGAATGGTTCCCAAGAAGACCGTGTCACTTTACACACCAGCCACAGGTGTGGCCCCTAGGCCACTGATACTTCTGACCGGTTGTCTACAAATCCAGGGTGTTCCTTTGACACCCTCCCTTCCGCTTTGATAACTCACCAGAACAGCTCCAGGACCCAAGAATGTGCTATAACTATGATTACAGTTTTAATATAAAGGATACAAATAAGGAGCGGCCAAAGGAGGAGACGGAATATCTCCGAAGGGCAATGTCTATGCCCTTTTGTGAAATTAGGGGGTGTTACACTCCCAGGATATAGATGTGCTCCCTAACTAGGAAGTTCTGCTAAGATTCTGTGCCCAGAAGTATTATCGGGTAGCATTCTGTAGCATGATTATTTGGCCACATGATTGAACTCAATCTGTAGCCCTCCCTTCACCTCCTGGAAATCAAACTTGCTGAACTCATTTGATTATTCTAATCAAATAAGTGGTTCTTTTGGTGACTAGCCTCCATCTGGAACTGTCCTGTTGGCAGAGACTCATCTGTGCATCAAGGAGCTTTAAACAACAAAGACAACCCTACCACTCAGGAAATTCCAGGATTTTGGAACCTCAGTGTCGGGAACCCTGGATGAAGACCAGAACAATTCATTATACAACAGAGGCCAAGAAACACCCAGAGTCTCCCTCCAAAGGCTGAGAGATTGATCGAGTCAAAGCATTTAAGACATTTCGGTTGAATCATTGGCTGACCACTAAACTAATCACAAGGTAGTTCACTAGTGGCACACAATAAATAATAAGGTCTTTAGAGAATTAATTTGGTAAAGTCACTAAACAAACAGCAGTAACAGCAGCAATAACAAAAACAACACCAAATCCTGGACTTGAGGGGGATCTGACTTCCAGAGTTGACGCATCAGATTATTTAAAAAGTCCAGTTTTCAGCAACAAAAAATGAAACATGTAAAGAAACCAGAGAATATTCTACATACACAAGGGGAAAAAATAATCAACAGAAACTTTGCCTGACAAAAATTAAGATATTGCGCTTATTGGGCAGAGAATTCAAATCTGCTATTTTAATACATCCAAAGAACTAATGAAAGCTATGTCTAAAGAATGAAAAATA
This sequence comes from Acinonyx jubatus, assembly GCF_027475565.1. Classification (NCBI taxonomy): domain Eukaryota; kingdom Metazoa; phylum Chordata; class Mammalia; order Carnivora; family Felidae; genus Acinonyx; species Acinonyx jubatus. The sequence continues at coordinate 100,209,474 of NC_069383.1, read as the reverse complement.
AGTAATTCTCATTAAATAGAGAATATCAATAAATCATGGAAATTATATATATATACTCATATATAATTAATATATAATTATATTATATTATATTTAAAAGACATATAATTATAATATATAATATTGTATATTATATATAATATTTATTACATATAAGATATATAAAATATTATATTTTATATATAATTACATATAAATTATATATATTATATATTATATAATATTAATATTATATATTTAAAAATTATATATTTAAGATATATAATTATATAATATATATAATATTATATATATAATATATATAATAAATATAATATATATATTTATATAATAAAATATAAATACTGGTGTTAAAAAGCACAATAATTGAAATAAAACATTCTCTAGAAGTCCTCAAACAGTTATGATGTGGCAGAAGATTCTAAACTTGTGGTTAGATTAATTGATTGTAATCAAGTCTAAGGAATAGAAAGGAAAAGGAAAGAAGAATAATTAACATAGCATTAGAGACCTGTGGAACACCATCATGACACTCAGCATATACGTGATGGGACTCCCAGGAAAGAGAGAGAGAAAAAGAGAGAGAGAAAGGGGCAGAAACGCTATTTGAAAACAATGGCTGCAAACTTTCAAATCTGTTAAAAAAGGTTTTCCTTGCACATAAGAGAAACCAGATTAGCTCCAAATGGAATTAACTTGAAGAGGACTACACCTACATATTATAATCGAAAGTTCAAAAGCCCAAACAGACTCTTAAAGGCAGTCAGAGCGAAGTAATTCACCAAAGTGATCCTTGAAAAGAATCACAGTTCATTTCTCATCAGCAATCATAGAGGCCAGAAGGCAGCAGAATAGTCAGAGTGATAAAGAAAAACACTGTCAACCAAGAATTCCATATTCAGCAAAATCATCCTTCAAAGCCAAGTAAAGAATTAAGAATTCCTAGATAAACAATAATTGAAAATTTGTCACTAGAAGAAGATTCATAAGAAGGTTTGCTAAAGTAAGTCCTTCAGACTGAAATAAAATGATACTAGGACTTTACACCTATGTGGAGAAAGAAAGTGTTTTCTTTGCACTGTTTTGTGCAATTAAATAGAAAAATAATAGGATACATTTATTTTTTGTTTGTTACTCTTTTTTTCCTATCTGCTCCAAAAAAAAAAGCTGTCCAAAGCAATAATTATAAAACTGTATTGAAGGCTGTATTGTGTAACTATGTGATTTATGCTATGATAGTAGCACAAGGAAATGGGGAGGGAAATAAGCTATATGGGAAAAAAAATTTTGTGTGTAGACTATTGACATCAGCTTGCTCTAATCCTGAAGCCAAATGCTATTAATACAGATATTAATTTTACTCCCCACTGTTACCATTAAGAAACTAACTTTCAGTTGAAAATACAGACAAGTTGAGAGTAAAAAGAAAGCAACACATACAATGCCAATAGTAACCACAAGAGAACTTGAGCGTCTATATTACAATTAGACAAAATGGACTAAGACAAAAAAGCTTTAGTAAACACAAAGAATAACATTTCATTATAATTAAAAGGCCAACTCATCGAGAAGCCATTCCAGTTATTCAGCTGACAAAAAGCCCCCAAATACATGAAGCAAACTTGAGAAATTTAAGATACAGACAACTTAACAATATGGCTTCATTTTCAATAATTGATAGAATTAGGCAGACTGGCAAGGATATAGAAGATGAACAACACTCTCAACCAAAGAGACCTAACTTACATCTAGAACACTGCACTCAACAACAATAAAATACAAATTCTTCTCCAGGACACATGGAACATTCTCTAGTATAGACCTTATCTTATCCCACAAAGCAAATCACAATAAGTCTGAAAGAAATGAAATTATACAAAGAATGTTCTGTATTAGAATAAAATGAATTACAAATCAAAAACATGAGGAGATCTTGGAAAGTCACAAACATGTTGACATTAAAGTGTATTTATTTATTTTGAGAGAGTCAGAGAGACAGCACAAATCGGGGAGAGGCAGAGAGACAGAGGGAGGCCAAGAATACCAAGCAGGTTCTGCACCGTCAGCATGGAGTCCAACATGGGGCTTGAACTCATGAAACCAGGAGATCATGACCTGAGCTGAAACCAAGAGTTGGACGCTTGACTGACTGAGCCACCCAGGTGCCCCTAAACATGTTGACATTAAACACTTTCCTAAATAACTAGTAGCTCTACAAAGAAATCACAGTGGGAATTAAAATATACTTTTAGAGGAAGGAAAACAAAAAACACAGCATGCCAAAATGTGGGATGCAACAAAACAGTGCTCAAAAGGAAATCTATAGTTGTGAATGCCTATATTAAAAGAGAAAGAATAACTCAAATCAGTAACCTAAGCTATGATCTTAAGATATTTAAAATAAGGGGAAAAAAGGATAAGCTAAATATAAAAAGATCAAAAGAAGGAAATAACAGACATTAGAGCAAAGCAAGTAAAGCAGAGAATAGAAAAACGGAGAAAACCAATAAAGCAAAAGTTAGTTCTTTCAAACAAGTATCCAAGTTGACAAATCTTTAGCTAGACTGATCTAGAAAAACAGAGAAACCTGGAATTATACAAATCAGGAATGAAAGAGAAGACATCACTGTTGACATCCAGCCATATAAAGATTACATGGGAATAAGTAACTTTAATTATAAGAGAACTCTTGTGTGCCAACAAACAAGGCAATGTCAGGAAATGGACAAAATCTTAGCAAGCCAACTACTCATACTCACCTAAAGAGAAATAGGAAGTATGAATAGTCTTATACAAGTAGCAAACTAAATTACGGAGGGAAAAAAACCAAAAAAACAAAACTGCAAATAAAAAAGCCATGCCCAAATGTTTTCGCTGATGAATTCCATCAAACATTTAAAGAAGAATGGATAAAGTAATTGTGGTTTATACACACAATGGAATACTACTTGGCAATGAGAAAGAAGGAAATCTGGCCTTTTGTAGCAACGTGGATGGAACTGGAGAGTGTTATGCTAAGTGAAATAAGTCCTACAGAGACAGACGGATACCATATGTTTTCACTCTTATGTGGATCCTGAGAAACTTAACAGAAGACCATGGGGAAGGGGAAGAAAAAAAAAAAAAAGAAAGAAAGGTTAGAGAGGGAGGGAGCGAAAACATAAGAGACTCTTAAAAACTGAGAACAAACTGAGGGTTCATGGGGGGTGGGAGGGAGGGAAGGGTGGGTGATGGGTATTGAGGAGGGCAGCTTTTGAGATGAGCACTGGGTGTTGTATGGAAACCTATGTGACAACAAATTTCATATTAAAAAAAGAAAAAAGAAGAAAAAATAAATAAAGAAGAATTGACACTAGTCACAGACAAACTTCCCCAAAATAGAGAAGAGAACGCTTCCGAAGTCAATCAGTGAGGCCATGGTCACTCTGATATGAAGCAAGAAAAAGATGTCACATGCAAAAAGAACTATAAGCCAACATCCCTAATCAATATAGACACAAAATACTAGCGAGATGAACCCAGTAACACATAAAAGGGGTTGGAAACCATGATCACATGTTGCATACACCAGAAATGCAAGGTTAGTTCCACAAATAGAAATAATTCAGTTCAATAGCTCACATTAATAAAATAAAGGGGAAAAAAGTGATGACCTCAATAGGTACAGAAAAAAAGCACTTGAAAATATCTGGTGCTCTTCTTAATAAAAACACTCAGCAAACTAAGAATACAAGAGAACTTCCTCAGCTTTATAAAGGCTGTCATTGAAAAACTCACAGTCACCATCAGACTTAATAGTCTTAATAGTCTTAATAGATTAATTGCTTCCCCTCATATCAGGAATAAGACAATAATATCCATTCCCACCACGTCTGTTCAACATTGTACACTGGAGGTTCTAACAAAGGCTATTAGGCATTAAAAAAAAGATAAAAGGCATCAAGATTGGAAAGAGTGAAGCAAAAATATCTCTATCTGTAGCTGACATGATTTGGTATGTAAAAATAATGGTAAGAAGCGAAATAAGATGTTAAAAATTAAAGTAGTTCAGCAAGGCTACAGAGTTCAAGATTAATCTATAAAAATCAAATTCTCTACACTAGCAATAAGAAAGTCTAAACATTAAATTACGTAAAAATAGTTGAAAATGCCATCAAAAATAACAAAATACTTAGAAACACATTTGATAAGAGAGTTGCAATGTGTGTACCCTGAAGTTTGAAGAACATTATTGAAAAAATAAAAGAAGACCCAAATAAATTGAAAGACATCCCTAGGTCATAGTTTGGAAGGTTAAGGTGGTAATATTTCCCCAAACCGATTTACAGATTCAGTGCAATCGCTATCAAAGCACCAAATGAGCTTTTTGCAAAAATGGAGGAGCTGATTCACATTCATATAGAAACACAAAGGACAGAAAGAAAGCCAAAATAATCGTGAAAGAGAGGAGCAAAATTGGGGGACTTATATCACCCTCTATCTAAACTTACTCCAATGCTTCCATAATCAAGAGAGAAACTCTAGAGAGAGAAACAGATAAATGCAATAAAAGTCTACAAATAAATCTTTACATTTATGGCCACTTTATTTTAGATAAGGATACAAAGACAATTCGATAGGAAAAGAATACTTTTGTACACAAATGTTGCTAGAACATCTGTATGCAAAATAATGTTGTTGGTCCCTTATACGCCACTGTGTACAAAATAAATAAATAAATAAATAAATATTCCATAGTCCAGCCATCAGGCATGGACTATGGTTATTTTATTTATTTTGAGAAAGAGAGAGAGCACATGTGAGCAGGGAGGCGCAGAGAGAGAGAGAGAGAGAGAGAAAGAGAGAGAGAGAGAGAGAGAAAGAGTCCCATGCAGGCTCTGTGCTGTCAGTACAGAGCCCAATGCAGGGCTCAATGTCACAAACTGTGAGATCATGACCTGAGCCAAAATGAAGAGTCAGATGCTAAAAAGACTGAGCCACCCAGTCACCCCATGAAGGATAATTTTTTTTTTCTTGCTTGCGCTTTGGCATCATATCTAAAAATCCATCACTTAATTCATGGTTGAAAAGACATATGCCTGTGTTTTTCTAAGAGCTTTATAGTACTCATACTTACATTTAGTTCCAGGATCCCATGTTGAGTTAACATTGGTATGGGGTGCAGGGGGGACACCTGGGTGGCTCAGTCAGTTAAGGGTCTGACTTCGACTCAGGTCATGATCTCGTAGTCCGTGAGTTTGAGCCCCGTGTCCGGACTCTGTGCTGACCGCTCAGAGCCTGGACCCTGCTTCAGATTCTGCGTCGCCCTCTCTCTCTGTCCCTCCCTCAGTCATGCTCTATCTCTCTCTGTCAACAATGAATAAATATTTAAAAAAATGCTTCATAAAAATGGAAAGCTTTTGTGCTTCAAAAAATGAAAACAGCATGAAATCGAAAAGATAATCTACAATATGGGAAAAATATTTGAAATTCATATATCTGGTAATGATTTTGTATCTACGATATACAACAAACTCTTCCAACTAACTAAATAAATGACTAATGACCCATTTAAAAATGGGCACATTATCTCAATAGACATCTCCAAAAAAAAAAAAAAAAATCCAAGTGATCAATAAGCACATGAAAAGAGGTCCGCAATTATTAGTGATTGGAGAAGTCAAAATCAAATTCACGAGATGCCACTTCATGCTCAGTAAGGTGGCTGTGAGTAGCGAAATGTGGAGAAATTAAAACCTTCATACTTTGCTGATGAATGTGAAATCTGCAACCGCTTAGGGAAACAGGGTGGCAATTCCAAGAAAAATTTCAAAATAGAGTGAACATATGATATGGCAATTCCGCTCCTAGGATTATATCCATGAGAAATGACTGCGTATGTCCGTGCAAATATATCTACATAAATGTTATGGCAGCATTATTCGCAAAAGTCCAAATGTGGATACAGCACACGTATCCGTCCGCTCAATGATGAATAAACGGAAGTTTGTATTTTCATACAATGGAATACTTCCCCACAATTAAAACGGTGAAGAAGTGACACATTCTATAGCAGGGATGAATCTTGAAAACTTGCTAAATGAAAGAGCCAGTCACAAAGCATCACGTTTTCTATACTTCCATTTATATGCAATGTCCAGAAGAGGCCAATCCATAGAGGAAGTAAGTAGGTGAGTAGTTATCAGAGACTGATAGAAAGTGTTGGGGCGAGAGATTGGAGAACATCTGTTAATAGATACAAAATTTATTTTTGGGGTTACAGAAATATTCTGGTCTTAGATATTGGTGAAGGTTTCACAGCTTTGTAAACACACCCCAAACCAGTGTATTGTCTGCTTTAAAACAGCGAAGTTCATGTGATGTAAATTACATCTCAATAAAAAAAAATAATAATAATAATAAGGGAACAAACAGTAGCCAAATAAAAGTGTCCTGGGAATTTAGTGGCCTGACACCTACTCTAAATTGGCATGCACGCAGACATAGTTGAGCTCTGATATAAAAGAAGGAATAATTGTTACCTTGAACGTCTGATATGTTGCTCTGTGACACATTTCTAAATCTAAAGTTTGAAACCAAATTTCTTTTTTTTTTTTTTAATTCTTTTTCAACGTTTTTTATTTATTTTTGGGACAGAGAGAGACAGAGCATGAACGGGGGAGGGGCAGAGAGAGAGGGAGACACAGAATCGGAAACAGGGTCCAGGCTCCGAGCCATCAGCCCAGTGCCTGACGCGGGGCTCGAGCTCACGGACCGCGAGATCGTGACCTGGTTGAAGTCGGACGCCTAACCGACTGCGCCACCCAGGCGCCCCGAAACCAAATTTCTTAAAGGATTGTGAGCAGCAAATATTAACAACAGTGTTAGAAATAATACATATATATATATACACACACGTGCATATATATACACACACACACATATATACACATATATATGTATATATGTATATATATTATATATGTATATGTATATATATTGTATATGTATATATAATACATGTATATATGTATATGTATATATTATATGTGTATATAATATATATACATATATGTGTATATATTATAATGTATACATATATAATATATAATATATATATTATATATATAGGCATATATATGTAAATGTAGCCAGCTATCTTAAATTTGCACAGCAAGATTCTTCTATGGGTACAGTTCAGCCTTTGTGATTGATTTGATGAAATTCTCTCAAGTTTCATCAACCAAACCTTCAAATCTGGAAGGAACTGAAGAAGAGATAAATCTTTACTTGTAGAATTCTAGAAAGACAGGATAGGGAGCTTAATAAGGGGGTGGCAGCCTCAGCATGGCAGTGATACATACTGGCTGACCTAGCCAAAAAGAGCTTTCTTTTCCAAGAACTTGAGAGGTGAGTGAACGTCTATATATTATCACAGAAACCCTTGATCTACAGCCAGTACTGAGAAGTAATGATTCTTAGTGTAAAATAAAACTAAATAAATTCTCCCTTATAATAATTTAGTAATGAGTAAATGAGTAATCATCATTATCATCATCATAAATTCCAGATAAAATTTGATTTATTCCCATGTGCCAGAATTTCATTTTGTTTATGTTTGTTTTTGAGAGACAGAGAGAGACAGAGAGAGAGAGAGAGAGAGGAGAGGGAGAGAGACAGAATGCGAGTGGGGGAGGGACAGAGAGAGAGGGAGACACAGAATCCCAAGCAGGCTCTAGGCTCTGAGCTGTCAGCACAGAGCCTGATGCTGGGCTCGAATTCACGAACCTCGAGATCGTGACCTGAGCCTAAGTCGGGTGCTTAACCGACTGAGCCACCCAGGTGCCCCATGGAGTTCCTCTATTTTAAAGAAAAATTCTCAAGATCAAGAAGGAGCAGTGATACACATTGCACTATCATGATTTTAGTATTCTTAGGTGAATGACGGGTTGGTAAATTACCTTATATAAAGGATTACGGAGGAGAGAATGGAAAGATGATGTGGGTTTAGCACATAGCTTCATGCTAAGTGTATTTTCAACAGATGCCTCCATGAATTCACCTTTATTACAGCTCACTGTCCGATATCACACCCTACCCTGGGTGAGGGTAATTTCCCCAAGTGGTGTTATAATGAATATTTACTGACACTAATTCTCCCCCATAAACTGCAAGCTTGCCCTCGCTTTTGCCTATAGGTATAAACATAAATCCATTTACACAAAGATGCTGTGGGGCTTTCAATGTCACGTTGCTTCCAAGTAGTCTCTTTTGTATTTGACAGTTCCTTTAGCTAAAGTTAATAGTAGCTCACTTTGGAACTCTAATAAAATAATTTTTAACCATCTGACTGAATAATTGTATTAATTAACACACAGTGGAGGTTGCCAAACTCCATCAAGTTCGCTGCTTCTAAGATGGGAACTTGAAACATGTAACGAAATCCCTGCAGAGAAATACATCAGAAAAGCTTTGACATCATGCCCATTTCAACGGAGGCTACAAAATCTATTTTACTCTGCATGTTTGTCAGATGATGAATGAGATAAGGACCAAAATTTGTTTATGAAGGCTGGTTGAATTTCTTGGGTGATTGACTCAGACGGTTTTTAACCTCATGATTCAGAGGAGCTTATGAGGCAAAGGGTGTTGATATGTATGTGGACACTGACTAGCGTTCTGAAAAAAAAAAGTTAATTGTCACCAAAAAGAAAACATACAGTGAGACATTGCAGCTTCTGTTTTCACCTTTTAAGGTGACTCGGAAAAGTCTAGATCTCCTTAAGGATCTGTCATAGAAAAAAATCAAAATGAAAAGTTTGCCATTTTTAGCAACGTGGGACTTGATCTTCTTTACTCCAGCTTGAGAGAGAGAATCACAGGCAGGCTCCGTGCTCAGCATGGAGCCTGACACGGGGCTGATCCCACGACCGTGAGATCATGATCTGAGCCAAAACCAAGAGTCATACACTCAACCAACTGAGCCACCCAGGCGCCCCTTGAGAGGTAAGATTTTAATTATTTGCCAGTAATCGTTGTAATAGTGATTCCAGAATGTTTCCATTCATATCTCCTCTAATGCTTCTATTTTTCTATTTTTCTCTCTAAAACCGCGCTGCTTTGGAAATTATACCACGGAGAATATGTAAGCACGACGTCCCCACCAGCAATTTTTCTGGACAATCTCTCCCTCCCCTTCCTATTTCCAGTAACTGCTCCTTCCGTGTTCACACGGTGTTCACAAAAGCAGCCATCAGCAAGGCTACTGCACCTGTCTCCGGCACAGAGTCCAGTTCAAGCTCTTCCCGAACCTCCTCATACCTGCCCAACCAACGAATGGTCCAACATGGGCATCTGACCCAAGATTAGCCAATCACTTTCTTCATGTGAGGTGGAAATCAAACTGAAAGAAAAAAAGTCACTCTGTTTAGGAAGTTGCAATTCTCTTGTGTAAAATCCCAGTGTAAGTGAGTACCTTTTCAGATAGGACATGTAACACTACCCTCTCTACCTCCAATGTTAATTTTACTTCTTTTGCTGCCATTCACCTGTCTACTAAGCACAGACCACATATTTTAGGATTAAAAATATTTTTAATGAGGGTAAAATCCATGTGTCATCAAATTAAACATTTAATTTTTTAAATTTTTTAATGTTTATTTATTATTGAGAGACAGATACAGAACACAGCATGGGAGGGGCAAAGAGAGAGAGGGGAGACACAGAATCCGAAGCAGGCTCCAGGCTCTGAGTTGTCTGCACAGAGCCCAACATGAGAACCCAAGACCATGAGATCATGACCTGAGCTGAACTCGGAGGCTTAACCGACCAAGCCACCCAGGCACCCCAGAAATTAAACATTTTCAACTGGACAATTGAGGGGGCATCTGGGTGGCTCAGTTGGTTGAGCATCCAACTCTTGACTTTGGTTCAGGTCATGGGTCCAGGGTCGTGGGATGGAGCCCCGCATGGGGCTCTGCACTGACAGCACAGAGCCTGCTTGGGGTGCTCTCTATCTACCTCTAAAATTAATTAATTAATTAACTAATTAATTAAAATGGGCGATTGAGTGTCATTAATTATGTTTACAATTTTCACAACCACCCATTCTATTTTGAAAATATTTCCATCTCCCCAAAATGAATGCCCGTATTTATTAAGCAGCCCCTCCCCATTCTCCTAGTCCCTGGCACCTCTAGTCTTGTAGACACTTCCTGTGTATATAAAGTCTCTGCTTGGGACATCGTATACGAATGGAATCAGAGTATATGTAGTTTTTATGACTGACTCCTTTTATTTAGCGTAATGTTTCCAAGGGTCATTCATGTTGTAACACGTATCAGATCTCCATCACTTTTTATGGCTGAATGACATTCCAGTGCATGTATACACCACAATTCTTCTATCCATTCATCTGTTGATGGACATTTGAATTGTTTCTACCTTTAGGCTACTATGAAATTTCTGCTATTATCCATATTGAGCATGTATATACAGGCGTTTGGGTTCCTTTTTAATTCTTTTGGGTATATACATACAAATGGTATCGCTGGACTGTATGATAATCCCATGTTTAACTTTGTGAAACACTGACAGATGTTTCCAAAACAGTTGAACGATTTTACGTTCTCACAAGCAAGTGAGAAGTATGACGTTCCCACATCCTCACCAACACTGGTGATAATCCATTGTTTTGCATGTAGCCGTCCTAGTGGATGTGAAGGGGTATCTCAGCGCGATTTTGATTTGCCTTCCCCCAATGACAAATGGGGTACTTGCTGGCTATTTCTGTGTCTTCTTTGGAAATGTATATTAGGAATTTTAAAAGCAGCACAGGTCTTCTGGTACTAATTCCATATTATTCTTGTTTAGGTTATGTAAACCCAAATGTCCATCCCTTAACACTTAAATGATTTAAGAAATTTAAACTATCACTTATAATATCTTGGAATGTGAATTATATATATGTACATATTTGTACATACACACACACACACATGCACACACACACACACACACACACACTGAGCTAGATTCTTGGGGGAAAAGATAAGGAAATAGTACTGTCAACAGTATAAATTGTATACTGGCTGGTTTTGGTTGCTTTTTGCAAAATATAATACACACACAAATATGAATTCTGCAAACAAATGGGCAACTCACAAGCAGAAATAATAAAAGACACTAGAGAAAAGTATAAGCATTCAGCATCTTTAAAAATGGAAAAGGCCAATAACTTCAGGAACTCAAATAATATGAGATGTTTCTGAGAAATACAGACCCTAAATGATTCCGGTTAAAGACGAGACAGAAAGTCTGTATCCTGCAATGACTTTCAGTGCAGATTCAGGCATTGTCTTTCTGCTCATTATTCCTGCTTTGTGAACTTCAAGATTGCCCCATTCAGTTAAGAGAAAGCAGTTGCTGGTATGGAGTATAGGTGAAGGCAAATAAAAAAGCAGCTTTAAGAACTATGAGTAAAATAAACTAAGGTTATGGCTACCAGCACAAAGAATTGACAAAGATGCAAAGAAGAAAAAGCCCACTGAGTTTTGTTTTGTTTTGTTTTGTTTTGCAAACTCAACTTCCGAAGAAAGAAATCATGAGCCTGGTATAAAAATTGCTGTCTCTTTTTGAGCCTAACAACGATCCTTGGGTCTACAGTCTATAATCAGAAAATTGTGTTGAGAAAGTTTCAGAGAAGTGAGGGTGAATACATTTATACCCTTTCAAATGTGAATAAGGTAGATGATGAAAAAGAAAGGACTACCAAAAAGTGGAACAAGATGAGAGATCTCTAAAGGAGGAGAAACATGACATGATCAGCCAACATCATCACCCTCAAGGTGAGTGGCCTTCGAATGTTTTCCAAGAGAATTTCAGAATTTCTACAGTTGGCCATTTTTCTCCTGTTGTTCAGGGTATGTTGGGGGAGGTAGCTGGTAAGAGGTTCCATAAAACTTGTCTTTTTGTTATCAGATTCTCTGCATCACGAGCTGTTGTATTTAACCTTTTGGAGTTGCCTTCATATGACCCCAAGTTCCTGAGCTTTGAAGTAGACATTAATGACTGGATTGGATTTTCTAATGTTTATTTTTGAAAGAGAGAGGAAGAGAGAAAGAGTGAGCAGGGAGGGGCAAAGAGAGAGGGAGACAGAATCCAAAGCAGGATCTGTACTTTCAGCACAGGGCTCGATGCAGGGCTTGAACTCATGAAGTGTAAGATCGTGACTGGAGGCAAAATCAAGAATTGGATGTTTAACCAACTGAGCCACCCAGGCACCCCTGGATTGGATTTCTACTTTCTTCCTCTGGAAGCAGTTTTCTGATGGTTTGAATATATATCTACATTTTTTTTAAAGACTCCTGACTTCTAAAAGAGGAGCTTCCTCTTCCTCTTGAGTGTTGCTGGACTCAGTGATTTGCCTCTAACAAGTAGAATTTGATGGAGGTGATAATACATCACTTCCAAGGCATGGTCATAGGAGGCAATGTGCCTTTCTACTTCCTCTCCGTTAGGTCAGTCACATTCTCTAGGAGGGAGTCTACTGCTTATGTCATGAGGACAGTCACACAACCCTATGAGAACTCCATATGGTGAAGACCAGAGATGTACAGCCAACAGTCATGGGTGCCAAGTATTCAGGTGACTATAGCATCAACCACCAACTGGACTACATTCCCATCAGAGACTTGGAGCCAGAACCACCAGAAAAACTCCTCCCAGATTCCAAGCCTTCAGATACTATGTGAGATAATGGGTATTTGTGGCTTTAACCTGCTAGGCTTGTGAGTAGTTTGTTACACATCATTAGAAAACTAACACAGGTGGGGTGCCTGTGTAGTTCAGTCGGTTTAAGTGTCCAACTTCAGCTCAGGTCATGATCTCATGGTTTGTGAGTTCGAAACCCCTGTCGGGCTCTGTGCTGACAGCTCAGAGCCGGGGACTTGCTTCGGATTCTGTGTCTCCCTCTCTCCCTGCCCCTCCCCTGCTTGTGCTCTATCTCTCTCTTTCTCAAAAATAAATTAAAAAAAAATACACTAACCAAAAGAAAAAGAAAAATAACACAGGTTTCATGGGTTCTGTGTGGGAAGAAGGGATTCAAAGGGAAATCTGAAAGGTAAGGACAGTTACTGATCACCAAACATATATTTGTTCTTCATTCCTAAACGTCTTTCCAGTTACGTCAGTGAACGAATGGTTCTGTTTAATCAACTTTAAGCAAAACCACCTCATGTCGCATCCGACAGAAGCATAGTAGAATGAGAATGATTTCTCCAGGTAACATTACCCCTTACCATGGTGATCTTGGAGTCTATGTGTTGAGACAGTGAAACAGGAGGTTAAATCGGGCATTGCTTAAGAGAGCTCCTGAACAACAGTGAGTGGGCTCATGTTCTCTTTCTGTCTCTGTTCCTGTCTCTTTCTGTGTCTCTCTCTCTTTTTAATTAAACCTCTGGGATTTCTCCTCTTACATGTTATCACAGAGAACCTATAGAGTTTAACAAGACAATATAGATATCCTGCTCTAGTGACAATGCAGACTGGGTCAAGGTCAGACGCAGCAGTGAACACAACATTGAGATAAGAACACAGTCCTTGAAGTGAGTCCGTAAAGTGTGGGTTGTGATTGCCATTGTAGCACTGTTATGAATTTGGTCAGAGAGCCCTTCTTTACTGGAGTCAATTTTCTTTTTTCACATAGTTACAACTTTTTTTTTCTTGTAATGAGAACTTTTAAGGTCTCCTCTTTAAGCAACTCTCAGATATGCAACACACTATTATTAACTATAGTCGCCATGCTGTGCACTGCATCCCACAACTTATTTATTTTAAAAGTGGAACTTTGTACCTTTTGACCTCCCTTGGCCATTATTCCCGCCCCCATCCCCAGCAGTCAGTTTTTAATGTCAGTCCTTTAAGCAAAAAACACTAGTGGAAATGATATTACATGGAGAAGGAGGCATCCCTTGGTAGGGTTCTCTCCTAATTGGGTTTAGGTTCACAGGACTTGCAGTTTCCCGTAAATAGCCCAGGGAAATTGAAATTTCAAAAGGAAAAACCAGCGAAAGTAACTTCTCTTTTATTGCATGTTTTCTCCCAAGCCTCTTCCTGCAAATTGCTCTGAGTTTTCGTTCCAGTCCATGGTTGATAACAGAAATAGAGGTCCAAAGAGAAGTCCACGATGGCCCTTCTACAGCACTGGGGCGCACATGCAGTTCCTAAATGCTTTGGTCCTTGGGTCGGTGCTGCTCACTCATCTACCCCATGGCATGAAGGAAACATGCTGGCCTGCAGCTTCTGGAAGGAACTGCACTCCCCGCAATGCAGTCCTCCAGCTTCCAAATGGCAAAATAACGAAGCAATAATTGTGCTGACCCATTTGCAAGAAAAAAAAGGGCTTTACTTTTGGACTCCTGAAGAGTGGGAGTTTGGTTCACAGTGCTCCAATTAGAGGTGCTTTTGTATGACATTGATATTTTAATTTTTCATCATATGTTCCTCTGCTTTGGTTTGTAAGGAATATCCTGGGTAAGTGGGACAGGTGGGCCAAGGCAGGCCATAGGCTCATCCCAAGGGAGGCAACCATATCTTTGGTGACCATAGGGTTGTCTGCAAAAGAGAAATGACAAAATCCCTGTATTTGCTCAACAATATTTCTTCTTTAGGAAATGCTAAAGAGGAACTCCTGTGCCTTCCACATCCCTTATACCCTCCTCTCCACGGAAGGGGAAATCTTAGTGAATCCAGCGTTATTCCTCTAAACTGGGATTTTTCTCTGCTCTCTTTCCATGACCTGGTCCTTCCATTTACCATGGTGGCACTGCCCATGAGGGATTCTCACTGCTTCCTCTGTCTACACCTACAGGGTCTTTGAGCCAGGACAGGGACCTGCGAGAGGCTCCTGCAAGGGACATAAAGGCCTGTTATTGTCAGATTGCACTTTCAATGCTTGTCCTGCACTGGGGATGTGAGAGATGGGGTTGGGAGCAAAGGGCCAGAGAAGTCCTTCTTGGTCTTGTCTCTCTTATCACGGCTAAGGAGGAATCCAAAGGCCTTTCCTTGCTTTAGATTTGTAAGTGGGCACAGTGTATTTAACTCCTAGAAAATGTGAGCCAATAAAAATAGCAGCCTAGAATGACAACAATCCTGAATTTTGTACGGAACCCAAAGGACCATGAAGAGCCAAAGCCATCCTGAAAAAAGAAAAACAAAACTGGAAATGTCATAATTCTAGACTTCAAGTTATATTTCAAAGCTATAGTAACCCAAACAGTACAGTACAGGGACAAAAATAAACACATAGATCAATGGAACAGAATAGAGAGCCAAAAAAAAACCCATCTTTATGTGGTCAATTAATCTACAACAAAGAGGCAAGAATATCCAATTGGAAAAAGACAGTCTCTTCAACAAATGAAGTTGGAAAAACTGGACCACTTTCTTATATCACACACATAAGTAAATTCAAAATGTATTAAGGGCCTAAATGTGAGACATGAAACCATAAACATACTAAAAGAAAGCATAAGCAGTAATTTTTTTGACGTCGGCCATTGCAACATCACTCTAGATATGTCCCATAAGGCAAGGGAAACAGAAGCAAAAAGAAACTACTGGGACCTCATCAAAATAAAAAGCTTCTGCACAGCTAAGTAAACAATTAAAAAAAACTAAAAGGCCACCTATTGAATGGGTGAAGATATTCACAAATGACATATCCACTAAAAGGCTAGTATCCAAAATACCTAGAGAAGGTTTTACAAGTCAATACTCAAAAAATCAAATAATCCAGTTAAAAATGGGCAGAAGACACGAACAGACATTTCTCCAAAGACATCCAGATGGCCAACAGACACATGAAAAGATGCTCAGCATCACTGATCCTCAGGGAAATGCAAATCAAAACCACAATGAGAAATCACCTCACACGTGTCACAATGGCTAAAAATGAAAAACACAAGAAACAGCAGGTGTTGGCGAGGATGTGGAGAAAAAGGAACCGTCTTGCATTATTGGTGGCAATGCCAATTGGTGCAGCCAGTGTGGAAAACAGTATGGAGATTCCTCAAAAAAAAAAAAAAATGAACTGCCCTAACATCCAGTGTTTACCCCCAAAATACAAAAACACGATTTCAAAGGGCTGCACCCACCCCTATATTTATAGTGGCATTAGCCAAGATATGGTAGCAGCCCATGTTTCTATCAATATATGAATGGCTAAGAAAGAGGTGGTATATTATTACAGTGGAATATTACTCAGCCACAAAAAAGAAGGGAATCCTGTCATTGGCAACGGGATGGATGGATCTAGAGAGTATAATCTAAGCAAAATAAGTCAGTCACAGGAAGACAAATACCGTAAGATCTCACTCATACAGGGAACATAAGAAACAACAAACGAGCAAAGGAAAAACAAAAGAGAGAGAGACAAACCAAGAAACAGATTCTTAACCATAGAAAACAAACTGATGGTTACCAGAAGGGAGGTGCATGGGGGGGATGGGTTAAATAGGTGATGGGGGTTAAGGAGTGCACTTACCATGATGAACACTGAGTAATGTATAGAATTGATAAGTCACTATGTTGTATAACTGAGAAGAGTATAAAACTGTATGCTAACTATACTGGAATAAAAACTAAAAACTTGAAAAATTAAAAATAAATAAGGACAGGCTGTCCAATTAAAAAAAATAGCTGCCAAACTCTAACCAGGGATGAATTTCCCATCATTGCTATGAGAGTCTTAAAGGGGATTAAGACTGAAGGAGACTTAAAATGTTCCCTAAGGTCACCAAGAAGTAAATTAGGTTTGCCATTGGGCTCAGCAGCCATCATTAATTTTGAATGTGTTATTAAATTTATAATTTTAAATAAGAAGGGATAAATAAGATTTTTTTTTGCTTGCTTGTTTTCAAAGTCCACTCCAATTTTTCTTGGCATTTGTGTTCATAGAGATCCTAATTTGTGCGTGCGTGTGAGTGTGTGTGTGTGTGTGTGTGTGTGTTTTATTTCAATAGACTTAGAGTCCCTGCTGAAGGTTTTACAGACAGTTGTAAAGGTCCATGAGAGAAGAAAAATAAAACATAGAATAGCAAGAAAATGATATTACTGAAGGTAAATGGGGTATGCTTACAGGGATTATGATATAGTTGCCCTGTAAACATATATGTGGTTTATGGAAGGGGAGAAATAGGAAAGCTGAACTGCGGGGCAGGTGCTGGACAGGTTCCCAGGCATGGTCTTTGGTGCAGTGACCCCCCCACACAATGGTCTTTCACAGTCCTAGGGAAGTAGATAATACTTCCAGTGTCAAATGAGAGAGCATCAAATATTCCCTATAAAGCATTCGTGTTCTGTTTCTTCTAAGAAAATGAACATATTTAAAACAATTTGTGGAGTGCTTCCCTGGCTACAAATTTCATTCAGAGACATCTTTATAATCTAAATATTAACGCATGCAATTTGTTTTGTGGATTTGTACAGAATGTCCTAAGTTGAAAGGCGCCGAACAAAATTATAAACATAGGAAAGCAATGAATAAAGCACGGTTTCTTTTGGTAACAATTTATAAACATAAATGCAAAGTGGAAATGTGCAGCATGGTGTTAAAAAAAAAAAGAAAAAGAAAAGCTCTCTAAGGATAATACACTCCATGGATCGAGAAGAGGAAAATATATAACAAAAAGCAATAAATCTCCGGGATAAAAGAACAAAATGTTTATCTGCATCTCCTTGAATAATTTTGCCTCCTTGCTTTAATGCTTTCCATTACTAACCCAGAAACAAGTGCCAAGTAAACGTCCCAATGTGATCGCAAGAAAGCACAGGTGGCCTGCAGTGCTGTTAACAGATTTGAGTAACTCATGTCACTATTTTCCCAAATCCCAAACTAAGAATACTTTACGCCGTCTGTCAAGCAAGAGTAGAAAACTGTTTATGAAGCAAGTTTGTGCCGTGTTACAAATGATCCCAATTACAGTTCAGCAAGCTGAACATCATGTCTTCAGTTGTGGGCTTGCCATGCAAGTGGATGAGAAATCCATTCGAGAACAAAGAAACATTCCAGCTCGCCCAGCACCATTGTTTCCTATAACAATCCCAATCAGTCAATCACTGTGTTACTAGAGACTACGGCTTGCAATTAGCCTTTGCTAAGGGAGTATTTCTATTATGAACAACCATCAACAAATGCAGAGAGAGGGCAAAAGCCTTTCCATTGCTTCCTTCACTTCCCTGTAATTCTCCGTGTGTTTATGCAAGTTCCTGAGGGACCTCTCTCCTAAGGCACTTCATTGTTCTTTACAGAAAGGATAAATTTTCTGTATGCGGGTTTGCGTAATGAGCTCAGAATGAATTGTTGTCATTAGTCATAGGCTCTACGTGAAACTCTTAATCTTGCTGAAGATATTTCGAGTTAAATTCCAAGAAATGGTCGTTGTTTGACTTGGATATTTATGGAGAAGGAGAAGCAATTGACCGATGCGTCCTTGAGAGAGGTAATTGAACTGGGGACATTTGACTCCACCAGAGTGATTCATTAATCATGGGAGTGATTCAAATGTACAGGGAGAATGCTTTCTGTTTCAGCCTGAGAAGTTATTTAGAATAGGAAGAAGGGGTTATCAGAGAACTGCGTCTAAACTCTACTCTCTCCCCAGGGGCCACTGACCTTGTCGATAAATTGGCCCACCCTGTTGGCTTTCCTCGTTTCCGGTGGGTTTTGGCATCTCGGGATGTGGTGGTGTTCTGCCATCTTGAGGATCCCAGTCCTCCACGTGACACGAAGTCAAGTCAAACTGCACCAAAACCATCTTCACCATCAGCAGAGCTAATTACTGAGCACAGATTAATTTATTACTTATCTTTGGTGTTATTTATGTGCCGCGCCTTACATACATCATGTCCCTTCGTTTTCTCAATACTCCTGTATCTGGATCCTCTGACTGGCCCAGTACTGACCAAGGTCGCACAGTGGGGAAGCCATCCTGGGATGCAAACCACCATCACCGGTCTCCCAAAAACTCCCCATTTCTCATCACGCTTCCAACAGCCTGGTACCGGTGGACTTCTGTTTGCTAGCCACTTGTCAAATCTGTTGGATATTTTTTCTCTTCGATGAATCTGATCACCGTGCACTGCTTATGATGAGCACAGTTTTCGTTCATGTGTCTTCCAAAATTTTAATCTGTCTTCGAACTTTTGCTTATCTCGCTGGCTTTTCTCAGAAACTGGACATTCAAAATGCCACATGACCTAAGGAGTATTATTTTTATTTTTTTCTTGACTTTTGAGGGAGGGGGAATTGAGGGAGGGAGAGAGAGAGAGAGAGAGAGAGAGACAGAGAGAGAATCTCAAGCAGTCTCCACCCTCAGTGAGGAGCCCAAAGTGGGGCTCTATTCCATGACCTGAGATCGGATCATGACCTGAGCCAAAATCAAGGGTTGACGCTCAGCTGACCGAGCCGCCCAGGTGCCCCAGGAGTATTTTCTAACTAAACTGATCATAATACAAAGATGCTGACAACCTGTGCTGCCAGAAATTTTAAGGTTTAAAACACCTTGATTTACAGGGAGCATTAGCTCACCATGTTTGAAGAACTTGACCTGAATGAGAGGCTACCTTGAAGCCCCTTCAGGCAGTGGGGACAGCCTGCCTGGATCTGAATCCTGGATCTGTGCAAACACACATGTTTCCAAACCTCTATATGTTTCAGTTCCCTCATCTGTAGAATGAGGGTAATAAGACAGCTACTCCATGAGGCTGTTATTCTTAATGTGATGTCTCACTTGGATGGATGCTAGGTACATAGGAAATGCTCAACAAAGACTGGTTCTGGTTTTATTTCCTCCTTTTCCTTGTAAGGAACATGTTATCACCCAGGCCTCAAGGAGGCATCTGTACGTACTGCACCTGGGGGGCAGTGCTAATCATGAGTAGTATTCAAGAGTACTTCAGTACTGCAATAGTATTAACTGAAGGATATCAGGCCACCAGCCCATTAAATGAGTAGCAAACAAGCTACCTTGGGCATATACATCCCCACAAGCTCTCGGAAAGTTATTTTTACCTGCATTAAACGTTACCATAAATCAGAGAGCGGTGAAGTTGGAAATACAAGGTTTCCCTATTAAAAAAAAAAACGATGCTTTCTATTTCACAGTATATTTACCAAGCATTTGAATACACGTTTTGTTACTTGAGCTATTGTGAGCCGCCCTAAACGAATGAGGGCAAACAAAACATATATATGTTACTTTTTTAATTATGGTGAAAATGACAGAATATAAGAATAACCACATTAAAGTGAACAATTCACTAGCATGGTACATTCACAATATTTTGAAGCCGCCAACTCTGTCTAGCTCCAAATTATTTTCATCACCCCAAGAGGAAACCCTGTTCCCATGAAACAGTTACTGTCCATTTCCCCACCTTTTTCTGGCCCCTGATAACCACCAACTTGCTCTTTGTCTCTGTGGATTTATGTATGCTGGACATTTCATACTGTTGGGTCGTAAAATATATCATCTTTTGAGTCTGGCTACTTTCATTTGCTGTACTGTTTTCAAGGTTCATCTGTCTGTAGCATGTATCAGTCCCACATTCCCTTTTGGGCAGAATACCACCGTTTGTTAATTCATTCATCCACAGACAGACATTTAGACCGCTTCCACCTTTTGGTTATTGTCATGGCCATGTATGTACACATACTTGCTTGAGTACCTGTTTTAATTTGGGGGGAGTATCGATCTAACAGTTTATCATAGGGATTTTTTTTCATCAATAATAGTGGTTGTCAAAGACATGTGAGGTGTAAGAATTAACTAACGTTAGGCTCAGATATTAAATGTCTACTACAATAAAGGATATTTATTAAACATTCATAAATAGTAATTTATGCAGCCTCTTCCATAGCTTAATGACTATCAACCTTTTGTTCTTTTAGGTATTTACACAATGACATTATCAAAGCGTCGTGCGACCAGAAATCCTTTTAAGCCAAAGTCTGCAGACAAGGTTGATAGGGATCAAGTGATTAACCCCACCCCTAAGAGGTTATTGGAATGGGCTTTGGTTTCTACACTAGTAGACATGAATAAACATGAATGTTTCTACACTAGTCTAACTAACCCATATGCCTTCCATAGACTTGATTTCACCAATGAGAATCCATTTCTAGCATTTATCACTTCAGCTAACAAGTTACTACCCTTCCTCCTGAAAACTCATTTTTCCTTTCATTCTGCAGATTATCAAAGTGTTTTGATTAGTTAAGACACTCATAGTGGAAACTCTTGTTTTAGCCTCGTCCAGTGAATGGCTTTTTTAAAATATGATCCCCAAATTATGGATAGCATGTTAACTGACCATTCCTGTGATTAAAGCTTAAGCACTGTGGTGTGTTCATCGTGTCACACGGATTATATTAAATATTTTAAACACCTTGTAACATGAGTCCTGAAAAATCTCTGAAATAGTTAGTGCGGCTACATTGGCTTGATTTTTATAGTTGAGCAAAATGGCTTGGAAAAAAGCAGCTTGCGCTAACTTATGCTACGAGCAAATAGGAGAACCAGGAATTTTGCTTCCTTGTTCAGTGGAATCTTTACTTCCCTGTTTTTAAAAATTAAAAAGGGTATAATGAACCTCATTTCACCTCTTAAAAACAACAAATGTAGGGGCGCCTGGGTGGCGCAGTCGGTTAAGCGTCCGACTTCAGCCAGGTCACGATCTCGCGCTCCGTGAGTTTGAGCCCCGCGTTGGGCTCTGGGCTGATGGCTCAGAGCCTGGAGCCTGTTTCCGATTCTGTGTCTCCCTCTCTCTCTGCCCCTCCCCCGTTCATGCTCTGTCTCTCTCTGTCTCTCTCTGTCCCCAAAATAAATAAACGTTGAAAAAACAAAACAAAACAAAAAACCAAATGTACAAGATGTTTATTACCGTAGACGCCGCAGATTGCATCTGAAATAAAATTTAGCATAAAAGAAAGAGGTTTAATGACTATTTTATTATTTTATTATCTGTAGGGTTAGGCAATTCACTCAGTTTTGGGGATTTCTATTTCCTAACTGAAATATGTGTATGGCAATACCTGTGATGCTGGGTTTTCAGTTAGATTATAAATAAAATATAAAACATAAAAAGATCTGGCACACAGCAAGCATGTAGTAAGTATAATCAAAATAATTTTTTTTTATCATTACTACTTTGACAGTGGGGTACACATATTTTTCCCATGTCTTCAATAGATGGCTTGATGCTTTATTAGCAAATATTTCTCATAGCATTACAGCAAGTCAGGCATTAGGGACCATGAATTAATATGGAAAGCCAACAAATTCCATGTTTAATGTTCCTACTGTCTTAAAAGTGTTTCTTTAGCAAAACTTAACAACATAAGTGGAAACAGAGTGTATCTGTCAGCAATGACTTACTTCCAGAAGGCCTTTGGGGGTTTCTATGACTTCCATCTGGCATCCATGATTCTCCTCAGATTGTCCCCAGCCCACGCAAGTAAATACTCAAGCTAGATCAAACTAATCTGTTGATTCTGACAAGACAGAAGCCAAGACAAGTCTGATTTCCCCTCTCTAACATGCTTGCCCCATTCAAGTCCCAATTAGATATAATTCTGGGGTCAACACAAATATACACGTCAACATCAATAAATACAGGAACCGTGGCTCTTGGAACAATTTTGTTAGAAATATCTGCAGCTATAGTTCCACATGACTCTGGGGTGCTAAATTCAAATAAGAAACTCATTCTTAATATGAAAATAATTACTCATAATGTACTTCAAATGAGTACACCAGAAATGAGAAGTCTACTGATAATTACCTACAGACATGAAAAAGGAGCTTTGACAGTCATAGGCTTTTACTCATTCTTCCTTCTTATCCCTCTACAGCATAAGATTATTGATCATTCTTTTAATTTTTTTAAAAAATATTTTTGGTCGTTCTTTTTAAGCAGGATGATTACATTGCCATTAATCTTTGAAGAATATAAAGTGTGAAACTGTGTGATTTGTATGTAATAACTGACTGATGCCTAATTAGACCAAAATAAAATCGTCTCAAAACACAGATGTAATCTATTTTTGTTGTGAAGTCTGAGGTCTTTTTGGATCCCTTTGTCTACTAAATTATTCAAACCCCTGTTTCCTAAAACAACAAATAAGTGATCCTTCTTGAATTGTTTTAAATCCATTCTCCAAATCTGAAACTTTGGCCATTATGGGCAATGTACACATTTTCCTTTCATGTTTACTCCTCAGCAGACAGAAATCTGGTCTATTTTTTTCCCATTTCTACCACTTTCCTGGTGGTAGAAATACCACCAAATACCCTTCATCTATGCAGACCACCAAATAAACTAAAATATTAATTATAACAACAAAATGTTCTCGAAACATCTTTTTCACAACACATTAAGTTAATATCACACATACACTATTTCCTTTTGAAGATGCCTCTCATGTATAATATTTTAAATTCCCCTTTCGCTCCTATTTTGATGATTAAACTCTCTAGATTACCTTATTTCTTATAAAACAAGAATTACCCTGCCAATGTCTCATTACTGCTCTGTAAACTTCTTGTTTGTCAGTTTTATCTTCAATGGTATGTCTGCCATGCTCTGATTTTCCTTATAATTTTATAACATATTTCATTGCATTCATCAAAGTGTTTTCCAGGGTGCCTGGGTGTCTCAGTTGATTGAGCATCTGACTCTTGATTTCAGCTCAGGTCATGATCCTGGGACTGTGGGATTGAACCCTGCATCAGGCTCACACTGAGCATGGAGTCTGCTTAAGATTCTCTCTCTCTCTCTCTCTCTCTCCTTCTGTCCCTCTCCCCCACTCACACTCCCTCTCCGAAAACACAAAATAATAAAAAAAATATAGATTTTTAAATTCAACATAACTCTAAAAAGACTGTAGTAATTTTATATGCATCTATTTTTACTTCTATGGCATAGTCTATTGATGACTGTGTCAAAACAAATTTATTTACTTCCATATAATCTATTATATGAGATCTATATCACATGGATGTGTGTGTGTGTGTGTGCGTGCTTTTTTTAAACTTAACAAAATGTATTAGTGCAATGACATATAGTTATTTCCTTTGGCACTATAAGTGTGTCTCTGGAATTCATCCTTAACTCTTGATATACAGGTACAACAAATTCTCTAGGGTAACATCTAAAATTAGAAGTGTTTTTTGGTGAGTTACTTTCATGATCAAATTTACTGGTTAGTACCTTATTTTCTAATGTAACTGTACTCAGTCACTCATTCATTGTGCAATATTGAACCTTACTCAGATGTCAAAGAGAAGAGCATCTGAGACATGTTTCTTCCCCAGTTAGTTCACATGCTCATCGAAACAAGTTATTGTTTATCATTTTCAATCTTTATCTGGTAACTATGAAGTCGCATCTTCCTTGTGGTTTATTTGGCATTTCCCAGGTTATTAATGGGATAGGGTATCAGTTTGTAACTTTATTGATTGTCTTTTCACATCTCTCTTCTACAAATGACTGTTCATGTTTTCTGGCCCATGCTTTTACTGACGTACGGCTTACAGCGAGCAAAGTGCACACATCTCAAGTGTATAACTCAATTAATTTTCATACATATATATGCCATGTAACCAAACACTGTATTAAGATATAAAATTTCCCAACACTACAAAGAGTTTGCACACTCCCCTTCTCACTCAACATACTTCACCAGAGATAAGCACTATGCTCATTTTTATCTCCATGGGCTAATTTGGTCTGTTCTTGTACTTCATATGAATGGCATCATTCATTATGCACACTTTGACAAAGAGTACTTTAGCTCAAGGCATCATTAGTTTGAATTGCTGAGCAGGAGCCCTTTGTGTGAATAGACCACCTATGTATCCACTCTCCCGAATATCAGAAATATCTGGAAAGAAATTTACCAACATTACAAAAGAAGAACTCAAAAACATTAAAGTCCACTGTCAAATATTTTTAGGAAAGAATAATGTAATTTTCGCAAAAAACTTCCATGGATATAAAATACTACTTTACAAATCATCTTATGGAGCCAGTGTAGTCTAGATGTGAAATAAGACAGTGACAGTATGGAAAAGGGAAGTAAGATCAATATCAATCAATAAAGAGCAACAAAATGTTATGAAGACCAAACATAGCAATGTAAGAAAAAGATAGTAATTACGACGGGCTTCCTGCTCAGAAATGATTAAAAAAAAACTGGAAAATTAAGGAAGATACACATAACTTGAGGTACACATGTGGTTATATATCTTAATACTTATATTGTAAAAATATGAATTGTTCCCAAACTGATCCATGGGGTCTAAGACATCCAAATCAAATTCACAGAGTTTTTCTCCTTTGCAACTGACAACATGAATCTATAAAGTTGTTGAACTCAGAAGAACCGAAGTATACTTCAAGAGACATCTCTGAAGTCTTCTTCTCCAGAGTATTGTCACTTGCTTTAGAAAAACATGTTTTTGTTAGTTTGTTTTTTTGTTTTGTCTTTAGACAGCAATGGCTTATGAATACATAAACACACACACGAAACAGAACAGAGATTATTAAAGCAATCCATTGGGTGTGGATAATTGTTTGATGAGAAGATTGGCACTTTCTTTACCCTCCAAATTTTTATTTAAATTTCAGTTAGTTAATATGCAGTGTAATATTAGTTTCAGGCATACAGTATAGGGATTCAACACGTCCATACAGTATCAGGTGCTCATCACATATGCTCTCCTTAATCCCCTCATCTATTTCACCCCTCCCCCTACACACCCTCTGGTAACGATCAGTGTGTTCTCTATACGCAAGAGCCTGCTTCTTGGTTTGCCTCTCTTCCCTCCTCTGTGTTTATTTGTTTTTTGTTTTTCCTAAGTTCCACATCTGAGAGAAATCATCTGATATTTGTCTTTCTCTGACTGACTTATTCCACTTAACATGATACACACTATCTCCATCCACAAGGCTGCAAAAGGCAAGATGTCATTCTTTTTGATGGCTGAGTAATATTCCATTGTATATATGTGTCACATCTCCTTTGTCCGTTCTTCAGTCAGACATATGGGCTCTTTCCATAATTTGGCTATTGTTGATGACGCTACTATAAATGTACAGTTTTTCACACAGATTATCGCTTGGCCCCGCTCTATTTGTGGAATAGGACAGATTCTATTGATAATTGTTGTATTGTTGAGAAGACTATCCTATTCCCACAAACAATTACTAATTGAAGCTGTCCTTTTCCACAAAAGAGAAGATCCAAGTGATAAAATGTATGAAAAACTATAAATAAAATCCTACTCAAACAAGTTTCAAAAATCAGTTCTAGATACAATGGTTATCTAAATATGAAAGTAAACCAATACATTTTCTAGAAGAAAACAGAGAAGAATATCTTCTCAATTTAGAATGGGCAAAGGTTTCTAAAATTGGAATAAAAATTACTACCCACCAAAGAGAATATTGGTAATTAACATTAGATTGATGATATGAATAGCGAATATGCAAGTTATGAAGTGAGAGAAGATATTTGACACATGTTCAAGTGACAAAGTCTCTTCTTTTATATGAAGAAAGAGCTTCTACAAATCAATATGGAAAAGGAAAGATAATCCAATGATACTGGGCAGGACACTGGTACATGTACTGGCTCCCAAAATGGGTATCTAGATGTTTAAATAAATCTATGAAAAAGTGTTGGTCATCAAGAAAGCTCCTACTATAATCACAAATAAACACCTCCATACAGACATACTAGCGTGGCTGAAATCAAAGGACTAATAAGTCCAAATGTTAGATAAGATAGCAGTTAGCTTTGGGGAAGAGATAGAAATTGGAAGACAGAATGAAGAGGTTTCAGGGGGCTGAAACTTGGCCTGAGTGGTTCTCACAGGATGTGTTTCTTTTGCGTAATTCGTTGAGCTAACGTTTGTTCATTTGTGTTTTTTTTTATTTTTATAAGCGTGTATTATACTTAAGTTATTAGGGAAAATATGATTCAACAGTTAAGTGGTATCTGGCATTTGGTTAATTTTCTCTGAAAGTGTATATGCGATTTTTGCTATTTTGTAAGATAAAATTTGTTCTCCTAATCTCATTTATTGTTAATTACTCTTAGTGCTTTATAAAGTCAATACTTAAAAAAAAAAAAAGCCAGTACTTATGTAGATTCATCTACATGATTTTCAGGGGTTTTTTTCCTTCATTTTTCTTGTAACTCAGAGTTTTTACCTTAGGCCTTATCAATAGTTTAATCAAGATCTTTAATTTACAACTTTAATATTATATAATTCATTCTATGTTGTTCCATTTTAAAAATGTCACATCAGTTTGACAGTCTCTTTTCTCTTAGTAATACTTGTCATCACCTTGTACATTTCCTTCAAAGTATTTAATGTCCTTGCTATAGTGCATATTGGGTCCTTCCGATATGTACAGTGGCTTGTTTTTCTGACTTTGCAGTTTCTTTGTGATTGTTGATTCACATTTATATCCCCTTAAAAGCAAAAACTAATTCAGTAGGTGTATGCAGTGGCACTGGAGGCATCTTCCTGGTTTTCGTGTTAAAAAACTTAGGGTCTCTGTTGTTCAAAATTGTTTCTGACTATTTGTCTTACCGTTAGATCATTTGTGCATTAAAACAATTGTTTTAATTTTATCAGAATGTTTGGCATTCTGGTACCAACATGGCTACTTTTCTATATTCATTTTATTATATCCCCAGTAAATGTAACACTCTGCGATGCTTTTTAAAAAAACAATTTTTTTTACATTTATTTATTTTTGAGAGACAGAGAGACAGAGCACAAGTGGGGAGGGGCAGAGAGAGAAGGAGACAGAATCCGAAGCAGGCTCCAGCCTCCGAGCTGTCAGCACAGAGCCTGATACCGGGCTTGATCCCATGAACTGTGAGATTGTGGCCCGAGCTGAAGTCAGCCGCTTAACTGACTGAGCCACGCAGGTGCCCCTGCAATGCTTTTTGATGAGCTTTGTATTTATTTTTGTGTAAGTATTGCAATTGTTTGCCTGGTTCTCATTCTTTAAATTGATGAGCAATATTTAACCATTATTCTCAGTAGTCACAATGGTATTGAAGACATGTATGGTCTTCACACATTGCTATCACCTTTGAAGCTCTGAAGGAGTTTGAAGTTTCAGTAGCCAAAAAAAAAAAATAATAATAATAACTGCAATAATATTAAAAAATATTTATTTAATTATTTTAGCATTTATTATTTGAAAAGAAAAAAATTAATGTTTACTTATTTGTGAAAAAGAGAGAGAAATATAGAGCACAAGCAGGGGAGAAGCAGAGAGAGAGGGAGACACAGAATCTGAAGCAGACTCCAGTCTCTGAGCTCTCAGCACAGAGCCCGACATGGGGCTTGAACCCAGGAACTGTGAGATCATGACTTGAGCCAAAGTCTGACGCTTAACTGATTGAGCCACCCAGGCGCCCGTAAAATTTTTTTAAATACCAACCAACCAACCAACCAACCAACCAACAAACAAACAAAAAACTCTTAGAAACAAAGCTGAATTTCCTACAATTATATGTTGCTGGATCCTCAAATCTACTAGCAAAGGGAGCCCCACAAGCACATAATGTTTTCAGTTTAACACAAGAGCTTAACACCATGGAACACAGCCAAACAAGAGGCAGACTACGCCTAATTATGGAGATCAATGTACCTCAGTATATTCTCCTTGGGGATATAATCCTTCATGGAGACTTTTCATTTGGTTATATAGCCCTCTCCATTGTCATGCCACAGATCTACTAGGCATGATAGAAGACAAGACAGCATTCCTAAAATGAAGAGAAAAAGCAGGTAAAAAGAGACCACAGGTGACACATACATTAGAATAAACCCATAATATCTTTAAAATGCCATGATTAATATATTCAGAAAATTAGAGAAAGAGGAAGAGGAAAAAGATGAAGTGATGGAAAATTTCCTCAAATAATTGTGATTCATGAAAAAATTTTTAGGACTGGAAATTGCTATCTCTGACAATAAGAAATCAGTGGATATTTTAACAGCAGATTGTGCATGGCAAGAGGCATACTTAAGAGACAAGAGGAAAGTTCAAAGTCTCATTTTAAAACAGGAACACGGAGAGAAATAAGAATGGAAAATTCACAGAAGACCATAAGACACATGTGACACAGAGTACAAAGGTTTAAGCCGTGGAATGGATGTCTAGAAGGTGAGGGACAAAACAGAGCTTGGGGATTTTTGAGGTTGATGACAGACATCAGCCCATGAATAAAAGGATCAGAGAAGAACAAATACACACAAAAAAGCCACATGTAGGGAGATCACAGCTGAACTGCTGAAAATTAAAGACCAAGAGGAAATAACGCAAGTGGCCGAGGGAAAAAGAAACATTTCGGCAGAAGTGATGGCTGTCTGAAAAAAATTGAATGCCATTTCTAAAATGTTCAAATTCATTTAGTTTTGAATTGTTTCTATATTTAGCACCAAAAAAAATCCATGAGAAATGAAATGGAAACAAAGATGTTTGCAGGAAACGATAATAGTTTTTGTCATCAGCAGTTATGTATTAACGACAAAGAGATCTTCAAGAAAGAGAATAATGCTTACAGATGGAAAATTAGACCTTTAAAATGAATGCAGAGTAGGTGGAAAGTAAATATATGGTGAACATCTCTGGTTCTTTTTCTACAAAGCCATGCGAGTGATGCTGTGTGAGACTTAAGTGTAGGAATAACTAAACTGAAGATCTCAGTAAAGCTAACGGTGAGGGTGATAAAAGGATAAGATGGTCCTCAATATTCAGCTTTCCCTATTTGGGAATTGTTAAGAGGGATTTGTATCAGTCAGGGATGAATGTTTTAATTTCTAGACAAAGTTTTTAAAAGAGAACAGAATCACTTCAGAAACATTTTTTGATGTACTTTTAATATTGTGGACCATGAAGCAGTTGGATGCAGCAGAGTATTGAAGAAATCAAGGAGTCAAAGACAGACTCCAGAGTTGTTGGCCTGGAAATGGGAGAGATCACATTTCTATTAACTGAAAAATTTTTAAGTGGAGTGGACTTCATGGCAAAGACATTACATATTTGGTCTCACTATGTCCATATAAGCAACAGGGCTAGATATTTTTTCTTATAAATTCAGGTTGGTTGGATTGACATCATCTTCCTGAAGAGGCAGAATGGAGGAGGTCACATTTGTCTCTTCTTATCCATACTTCACCGAACACCTGACACATTCTTTTCCAGGGTTGCTGATTGGGATTCCTTCTGCCATTTTAATATTGTATTGTGTATATTTGCTCAAGTCCTTTATTGTTGACATCATAACTTAACTCTCAGAGCTTGACTTCCCAGATGCATAGGAAACCCTACTTATTATGTCCCTCTAAACTATCTGCACCAATTTGGTTAACCTGCTACAAAGGTGCACAATATAATTTCATATAAACTTAGATTTAGGAATCTAGATTAGACTTAAATTGCAAATTATTTCCTCCAAGTTTAATTATTATATGTGTAATATTCTCAGAAAGAAATAGTGTGCCCTTTACTTTTGATAATTCAGAAACTGGTACCACTTTAAAGCTGATAATTTTCCATGTACCTAAATGTCAATAAATTTTTTTGCTGATCCAAAAAGGAAAAATGTGAGGCAAGGGCACCTGGATGGCTCAGTCAGTTAAACAAGTGACTCTTGATTTCGACTCAGGTCATGATCTCAAGGTTTGTGAGTTTGAGCCCCATGCTGTGAGTATGGAGCCTTCTTGGGATTCTCTCTCTCCCTCCCTCTCTTCCCCTCCAGCTCTCTCTGTGTCTCTCAAAATAAACAAATGAACTTTAAAAAACAAAAAGAAACATTAGAGGCAATGTCATGAATTGAATAGTCTTCTAAAACTTCATTGTAACAGAAAAAATGCTGAGACTTTTAAATTCGTGTTTTAATCATATTACATGAGCCAAAATAAGAAACATTATCATCAATATAGCCTTGTACATGCTATATTTACTTAGCCAAAATTTATATTTAAAAATAGATATTCCAGCAATGTTGGTCTAAAAATTAATTTCACATTTCCACACCTGTCAATTAATTCCAGTGAATAGGCAATCAGGCTGAAAATTTCATCAAATCAATTGGTCTGCCTTAATGTGTGTTTGAAAATTATGTTTACTCAAAACTGAAAATAAACGGTTTAAACATCCTGTGAGCCAAATAAACATTGAATGTTACCTTTCTCTCCCCAAAATATGTTGGTGCTTAAGTATAAACACAGTCTATTTAAGGGCAGAAAAGATGCCTTTAATACTTCATTTAATCCTGATTAACATAAATCAGGGAATTTAATGAAAAATGTCCTGAGTAGAGGCTAATCTCTGCTATTTGTTAAATTATTCTGAAATTCAATGATGAACTGAAACTCCTGTTTTCTGCATACTTTGAGGACCGTTTTAGAACACTTGTATTAATGCGTGTGGTAGGGATTTGGGGAATAGAGACACAGATTTCAAAAGCTGGGTATTTGATGCAATGGGTATCCATGGATTAGGAGACTTTTCTGTAAACAATTATTGTGAATGACACTTTTAGCATTGCACAAACTCATCCTTTAAATACCAAGTAGAAGGTCCAGCTTGCGGTGGCCTTGACATGGCTGGCCTGAGGCTCGCTTCCTTTTTCTCAAATCCTCCCTTTTTTAGGAGAGAAGCCTAAAGGGAAACAGATCATTTCCTACAAATCTCAAGTCAGGGCTCAAAAGTGAGTCTTGTCCCTCAAGGATGTGTCCGTGCAGTTCACCCGGACGCCATGACAGCAACTGGACCTTTCTCAGCAGACCACATTCAGGCATGTAATGTTGGAAAACTACTGCAACTCAGACTCTAAGGTGGCCTACGATCAAGACCGAAGAAATTCTCTGGTTATGAGAAAGATAAGAGCCCAGAACACAAGGATTGTGTTGTGGGTCAGAGCTACCTAGAAGACTAGACACATTCCACAGAACTTCCAGAGAAGTTCCGATTACACCCAGATGAACGGTCTCAATCAGCTGTATTCATCATGCTGACACACACACACACACACACACACACACACAAATGTATTTGAGAAGTGGGATAATATATTTGGAAACACATGTTCTAGTAAATCTAGTCGTAAGAAAAACCTACATAATATGACACTGATAGTTAACGTAAGTGTCAACTTGACTGGGCAGTGGAAAACCCAGACATCTGGTCAGACATTGTTTCTGAGTGTGTCTGCAGGGATGTTTCTGGATGAAATTCACATTTGGATCTGCAGAATAAGTAAAATGATTGTCTTCTCCAATGTTTGTGAGCCTCAGGCAATCTGCTGAAGGCCAGAATGGAATAAAAGCCTGAGTGAGAAAGAATTTCTCTCTGCCTAACTGTCCTCAAGTTGGGACATTGGACTCTCCTGCTTTCAGACTTGGACTGGAACTATACCATTGGCTCTCCTGGGCCTTCACTGTATTTATAGATGATAAATAAATTCATACACATATAAAATTAATATACAGTAAGTCCTTGGATTGTGAGTATCTTGTTCTGTGAGTGTTCTGCAAGACGAACAAGCATTTCTAATAAATTTTAACTTGATACATGAGCCATACAAATAGTTTGTGACGCTGAATGTCACATGGTCACAACTGAGCCAATGGTTCTTGCAACTTGCCTTGATATATGAGTACTTTGGACTATAAGCATGTTTCCTGAATGAATGAGGCTCTCAAACCAATACTTTAATGTATGTAAATATATATGATATATATATATATAAGTATATATATATATAGTATATATAAATACATACAATTATATATTTGTTACAGACATAAATACATACATATATACATATATAAATACATATTTATATTCATATATATATAATCTATCATGTATATTCATATCTATATTCATATATTCATATATATTCATATATAATCATATTCATATATAACATATATTCATATATAACATATATATTCTATTCATATATAAATAATCTGTCATATATATATTCATATATATAATCTATCATATATATATTCATATATATATAATCTATCACTTGTATTTCTCTGGATAACCCAGACTAATGCAGACAGTAATGGAAAATATTTTGAAAAACATTTCAGAATTAATTACTAATGATATACACCTTAAGAGAAAGAGGCTGATGAGTATATGATTGTAGAAAATCACAACGTAAAATAGGAGAAAGCTTATCTTAGGTGAAGTGAGTGGGCTCCTGGACACAATGAGGAATTCATTCAGATTTTTCCTTCTGTACACCAGAAAGCATACTAGAAATCATGTGAAGGCTCTCCCAGAATCATGTGGGAGCGTATTCAGAAGGAAATCACACCTCATTTGTCATTAGAGCACTCACGGAGCAGAGAAACCAAATGAATGCAGTGTGAGATGTGACTAATGGATGTGGGATGTCCTTCCACCAGAGTTCCAGCTAGAAATCACTGGAAGGTCCTCGTGTGGAAACTCCTTTAGAACCAGTTCTCCACTGACCATCAGGGAACTCATTGAGAGAAACCTTACAAATGTCAAAAGGACCTGCAGAAGTCTTTCAGTCCGAATTGTCCGATGCCGTTGCCTGCCAGAGAACTCAGAAGGGAAAAATAATGAGAAGACTGTAACATATGCAATTTTCGCGTGATATCTTTCCAACATATCGTATACCTTCAGTGTAAAAAATAAATAATCTAAAATCCTGCAGAAACTACTATGTCGATGCCATGGTAACACCACAATGTTAATCGTGAATGATGGATACTTAGCATTGGAAAAAAACATATATACCGTTATCCAGACATTAGGTAATATCAGGAATAAAGTAAGTGTTTCTGTGTTTGCTGTTGTTTCCCATTGTTTGTTCTTACTTTCTGATGCACCACAATCCCTTTAATCATTTTCTTTTTATTTAAAGAACTTCCTTTAGTTATTATTTAAGCGTAGGGCAGTGGGTGATACAAGCTTCCAGATACAGAATGAATAAGTCATTCCATAGAAGCCACAGCACAGGGGATATAGTCAATGGCACTCTAAAAGCATTGTATGGGGGCACCTGGGTGGCTCAGTCGGTTAAACATCCGACTTCATCTCAGGTCATGATCTCACGTCTCCTGAGTTCGAGCCCCGTGTCAGGCTCTGGGCTGACAGCTCAGAGCCTGGAGCCTGCTTCAGATTCTGTGTCTCCCTCTCTCTCTGCCTTCCCCTGCTCTCGCTCTGTCTCTGTCTCTCTCAAAAATAAATAAAGATTGAAAAAAAGATTTTTAAAGCGTTGTGTGGTGATGGATGGGGACTACACATGTGGTGAGCCCAGCATAATGTATACACTTGTCCAATCACTATGTTGTACACCTGCAACTAATGTGACAGGTGTTAATTAAGTTAAAAGAAAAAAAAGGAAAGAAGTAGGAAACAAAAAGGGTAGTTCTGTTAATTCTGTTTCCCGTCATCTGAGAGGGTCTTCGCTTCCTTCATTCTTAACGGAGAGTTAAGCTGAGGAACAGATTTCACAGTTGATAGTGGTTTTTCAGGGCTGTGAAAAGAGCATTACTACCTTCCACCCTCTACCATAGCATCTTAGGAATCTGTTGGCCTTTAAATCGGCATCCCCCATGGTAATATATTGTTTCTTTTGGCTACTTTCAAAATTTTTTCTTCCTTTTTAGTTTTTATTTTTTTAGTTTTCATTTAATTATTAAATTATTGTCTTGGCATCTATTTCTTTGGATCCATCTTACTTGGGGATCGGCTCAGCTTCTTGTATATGGCAGGATCCTATCTTTCACCAAATTTGGAAACTTTTCAGTCATTATTTCTTCAAACAGTCTCTAAGTGTCCTGCCCTTTCTCCCTAACACCTGAGACTCCAGTGACACAGGCATTATATCTCTTATTTTCTCTGAGGTTCTTTTCTATTTTTTCTGGTCTATTTTCTCTCTGTGGTCCCGATTATGTAAATTGATCTGTCCTCAAGTTCACAGATTCTATCATCTCTTTACTATTATTAGTCAAAACTGGCAAGATCTTTATTTCTGGGTTGTTTTTTTTTTTTTGAATTTGTAAACTTCATTTTTTTTGTTGTTGTTGTTTTTTAAGTAACTTCTATATCTTGGCAGAATTTTTTCCTCTATTTTCCAAGAAAATGTATAATTGCTTTTTGAAACATATTTACGATGGCTGCCTTACAATTATTGTCAGATATTTCAAACATCTGATTCGTGTCAGTTTTGGAATAGGTTGATTGCTTTTTTTTCTTTCTTTCTTTCTTTCTTAATGCAATGTATGAGTTTATTACTCCTCGGTGTCATAGGTGTGAACATTCCAAACATTGTGTTCCGAGCATTCTCAATATCAGTATTCTCATTATTATTATTCTCCTTTACGTTAGCAGACTTTGTGTCTTATTTAAATCTCAGGGGCCCCAGTGCCCCTACATGGGGAAAGGGAATTACCACATGATGTGAATGAAGAGTGCTTCCCAGGCTGGGACCTTTGTTGCATCAGATTCCACGTGCACATACTGTCCAGATACCTGTGTCTCTTTCTGTGAGAGCAGGGAGGAAGGAGAGAGTCTCCCCAGGCTGCATGTTGGCATTGCACTTCATGACCTGTCCCAGTGGTTAGTGCTTCTGGGCTTGCCTGATGTTGCTGGTGGAAATGTCATTCAGTCTGGGGAAGAGATGGGCCTCCGTATGTCACCTTCTGGTGTGACGTTGGGCAAGGTCATCTTCTTCTGTTTTCCAGGGGAAAGGTAAGCTGATCTGCTGCCATGTTGTATGTCCAGTCCCGCCATCCATAACAAATTCCCCTGTCCTTTCTCCAAGCTGTTTAGAGTTCTCCTTTGGCTGCTTCTTGTATTAGTTCCAAGGTCTATGGTTGTCCTTATTAAGGAACAGCAGGGAAGAATGAATCTATGCCATCTTGTTCCGAGTAGAAGTCATAACACAATATTTTTATTAACTGTCAAACATATGGCCATAATGCTTTTTTTTTTTCACGTTTGTGGCTGCGTACTTTTTTTAAATGGATTTTACTTTCAGAGTAGTTTTAGTTCCATAGTCAACTTGAGTGGGAGGTACAGAGAATTCTCATATGTTCCATGCGCCACAAAGGCACAGCCTCCCCCACCATCAACATCCCATATCACAGTGTTAAATTCATTGCAATCAATGAACCCACACTGACTCATCATTATTACCCAAAGTCCATAGTTTACATTAGGCCTCTCTCCAGTATTTTACATTCTATGGGTTTTGACAATTGTATACTCACATATCCACTCATGACAGTATATTACGGTATAGTTTCACTGCCTTAAAAATCCTCTGTGTCTTACATATTTATCCTTCCTTCCTCCTACCCTTGGGTGACCACTGATCTTTTACTCTCCCCATGGCTTTGCCTTTTCCAGAATGTCATGTTATTAGAATTGTATACTATGTGTGTTTTTTTTTTCAGATTGGCTTATTTTATGGGTGCATACGTTTTTGATCTCTTCTTCAGATGACAATATACTATAATACATTTTCTACAGATCATCAAAAATTAATTCAGTCTTTACTCTGGGCATAGAAGATCATGGTTTGTTACATAATGTAATAATTTACAAAAGTTTCTTTCCGTGTCAAAACGTTTTAGCATTGTTTGCAAAATCCTCTTTCAGATTAATTTTCAGCTAATTCAAGTTTTCCTGTGTTGGAACTAATGCTAACTGTTCCTACTATTGACAATACTCATTAAGTTTGTCATTAAGGTATCATGTATCAATGTCTGTGTTAAGTGGTCTATCGTGCTTACATCTTCCTGGATGTAAGTACTGTATGTAATTAAGCAAGCTATTTAAATAATTTTCCAATATTTTCATACGGTTAAGCCTTATTCATTATTTACATCTGGAATTCATTTCTTCTTGTTATTGAATTTTGTTGTTGTTTTAATAATTTGATGCTTAATGTCACAATAGCATTTACCAATTCAGTTGTTTTTATTATGTGCTTCATAAGTCTTTAAGTTTTAGCTGAATTTTCTCTTAATAATTAAATAAAGAAGTCTGCAAATGTTAACAAGCGTCCCCTATATTCTTCCAAGTCAGAAATCTCTACTTTCTCCTTTTTATTGAAATTTCCCAATACATGTTTCCAAGTTATGGTCAAAGGGCATATTGCCAACTCATCCTCCCTTTATCTAAATTCCAAAAACGCTTGTGACTATTGAAATCTTATATGACACAAGCGGAGTGGAATGAAATACGAATGATAGCCTTAACCAATTCAGCTGAAATATCGCTTACAAATATCACAAACTTAAATGACTATGAGAGCACTATACTGCTTGACACCCCCACTTCCAGGGCTTTTGAAGATATGGGTGCATCCCTGCAGCTTCCATATGGAGGCAAGCATGGTTGAGTGTGGGAGAGAGAAAGGAGACTGGTGTGGTTGGAAAGAAAATAAAAATTTGGTGAGATAAATCTGGAGAGTTAATTAAAAACAAGATCCTGCAGGACCTTGTAGGTCATGTCTTTATCCTAAGAGCATGGGAAATCTATTGACTGTAACAGCAGCACGACACAGTCAGGTGTATGTTTGATGGTGACAAGGTGAAAACATGTCTACAAAAGGCACAAGATGACTGGAATGTGGGCAGGGCACTGGATGGTGGAGATGTGGAAAGTTAGGGGTAGACCTCAGAGCTGTTTAGATGAAATAATTGGATGTGAAGTTGGGGAAGATATGGGGGATGGCAAAAAGGGAATTTGAAAATATCAATAGTAAGAAATGAATACAATTTGGAGATGGAGAGGAAGATATGGAGAGGGGAATACCAGAGGGAGTTTTTCAAAATCAGTCCTAGTTTTCTGGCGTATACAATTGCAATCCATGGTAAGTCTTTCTCGGAGATCCGAATTCTAGAAGTGACTGGCACTGAATTCAGACCTTTGATTCAGGATACATTAAATTTGAGGTGCATTTGACACAGAAAAGATGTTAACACACACATTTGAACTACTACGGCAAAAAGTATGTTTTTATCACAGTT